>NC_089503.1:175242811-175867811 GCF_036850995.1 Saccopteryx leptura
CCCATCAGATCCAAGGGTCTCGTTTAGGAATACGAGATACTAGGAGAGGAAATACTCTAGCAAGCCGTAATTATGGCTTGTAATAAATGCATAAAGGACATTTGACAAATGTAATACCTATTCATGATTCAAAAATTCTCATCTGACCTGTGGTGGCGCAGTGGATAAAGCGTTGACCTGGAATGCTGAGGTTGTCGGTTCAAAACCCTGGGCTTGCCCTGTCAAGGCACATATGGGAGTTGAAGCTTCCTGCTCCTCCCCCCTTCTCTCTCTCTCTCTCCTCTAAAATGAATAAGTAAATAAAAATTCTCATGAACTAGGAATACTAGGAAACTTCTTTAATCTGATAAAGGATATCTATACATATATATGTAAAAAAAACTACAGCTAACATCATACTTATAGCAAAAGTCTACATAAAATTAAAGATCATTCCAAACGCTTGTAATATGTGGAACAAAGTAGAATGGTAAACTGATGAAATGGTAAACTGGTACAAACACTTCGGAAAATAGTTTGACAATGTCTCATAAAAAGTTAAATTCACTGTTACCATATGACTCAGCTATACCACACCTAGACCGCTATCAAGGGAAATGAAAACCTTTTCTACATAAGTCTTGGACATAAGTTTCCATGGCAGCTTTCTTTGTAACAAGCCAAAAGGTGGAAATAGCCCAAATGTACATTGAGAGATCAGTGGATAAAAAAATCATGGCATATTCATACATACTCAGCAATAAAAGCAATGAACTATTGATACACAGAGCATTGATAAATCTCAAAATCATTAAGCTAAGTGAAAAAAATCCATATTTATATAAATGTCTAGAAAATGCAAACCAACAATATAGTGAAAGAAAGCAAATAAATGTCTGTCTGGGAATGGATGTGGAGGGAGACATAAATGGTAGAGGGACGCAACCAAACTTGTGCAGTTGATAAAAACGTTCAATATCTTTCTTGTGACATACTGTGGTATGTCAAAACTCAACAAGCCATACACTTTGTTGACTATATTGCAAGAACCTTATAAAAAACTCAGTAATATTATTCTTCAACAAAATTAACTGGCATCTTTTGAGGTATATGGCATTGTATAAGGGCAGAGAAAAAACAAAGATAATGAGACAGTTCTGTTGGTAATGCAAATGAGTAAACAAATAATCCCAAAGCCATATAATATGATAAGCACTATACTAAGTATCTCTAACTAGGAGTTAAAGAAACACTAAGAGTCTAAGAAGGCCTGACAAAGACAATAACACAGTATTCTGAAAGCTAATTCTTGAATGCTGGGTGGGAGATTGTGAAAAAGAAATGAGAAGTTCATCTACAAAAGACTGTAGAAAGACAGTCTGACCTCTTACATCAAGCATTCAGTGTGCCTGAAGTTAAGGACTGCAGAGGTTAGGTGAGAGACACAGCGCCTCAGTGGCAATGAAGAGCCACTGTAAGTTTTACAAGTAGAAATACAAGCAGCTCAAGTTCTTGATAGGGAAAAACCCTCCATTCTGTAATCCTTACTCATTATCCTCTTGACCTTGTCTTGCTCTTTTTGCCAGATGCCCATCTTTTAGATTCTCAAGTTCCTTCTCACTACTAATGATGCTAAATACTGAAACAAAAGAGAAAATGCCATCAGCTAAGACCATTCTTTCCATAACTTTATTAATAATTCAGCTCTAACACTAATAGACTCACCTTTTTCTACCTGAATCCTAAAAGCATTTCTTTTTCTTCGACCATAGTCTATACTGAAAAACATAACACAAGTTTAGTATGGTGGTCTCCCACATAAATTTGCTTGAATACATAATTACATCACTGTATTTACACTGAACATAAACCTATTTTCAAACAACCTTGGAGTTTATATTTTTACTATTATAATTTTTCTTATTTAGAAATGGGGTTACAGCATCAGAAACTATGACACAGACAGCTATAGTGGAAGGGACAGAGACGGGATGAATGAAGGCTGTTGGACTTTTGGAATTCTACAACAGGCCCAAAGAGCTAATCACCTGCGAACAAGTTACAGAGGCAAAAGAAAGGTCCTTGGAGCTTAGGCGAAAGGCGAAAGAAAGCAAAGATATATTTATCTGGGGGGGATATACGGCTTGCTAGAGTATTTCCTCTCCTAGAATCTCGTATTCCTAAACGAGACCCTTGGATCTGATGGCAATTTGCGTGTCACTTTTATTTATTGCTAAGCTATAGAAAATGGGGGGGGGGGGGAAGGCTGGGGTGTGCTTCATAGAGAGAGTCACCTGAGAAGGGGTTGAGGTGGGGAAGGCACAGGCATGATTAAGAAGGGAGGAGAAGGGAGGGGAGGGGAAAACGCTGGGATACTTTTTTATAACAGCCCTAGCAAACTACTACATAGATTAAAGTGAAGAAGAAAATAGAAACATTGAAACAGACAAAGGGATATTTAATGAAGCCAGGTATCAGAAGATGTAGGATTAGAAGCACAAGGAAAGGATTTAATCTTCAGCAGAAAGACTAAATGAGTGACACATTTCTAAATAAAGAGTAAGAAAGTTGAGGGAGATCATGCCTGATGATTTTTCTTTTTTTTTTTTAATTCTTTTTTTTCTTTTTTTTTTTTTTTCTTTTTTCTATTGAAGCTGGAAACGGGGAGAGACAGACAGACTCCCACATGCGCCCGACCGGGATCCACCCAGCACGCCCACCAGGGGCGATGCTCTGCCCACCAGGGGGCGATGCTCTGCCCACCAGGGGGCGATGCTCTGCTCCTCCGGGGTGTTGCTCTGTTGAGACCAGAGCCACTCCAGCGCCCGGGGCAGAGGCCAAGGAGCCATCCCCAGCGGCCGGGCCATCCCTGCTCCAATGGAGCCTCGGCTGCGGGAGGGGAAGAGAGAGACAGAGAGGAAGGAGGGGGGCGGGGCGGAGAAGCAAATGGGCGCCTCTCCTGTGCGCCCTGGCCGGGAATCGAACCCGGGTCCCCCGCACGCCGGGCGGACGCTCTACCGCTGAGCCAACCGGCCAGGGCCTGATTTTAATTTTTTAATGAAGCAGGAAAAGATGTAATACTCCTGACCAGGCTATAAGGTACTGAAAGATAAGATATACTCATCACCTCCCCCTCCTGCTCCCTCTCTGCTTGAAACAAGGACATCTCCTTGCCTATAACAGGCATTTGATAAATGTTTGTATAATTGAACTGAATTCCAAACTTATGGACTAGGAAACTAATGTCAGCAGCTGTTAATATCAATTGGAAATTTAGGCAGAATGGAAACTTTAAAAATGGTAGGCAAGGCCCCAGCCAGTTGGCTCAGCGGTAGAGCATCGGCTAGGCGTATGTTAGTCCTGGGTTTGATTCCCATCCAGGGCACACAGGAGAAGCACCCATCTGGTTCTCCACCCTTCCCCCTTTCCTTCCTCTGTATCTCTCTCTTCCCCTCCGGCAGCCAAGGCTCCATTGGAGCAAAGTTGGCCCGGGCGCTGAGGATGGCTCTGTGGCCTCTGCCTCAGGCGCTAGAATGGCTCTGGTTGCAACAGAGCAATGCCCCAGATGGGCCGAGCATCACTCCCTGATGGGCATGCCGAGTGGGTCCTGGTCAGGCACATGCAGGAGCCTGTCTCTCTGCCTCCCAGAAAAATACCAAAAAAAAAAAAAAAAAAAAAAAAAAAAAAAGGTGGGCATGGCACACAAGAATCGGCAGACTGTATTTCTTTACCTGTACATTCTTTGTAAATCAGATGCTAAGACTCCAGTGTCCACATACTTGCCACAACTGTTACTGGTAAGGTACTAAAACAGAAAACATGATAAACAGAAACACTCAATAGTTCAAACCCAGAGATTTTAATCGACAAATAAGAGACTAAGTTATTAAAATGTTATACTTTAATGTAAATCTTCAATAATAAAGTATACCAGAAACATAAATCACTAAATGATTGTCACCTTTTGAGTTAGAATTTAATTAAAATTACCAATCACTATGACACACAGAAATAATAACTAGAGTAGCTATAAGGTAATAACTGAGGACTTACTATATTCCAGGTTCCCAAATACCCCAGAACAAAGCACTAAACTCCCAAGGACACCAGAGGTATTTGAAATTTGAGGGAACGCAGTAATATCTGACATCCGCCCAGCACTGCAGGAATTACAGCCTGAGACAGTTCAATATTAAAACACCTTCTGACGATGTCCTATCTTTGCAAAACCGGGTTTCCATAAGTTGTTGTAATAAAAAGCAAATCCCACGCGCCTTACCTGTGGTGGCGCAGTGGATAAAGCGTCGACCTGGAAATGCTGAGGGCGCCGGTTCGAAACCCTGGGCTTGCCTGGTCAAGGCACATATGGGAGTTGATGCTCCCAGCTCCTCCCCACCTTCTCTCTCTGTCTCTCTCTCCTCTCTCTCTCCCTCTCTGTCTCTCTCTCTCCCTTTCTCTCTCCTCTCTAAAATAAATAAATAAAATAAAAAAAAATCATAATAAATGTAAAAAAAAAAAGCAAATCCCACGCAAAATCGGCGTGGATCAAGATGAGATAACACCTTAGGTCAAATACGTGTTATAAACTCACACCCACACGAATTTTTACATCCCAACCTGACCCCGTTTCGTGAGAATGGAAATGCTTTTTGGCCCCAAAGCGCCTCGTACAGTGGGAGTGTCCTAACTTCACGAGAGAGGAAAGTTTTGACTCAAAGGCCATCTCCACTCTCCTTACTGATCTGCAATGAGGTCCCCCAAATCGGGCAGGCCCCCCCAGGCTGCACCCTTCTACCATCCCGGCCAGGAACCCCGCCCCACTGCGAGGAGGGGAGGCTTGGCACGACTGGGAGAGGAGTGGACTTGTCAACTAGTCCCACGCCAAACCAGACTGGGGAGGGCGGCCGGTCGAGTTAGACGTGGGAGCGGACCTCGGAACGTCCCTTCGGGCAGCGAACGCGGACCACTGTGAAGTGCAAGAAACGCACCTGGATGAGTCGCTGCTTTAGCTTATTATCCACGAAACCTGCGGGTCTGGGCTTCATTGCGTCCGTCTCCGCCGCCACAGTCCCGGCGCCCAACTTAAGGTGGGCCGGGGGCCTCCGGGAGGCTGCCCGCGGCGATCGCCGGGCCAGTTGCACCCGAAAGGCGCCCCACTCGGCCTGGCCCACGCCGTTCCCCACGGCACTTTTGTACCCCCAGTGACGGGGAAAACTACCGAGAGCAACGAAGAAACTTGGAAAGAACATCAGGGAGTTTCTAGGTGTCTTTTTTTTGCAGGCTCGTCCAACTGGCCCTAGATGACGAGGACCCCTTTGAACAAGCTTAACTTTATTGTTTCCAACTGTGCGAACACGTGCGTGCGGCCGCTGCCGGGAGCTTCCCGTCCGGGCTCTGTCACCGCTGCCTGTTGGTAAATTGTTTTGTCTGTCTTATTGCAGCCACACCTCTGTTCGGGTGCAAAGTTAGTCTTGGCATAGAATCTTAACAAAATCAACAGCTGTAGGTATTTGAGACGATTAAAAAGAGAATAAAAACACACCGCCACCCTGTTGCTTTGAAAGACTCGTTCACCCAGATAACTAAACCGTGTGTTACATTTGGAGGTAATACGATCTTATGCCGTTTTTTACTCCATCTTGACCCAATTTTATTTGCCCCAAGAAGTTTACTTTCAGTTAAGGAGACTCAAAGAAAGGGACAATTATCATTAATTAAAAAAAAAAAAAGGTATCGGCTTTAGTTTCAGTTTCAGTTTGCTTGCTTGCTATTTTCAGTGTTCTTATTTGGGTTATCACAATATTAGGTGCAGCTTAAACAAGTGTGTTATGGTGTAGAGAAGAGATGGGATTCAGAGAAGGCAGAGTTCTTAACGGGATAGTACTAATCTGACTTATTTTCTGTTCAGAGTGCAGATTATATGGTTCTTTTCAGTGGTTCTTATCTGAACGTTGAATTAAGTGTAGATTCTCACCCTGATATTCAAAGCATTGGTCAACTTAGATCTAACTTCATCTCCTACTTCTTCACCATGTATTTACTCTGCTTTTCACTAAGTGAGCATTACCTGCGTTTACACAGTGAATATTTATTGGAGGTCGACAATTGTATTTCCAGGTACTGATACAGCTATGAAGAAACAGGAAAAGTTCCTGCTTTTGTGGAGCTTACAGTTCTATTGAAACAAATCTTTATTATATGCGGCTTAAGTGTCTGTTTGTCACCGATAGCTTATTGGTTGCTTGCGTAACTGTACTAGCCAATGGGGTGAAGTTGCCACGGCATTCAAATAGTCCCGCCTTCTGGCATGCCACCTCACAAATTGAGGTTTGTTACACTCGCCGGGTAAAACAGACACTGGAGACGTTTGGAGAGTTTCAGACAAAGTTTTATGGCCAAGAGAAAAAGAGAACAAAGCAAAATTAACCTGCGCAGGGGTGAACTCAAGTGGTAGTCACAAGAGCCACACCGAGCACCTACAATCTAGGGGTTTTTATAGCGTAGCAAGCAAGCAGTTCATACAGAAGCGAATTTGGCGTTTAGCAATTGGCTCCTCCAAATTAAATTTTTAGTCATGTGCCTTAGTAACCAGTCATACAGTTGAAAGCCCCCAGCTGGAAATGTCCCTATCTATCCCTTAGGATGTGGTCACATTAACTATCTTAGGAGTTTTTACGACTTCCTTATCTCAAGGACTCATCAGCTCCTAGTCATCCTGGGAGTCTAATGACTTCCCTATCTCTAGGACTCATCTGTCTTATTCATCCTGGGAGTCTGGTCTCATCTACTCCGGGAATGTGCTGTACTTACTGGACCAGTTCTTTTTAAGTTATTTTCCCAAGCCTATTAATGTATTTTATGGCTTTTATTCGAATGTCACATTTCCTCCTCTTCTTTGTCCTAGTTAAATCCTTAACTATAATGGAGATTCTTCGGCGTTGGTATGGCTGAGATAAAACTATTATTTTAACTGTTTCTATTCTTTCTGCCTTGCATTTTTCTTCTCTGTACTAACTTCTTACAACTTGCACAAACCTTCTGCAACTTACACAAATCTTCTGCAACTTACATAAACCTTCAACTTTTATGCACTTTCTTATCCAGAAATAACTGGCCTTCATAACAACTTGCTTTTCCTTTTCTTTTCAAAAGTACCTCTATACCTTATACCTTCTATTATCAAAACCATACAATTCCTTTCTAGTCAAAATTCTTGATTTTTTTAAAAACCTTAACCTTCAGCAAAGACTAAGTTAGTACTAAGTAATCCTCTTTTAAAGATTGCTTTTTGGAGGTGTCCTTTTCATAAGTAGCCTATTGGACACATGACTAATATTCATAGGTTATTCTATAGTGGTAGCTATGAGCATATATATAATTTTCATTTACCTTATAGCTTCTCTCTCAGCCAAGGGACTTACACCCCCTTTCTGTATACTCATAGCAGTACATGCATCAAACCTTAAGATGACTTACTTGGCTTTCCTTTACCTTAGTTTCCCTCCCTCCCTAAAGTCTCCATGCGTGGACCAGTTAACTTCTGGTTTGTGGCTGAAGCAGGGCATGCTGTCCTTCTCAGGGTCAGCTTACAAGGGTTGGCAGGGTCAGTCTTCGCTGTCCACAAAGGTGTCTCTGCTGGGACTGCAAGCTTCAGCCGGCTGCGGTGGACCCAGGCGGGTATGCCTTCTACCTTGGCAGTAGTGGGGGTGCTCAGGATCATGGTGTGTGGACCCGTCTACGTGGGAGTCAGTCCTTGGGTGATGTACTGCTAGAAGTGCCTCTTGGACAGTCTTATTTGGGATACCATTGTCCTGGCTCCGGTGGAGTTGGCAGTGGAAGTCCTTTGAGTTGGTCCTTCTGCTGGTCTCTAAGCGCCCGTACTTCTGCACGTATTAGTTGTAATGCCTGTAAGGACTTTAGAAAACTTTGATTAGAACCCTTAATTTCTTCCCTTGTTATTTGTGGAACCAAAGGAGTTGGTTGCCCATACATTAACTCATAAGGAGTCTATTTTCCTGTATAAGGTGTATTTCGAACCCTATATAATGCAAAAGGGAGTAGCTCTACCCAATTTTCGCCAGTCTCCTCTCTTAACTTAATTATAGTCTCTTTAAGGGTCCTATTCATTCTCTCGACTTGCCCTGAACTTTGAGGCCGATAAATGCAGTGTAATTTCCAATTGATCCCTAATCTTTTTGCTAATTCCTGTGATATCTTGGACACAAAAGCAGGTCTATTATCTGACCCTACAGCAATGGGAATGCCATATCGTGGAATGATTTCTCTTAAAAGTATTTTACAAACTGTTGAAGCAGTTTCTCCTTTTGTAGGAAAAGCCTCAGTCCATCTAGTAAAGGTGTCTATTAGAACAAGCAAATATTTGTAGCCTAATTTCCCTGGAGTCATTTCGGTAAAGTCTACTTCCCATAGTTCCCCAGGAGCTTTTCCTCGGTGCCTGATGAGAGGAGGTAATTTCTTATTGACAGCATTTACTTTGGCGCAGGCCTGACACCTAGACACAACAGAGTGTATGATATCTCTGATTTCCGCTCCCTCATAATATTTTCTTACTAGATGTTCTAGTTTTTGTTGTCCTAAGTGGGAGCTGCTATGTATTTCTTGAATTATTTGTCTTAACACTCCTTGTGGTAGGTATATTCTGCTGTCTGGTAATTCTATCTATCCCTGTTTACTTTTCTTACCCCTTAGTTGCTTACCTTTCTCTTCTTCTTTTGGCTCATACCTCGGTTCTATTTGTAAAGTAGGGGGTGGGATGAGTAGCAGTTGGTTAATGTGTTCCTCCTCTTCTGCTGCATTCCATGCCGCTCGATCAGCAAAGTGGTTTCCTTTTACTATAGGGGAATCCCCCTTTTGATGTCCTTTGCAATGTATTATTGCCACCTTTTTAGGCAACCAAATGGCTTCTAATAGAGCCAAAATTTCATCCTTATTTTTAATTTCTTTTCCTGCAGTAGTCAACAACCCACGCTCCCGGTAGATGGCGCCATGTACATGGGCCGTGGCAAAGGCATATCTACTGTCTGTATAGATGTTGGCACTTTTCCCTTCAGCAATTCTAAGGGCCTGTGTGAGTCCGATAAGCTCAGCCCGTTGTGCAGATGTGCCTTTAGGCAGTGCCTTTTTCCATAACACAGTATCTTGTGTGGTCACCGCAGTTCCAGCATACCTTTGCCCATCCCGAACATAGCTACTTCCATCTGTGAACAGAGTTAAATCTGCCTTCTCATAGGCCTGATCCCATAGATCTGGTCTGGCTCCTGTAATGGTATCTAATATTTGTCTACAGTCATGGATCACCGATGAGTCTGGCAACGGGAGCAATGTAGCAGGATTCAAGGCCGTTGTTTTCAAAAATTGTATTGCGGGGGGGTTCAGCAACTGTGCCTGATACTGTGTTAGTCGGGCATTCGAGATCCACCTATCCGGTGGAGCCCGCAGCACTTGTTCTAAATAGTGCTCTCCAATGACCTGAATGTCTTGACCCAGAGTCAGTTTACTGGCCTCCTTAAGAAGGATGGAGGTAGCAGCAAGTGCTCTCAAACAATTGGGCCATCCTGATGACACAGGATCTAGTCTTCTGGACAGATAGGCTATTGGTCTTTTCCAAGGTCCTAGTTCTTGACAGAGGACCCCTAGAGCAATGCCCTTCTTCTCAGTCACAAATAGTTGAAAAGACTTAGACAAGTCTGGCAGGGTTAATGCCGGGGCTGCAACTAGGGCCTCCTTAAGTTTTTGAAAAGACTCTCGTGCCTCCTCTGTCCATACAAATTGTTCCTCTTTTCCCCGTGTTAACTCATGCAAAGGTTTGGCCAGCTCTGCAAATCCCAGTATCCAAAGTCTGCAATATCCCACGGCACCTAAAAATTCTCGTACTTGTCTTTTACTTACAGGCTCAGGAATCTGTAATATAGTCTGAATTCTTTGGCTAGACAAACTACGTTGTCCTCCCCTCAAGTCATACCCCAAGTAACTCACGGTTTGGGTGACAATTTGGGCCTTCTTAGCAGATACTCGATAGCCCATCCGTTGCAATTCTTGGAGTAGTTCTAACGTAGCTTCTTGGCAACTCTCTTGGTTTGGGGCTGCGATAAGGAGATCGTCCACATACTGCAGCAGCACAATTGAAGAGTGGCCGGCTCGAAACTCCTGTAAGTCTTTGCACAAAGCCTCATTAAATATGGTTGGGGAATTCTTAAAACCCTGAGGGAGCCTGGTCCAAGTGTATTGGCCTGAAAGTCCATTCTCAGGATCATTCTACTCAAAGGCAAACATTTCCTGACTTTGCTTTGCTAATGGAATGCAAAAGAAGGCATCTTTCAAATCCAATACTGAATAGAAAACATGAGTCGGTGGCAATGAACTTAATAGGGTATAGGGGTTTGGCACAGTAGGATGTATGGTCTCTACCCGAGCATTCACTTTACGCAGGTCCTGCACTGGGCGATAGTCCTGAGTTCCAGGCTTTTGTACTGGCAGTAGAGGAGTGTTCCAGGCAGATTGGCATTCCCGGAGAATCCCGGCTTCTAATAAGCGCCTCAAGTGCTGTGCTATACCCTGTTTAGCCCGAGCAGGTACAGGATACTGTCTGATGCGTACTGGGCTGGCATCACTCTGCAACAGCACTACTACAGGCGGCTGATGTACTGCCAATCCCGGAGGATTATTCTCTGCCCAAACTCCAGGAACCTGCTGCTTTATTTCCTCGGGGATTCCCGTAAACCCGCTCTTACCTTCCGGGAGGGAGGCAATCAGATATTCTTCTGATATTGGTACAGTCACTAATACCTTGCCTTCTGCATTCTTCTCCTGGTTGAAGGTTATTGTTGCTTGAAATTTTTGCAACAAATCTCGTCCCAACAGCGGGTAAGGGCAGTCTGGAATAATCAGGAATGAATGAGTAATAGTCCCTCGCGCCAGGTCTGTAATCCATGCAGTGGCTCGAGGATATGAGACAGCTTTGCCAGTGACCCCTATTACCTTTGTGGATTCCTTTTGTAATGTCCCAAGTGGTCTCTTTAGGACAGAATAAGTGGCCCCCGTGTCAACTAGGAAGGTAGTTGGTTTCCCTTCAATTGACAGTGTGACCATAGGCTCCTGGGGGCCAACAGAAATGGAGCCTTGGCCCCGTCAATCTAATTGGAGCAAAACTTGTGAGCCTTGTTCCTGATTTACGGCCTGTAGCTTAGGGCAATCCTTCTTCTAATGACCTTTCTCTTTGCAATAAGCACACTGGTCTTTATCTAGTTGCTTCTGCGGGAAAGTTCCCTTCTTTCCCTTAAAGGGCTGCTGTTTCCCTTTTGGTCCTTTTGATTGCTGTGCCAAGAGTAGTTTTACAGCTGTTCTCCCTAACTCAGGGTCATCACGATTGACAAAGACTCTCTGTGCTATTTCTAATAATTCACTCCTATTCTTTCCCTCAAATCCTTCTATTTTCTGGAGTTTCTTTCTAATGTCTGGGGCTGCCTGAGTGATGAAGGTTATGTTTATTAGCTTGCGATTTTCCTCTGCCTCAGGGTCAATAGGGGTATAAACCCGGTAGGCCTCCATTAGCTGCTCTAAATATGCAGCAGGGGACTCATCCTTCCCCTGAGTTACCTCACCTACCTTACTAAAGTTGGTTGGTTTCTTAGCAGCTGCCCTTATTCCCCTTAATAGAGCCTGGTGATATTGGGTAAGCGATTCCCTATCCCTGACATTGTTTGGATCCCAACTGGGGGGGCTCCTGGGGAGCGTCCTCTCTAGTTCCCTTTCAGTGCCCCCCCTCTTCCCTAAATACTTTTTCAGCTTCTTGGCTGATGCGGGTTCTTTCTTCCGTTGTGAACAAAGTGTGCAAAAGCTGCTGGCAATCATCCCAAGTTGGTTGATGGGTCCTGAAAACAGTCTCAAGCAAAGAAATTAACCCCTGAGGTTTCTCTGAAAATGACGGGGTCTGATGTTTCCAATTATAAATGTCACTAGTAGAAAAAGGAATATAAATCATTTGGGACGGTGCATGTAGTCCTTCATCTAGTGGGGGCAACACCTCCCTAAGAGGTAACATTGGGGCACCTTCAGCAAAGGAAGGTTGAGCATAAGGGGTTCCCCCCCGGGTGTGGGGAGGACTCTGGACATTCTCGGGCACAGTTGAATCTGGCTCCCTGGGCTTCTGATAAGGAGGAGGATAATTTACAGGGTCTACTATATCCTCAGTAACATCAGAAAGGACCGGATACGATTTGGGAGGCTTTTTTTCAGGTGCAGGTGGAGCGGAGGGAGGGCGAGGCTTAATGTCCGCAGCGCTCACACAAATAGCTCTCTTAACCTTTTGATTTGCTTTTATGCACCTCTTAATGTACCCAGGTTTGTCTGTAGCTACATCTATCCAAACATCTATATACACATATTGATCTGGGTGAGGCATCTGATATATAATGGCCCTTACTGCAAAAACTATGGGCAGATCAAAGGTTCCCTCAGATGGCCATCCAACCTTAAGAGATGGCCACTCCACTTGGCTTAAGGTCCGGAGAGTTTCTCGATCGGGTGGAGGTCCCCCATAACCCTGAGCTCTCTTCTGAAAATCAGAGAAGTTACTTAAAATGCAATCAAGAGGGGATTTAAGAGTAGATTCTTGCTGTCCCATCTCGCGGTACTTGTTCTTCTCAGCCAGGTATGCTTCTAGTCCTACAAAGACAACACACAGGATTCCCCACCCTATAAGCAGGGTGATCCAGATAGACGAGCGTTGATCACACTGTACTGGCAAACAAATTAATACCAAACACAACAGTGCAGCAAATCCCAGGAGGGCAATACACAAAATTTCCCACACAATCATTCAGGCTAAACAAACAACCAGACAGCAGCGCGGCGCGGCGCGAGTGAGCTCACTACTTTGAAACGATCGATCGATTTCAGACAGAAACAGAAACCTCGGCCGGCAGCGTCCTGCCCTTTGGCCCGAGTGTCTGGGCGGGTCACTGACAGCGTCCTGTCTGCCACCACAGACTGTAAGTGCTCCGGAGCCAGATTACAAAAACAAGAAATTCTACAACAAAATACTCACCAGCTCAAACAGCTGTTCCGCCTGTCCCCAGTCAAGATTCCCGTAATGGGCAATCCCGGACGAGCCCCCATAAAATGTTACACTCGCCGGGTAAAACAGACACTGGAGACGTTTGGAGAGTTTCAGACAAAGTTTTATGGCCAAGAGAAAAAGAGAACAAAGCAAAATTAACCTGCGCAGGGGTGAACTCAAGTGGTAGTCACAAGAGCCACACCGAGCACCTACAATCTAGGGGTTTTTATAGCGTAGCAAGCAAGCAGTTCATACAGAAGCGAATTTGGCGTTTAGCAATTGGCTCCTCCAAATTAAATTTTTAGTCATGTGCCTTAGTAACCAGTCATACAGTTGAAAGCCCCCAGCTGGAAATGTCCCTATCTATCCCTTAGGATGTGGTCACATTAACTATCTTAGGAGTTTTTACGACTTCCTTATCTCAAGGACTCATCAGCTCCTAGTCATCCTGGGAGTCTAATGACTTCCCTATCTCTAGGACTCATCTGTCTTATTCATCCTGGGAGTCTGGTCTCATCTACTCCGGGAATGTGCTGTACTTACTGGACCAGTTCTTTTTAAGTTATTTTCCCAAGCCTATTAATGTATTTTATGGCTTTTATTCGAATGTCACAAGGTTAAAGATTTGAAAAGGTAGGAAGAGCGGGAGGAAGGCGGGGAGGATCTTCCCCCCCTGGAGTGATAAGGACTGCCAGGACCGTGCGAGCAACAGCCGGCAAGGGGGCCGCCCCAGGCGCCGCCATCGCCCAGCTGCCCGCGGCCCTGCCACCACGGGAGCCCTACCGGACCGCCCTCTCCCCACGAGCCAGCCGAGCAGCCTTCCGAGCTGCCTTACCCGCCAGGCGGCGTCAGGGCCCCGAGGCCGATCCTCCAGTCGCAGCGGAGCGCGGAGACAAGCTCCGGCGCCTATTGGCAACGCTCCATCACGTGACCGCAACGCTCCGCTGGCGCCAATTTCAAACAGCGGAATTAACTGAAAGCTGCGGTGCCCGACCCCACCCCCGATTCCCAGACCGGGACCCCCTCCCCTCCCGGGATCCCCCGGGGTTCCCCGCACCGCCGGCCCCGCGCGAGTCCCCGGCCGGCACCCTGGCTCGGCCCTCAGGCTGGAGGAGTTTGGAGTCCGCCCTGGGAGCCACAGCGCGGCAGGCGGGGTGACCGCAGTCGGGAGGTGGTGAGCGGGAGCGGAGGAATGGAGGCTGAGGCCGGGCGTTGGCGCCTGCACGCAGCAAGGGCTCGGGTGCGGCGTCCGGGAGTCCAGCAGCAGGACGAGGGCTTAAGGGCATTCAGGGGGACGTCTGAGCGAGGGCACAAATTATTTTCTGCATCCCACCCTCTGGCCTGTCCGCATGTCAAAGATCTCTTTGTACACAACATTTCTTGAAAATGATGGAAAGATCTACACAAGAAATGTTGTGTACAAAGAGATCTTTGACATGTGAATTAACATTTTATTATTTAAATCACCTTTATTTATTGAGCTAGCGGTGGCTCTTAAGAAATGTACCGCCAGTGGTTTCCTTCATTGCACTCTACTTTAAGCAATTAAGCAAGTAGAAGGGGGAAACCCCGTGGGGCAGTAAGCAAAGGGGCGTCCCCGCCGCCTGCCCTGGGTAATTCAGTTTGAATTAGCAGACACCTTTGCACAAATCATTTTAATTACAGTTTATAATATCTAGAACAGCGGTCATTTCGTATGACCGCCGGGCTTTCTAGTTAATTATATACAGCAAGTGGCTTCCACTGACATTTCCCTCTTGTCTACAATGCCCTTCCTACCCAGCCTATGACTTTCAGAATCTTAGCCAAACATCTCCCTTTCACCCTTTCCTGATATTTCCCTCCTCCACCCATTGAACACTCCTCTCACTCATTCAACAGATATTTGAGTACCTACAAGTTTCAGTTCATGCACTGCCCTTGGGTCTTGTGAGAAAAGCAAAAGAATTATAACATAGTTTTTATTAGATTGTGCTTGAATATATTAAACGTTAGCAACAATTCCCTACAGCAGGTAGCACAAGAACAATCAATGCCAGTAACTTAAAAAAAATTTTAATGTATTGATTTTAAAGAGACAGAGAAAGGGGGAGAGAAGCATTCATTTGTTGTCCTATTTAGTTATGCATTCATTTGGTTACTTCCAATATGTGCCCTAACCGGGATCAAACCTGCAACCTTGTTGTTTCAGGACAATGCTCTAACCAACTGAGCTAACTAGCTAGTGCCTATGCCCTGTAACTTTTTAAGTGTAATTTAATCTCATGCATGAAAATGTACCACAAGGAATAAATATTAATCAGCTGAAGAGCCCAGCATCATCACAACATACAACCAAGCAGTATAGTTTATAATTTGTCATATAATATTATTCTGCTTTTAGGGTTGGCTTCATGGGTATGGAATCTGTGCATTCACAAAGGGCTTTGTGCTCAGAAGGGCCCCACATTTGGTTTAATGCTCTGCTGTTGCCATCATTAAATTCTTTTTGTTGTTGCCACCTTTAAATTCTTAAGAGTACTTTTGGAACAAATTGCCTCTTATTTTAATTTTGCACTGGGCCCTGCAAATTATGTAATCCATACTGACCTGTAGGGTTCTAGTATGACACCCTTTTTTCTTTTAATTAAAAAACTTTTTTATGTATTGATTTTAGAAAGAGCAAGGGAAAGAGAGTGTGTGGGAAGAGAGAAAAATCAGTCACTTGTTCCATTTATTTATGCATTCATTGTTTGATTCTTGTATGTGCCTTGACCAGGGATTAAACCCACAACCTTAGTGCATCAGGACACTAACCAACTGAACTAGCTGTCCAGGGCCTAGAATGGCACCTTTTTGAGGGCAAGGATTGTGTTTTACACCTCTTGATTGCCTTAGGTGCAGTAGACAATAATTGAAAGTAAGTTAATACCATACCAATACCGGTATACTTGAATCTTTTTCCGTTGGAATTATTTCCATTATGTATTCCCCTGAAGACAATTTTACATTAATTCCAGTGTTCAGAATTGACAGTACCACACATCTAAACCAAAAAGATACTGAATAGTAACCTGAGTGTATATACATCTCAAGAACTTCCTGCAGTAATTAAATGTCCTCCATTCTTTAATGGTACAACCCCACCTAGTGGCAGTGGCACTTTTTTTGTTTGTTTGTTTGTTTTTGTTTGTTTTTTTTACAGATACAGAGTCAGAGAGAGGGATAGATAGGGACAGACAGACAGGAACAGAGAGATGAGAAGCATCAATCATTAGTTTTTCGTTGCGACACCGTAGTTGTTCCTTGATTGCTTTCTCATATGTGCCTTGACCACGGGCCGTCAGCAGACTGAGTAACCCCTTGCTCAAGCCAGCAACCTTGGGTCCAATCTGGTGAGCTTTTGCTCGAACCATATGAGCCTGTGCTCAAGCTGGCGACCTCGGGGTCTTGAACCTGGGTCCTCCGCATCCCAGTCCGATGGTCTATCCACTGTGCCACCGCCTGGTCAGGCAGTGGCACATTTTGCCTTCTGTTCCTCACACCTTCACACCTCCCCTCCCAACCTCCAAACTTTGTATCTCACTAGCAAACAGCCCCATGTCTAATTATGCTTTATCCTTAGGGTGATCTATGTGCTCGTTTACTCAGGACAGTCCTGATTTTTGCCTTATCCAGCTTAATTATTTATTTTTCTTTTTTTTTTTTTTTTCTGAAGCTGGAAACAGGGAGAGACAGTCAGACAGACTCCCGCATGCGCCCAACCGGGATCCACCCGGCACGCCCACCATGGGGCGACGCTCTGCCCACCAGGGGGCGATGCTCTGCCCATCCTGGGCGTCGCCATGTTTCGACCAGAGCCACTCTAGCGCCTGAGGCAGAGGCCACAGAGCCATCCCCAGCGCCCGGGCCATCTTTGCTCCAATAGAGCCTCGGCTGCGGGAGGGGAAGAGAGAGACAGAGAGGAAGGCGCGTCGGAGGGGTGGAGAAGCAAATGGGCGCTTCTCCTGTGTGCCCTGGCCGGGAATCGAACCCGGGTCCTCCGCACGCTAGGCCGACGCTTTACCGCTGAGCCAACCGGCCAGGGCCCAGCTTAATTATTAATAGTGCTGCTTTATGGAAATAAGTGATAATCACCTAAATGAGAATAGGCAAAGACTATTCAGAGCTTGCAGTAATATTAAGGGAGTTGGCTGTCATTACTTGTATTTTGGCAGAAACTCAAAGGTAGGCAGAGGAATGGGAAAGCTTAATAACTGAAAAAGGGAAGGCTTCAGATATGCCCTGATTGAAGACCATTGGCGTGGGAAAGCTGTAGGTGGGCTAAGTAGAAGTAGGGCACCCTATGTGACTAGTTAGGGGAGCATATTTGGCTTTCTGTGGTTGACCCTAGGTTGGAAGAAAAGGGACAAAAATTAGGGAAGCTGTCAGTTGTTAATGAGTTGCTAGTCATTCAAGGTCAATGTTACAGGATTTTTTTTTTTTTTTACAGAGAGCGAGAGTTAGAGAGAGGGATAGATAGGGACAGACAGACAGGAACAGAGAGAGATGAGAAGCATCAATCATCAGTTTTTCGTTGTGGCACTTTAGTTGTTCATTGATTGCTTTCTCATATGTGCCTTGACCGTGGGCCTTCAGGAGACCGAGTAACCCCTTGCTCGAGCCAGCGACCTTGGGTCCAAGTTGGTGAGCTTTGCTCAAACCAGATGAGCCTGTGGTCAAGCTGGTGACCTCAGGGTCTTGAACCTTGGTTCTCTGCATCGCAGTCCGATGCTCTATCCACTGTGCCACCTCCCGGTCAGGCTGTTACAGGATTTATTGCTGGCTTCCTGGATTGTTTGTTGGAGGTAGTGGTCTGGCTTCCTATAAGGTCTGATTTACTGATAACCAGACTGGCTTCCTGGACTGGTTGCTATAGATTATAAGTCAGAATTCTGTTTTTATATACATTCTGGCCATTGTTCATTTGTATATCCAGTTTCTCACCTTTATCTCTCAAAAGGATTCCAGTTTGGACGGTACATTATATGTTCACCCAGTGTTCGGTGTTTAATAGGAATGTGAAGAACAATGGGAACATGTGCATGGCAGAGATTCCTTACTGAGGTTCAACAGGGAGGCTGCCTTCTAGCTGGCAGCTGGAGACTTAGTCTCTATCCATGTTTTCTGAGGTTAAGAAAAAAAATCTTGGATTTATTTTATTTGGTAAAGGCTAATAATTTAGCTTTCTAATCAAGATTGTTTTACTTTGAGATGATGGATTCATTTATGTCCCTAATCTTGAATACATTGAAAGCAATACATCGATCTGACATTTTATGCATTCTGTCAACAAACATGTGTTGTATACTACATGCCAGTTACTGTGCTCAAGTCAGAGTACAATGATGCTCAAACAGATACGGTCTTGGGACTTATGTTGAAGTAGAGAGGGACAGGTAAGAAATATGTGGTTACAGGAATGAAAAAGAAAGGATTTCACAGCCCTCGGAAGAGTGCCTTTCACATAGAAGGTTTTCAGTGAGTACATAACTGCAAAGGAAGGGAATGAAAATTGTGAAATAAATAATCAGGGTACAACAATAAATGACAGAGAACAACAAGGGGAGCCGACCTCAGTCCAAGTGGTCAAGAGTAGACTTTCTGAGAACGGGACATGTGAAGGCCTTAAGGATAGCAGGCACTGGTTGTGTTGGAAGAGTTTCAGGCAGAGAGAGGGTGGTACAAAGACCTTAAAGCAGAAAGGTCGACCTATTCTAGGAACAGAAAGGGAGGAAAAATAAACTTCTTGTTTAAATCACCATTATTAGAGGTTTTTGTTATTCACAACCAACTTTGAGTGGACATAGGTTATTTGAAGGAATATAAAAGTTGAGTCAAATTAAAATGAAAGGGCAAGTGGCCACAGAGACAAAGATTCTTTTTTTTTTTTTTTTACAGAGGCAGAGATAGACAGGGACAGACAGACAGGAACGGAGAGAGATGAGAAGCATCAATCATCAGTTTCTCGTTGCGCGTTGCGACTTCTTAACTTCTTAGTTGTTCATTGATTGCTTTCTCACATGTGCCTTGACCGCGGGCCTTCAGCAGACCGAGTAACCCCCTGCTGGAGCCAGCGACCTTGGGTCCAAGCTGGTGAACTTTGCTCAAACCAGATGAGCCCGCGCTCAAGCTGGCGACCTCGGGGTCTTGAACCTGGGTTTTTTGCATCTCAGTCTGACGCTCTATGCAATGTGCCATCGCCTGGTCAAGCTCATTTCCTTTTTTCTTTTCATTGTGCATTGCAACACCTTAGCTGTTCATTGATTGCTTTCTCATATGTGCCTCCTTGACCGCGGGCCTTCAGCAGACCCAGTAACCCCTTGCTGGAGCCAGCGTCCTTGGGTTCAAGCTGGTGGGCTTTTGCTCAAACCAGATGAGCCCACGCAGAAGCTGGCGACCTCGGGGTCTCGAACGTGGGTCCTCCGCATCCGCTCCATCCATTGCGCCACCGCCTGGTCAGCTCCTTTTTTTTTATGTTCAAGTTTTTCTGTGAATACCTGATTGCAGTTCTCTTTGGGTATATACCTAAGAATAGGATTGTTGGGTCATATGGTAATTCAATGTTAAAGAACAAACAAACCATTTCACAGTAGCTGTGCTGTTTTCCATTCCCACCAGCAATGTGTGAAGGTTCCAATTTCCCTATATTCTCCATTTTTATTTTTTAAATTATTTATTGATTTTTAGAGAGATAAGAAAGAGTAGGAGAGAAACATTGATTTGTTTTTCTACTTATGTATGAATTCATTAGTTGAGTCTTTTTTATTTTATTGATTGATTTTAGAAAGAATGGGAGAGAGAGGGAGAAAGGGAAACATTGTATATGCCCTGACTGGGAATGGAATTGGCAACATTTACATATCAGGATAATGTTCCAACCAACTGAACTATCCTGCCAGGGCTGTCTTTTTGTTTTTTAATTACAGCTATCCTAGTGGGTGTGAAATGGTGTCTTATTTTGATTTTGATTTATGTTTCATTAAAGTTAATTTCTTTTTTTTTTCATGTTTTATTTATTGATTTCTAGAGAGAGAAGAGAGAGAGAAGGGGGAGGAGCAGGAAGCATCAACTCCCATATGTGCCTTGACCAGGCAAGCCCAAGGTTTCAAACCAGCAACCTCAGTGTTCCAGGTCAACGCTTTATCCCACTATGCCACCACAGGTCAGGCCCCCTTTTTTTTTTAAAGTTAAATTCTTAATGGTTGCCCTGAAAATTATAATTACCATCTTAATTTATAATCAAAGGTATAACATCTTAATTTATAACATCAACTTAGTTTCAATGCTGTGCAAAAAATACGCGACTATATTTAGGTTTGTTCCCCTTTTTATATTTTTATTGTTGCATATTACACATCTCTAGACATTGTGTGTCTGTCAACAGATTTATAATTATAGTTTTGTGTAATTGAATTTTATTGTTGATATATAATTGACATAGAACATTAATTCGATTCAGGTGTACAGCATGATTTGATATTTGCATGTATTGAAATGATCACCACAATAAGTCTACATAACATCTATTGCCATCATGGTTTTAATTTGCCTTTCTCTAATGATTAATGATTTTGAGCATCCTTTCATATGCTTGTTGTCTATTTGTACATCTTCTGAGAATGAGTCCTTGCCCATTTTGTAATTAGGTTATTGGGGTTTTTTGGTATTGAGTTGTAAGAGTTCTTTACATATTCTGGATGTTAATCCCTTTTCCAATATATGATTTCAAATATTTTTTCCCATTCCATAGGTTGCCTTTTTTGCTCTGTTGATTATTTCCCTTGATGTATAGAAGTTTTAATTTTGATGTCGTTACATTTGTCTATTTTTGCTTTTGTTGCCGGTGCTTTTTTATGTCATATGCAACAAATAAATCCAATATCATAACGCTTTCCTTTATGATTTATATAGGACTTTTATGGTTTTACATTTTTACTAAAATCTGGGCTAAATTTAATAAAATTTCTCCTTATAGTCAGTATGGTCATTCATTTGACAGACATTTATTAAATGCCAGCTCTTTACAGAATAGAAGATATTGGGGGTATAAAAATGAATAAAAATGCCTGACCAGGCAGTGGCGCAGTGGATAGAGCGTTGGACTGGGAAGCCGAGGACCCAGGTTCGAGAACCTGAGGTCGCCAGCTTGAGCGCGGGCTCAATCTGGTTTGAGCAAAGCTCACCAGCTTGGACCCAAGGTCGCTGGCTTAAGCAAGGGGTTACTCGGTCTGCTGAAGGCCTCTGGTCAAGGCACCTATGAGAAAGCAATCAATGAACAACTAAGGTGTCACAACAAAAAACTGATGATTGATGCTTCTCATCTTTCTCCGTTCCTGTCTGTCCCCATCTGTCCCTCTCTCTGACTCTCTCTCTGTCTCTGTAAAAAAAAACAAAAAAAAAAACCTGAATAAAATCTGTTACTTTTATCATAATCTAAGGTACAGCTGGCTAAGCATGTAACAAAGACATGCCTCTGCTAGAGGCACGTACAAGGTGCAGAGGGCATGTGATGATAGCCCGTTTATAAATAATCTGTTCACAGTCCATCTAGCTTTGACCTATGAACACTGTGATCCCATGGGCCTATGTTCTGTCAGGCAAATCCAGTTGGTTTTGCCTTCATTCAAATTCTCCTCTTCATTCTCTTCTCTCCCAAGTGACCTCCCTGGGGACAAACTTGTCTCCTTTCTAGGGGATCCAATGGGTCCAGCGCAGAACCTGAAGAAAATTTCTCAGGTGGCAGAAAAATTCTACTGGATATCCATAAGATGACAGGCATTCAGTCAATACTCATTGATTCCTTGTCACAATTTATTGAAATAATTAAATTTAGAATAGAGGTCTTGCCCACCTCTTTGATAGGTATTCACGCTGATGAACTATATCTCCCAGCATGCATCAGAATTAAGGTCTTTTAAAAAAATATGGACTTCAATTCCCGGCATGCCGCGCTCGGGCAGATAGACTAGATGCCCCAGCAAGGGGGGGTCAGGGCCCGGGAGCGGGGCGGGTCCAGGCACCCGAACAGATTTCACAGATTTCACAGAAGGAGCTGCGGCGGCGGAGGAGGATGGAGGCGGTGGTGTTCGTCTTCTCTCTACTCGACTGTTGCGCGCTCATCTTCCTCTCAGTGTACTTCGTATCCTTGTCTGAGGCGGGCGGAGGCCTCCCTGGGGCCCGTCGGTTGGGGACCAGGGCAGGTGCGTGGGGGCGAGGGAGGCGGCGGGGCTCCGGGCGTGGGCCTCCTCTGCCCGGGGTGCCGCTGGGTGCCGCTGGATTCGCCGGGCCTGCCCACCGCCGCCCCCATGCTACCTGGAGCCGCCCTGCCCTGAGCAGGGCAGGCTCTCAGCTTCCTTGTCGGTCAGGTTCTTTAGCGGAGAGAGGTCCCGCTTTGGGCCCTCGCGAGACAGGGTCGTGGTTTTTCTTGGGGTTCACCTGGGCCGGGCCCTTTGTCACGTGCCGGGGGGGGGGTCCCGAGAGCGACCGCCCAGGCCCGGGGTGGTTGCTGGCAGATGGAGGTGTGGGGACGAGTCCCACCCCCGCCGCCGCCCCTTTGTTCTCGCGGGTGGAAGCCTGTAGGGACCTTGCAGTTCCGGGAGTCAGCACCTCCAGGGTGCAGTGCCTCCTTCGCCCTGTCGCTTCATATGGAGTGTTAGGAAGGATGTATTTTTAAGAACCATCTGCAGTTGATTATTTTGGTTGCCCCAGGCGGTTGCAGATCTGGGAATTTATATAGTAACTATGCAAGTGATGTCTGTAATTCCCAGTCGTTTCTCAACTTTTACACTTGTCTGGGTCCGCCCATGTATAAGACTTAGATATTTTGTGTAGCTGTCCATGTTACAGTATTTCAACTGTATTTTCAGGCCAAGGAGGGTTGTTAGACCGAGCACCCTAGACGCTGTGCGGGCTACACCTCTTCCTTACTCTTGTGGGAGCATCTTGTCTCAGCTGTCACCCAATTCATTTAAGTAATTAAATATAAGCTGGGAAAAACTCATGCATGAGAAACTAGGCATTTTTTTTCTTCTTTCCTTGGAAATCGCAGGTGCCCCTTTTTGACAGAAGGAAACTTTGTTCGCCCAAGCATCCTGGCTTTAGGACAGTAGTACAGAGTGTGTCTTCAGTGCGGCTCCGTACTTGATTATGAACAGACAGCCTGTTGTGCTAGGGGACAGAATTGAAAAGGGGACACCTTGCTTAGCTAGATATTTGCTGTGCACACTAACTAATTCACCTCTCTAAACCTTAGTTTTCTTCTCTATAATGTGGGGAGAGGTTTCCTTCCCAGATATGTGTGTATACAGTGAGACCAGGGGCTAAGCACTTAGCACAGTGCCTGTCCCACAGCTGGTGTTCAGTAACATCTCCACCTTCCCCAGCTGAGCACCGGTTTTTACTTTCACTCATGATTTCTCACTATAACCCGGAGTTTTGTGAGGGTTGGGGAACTGACTGCAAGGGCAGCATCATTTGCCTAAGTTTTGATGACTTTTGTCCCTCTTGTGACATAAGGAAGTGGAGCTTAAACTCAGGGAAATGAAACTTGGGTTTCTCTTTTTGATGTTTGCAAAAAAAAAAATTAGGCTTAATATTTTAAAACAATGTTGGCTTCTACCAGTTTAATAAAAAAATGTTAGGTGGACTATTTGACTTAGACGTTAAGGTGTATTCAGGGTGTGTTTTGATGAGATTCAGCATATTGTATTACTGTATCTTTGGATAGTTGCAATAGCTTACTGTTAAGAGCCAAGAGGTGAAGTATCGTCAGGTAGACATTCTATAGGGATAGGAGTTTTTCTGGACTCTGACCACTGAATAAAACCTGCAGAGAATGAAAGGTTGGTATTTATTATAATCATACACAGGCTAGAGCAAAGGCGTGCTCATGACATTTATGGTTGATGATATTGAGCACATGGATGTGGTTGATTTTGGTGGTAGTAGAAACTCAACTGGAAAGTCTGGACTAAATCAGATTTTGGAGGGCTCGAATGGTAAGGACAGGGTGGGGGATGGTTAGGCAAAAGGGAGCCATTGAAAAGTTTTGACATACAGTACAGTGGTGTACTAAGAAGGTGAGTCAGTAGAGTGGGTTGGAAACAGGAAAGATGGGAAAGTAGGAAACCATTAAGGTTCAACTGGATTTGAAATGGAGTGCTAATTGTGGGCTTGTGAAAGAAAGAATTAATGTGAGCAGCATTAGGAAGAAGTGATTGTTAGGACCTGGAAACAATTGAGTATGAGATCAGAAACAGAAGGCATGCATAACTTTCCATATTTTGAGCCTGGGCAAGTGATGCTGTGTCATTAACAGAAATAACACAAATTGGAAATGGAATGTTTTGTAGAGAAAGTGATGTTTGATTTTAGCTGTGTTGAGGTGTTTAGAATTTAGTTGAGAATGTTTGTTTACACTTGGCATTGTTGAACTTTTTCAAACATAACAGTAGAGGGAGTAGTGTAATACACCCCATATTTCTGTCACTCACCTTCAAAGATTTTCAACATTTTGCCATCATTATTCATCTCCCAGCTATTGGGAGGAGGTGATAGAGCATCTTAAAGTAAATCCCAGGTAAAAGTTGAAGGCTTTTCCTTTTGTCTATTGTCGCTCAATTTTTTTTTTTGTATTTTTTTTTTTTTGTATTTTTCTGAAGTTGGAAACGGGGAAGCAGTCAGACAGACTCCCGCATGCACCCGACCGGGATCCACCTGGCACACCCACCAGGGGGCGATGCTCTGCCCATCTGGAGCATCGCTCTGTTGCAACCAGAGCCATTCTAGCGCCTGAGGCAGAGGCCACAGAGCCATCCTCAGCGCCCGGGCCAACTTTGCTCCAATGGAGCATTGGCTGTGGGAGGGGAAGAGAGAGACAGAGAGGAAGGAGAGGGGGAGGGGTGGAGAAGCAGATGGGCGCTTCTGTGTGCCCTGGCCGGGAATCAAACCCGGGACTCCTGCACACCAGGCTGATGCTCTACCACTGAGCAAACCGGCCAGGGTCTTCGCTCAAATTTTTATTTATGAGTTTATATTTTGTCCTGAAAACCTTTTTTGGGGGGTTTTTTGCTTAATATGTTTATTGTGGAAAGTTTGGGAAATAGAGAAAAGTATTAGGAAAACAAATCATGACCAGCTGGATTTATAGTTTTGAATCCTGTTTTCTCTTTTTGTATTTTAAGTCCTTAAAGACATTTTATGGCTATATCATAAATAAACACTATTTTTCTACTATTGGGAATTCAAGTTTTTAACATGTACACTGTTTTTATAGGTTTTATTTTTCCATTTGTTATAATCACTGTTTGACATTTGAGGAATTCAGATTGAATGTTCAGGCAAGGGTCACATTAGAATTGAGCATAAAGAGAGCATTATTTTGTGATAATCATTTCTTGAAGGAACATAATGAGAAAATTGTATAGTCTAATGAGTGAGCTCTAAAGAAATAACTAAATTTTTTTCAAGTCAAGTCTAATTCTGCCTTGTGGCTGGAATTGCTTTCTGAAACTTAAAAACATACTTAATTGTTATAAAAGAAGTAGTAATTCCTTATCTTGGTCATCAGATAATTACATTGTCTGATTTAGAGTGTGATTACATTAATGCGAGATCATGTTGCTCAAAATTAAACAAGGTAAGACGTTTCTTTCCTCCTTTTCTGGCATTGACTGCCCTTTATTTTCTGTTACAGGCTATTAAATGTATATTTTATTTCAGAGTGCATATTGTTTCTTATTGGAATGTTGATAGAAGTATCTATTTTGCAATATTTTAAAATGTGAAACTGTACTAGAAGAACTTAGAATTTTGTTTCTTTACTCTGCTTCTTCCTTGTCCCCCTGTCCACAGTGGACAACATTATTCCTCAGATGAGGTAAAAGTTTCTTATGAGGGTATAATTGTTTTTGTCATCTGTGTCCCCTCTTCCCTGCTCATGGAAAAAAAGCTCAGTCTGTCTTGTTGAATGAAAGACGACATTCTTTTTGTGGCTTGCTGAGAAGTGGAATTAATTAGCTGATTTGTTTTCAAGCCACTTCACCTTTGGTATCTATCTAGTCAGAACTTTATATTGGCAAAAATATTCTGAATTGCAGAGTTTGTCTAGATGCAGAAAAACCAGTTGGTCCTGATTCATCTGAGATGAGCAAACAGAAGAGCTTCCCAGATAAAAGTTCACATGAAAATACAATACTGAGTGAGAGGTGCTTTGGGCTGGACCTAAGAGTGATTCCCATGTGTCATTCCACATCTTCAGTCCACCTAAGTTTCTGTGGCCCATGAAGGGAAGATCCACTTAGAAAGTTAAAATTTCTACTTAACTATATTCCTCTCTCTCTCTTTTTTTTTAATTTTAATTTTTCATTTTAGAGAGAGAAAGGAAAACATTGATTTGTTCTATCCATTTTATGCATTCATTAGTTGATTTTTTTCTTCTTTTTTTTTTTTTACAGGGACAGAAAGAGGGATAGATAGGGACAGACAGGAAGGGAGAGAGATAAGAAGCATCAATCATCAATTTTTCACTGCGACACCTTAGTTGTTCATTGATTGCTTTCTCATATGTGCCTTGACCGCGGGCCTTCAGCAGACTGAGTAACCCCTTGCTTGAGCCAGCGACCTTGGGCTCAAACTGGTGAGCTTTTTGCTCAAACCAGATAAGCCCACGCTCAAGCTGGCGACCTCGGGGTCTCGAACCTGGGTCCTCTGCATCCCAGTCTGACGCTCTATCCACTGTGCCACCACCTGGTCAGGCATTTTAGTTGATTCTTGTATGTTTCCTGACCAGGGATTGAACCTGCAATGTTGGCATATCAAGGCAATACTCGAACCAGCTGAACTACCTGCCGGAACCCTCTCTCTTTTTTCTTTCTTTCTATCGAATTTTTTGGAACATGGCTTAATACAGTGATATATTTAAATAAAAGATTTTGTGTTTATCTGCTATGCTTTGAGAGTTATTTTAAAAAAATTTTTTATTGAGAGATATAACAAATTAGCTTTAGGCCCTCTCATCTTTAGAAAAATGACTATAATCAGATGGGTTGTGTATCTTTTTATATTTCTTGCTTTTTTATTATTTTAGATGGGTATTTGCTGATTTTTTTTTATAAAAATAAAAATTTAAATACAATTTTAAATTTAAATTTAAAATACAAATTATCAGGCCTGACCTGTGGTGGCGCAGTGGATAAAGCGTCAACCTGGAAACACTGAGGTCGCCGGTTCAAAACCCTGGGCTTGCCTGGTCAAGGCACATATGGGAGTTGATGCTTCCTGTTCTTCCCCCCTTCTCTCTCTCTCTCTCTCTCCCCTCTCTATAATGAGTAAATAAAAAAAATCATATTAAAAAAAGGAGAAAAAAACCCCCAAATTATCAGGATTCTTCTACTGAGAAAATTACTCCTTCAATTTAGAATAGTTTTTTTAGTGTTAGTTTTTGTAGGTAACTTGTCCTAGATTGCACAGCTAAGAACTAGGATAGTGCCTGGATTCCACTCCAGGTTCGTTTGGTTTCACTGCTCACACTTATGTTAAATTGGCCACATTTTAAAAATGCATATGACATATTAAAAAATTCCAGTTGGTTGCAAATTAGATTTAAGGCCCAGAAAACCCCTTCTTTGTAAAAAAAAAACTACCTGAAATCTAAATGCAAGAGATCTAGGCCGGCAAGTGTGGGCTTATACGGTGCTGATGTGCTAAGTAGTTGGGCAAGTTACTGACCTGAGTTTTAGTCCTCTCATTTCTGTATGTGGAGAGTGCCAGTTTTTGGCTCTATAATATTAGCTTTAATTTCTATTGAAAGAAAATTTCTACTCCTAGGCAAAGATGACCATTGATGAGTTGATAACCTGCCACAGTAGCTGTTGATGCAGGAGAATGAGAATATTGTCCCATAAACAAGGAGCATAGATAAGGGCATTGGGTGCTATAACGTCAAAGGCTGGGATTCTGGTACCCTAGTTTATTATCATATTTGTTCAACAACTTTGAGCTGGTATTATTAAAATATTGTTGTCTGGCCTGACCGGGAGGTGGCGCAGTGGATAGAGCATCGGACTGGGATGCAGAAGACCCGGGGTTGAGACCCCGAGGTCGCCAGCTTGAGCACGGGCTCATCTGGTTTGAGCAAGCCCAAGGTCACTGGCTCGAGCATGGGGTTACTCAGTCTGCTGAAGGCCCGCGGTCAAGGCACATATGAGAAAGCAATCAATGAACAACTAAGGTGTTGCAACGCGCAATGAAAAACTAATGATTGATGCTTCTCATCTCTCTCCGTTCCTGTCTGTCTGTCCCTGTCTGTTCCTCTCTCTGACTCACTCTCTGTCTCTGTAAAAAATAAATTAAAATAAAATAAAATAAAATAAAATAAAATTTAGAATAGAGGCTTTAGCATAGATATAGGAATAGGAATTAAATAATTTCCCCTAATTGTCATTCATACCTACTTAGTGAATTAATTGGAACTTTTGCTTAGGATAAAATATAATTGAAATTTAAGTGTTTTATTTTTCAGCTGTGACCTGATATATCTGCATGGGGTAAGCAGTTATAGCAGTATGCAAATCTGGGACATCTGAGTCTAAAAATATCTTGAAACACTAGCTTGGAAGTTCCCTGCACCTTCATTGATTTAGCTTCAAATGACAGGTACATTGAGGAAGTACACAGCAGTGAGATGTAATACTCTGTTCTCCCCTTGCAGTGGGTAATTCCAGAATTAATTGGACATACCATTGTCACTGTATTAATGCTTGCTTCATTGCACTGGTTCATCTTCCTTCTCAACTTGCCTGTTGCCACTTGGAATATATATCGGTGAGTACTGTTTGTTTACTGTTTTGTGTCAGGGTATTTTAAAGAAAAAACATTTTATTTTACCTGCCTTCTCTTCTCTATTAATATATGTACCAGTCATAAAATAAATGACAACAGGCCCTGGCTGGTTGGTTCAGCTGTAGAGCATCGGCCCAGCATGTGGATGGCTTCATGGAGTCTCCACCTCAGGCGCTAAAAATAGCTTGGTTGTGAGCACAGCCCCAGATGGGGGTTGCTGGATAGATCCCTGTTGGGGCGCATTTGGGAGTCTGTCTACCTTCCCTCCTCTCACTTGGAAAAGAAGAAATAAAATAAAATAAAATAAAAGACAACAACAGAATGCTTCATTAAGTCAGCATCAATTTTTGTTCACTTTGCTATACTGGGCAGATAGCAGTATGTAATGTTTAGTTGTGATGTCTAAAGACTTGTGAATTTTTTTTATTGTGTCAAATATCATTTTCCTTTAAGAAGATCAAAAGCCTGAGAATATAAGGTCCTTGTTATTTATATCTTCAGTTTTTAATTAGAGTGTATTTAGAATACACCAAAAAATTTTCATTTAATTTTAATTTTTTTTAATTATTATTGATTTTAGCAAGAGAGGAAGAGGAAGAGGAAGAGAGAGACAGACAGGAACATTGAGCTGTTCTGTATGTGCCCTGACAAGGGATCGAACCAGCAACCTCTGCTGCTTTGGGACGATGCTAACCAATTGACCTGTCTGACCAGAGCAAAAATTTCATTTTAAAGTCTGCAAATTAGATAGCGTCAAAATTTTGACTTAAATAAATTTAGGAAGTTTGTTCACACAGCTCAGTAGAAACGCTAATTGGATACCATTTTATTTGGGCTATTGTACATTGCATATTTTCTTGTGAAGAACTAGAATAATCTTGTTAGTAAGTTGCTGCCCTACTAAATTTTTAGGTTTTATTTTAATTTATACCTAGACTTTTTGGGGGTAAAATCACTAGCTGATGTTTAAATGTGATTTTTTTTTTTTTTTTTTTTTTTTTTTGGTCAGAGGGACAGAGAGAGGGACAGAAGGAACAGACAGGAAGAGAGAGAGAGATGAGAAATATCAATTCTTTGTTGCGGCACCTTAGTTTTTCTTTTTCTTTTTTTTTTTTTCTGTATTTTTCTGACAGACTCCCGCATGCGCCCGACCGGGATTCACCCGGCACACCCACCAGGGGGCGATGCTCTGCCCACCAGGGGGCGATGCTCTGCCCCTCCGGGGCATCGCTCTGTCGCGACCAGAGCCACTCTAGCTCCTGGGGCAGAGGCCGAGGAGCCATCCCCAGCGCCCAGGCCATCTTTGCTCCAATGGAGCCTCGTCTGCGGGAGGGGAAGAGAGAGACAGAGAGGAAGGAGAGGGGGAGGGGTGGAGAAGCAGATGGGCGCTTCACCTGTGTGCGCTGGCCGGGAATCGAACCCGGGACTTCTGCACGCCAGGCCGACGCTCTACCACTGAGCCAACCGGCCAGGGCCCACCTTAGTTTTTCAATGATTGCTCCTTAGTTTCTCATATGTGCCTTGACCGCGGGCCACAGCAGACTGAGTGACCCCTTGCTTAAGCCAGCGACCTTGGGCTCAAGCTGGTGAGCTTTGCTCAAACCAGATGAGCCCGCGCTCAAGCTGGTGACCTCGGGGTCTCAAACCTGGGTCCTTCGCGTCCCAGTCCGAAGCTCTATCCACTGTGCCACTGCCTGGTCAGGCAAGTATGATTTTTTTTTTTAAGTGCAGTTAGAATAAGAAGGACACAGTATAATATGGTGCCAGATGGGTATTGAAAGTATCAGGGAGAACACTTTGTAAAGTAGGATTGTCTAACCATGGTGCTATACGCCTGAAACTAATATAAAGTAACAATGAAAATAAACTGTAATTGAAAAATAAAGTTTAAAAAATGAATAAGAGGGACTTAGAAAAGAATAAAGGAAGATGGATGAGAATAGGAAGCACATGAAAAGACAATGGAAGGTAGTGGAGGTGAGGGAGGGAATGGATTGGGGGATTGGGGGAATGATCTTAGAGAGGCTGTGAGACTAGAACCTGAGCTAGGAAAAAGTTTTAAATTTTCTGTACCTCTTTTTCAGAGCATAGGTCCAAAGTGGTAGAGTTCTTTTTTTTTTTTTTTTTTTTTTTTTACTGAGAGAGGGATAGATAGGGACAGATAGACAGGAACGGAAAGAGATGAGAAGCATGAATCATCAGTTTTTCGTTGTGACACCTTAGTTGTTTATTGATTGCTTTCTCTTATATGCCTTGACCACGGGCCTTCAGCAGACCGAGTAACCCCTTGCTCAAGCCAGCAACCTTGGGTCCAAGCTGGTGAGCTCTGCTCAAGCCAGATGAGCCCGTGCTCAAGCTGGTGACCTCAGGGTCTCAAACCTTGGTCCTCTGCATCCCAGTCCGATGCTCTATCCACTGCGCCATCGCCTGGTGAGGCAAGTTCTTTCTTTTTCTTTTTTTTTTTTTTTAAATTGATTTTAGAAAGGAAAGGAGAGAGAGAGAAAAACATCAATTTGTTGTACCACTTATTCATTCATTCATTGGTTGATTCTTGTATGTGCCCAGACTAGGGAACGAACCCGCAACCTTGGTATATCGGCAGAACTTACTAACCAACTGAGCTACCCAGCCATGGTAGAGTTGTTTGTTTTCTTTTAAGTTTCTTCTTGCTGTCCCATGATCATCCCGTAGACCAGCCCTCTTACATTTCTGGTGAGGTGAGACCCCCACACAGACCTTTAGCAGAGCTCGGTATCCCTGTGATCCCACTAAGCGGAACACAAATTTGGAAGTGAGAATGGGAACTTGTGAGACTTTGGATCTCAGAGAGACCCCAGTGCACACCATCAGTTGTCTCTACCAGAGATGAGAGTTCCAGAGCAAGAGCAAGCTGTGACATGACTTCTTTGTATGTAGTACGGACTGTGGTGAAAGCCCTTTGAAGTTTTATTTGGGGGCAATGAAGTTCATAGATTGTTTCTTATACAGACAAAGACCACGTGTGTTTACTTCCCTGATAATGGCAGTGACACATTGACTGTCTGCTGGTCACAAATTTACCTTCTACTTAAAAATCAACAGATGGATCATTAACTCTTTTCAGATGTTTGTACTTTATGCTGTTGGGGGGGATACAGACATACATGAAACAGACTACCTGCAGGACAAAGAGGCAAAACACTGAATAACAGATAAGCTAGTAAAATAAGAGGTGGGCTAAGGCAATGTAAGACTGTTTTCAGATGAGTGATGAGGATACTCAGGTTGGGAGGAGAGTTGGATTACTGTGGATGGGGACAGTTTTAGGGAGCTTGTGGTGTCAGAGCAGTGCTCTACAGGATGACAGAGAGGGGGAGAAAGACATGCTGTCTACTGATCAGCAGAAGCACCAAAGAGAAGTTTTCTGTTCTGGACATAGAACCTCTCTTTTTGTTGTCATCTGTGAAATGGGAATAATTATGTCTGACACTGTTCTTCCTTATAAAGATGCTGTGGAAGTGAAGGAAATTGCACTAATAAATTTAGAACTTTTTAGATAAAGAAGTTGCTAAGAACGTGATAAAATTGGTTTGGTTTTGGACTGCCCTTCATTTGTGTTTAATGGAAAATGCTATAGGTATGATTGGTTCAGTAGTTTTCTACAGATGTGTAAGAAGGTCTCAATGCATAAAATATCCTTCTCTGAAATGTTACTATAGTTGTTTAAGAGGGCAGAAAATGACACCAAAAATTAACAGTATTGTATCTTTCAAAGGAAAGCTAAATGGTGGTCCATGACTTCATCATATTACCCTGTCCATGTTTGGTCTGATTTTAAAACTGCTATGCTTCTTCAGCCTGACCTGTGGTGGCGCAGTGGATAAAGTGTCGACTGGGAATGCTGAGGTTGCTAGTTCAAAACCCTAGGCTTGCCTGGTCAAGGCACATATGGGAGTTGATGCTTCCTGCTTCTTCCCCCCTTCTTTCTTCCTTTCTCTCTCTCTCTAAAAAAAATGAATAGCCTGATCTGTGGTGGCGCAGTGGATACAGTGTCGACCTGGAAATGCTGAGGTCGCCGGTTCGAAATCCTGGGCTTGCCTGGTCAAGGCACATATGGGAGTTGATGCTTCCACTCCTCCCCCCTTCTCTCTCTCTGTCTCTCTCTCCTCTCTCTCCCTCTATCTCTCTCTCTCTCTGTTTTCCCCTCTCCTCTATAAAATAAATAAATAAAAAAATGAATAAATAAAATCTAAAAAATAAATAAAACTGCTATGCTTGGTTCACTTTTAAAGGTTGATTATTATTGGTTATTTAGTTTTGAACACTTACGTTGATCATTTGATTTTCCTTCTAATATGTGTGCATCCTTTAATTTATCAGGTTCATAATGGTGCCAAGTGGTAACATGGGAGTATTTGATCCAACAGAAATACACAATCGCGGACAGCTGAAGTCACATATGAAAGAAGCCATGATCAAGCTTGGTTTCCACTTGCTCTGTTTCTTTATGTATCTTTATAGGTGAGTTGACTGCCCTCCTGGCATTTCTGGGGTGCTGTGCCTGCTTTTGCTGGGTGACATACTATACTGCATGATTTGGCATTGACTTTTCAGAGCTTTTGGGGATTTTATTAATTTCTTGCAGTGTGTAGATTTTTTTATGTCTGTCATTGAGTCAGCATTCTGTCTGATCTGTAATAGAGTTATTTTGTGGTATTAGTTATTACTTAGCTGTAAAGGTGTCAACATGCTTAAAACTATCTTTGCTCCTCTCTTCCTGCCCTAGTATACCATTGTGAGGTCTCATTGCCTGTTAATAAGTACTAACATATCTACCCACCCAGAAACGTCAGACCAGCTTACATCGGGTTGGGCTCATTTTTTCTGGCAGTAAGGAATTGAGGTAGGATACCTCTTCTCTAGCTTGCTAAGTGGTCAGTTCTGATAAAATTGCATCAGTCTTTTGTTTATTTTATTGATTTTAGAGAGAGAAAGGGAGAAAACAGGAGAGAGACGGAAACATCTGTTCCTGTATGTGCCTTGACCAGGGATTGAACTGGCAAGCTTTGTACTTCAGGATGATGTAACCAACCAAGCTGTCCTGTCTTTTAGTTATGACAGATGGGAAGTAAGAATTAATATGAAGGAGGCCCTGGCCGGTTGGCTCAGTGGTAGAGCGTTGGCCTGGTGTGCAGGAGTCCCGGGTTCGAATCCCAGCCAGGGCACACAGGAGAAGTGCCCATCTGCTTCTCCACCCCTCCCCCTCTCCTTCCTCTCTGTCTCTCTCTTCCCCTCCCTCAGCCAAGGCTCCATTGGAACAAAGTTGGCCCCGGCCCTGAGGATGGCTCCATGGCCTCTGCCTTAGGCGCTAGTATGGCTCTGGTTGCGACGGAGCAACGCCCCAGATGGGCAGAGCATTGCCTCCTGGTGGGTGTGCCGGGTGGATCCCAGTCGGGCGCATGCGGGAGTCTGTCTGACTGCTTCCCCATTTCCAACTTCAGAAAAAAAAAAAAAAAGAATTAATGTGAAGGATTGGCTGTCAGACACTGGGTGCCTTATACAGTCCTGTTTTAAACTTAGATTTATTGCCCTAAGTTTTAGAGAGAAACATACCACTTCTTTTTTCTTATCAGGGACCCCTAGATAAGGCAGAGGAAAAGAAATTGTGTATGACTTGATTAAACCTTTATGATGCTAGATATACAGGCTTAATCTTTGTATCCAAGCTTAATTAGATCATTCTTTTTTTTTTTTTTTTTGCTGATAAATTTTAATTTTTTACATAGGCATTAGGACTATTAGGGAAAATTTATACTGAACTAAACTTCTACCACTCAGTGGATTCCTAATAATTAGAAACTGAATAGAGATAACAGTTTTAAAAATTGTCATTTTGGCCCTGGCTGGATAGCTTAGTTGGTTGGAACTTCATCCTGAAGTGCAGAGGTTGCTGGTTAAATTCCCAGTCAGGACACATACAGGAACAGATTGATTTTCCAGTTTTTCCCTTTCTTTCCCTCTCTCTAAAATCAGTAAAACACACATTTTTAAAAAATTGTCATTTTGTAAAAAACATAAATTGTCATTTTGTCTGAAATAGTTCAGAAGTCCAAGCCATGTTAGTTCTTTCTGACTAAGTAGGCTTCCTAAAATCCTTTGCTGTGTGTATTTCCTCCACTAGCATAGATCAGATTGAAGCTGGAGTTTAGATGGTTTCCTTTTTGCTATTTATCTTATTTACTTTTGCTTTTTAAAAACTAGGACAGAGCCCTGGCTGGTTGGCTCAGTGGTAGAGCGTCGGCCTGGCGTGCAGAAGTCCCGGGTTTGATTCCCGGCCAGGGCACACAGGAGAAGCACCCATCTGCTTCTCCACCCCCCCACCCCCCTTCCTCTCCGTCTCTCTCTTCCCCTCCCGCAGCCGAGGCTCCATTGGAGCAAAGATGGCCTGGGTGCTAGGGATGGCTCCTTGGCCTCTGCCCCAGGCGCTGGAGTGGCTCTGGTCGCAATAGAGCGACGCCCTGGAGGGGCAGAGCATCGCCCCCTGGTGGGCAGAGCTTGCCCCTGGTGGGCGTGCTGGGTGGATCCCGGTCGGGCGCATGCGGGAGTCTGACTGTCTCTCCCCGTTCCCAGCTTCAGAGAAATGCAAAAAAAAAAAAAATCTAGGACAGAAAAAGGACATAGATATTAGTTTCTGGTTCTCTTGCCCTCCCGTACTGCTACTGTGCTGAATTTTTAATCCTGGTAGTAAAGAAGAATAAAGAGCAAAGAAATTTAATATTAAGAACACAACGGCACATCTGTTCTCATCTTTGTTGCTTTTTCAAGTTCTACCATAGGAAGGTATCTTTATCATCATGTATGTTCCCTTTTGCTTGTCTGTTTCTGAAGAGACAGGAACAAGCTGCAGTCCGCCTAGCTCAGGGTTGTTCTGTCTTCATCCCCCTACCCCTCCAGAATTTACATTGTTGGAACATACACTAGAGTGGCCCTTCCTTGGTCTTGATAGCAGGGGCTTCTTGAGACAGCTGTGGGCATAGCCAAAATAGTCACTCTGCTAGGAGTGAACATAGGGTTAGGGAGCACTGTCCTGCTTAGTTGACCCAAAGTCTTGGGATTCAAACATGCATGAGAATTTCTTAGCGCTCAGTTGCTGAATTGAAAGTAATGGGAAGATGGGCTGACAACTGGAAATTAGAGGAAACAGGAAGCAGTTTGGAGCAGGTTTAAGGTTTGGTTCTTTACAGCTAAAGAAATGACAGCCTCTGTAAAGGGTTTGAATTAGTAGCTGCATTCCTCCTTGGCTGCATCCTTTCTTTTTCTTTGTCTTCCCTTCCATTCCCCTTTTCCCCCCAGCTTGTCATTTTTTAGCCACATTGCAGTTACCTTACCCCTTGGTGTCATCTGTCCTCAAGGGATCAGAATGAAAGGGTAGTCTCAGAAGACATCCTTCTAATTCTTTGCTCTTAGCTCTTGGTTGCTATTAAAAGTGGTCTTTTTTATTATTTATTTTTGACAAAGACAGCAAGAGAGTCAGAGAGGGACAGATAGGGACAATAGGAAGGGAGAGAAATAAGAAGCATCAGTTCTTCGTTGCAGCACCTTAGTTGTTCATTGATTACTTTCTCATATGTGCCTTGACTGGGGGGCTACAGCAGAGTGAGTGACCCCTTGCTCAAGCCAGCGACCATGGAGTCATATATATGATCCCAGGCTCAAGCAAGCAACCCTGTGCTCAAACCGGATGAGCCCGCGCTCAAACCAGTGACCTTGGGGTTTTGAACTTGGGTCCTCTGCATCCCCAGTCCGATGTTCTATCCACTGTGCCACCGCCTGGTCAGGCTAAAAGTGGTCTTATCTCCAGAATTACCAGATTGCATGTGCAGGGATTTTATGTTGCCCCTCTCTGTACTGCTGGCCACAGCTTGCCTGGGTGCCTTGCACATGGCATTCATCTAGGGCCTTTGTTAAACAGAATGAAAGGAAAATGCCTATCTTCTTTAGAGACTGGTAGATTCCCTGCCTGTATAGTTTTTTGGTTAGGTGCTAGTCTAGGGGAATCTGGGCTCCACCACCTACTCACTGTGTGGCCTGGGGCAAAATTCTTATACTTTCTGTGGCTCAGTTTCTTTAAAAACATGATTATTGTAGTACAGTACCTGCCTTATAGGATTGGTTTGTGGGCTAAATGAGATAATGGATGTAGAGCACTTAGGTTTGTGCTGACCTATAGTAAACTCTAAAAAAATCTCTCAAAAATATTAGTTGCTGCCATTAATCTGTTCTGTGTACTGGGTACATTTAGTATGGTTAAACTTGGACAACTTTCAAAACCCTGGGCTTGCCTGGTCAAGGCACATAAGAGTTGATATTTCCAGTCCTTCCCCTCTTCTCTCTCTCTCTCTCTCTCTCCCCCCCCCCTTTAAAATGAATAAATAAAATCTAAAAAAAAAAAGTAAACTTGGACAACTAATCTTTTTTTTTTTTTTTAATTTATTTATTTATTTATTTTAGAGAGGAGGGGGGAGATAGATAGATAGAGAGAGAGAGAGAGGGAGAGAGAAGTGGGAGGAGCAGGAAGCATCAACTCCCATATGTGCCTTGACCAGGCAAGCCAGGGTTTTGAACCGGCAACCTCAGTGTTTCCAGGTTGACGCTTTATTCACTGCGCCACCACAGGTCAGGCGGACAACTAATCTTTAAACAACAGCTTATACCATTAATATGTAAGAGTGTTTCTGTGTATTTCATCATTTGATCTCAGCAGAGCAAAGCTGATTCCAGTAAAAGGAAATGATAGTTTTGTTACTGTGGTGGGTTTTTTGTGTTTTTTTTTTACAGGGACAGAGAGAGAGTCAGAGAGACGGATAGATAGGGACAGACAGGAATGGAGAGAGATGAGAAGCATCAATCATCAGTTTTTTGTTGTGACACCTTAGTTGTTCATTGATTGGTTTCTCTTATGTGCCTTGACCGCTGGCCTTCAGCAGACCGAGTAACCCCTTGCTTGAGCCAGTGACCTTGGGTCCAAGCTGGTGAGCTTTTTTGCTCAAACCACATGAGCCCGTGCTCAAACTGGCGACCTCAGAGTCTCGAACCAGTCTGATGCTCTATCCACTGTGCCACCACCTGGTCAGGCCATTGTGGTGGTTTTAATGGAGCATTTATTGAGAGACTACTATGTGTCAGACACTGTGTAAGGCACTGCAGGTGACCCAGAGGAGCAGCACACAGTCCCTCTGTAAAAGCTGGACGCCTGTGGTCAAGTAGTCAGGTGTTATTTGGGAACGTGGAAGTGGTTACACCAATCCTGCCTTTGTCCAGGAAGAGCTCCCCATCAGGGTGGAGGTGGAAACCGGGCCAGAGCGAGGAAGCCTGAGAGCCTGGCTGTGGGGCTGAGGAGGAATTTACCAGGTTGATGGGGGCGGGATGGGGAGGGGCTCCAGGCACAGGGGCAGCCTGTGCAAAGACCTAGCTAGAGAATTAGTTTTTTTTCCGGACATAGCTTGCTTTATTCTAATCTATAGCCCAGTATCGGTTTTAGGTTATATTCCCCAACCCACACCGATTACCTCTTTTTTTTTTTTTTAGTGGAAAACAGAGCATCTAGAGACCGTAATATAGATTTTCTTTCCTTTAGGTATAAATCATTGTTTTTTACTCAAATGAGTGTTTCTTGCTGAGTCTTAGGGATACCAGTCTGGACAGGCCAGACTCAATGGGACATTCCTAAGGAAGCGTTAGTAACCTCAGCGTCTTCTCTCTGCAGTATGATTCTAGCCTTGATCAATGACTGAATGAAGCTGGAGGAGCGGGTGAAGCCGGCCAACACTACAGCGCACAGTCCAGGAGCCAGAGACGGCGTCTATCATCCTTAGAACTGTAACCATAGCAGTATATTTTTTCCTCTTTGAACAAAAAATATTTTTGCTGTATTTTTACCACATAAAGTATTTAAAAAACATGAATTGAGTTTTTGTAGATTTCTGGTTCTCAATGTTAGCCTGAACTCCACCAGGTGAAGGTGTTTGTCATCCTCTGTATGTGGAAGCTGGTAATTTGTGTGTGGGAATAGGACCACCATCAGCCTGGCCTGCCACTGAGACAAAGGACGCACCGGAGAGGGAAAACCTAACAGATGAGCCAACTGCTCAGCAAATTGACTGCAAAGTCAGAGTGCAAAACAACACAGTTCATCTGGGCAGAGGAGAAAGGAAATTGCCCTTTTGCCTACATTGTGGCAGCTTCGTGTATTTGAGATAGTTTAAAGATTTAGGGGATTGTCAGCTAAAGTCTTTTCATAAGAATGTTAATAAGAAATGACATTTCAAAAATCATGTATTTCTTTATAGAATTTGTGAAGGCTGATAAGCTGTGTGTCCAGGTACAATGTCGTTTCTGCTTATAGGAAGGAAAATAAGAGCTTTCATTTAAAAGCCACTGCCTCCACAGCCTCCTTGAGTGTGTGTACTAATAGATCCTGTTGTACTCGGTCTGATCTGTTTTTAGTGGGTTTGGAGAGGGGATGTAGTAGAAGAGGCTCTCAGATTCGAAGCAGGACTAGCCAGTCATTCAGTGTGAGTGCTCTGCTTGGTGCCAGGTTAACTGACAGCTGTCCTGCTGTACTGATCACTCAGAACCAGGAGGTCTACTACAAGCCATTTCATAGAGCAATAGCCAATCAAACTCGGTTCCTTGGAGTTACAGTTGTAAACTCGTGCAGTTGATGACAGTTGCTAATCTCTTTGTCTCTGCTTGCTGGGTAAAGTGAACCTGGCAGTTTATTCTCAGTCCCAGTTTGTGCTTTAATATTGCTATCTTAAGTGTTGGCATTTAGGCAAAACATGATTATTTTCTCGCAGAGTTCAAAGGGATTATTCACTCTGTTGAGGCAGAATGGGGTGGCTAAGGAAGGTGTGTGCTTACCAGAAGATCAAATGTTCTGTGTCCTTCGATCCTGGACGAGGTCTAGCCGGCAGAAGCCAAGGAGCCCCCAAAACTCCCCAGATAGGCCATGTTTCCAGGATGGCCATGATGCCCTGGCCACACTTGAAAGGGACAGTGAAACAGCAGCACAGTAAACCTGGTTCTGGGGCCTCTTTGGGGTCTTAGAAGTTGCCCCTTGTGGTTATTTTGTATTTCTGCCAGGCCAAGCACCAAGAAGCCGTAACACGGAAGTTACTTTAATTCCATATCTCCCTTAGTTACCTTCTCCTTCTGAGGCACTATTGTTTAAAAATAAAAACAACTAGTCTTTTCCCTCTGCCTTTCTCCCTCATTTCCAGTGCCTCTTAATATTCTGCTCAAGCTGTTAAAGCAATGGAAAGTGTTGGAGGATTGAAATCCATAGAACTGAGAGACAAGTTATCTCAAGAAGCTCAAGGGTGGTGGTTTGTTGACCAAAATGTTGTAACTTATTCAAGTATTCTGAATGACCAAAATTAACCCATGTAGTTGTGAGTCTCTGGCTATTAGTTGACATGTCGTCAGGCGTGCATTGCTGAGGCTGAGCACATCAGGACGGCCCCTTGTTTACAACAAAGGACAGGAGCTCTGCTGAAATGTGAACTGTGCTGAAAAACAAGGAAAACCACCATTCTTGTATTGGCTGTGTCAAAGCCAGGTAAAGGGGCTATTTAGTTTTTTTGTCTTTGGTATTTCTGTACAGAAAGCACTGACGTTAAAGTCTGTGGTTAAGATGCTAGATTGATTTTCTGTGCTTTTCATTGATCGGAGACTTTCAGAGGGCCTTAGAGATCATTCAGTCTAACTTCATCTTAAAGACAGTGAACTGCAGTCTAGAGTTTGCACCTGGAGTCCCGGTGGTTAGTCCAGTGTTCTCTCTCCCTTGTCCCTCCTTTTACCTGTCCCTCTGTGAAGGCACAGTCCCTGGGCCCACCCAGTGCAGACTATCACAGATGCTCCCTTTCCCTCCCAGGCTCCCAGCCATGGGAGGTGCCCTCGCTTACCAGTGGACTCACAGCTGAGAGGGCCCAGGGAGCCAGGTCTAAGACGCAGCTCAGTCCAGCACAGCCAGAGTGGCCCCCACAGCCACCTTTCCATGCCACATCCACAGTAGACTAAGCTCAAGTCCAATTCCTCTTACCTGGTCTGACTTGGAAGTTGAGAGCTAAGAAAACGTCCTGTGGCACTTGATCTCCCATGGCCCTTACCACTTTCTATTTGGTATTACAGTTATTTGTATGCAATGCATCTCTGCTAGATTGTATGCTCCTGGAGGGCAGAGTCCACCCATCCTCATGTCTGTATCTTCCTCCTCTCCTCCTGGCAGCTAACGTGGAGCCTTGTGCACAGAAACAATAAATGATTGTTGGATGGACAAGTGGATCTGATTGTGTCATTCTATTGCTCTTTCAGCAAGAGGTCTTGATGTCCTTTACGTCAGAGGAACAGCAATGGAGCAACACAATCAGAGCCCCTGTCTGTGTTTGCCAGGCTGTCCCCTGGGATGGTCTGTCATGCTAAAAGTAGCAAAGGGGCCCTGGCCGGTTGGCTCAGCGGTAGAGCGTCGGCCTAGCGTGCGGGGGACCCGGGTTCGATTCCCGGCCAGGGCACACAGGAGAAGCGCCCATTTGCTTCTCCACCCCTCCGCCGCGCTTTCCTCTCTGTCTCTCTCTTCCCCTCCCGCAGCCAAGGCTCCATTGGAGCAAAGATGGCCCGGGCGCTGGGGATGGCTCCTTGGCCTCTGCCTCAGGCGCTAGAGTGGCTCTGGTCGCAATATGGCGACGCCCAGGATGGGCAGAGCATCGCCCCCTGGTGGGCAGAGCATCGCCCCTGGTGGGCGTGCCAGGTGGATCCCGGTCGGGCGCATGCGGGAGTCTGTCTGACTGTCTCTCCCCGTTTCCAGCTTCAGAAATGAAAAAAAAAAAAAAAAAAAAAAAAGTAGCAAAGGGGACTGCTCTGTTTGGGGCACTTGACACTTATGTGAAAAGCATATATACTAGGTGCAATTGTCGCAATGATATAAACCAACTTGTTCTAATATATAGAAACAGGCAGCAAGATAGCCAAGTTTGAAATTCTGTGCTAATCATCTAGATACCTGCCACTATGTTTATGTACTTTAAACCAAATACACTATTTTGCTCTGTAGTGTAACAAAGATTGAATATTCTTGGTGTAGTGAAACTTAAGGCTATTTAAGGAATGGGCCATTTTGGCTGAGGGTTTGCCAGTAAAGCATTTTGACTTTAAGCCACACTTTTTGTGAAAATTCTAAAAGATGGTAGCCAAATTGTTTTGCTTTAGTTAAATGAATACAACCTAATGACTGAGGGTCATTCAGTGTTTGGGTTAGCATTGTGACTTGCAGTTATCACAGAAATAATCACTGCAGAGCCATACATTTAGTTAAAAGAACTTTTTACTGAGCTAGCTTGCTCAAGTTGCTCTTTAGAAGATATTCCTTGATAAAAGCTTTGATTTTTCAGTTGCTACCCTTTAAAGTTGAGTGGAGAAGAGTGAGTGGATGGTCAGCTCAGTGAGCTGAAGCTCAGAGGCTTCACTGTGGCTTCCTTTATCTGTATTTGGTTTGCTACATCTGTTACAGAGCAACCTTGGTTTCATCTGTATCAGTTCTCATTGAGCATTAGAACCTAGTCACAAGGGGAGTAAGCTTAACAGATACCTGCATCCGTCTTCGGATGCAGCACGCTGTGTCAGATACTGAGTTATGCCCCACTCTGCTCTGTAGCTCCTTAGCCTTCTCGGGGCCCTGTGCTCTATCCGAGTCCTCACTGTGAGGTCCAGGGGCCTCAATCTCATCTTACATCTGCTATTCTAAATACCTTGTACAGTTGGGGCAAGAGGTTGGCACCTGAACCCTTTATTTTCACAGCTCAATTCACTCAAATTGATTGTGAAGGAGAGAGGATATCACGTAGAATCAAGTTCTAGAGCATGATCTTATCACTTGATTTGATCTGTAGCCTTATTTCACAGATTGGATTCAAACTGGGTGAGAGTTCAACCTGATGGTTCAATTAGAAGCAATATGTTTGTCTGCAACTCTACTGTATCAGAAAGAGACCTGCAGGGCAGGCTAATCCTCTGTTACTTGGTAATTTTCTACTTTACTAACTCCAGTAATCAAACTCCTGGGTTTTTGTTTTTTTTTTAAGATTTTGATTTTTGAGTGGGGGGGGGGGGGGTAAGAGGGGAGAGCGGAGCAAGAATATCAACTCATAGCTGCTTCACTTTAGTTGTTCATTGATTGCTTGTCATATGTGCCTTGACTGGGCAAGCTCATGGCTTCAAGCTGACGACTTCAATGCTCCAGGTCTATGCTTTATCCACTGTGGCACCACAGGTCAAGCTGAGCATTCTTGTTTTATCCATAACCTACTACCTTACCTTCTCTCCCCCACCCTGTTTTGAGTCACCAGACATCATTATGTGATAATTTACATTATCTCTGTAAGATGAGGGTTCTTTTCACACACACACACACACACACACACACACACACACACACACACACACCCGTAGTACCAGTGTCATACATAAACTAGTAATTCCTCAGTACTAAATATCCAGTCGATGCTCAAATTTACCCCACTGGCACAAGTTTTACCTTTGGTTTGTTCCCATTGGGATCCAAACAAGATCTGTACATTTCATTTGGTTAATGTCCCTTAAACCTACTAGGTCTCCTCTTTTTCCCTTGCAATTTGAAGAAACTGGGTCCTTTGACATAGTGATCACTTGTTGTGTAGTACCTCCAATATTCTGGGTTTTGCTGACTGCAATCTCTATATTAACTTTTAAATCACTCTTAAAAATTGTGATTTTACTATGCATTCTTACTCATTACAATGCTGTTTGGTAAGATACAGTTGGCTACTTTTATAGATAAGGTAACTAGGCTTTGACAGGTTAAATAACTTGTCTGAAGTGACATGCCAAGTGATAGCATTTACATTCAGGTCTCCAAAACCTATGATTTTAACCACTACTCTATACATTTATAAAACAATTTAAAGATACTCAAATTTATTGTGATGTTCCTCTATAAAACTTTGGGAGTCTGTTTTGATTGCTTTATGGAAATAAGTACTCTGAAAAAATTTCAAAATTTTCTTTTACGAACTAAGCGGTTACCTAGAATCAGCAGTAGGCCCTTAAACTTTTCACCCATCTTGACAATTTTCCTTTGACAAGTTTTTTTTTTTTTTTTTGTATTTTTCTGAAGCTGGAAACGTGGAGAGACAGACAGACTCCCGCATGCGCCCGACCAGGATCCACCCGGCACGCCCACCAGGGGCGAAGCTCTGCCCACCAGGGAGCGATGCTCTGCCCCTCCTGGGCCTCGCTCTGCCCCGACCAGAGCCACTCTAGTGCCTGGGGCAGAGGCCAAGGAGCCATCCCCAGCGCCATCTTTGCTCCAATGGAGCCTTGGCTGTGGGAGAGGAAGAGAGAGACAAGAGAGGAAGGAGGGAGTGGGGTGGAGAAGCAAATGGGCACCTCTCCTGTGTGCCCTGGCCGGGAATCAAACCCGGGTCCCCCGCACGCCAGGCTGACGCTCTACCGCTGAGCCAACCGGCCAGGGCTCCTTTGACAAGTTTTAAGTCAGTTTTATTTCAAGGCACGTGGCCATCTGCAGACGAAGGGAGGTGTGGTGCAGTGCTTAAAGCCAGGAGCTCCTTCACACCACCAGTTAATCTGTTTCAGCCGAATGCCCCCATTTGTAAAATGGGAAGTAGTGTCTGCCCCCTACAGCTACCTTGAGAATCAAATGGAAATGTATATGAAGTGGCTCATCCATATTGACCAGCCTCCAATATATCAGCCCAAATGAAGACCCATTCCCTATTGATGTTACTCAACCACCACACAGTGTTGTGGTTAGCCCCTATCACCCTTGCTGCTGCTTTTAATTCTTGGTTTCATTGCTGAAGAAATAAAGCATTATCCCCCAGTCCCCAAAAGTGCCAATAAGTGGATTAGTGCCAACTAACAACATAAAGTAACTTGGAGGTGTTAAGGTGGTTTAAAAATCTCAGTTAAATGCGTAACATTTAGCCTATTCATTAATTTGAATTCTAGATATGGTCTAGCATCGTGACTAATCCTCACATCAAAATAGGAAATGAAAACTTGAAAGTATGTTCTTCCCTGTTTCCTGCATTAGCTATAATTACATGCTGATTGACTGTTTTGTTAACTGTGTGATTGGAATACCGTTTCAAATGCAGCAAGCTTGCTATTAAGTACGCCAGTCAAGTTCATGGGAGAAAGCCACTGCCACAAAATCAACAGTGACACAGGATGCTTGGAGGCAGTGTTAGGATGGTGGGCTCATTGTGTTTTGCTGACTCTTCCCTAACAGTTTTAAGTTTTTCTGGAAAATATTCAAGTAGAAATTAAATGATGTGACCAAAGACCATCAACTTTTCTTTTCCTTAAATGGAAGGGAACTGAATTGTTTTAAAATAACACATTCTATTAGATTTGTTAAGGTTGGGAAATTTTTCTTTTCTCTGGGATCTGCAGGAAATTTTAAATGCAGATGAACCATCTAAGTTAGCTAAATCTGCACTGAACAGCTGTAAAGAAAACAAGGAGAAAAGCTTCTCTTGCCCACGGACCCAAGAGGAAGTTGCAACCAGCCCTAGCAAAGCAGCGAGCAGTCAGGATGAGGAAGCACACCCTCTGTTGCCCTGCCCTGACTCTCAGTACCTGCCTGCCAGATGCTAAGTTTTCACATTTGAACTTCCTCTAACTGAACAGAACTCGACTCTTAGTAAGTGGGCAATTTTTCCCATAAATACAAATGTATTATAGGTTTGTACATAATGAATACTTCTCCAAGGAGATCTTTAAAGAACTATACAATTATGATATAAACTTAAATTTCAAACTGGAAATACATTTTTTTTTACTAATTAATGCCTAAATGTATAATTTCAGATGCACTAATATTTTTTGGACAAAGTGGGGGCATGTCATTGTTTTAAAATGTAAATTTTTCTTTTTTTTTTTTAACAGAGAGAGAGAGAGAGAGAGAGAGAGAGGGATAGACAGGGACAGACAGACAGGAACGAAGAGAGATGAGAAGCATCAGTTTTTCGTTGTGACACCTTAATTGTTCATTGATTGCTTTCTCATATGTGCCTTGACTGCGGGCCTTCAGCAGACTGCGTAACCCCTTGCTCCAGCCAATGACCTTGGGTCCAAGCTGGTGAGCTTTTGCTCAAACAAGATAAGCCCGCGCTCAAGCTGGCGACCTTGGGGTCTCAAACCTGGGTCCTCAGCATCCCAGTCCAACGCTCTATCCACTGTGTCACCGCCTGGTCAGGCTAAAATGTAAATTTTTTTAAATTAGTCCAAGATTTCACACAATAGCTCTTTAAAAAGATATCCCAACAGATAAAGTAGTACTTCCTTAGGCACATAAACTCTAGGTAAATATGTGGAAGTCAAATTCAGCAAATTGGTTGTTTCAGGTAAAAAACTTAAACGTGCAGGTTAATGGATATTATGCGATTTAACACAGCAACAGTTACTTATCCATTCTGTTTATTGGGTGGGTTGGAAGGGTATACAAACGATTGGTTAAGTGCTACGCACTGACATGGAAAGGTGTATTAAAAAAATCCCAGTAAAGCAAATTTAAGTTAATGTACCTTTGAACAAAATTTTAAAGATTTTTAATATACTTTTAATAATTATAAAATAAAAGTTAACAAAGGGTGTTTTGTAAATAATTAGAACAAGTGAAAATAAATATCAGAGACCTGAAGTTTTTTATGCTTTAATGAAATAAAGCAAAGAAATTTAACTACTAAATATAATCTGAGAGGCAGTTAAAAAAAAACCAAAACCCCCCAAAATTTAAGAACACAATCCTTTGAAACATTTAATCAGTCCATAAGCAAATAGTTATTACATACCATAAGCTCTAATGTTAACTAGTTCCACCACAATGCCATGTAAATCTTGACAATTTAGAAATCTTGAGATCGACACTTAAGTTCTTTTCTTGATCTCTACAGCTTGGTTTGTAAGGACGTACATGCTTTTGTGGGTCTACTCCCTTCGCCACACACACACGTTTTCAGGAGCCACTAACATTTTTTCCATCTGTGCCTAAAAATGTTACAGTTCAGTTTTAGCACGTTAACCCTGATAAAGAAAATGTTTAAGTTAAAGATGGGGGGACACAGTTTCTATCTTATAAAAATATACCAGCATTAACCAAACCTTAAATTCAGAGAGGGCACTTCACATGTGCACAAGACTTTCAGTAAAATTGACAAGAACCCAGAACTGTTACCGGGCCTTTTTGTGATAGAACTCTCTCTCCCACACAGACACACCACACACACACACAGGCACACATTTTTATACCATCAATTTCATTAAATCCAGGCTATCTGGATTATGGAGATAGGGGATGAGTTTTAATAGGTTTTGTTTTTGCAACTACAGGGCAGATATTACAATAGACTAATAACACTGAAAAATTTCAATTGAGTTCACCCTGTTTTAAGAAAGTGTCTAAGTGTCAATGAAATTCACCTCTTCTTTTAAATTAGCAGTTTATATTGAATCAGATGTGGTTTTTTGTGGAAGTACTGTTTTGGAGAGCAACTCCCAAAAGAGAGCTGCTAACATCTAAATGAGAAATTAAAATGAAACTAAAGATATATATACATTTTAGAGATGGGACAAAAAGGATATTAAGAAAAATGTCTTCTTTCCTCCCCATTCAAAAGCAGCCATCTTCTGCTGTGAAAGAAACTGACATGGATATGTCCCTTTCAAGAGATGTACGATATATTTACCACTGTGAGCAGAGGTTCTTGTGTGCAGGAACCAACAGCCTAAAAAAGAAAATTTCACATAGGGAGGGGTGGGGAAGAAGGGTTTTCTATTAATGTCACGGAATGCCACTCTAGAGGGAGAACACTCCTAATAATAAAAATCACCAGATTACTACTAGTGTGATGTCAGATTAAGAAAATACAAGAATTGTGTATTTCCCCCCCTTTTAACTAGCAGGTTATTTTAATTGGTTTATATTTAGTTAGGTAATCCCTTTTTATTCTCCCACCCACTAAAATGGGCCAATTTGTAGGGACGTTTGGAAGTAAAATTTCCTGTTTAAACTACTTACCTGGTTTACTGTAAATACATTTTCCTGGCCAATAAAAGTAACAGGAAGGTAGCTGGCATGAACACTAATAAAGTACAAAAACCAGAACTGAAGCTTTGTCATCCCTCCAAGTAAATACTTGATCACCACCCACATGCCAATCTTAGTAATCCCCAAATCCAACATTGTACTATTAACCATTTGGAGGAAAAAGACATTTAATTTCATACTTACTCTAGCCCTTAATCAATGAGTAACAGCAAAAACGTTTTTAAGCACATGGAAATGAGCCTACTAACCTGATTTTTGGAGCCCAAATTCTCCATTCTATTTTGATCTATGTGCAAAAAGTATTGGTACTTTTCAATTTGTACATTTGTTAGTATCTTGCGGCTGGCTTGATAGTTTTCTTTTATATATTCTCACTCTTAACCCTACATAGACTATAGCACTATCTGAAGGTCTCAGTTCCATCTATGGGTTACACCATCCTGCTCTCAGGTTCTCTGTCCCATTAGACCCTAGGTTTCTTCATCATTTATTTCGCCTCTCTAGCAGTCACAGCATGGCAAATACATGAAATAGACGTTTACAGCAAATTGGCACAGCAAAGTACCAGTATACATAGGAAGCTGACCAGTACAAACAGGAAGCTGCCAGTTCAGGCAGACCTGGAAAACACTCACCTAGCTGCTGTAGAAACCTTTGCATAGTTGTTACTCCATTTTAATGGAGCTATGTTCTTGTAAGATGTGCCTTGCTTTTACTCCACTTTTTTAAAGTGTTTTTATCTGCACTTCAGAAGCACTCTGAAAACTCAGATCTAGGGGTGGCTGGGTGACACATAGTAGAATCTGAGTGCCCAACTGCCCCTGAATGGGCACACATCTCAGTGAAAGTTACAATGTACTAAGCACACTGGAACCAAGTCTGTAAACAGCTGTGGAGTTTCTACGCCCACATTTTGTCCATGATGTTACTGCAGAGACTGGGGTGTATTAACGGCTTCAGGGTATATATATGATCACTTAAAATATGGATTTAACTGTACTGAGGTAAAGAGAAGTTGCCACTTAATTATATACATTTACCAATGATTTTTATTCAAGCTTAAAGTAAAAAGTTATTTTAGTTAAGAAAAATGAAGTACCAGATAAACTGTAACATATAGTTTTCTTAACTTAGAAGTATCAAAAGAGGAATTCTTGATTCTCTAAGTGGTGATCTCTGCAAAATGGAGCTTAAAGAAATCTTTTACATACCAATTTGATAAAATAATCTGCTGACCACGATCTGTCATTTTCTCTATGAGAGCTTTTGGGAGAATCATGCTATATTAAGGCCAATTGTATTTATTTTTCTTCTCCCCTTCCCTGACTTTCCTATTTCTCCATGCTGCTGCCCCCTGCCCCATGGAGGAATTCCTGACACCCAAGCCTTTCTCTTCTTTGTGCATCCTCAAAAGTCTACTTCTGGCAATATTATAGACTTGGCTGGGCCTAACGGGGAATCCAGGTTTACTTTTCTTTCTCAGGATCTCATTTTGGGGGCATTCCCACTCCTCTTCCTCTTCCCAGTGTAACAGTTGTGGTCACCATGTGTATCCTCTACTGAAAAAGGGAAGAAATTTCAAAGGAGACTAAGGATATTGCAGTCAGCTGTTATGGAATTTAAAAGCACAACGTGAACACCAGGCTTTTGGCTTGTTTTAAATGTGAAATTCTCAAAATTAAAAGTGCTTTGCTGTAAAGGAAACCTTTCCTTCAACTCAAAGGGGAGGGAGAGGGAAAGACTATCCACAGCACCAGTTAGAATGAGGTTCAGTATGGCAATCTCTGAAACTGCGAAGGAGTCTTCTTTAAAGTTATGCATCCCTACATGTCAAAAGAGTATGGGCAATTAAGAGAAATGACTAGGAGGTTTTAAACCCAATTAAGTATGTTCATAACCTGCTGAATTCTTCTCACAAGCGCAATTACACTATAAACTTCCAAAGTGGTTATATCTGATTTCTACTCTCGCTAGATCACACTCAAGTGATTTCCCAAGTTGAGAACAACTTGAAACAAGCTTTGTTGAAAACCTAAACTACCTATCCCTCAGGTTGGTATATATTTAAAATTTTGAATCCTTTCTTCCTTCAAGATCAGATACTGATGTCACTTCAGGAATAAAACAAAAGAGGGAAACCTTCACAGTATTACTCTGATTTCCTGTGTAATGTCCTGCCAAGCACTGTTGCTGACCATGTCTTGTGGTATTCCAGAAGAGCATCAGTCATACTGCGTATCTAAGTTATAGAGGAAACTTTTTAAGCTGGTTTAGGTTCCAAATGTATACAAATGAAGTCACTTTGATCCTATAAATACTTCTTAATTTATTTTTTAAAAAATTGTGCTGTTAACCCTTTTACGGGGCAACAAGCTATGTGAAAAGTACAAAACTTTTTGTCAAATGTAATATTGAGAGTGCTTTTGACATAGTTCACTGGTTTATCATCTGGATCTGTATATACTGCGCAATGGGCAAGGCTAGAATCCATGAACCAAGCTGCAAAGATCTCAAGCTAAATAAGGCGGAAAGATTTGAAGAAACAAAAGAAGGAAATTCTTTCCTATCCAATGTATACTCTTCAGACTAATGCACTCTATCAAGCCTTCTAAACTGTTAAATAAAGTTTTCCAAACAAGCATTTAAACTTCATTACACAGAAGAGAAACAAGAATGGTATCCCACCAGACAAAAGGCAGGAGGGAAAAAAATATATATACTGAGTTCGATGGGTAAGCCTGAATGTAGCACAGTTCTTCACAACCGATGGGGGGATAATTCAACATGGTGTCCAACAACGTTCTAACGACGTGCTTCATCTCAACTGGTTACTATGAAGCAAGGTGTAAATGTTTGGCCCCAATCGGGCTTCAGAAATGGTTCTTTTTTTCATGACGAGCATGTCTGTCCAGCTATCAACCATGTTTGTTTGCACCAAATCCCAAGCCATTAAAATACGACTAATTTAAGTTAAACAGAAGTCGTCTGCTCCAAATTCGCCATCAACTATCCATGCTACTGCATTCCTCTGAGTGAAGACAAGATGACAAAAGTATATGGAGGAGGGGAATGAGGGGAAGAAGAAGGGAGGGAAAGAAAAAAGTTACCAGTTAGAAAGTTTTAAATCAGCATCATGACATCACAAAATACAGTAACATTAAAACAAACACAGTAAGGCAGACTCTTTACACTTTCACCATAATCATTAAAACAATGTGCCTCCATCATGCCTTAGACCATGTACCAAGAGTCTAAACTCATGATGGTTATTTTGAATACTGTAGAACCCAAGTGAATAATTATATTGGAATCTCATACTGTTAAAATGAACATTGAAATGGTTATGCAGAATAGAAGACTCTTTAACCTAGTTTACAACAGTAAGAAACATCTGGCTGCCAGTCCAGGGAAGAACTGTGCATTATAACCGTGTAACTGCATGCTTAATTCTCCTCTCAGTGGCTCCATTTGAAATTCTGCAAGGTCTTTTATTTTTTTATGCTATACAATGTACCCATTTAAAGTGTCAATTCAATAGTTACTATTAGTATATTCATAGGATTGTACAACCATCATACAACCAATTTCAGAACATTTTCATCACCCATCAACATATATAAATTCCCACTCCCAAACTTAAGTAACCACTAGTCTACTTTCTGTCTATATGGATTTGCCTATTTGGGACCATTTCATAGAAATGAAATCATAATATGTGTTATTTTGTGTCTGGCTTCTTTCAAGTTTCATCCAAGTTGCAGCATATGTTAGTACTTGAGACTATTCCATTTTATATATTCCTCAAAAAAAAACCCCACACACAGTATGGAACTCAACTATTATAAAACAGGTCAGCAAATTCTGTTTTGAAATGGAGTTAAATAAAATGTTTATTTAAGTGACTTATATAGTGTATCTTAAAGCATTATGATTTTTGAATGTCATCTTTTTTTATCTTCAGCTATTTATTTCAAAATTTCTTTCCAATCAGGTATTAATTAGGGGCCTGTCCAACACAGTAAGTATCCGCATTGACCCAATTCAAACAGCAGTGACTCTCATTCCACCGCAGTGGAAGCATACCCAGATCCTTGAGGGTCCATAAATCCACTCACAATAAATCTGTTACTATGTACCTATGTTCCTACATCTTTAACCCAAACATGCCAATTTGAAGAACTATTAAAATCAGAAAAACTCATGTAATCACTGATAGATTTATAAAACATCTTAAGAATAGGTCTCGACATCTAAACAGGACAACAAAGGAAGGTAGAGTTTTTGGTCTTAGTGGATTTCCACAAGGAATGGTAGAGTGTCACGTAGTAATCCACAAACACAGAAGGCCCATTGGGTCTGAGCAACTGGGCAGCAGTTCTCAGACATTGTGACCACATGCTCTGCACGCTTCTCACCCTCACCTTTGGCCATATAGCCTCACCTGCCAGTCAGACCTGGTCACATCTCGTACAATTTGTACCACAAAGGTATTTTTAAAAAGTATAGAGAATATGCTTTTTCTAACCATAAATGCTATCCTGACAACACTCCTCCACAAGAATAACTTAATAGAGAGCAGTTGGTCATCTTTCTTACTAAAGCACTTAGTGGGACACACTATGAACAAAATCACCTATTTCTAGGTAAATTATTTCTTTCTAAGCAAACTAAATATCTTACTTGCTTCATTTGAAAAAGAGAGGGACTGTCACATAAAATTTCTCATTATCTCTTTTCTCTAGTACTTGTAATGACTCAGTTAAGCTGTTAGCTGTGAGCCCCTGGCTTTGGACTTTCTTCGTCTCCAAGTATGTGAAAGTTGTGGAAAAAATCAGACTTGGATCTGAAGGCCTGGCAGCACTCAACAGGTTCATCTTGCCAAGCTTCGCTTTCTCACTAACAGAAATGAGGAGAAAAGCGCTTCTCTTGCAGGGCCGTGAAGATTACACAGGGTAGTGTAAGGAGCCGAGCATGCTGCTTGGCATGGACACATAATAAATTTGGCTCCCTCCTTTCTTGGTCCATCACACACACCGCTCACGCTCATATGCTACAGGTGTTAACGGGTATTTATTTTTAAGAGTAAAATCCATAATCAAGGATCATTCTGAAGTTGTTCCAATTATGTGTAATAGCTATAGTATCATGGGTCTAAAGAATAAAATGCTTCTTGCTTGATGACGCAAGATTTCCTTGCGGCTTTTTTTTTTAAATTTTATTATTTATTTATTTTTGTATTTTTCTGAAGTTGGAAACGGGGAGGCAGTCAGACAGAATCCCGCATGCAACCGACCGGGATCCACCTGGCACGCCCACCAGGGGGCGATGCTCTGCCCATCTGGGGCGTCGCTCTATTGCGACCAGAGCCATCCTCAGCACCCGGGCAAACTTGGCTCCAATGGAGCCTTGGCTGTGGGAGGAGAAGAGAGAGACAGAGAGGAAGGAGAGGGGGAGGGGTAGAGAAGCAGATGGGCGCTTATCCTGTGCGCCCTAGCTGGGAATCGAACCCAGGACTCCTGCACGCCAGGCTGATGCTCTACCACTGAGCCAACCGGCCAGGGCCTTCTGTGCGGTTTTTATTTTTATTTATTTATTTTTTCTGTATTTTTATGAAGCCGGAAACGGGGAGAGTCAGTCAGACAGACTCCTGCATGCGCCCGACCGGGATCCACCTGGCACGCCCACCAGGGAGTGACGCTCTGCCCACCAGGGGGCGATGCTCTGCTCCTCTGGGGCGTCGCTCTGTTGCGACTAGAGCCACTCTAGCGCCTGGGGCAGAGGCCGAGGAGCCATCCCCAGCGCCCGGGCCATCTTTGCTCCAGTGGAGCCTCAGCTGCGGGAGGGGAAGAGAGACAGAGAGGAAGGAGAGGGGGAGGGGTGGAGAAGCAGATGGGCGCTTCTCCTGTGTGCCCTGGCCGGGAATCAAACCCGGGACTCCTGCACGCCAGGCTGATGCTCTACCACTGAGCCAACTGGCCAGGGCCTTCCTTGCGGTTTTTATTTTTATTTTTTATTTATTTTTTTGTATTTTTCTGAAGTTGGAAACGGGGAGGCAGTCAGATAGACTCCCGCATGCGCCTGGCCGGATTCCACCCAGCATGCCCACCAGGGGGCGATGCTCTGCCCATCTGGGGCGTGGCTCTGTTGCGACCAGAGCCATTATAGCGCCTGAGGCAGAGGCCACGGAGCCATTCTCAGCGCCCAGGCCAACTCTGCTCCAATGGAGCCTCGACTGAGGGAGGGGAAGAAAGAGACAGAGAGGAAGGAGAGGGGGAGGGGTGGAGAAGCAGATGGGCGCTTCTCCTGTGTGCCCTGGCCGGGGATCGAACCCGGGACTCCTGCACGCCAGGCCGACGCTCTACCACTGAGCCAACCAGCCAGGGCCCTTCCTTGCAGTTTTTAAAGTGACAATACTAAATAGCTAATTAAATGTAAATGAGGTGGCCCGTTCTAACTTATTCTCCCCAGTGTCACCAAGGAAACATATAAACAACACCTCTGTATCTTAGATTACTCACACTCCCATCTGAAGAGTGAGATAGTGTATAATCTCTCTAAAAAAGGAGACAATAAATTATATCCCACACTTTAAAAAACTGTTTAAAACTGCTGCCACCTGGTAACCAACAGGGTAATGTTTCATCTGGAGGAAACAGGAATGCTTTGCTGTGTTACCTTCAATATTCTGGTGGTCTATAAAAGGTGCCGGTCCCCATATTCTCACAGTGCCGTCGTCTGAGGCGCTGGCCATCATGGATGAGATCTGTGGGTTCCAGCTCACACAGTTGACTGTACGTGTGTGCCCTGTCAGCTCTGCGATCGGCAGCTCACTACGTTTGTGCCAGATGTAAACCTTGTGATCTGAACATATGGTAATGAAGGGAAAGTTAGGAAGTAATCACACATTAACAAGACCAACAGATTTTAAATGATCATTCATAACAGAGAACACATGACTTGATTAGAATTTAAAATATACACTTTCCTCTGTTAAAAAGGTGATTAGCTCTCAAGTCACCACAAAACCTATTTGTAATATTCTGTAACATATGAGTAATACGGAATCACAGCCAAGGTCTCTGACTGGAAACAAATGTAGGTTAAATATAAATCCTACGGAAATTTGAGGTGACAGAGAAGCCATGTATCCAAATTCAAAATCAGCAATAATGAAGATATTAGCTTTAAAAAGCTTTACTGAGTGCTTACAATGTACTAGGCACTAAATACTTTACACTCATTATTTCACCTTCACCACCATCGTGAGGTGGGTGCTTACCCCCCTTTCACAGACTAAGAGGTGAAGTGACCTGCTCACGGTTAACAGATGGGGAACCGGAAGCTGGGACTGAAACCCACAAGGCCCTGCTCAAGAGCTCAGGGGTCTAGACAACTGTTTCAGATCAGCACTACATGAGCTTTGCAGAAGGCTGTTTATAGTCTAATGAAGTGCCCATAAAAACCAAAACCTCCAACAACTTTGTTACTTTGTGATAAAACTAATCTTTAAAATACACCCAACCAAACAGTACAGAACAATGGTTCCAAGTATGGATCCTGGAGTCAAGACAACTCTATTCCCATCCTTCCTCCATCACAGACTAGCTGTATAACTTTGGATAGGTTGGTCTTTTTATGCAACTCTTCCCTCTATATACGCGGATTCATACTTCCTCATCAGGTTATGAAGATAAAGATAAGTCTGTATATGAAAAGGTGTTTTGAACAGAGTCTAACACATAGCAAACACCGTGTATTACCATAGTGAACAAAATTGGGTGGTGGTTCTTAAACAGAAGGGAGAGAATCCCTGGGTAAATCAGAAGTGTTCAATCTGAAGAGCTAGCCCTGGCCGGTTTGCTCAGTGGTAGAGCGTTGGCCTGGCATGCAGAAGTCCCGGGTTCGATTCCCGGACAGGGCACACAGGAGAAGCGCCCATCTGCTTCTCCACCCCTCCTCCTCTCCTTCCTCTCTGTCTCTCTCTTCCCTTCCCGCAGCCGAGGCTCCACTGGAGCAAAGATGGCCCGGGCGCTGAGGATGGCTCCTCTGCCTCTGCCCCAGGCACTAGAGTGGCTCTGGTCGCGACAGAGCAACGCCCCGGAGAGGCAGAGCATCGCCCCCTGGTGGGCATGCCGGGTGGATCCCGGTCGGGCGCATGCAGGAGGTCTGTCTGTCTCTTCCCGTTTCCGGCTTCAGGAAAAAAAAACAAAAAACAATCTGAAGAGCTATATATAGGTCACCTAGCTGTGTGGTCAGTATGGGAACTTTTAGTGGGTGTGCTGCCAACCGAGTCATCTTTTGAGTCGTGGAAAGGTAATTAACTTATAAAGGAATATGCCCTGGCTTAAAAACTTCTAACATAAAAAGTTGGGACGGTTTCTGAACATTTTTGTGTGTGTGTGAAGCAAAAGCTAGGAGTCACTGAACTGAATTTCTTTCCTATAATTTGAAATATAACAGATGAACTTGCTTGGAGACATAAACACCTACATCAGTGGTAGTCAACCTGGTCCCTACCGCCCAGTAGTGTGCGTTCCAGCTTTCATGGTGGGCAGTAGTGGAGCAACCAAAGTATAAATAAAAAGATAGATTTAACTATAGTAAGTTGTTTTATAAAGATTTATTCTGCCAAATTTAGCAAAAATACGACATAAAGTACTTGGTAAGTAATTATTATTATATGCTTTAACTTGCTGTAACTCTGCTTTATAAATTTTATAAAGTAAAGTTAGTTCCCTACTTTATAAATCACCATTACTGTGGAACTGGTGGGTGATTAGAAAATTTTACTACTAACAGAGATACAAAAGTGGGCGGTAGGTATAAAAAGTTGGACTACCCCTGACCTACACAAATTGGAAGAATTACAGAACCTGAAACCCATCAATGGATGTGAACTGACAGTGACACAGATGCTTTACCTTCACTGCCACTAGCGATGAAGTCTTCATTATGGCCTCCAAAACATGAATGAATTGTATAAAACCCTTGCGTAACACCTTGATACTTTCTTACTAAAACTCTGTCTTGCAAGTCCCATAAATGAACTCCCTGTAGGCAAAAGAGAATACAGGTGTTTATTCTATCTCAACTCGAAAGATTTTAAAAAGTAATCACTGAATATCCCTTTGCCTGAGGGAACATTTTTATTTTATATTTATGTAAAATGCCAATGTTCTGACAAATTTACAGAGTTGATTCCACACACTTAAGGATCAAACATATGGAGTAAATGTTAATAATTAGTATAAATATTTGTTTACATATAACAAAAATCACAAATTCTGAAAGAACTAAGATAAAATTTTCTGAGAATTATATTATTAAACTTACCTGAGTTGCTACATTTAACAAAGCTAATCGGCCATTCTTTGAAATAGTAAAAGACATAATGGGATGATCTTCTTGTACTCTGTAACCAGAAAATAGTTTGTCAAAAGCAACATACTAGGAATCAAGACATTCAAATTATTAAAATATAAATTGTTCTATGCCTGTCTGGTGGCAGCGCAGTTTATAGAACGTCAGCCTGGGATGCTGAGGTCCCAGGTTTGAAATCAAGGTCGCTGCCTTGACCATGGCTCATATGGCTTGAGTCCTTAAGGGGTCACTGGCTTTGCTGGAACGCCCGTCCCCCTCCATAAAGGCATGTATGAGACGCAATCAATGAACAACTAAAGTGCTGCAACTATGAGTTGATGCTTCTCATTTCTCTCCCTTCCTGTCTCTCTACGCTAAAAAAAATGTTCTAGCTTAAATACCACAATTTTATCTGTAGTTACTATTATACACTATACTTCAATCAAGAAACAGAAGAATGAGTCTGAACAGGCGGTGGCGCAGTGGATAGAGCGTCGGACTGGGATGCTGAGGACCCAGGTTAGAGACCCCGAGGTTGCCAGCTTGAGCGTGGGCTCATATGGTTTGAGCAAAAGCTCACTAGCTGGCGTGCGGGGGACCCGGGTTCAATTCCTGGCCAGGGCACATAGGAGAAGCGCCCATTTGCTTCTCCACCCCCCCTCCTTCCTCTCTGTCTCTCTCTTCCCCTCCCACAGCAGAGGCTCCATTGGAGCAAAGATGGCCCGGGCGCTGGGGATGGCTCCTTGGCCTCTGCCCCAGGCGCTAGAGTGGCTCTGGTCGAGGGTAGAGCATCGCCCCCTAGTGGGCAGAGCATCGCCCCTGGTGGGCGTGCCGGGTGGATCCCGGTCGGGCGCATGCGGGAGTCTGTCTGACTGTCTCTCCCTGTTTCCAGCTTCAGAAAAATACCAAAAAAAAACAAAAAAAAAAACTCACTAGCTTGGAGCCAAGGTTGCTGGCTCGAGCAAGGGGTTACTTCGTCTGCTGAAGGCCCGCAGTCAAGGCACATATGAGAAAGCAATCAATGAACAACTAAGGTGTTGCAACAAAAAACTAATGATTGATGCTTCTCATCTCTCCGTTCCTGTCTATCCCTCTCTCTGACTCTCTCTCTGTAAATAAATAAATAAATAAATAAATAAATAAATAAACAAACAGAATGAGTTAATAATTACTAAGCATCACCTATCACTCCAAATTACCAAAGAATCAAACCAAAAACATATAAAAAACTCTTCTTCTGCAAGAGCAAGTTCAATTACACATTTTAATATTGTTTAATGGATAGAAAGTAGTTACATGTTCCTATCTGTAAGGTCCTCGAAGTTGTATCCCCGAATTCGCTGGTGTGTGTCTGAGGCCAGAACAGTCTTGCCATCACTCAAGCACCAAAGGCACTGCACCCGCACCCCTTCCCAGGAGTCCAGCAGGTTACCATCCAAATCCTGCGCGGGAGACAGGAAACAGCACAGTTCCTTAGCATTGTCTTTCTGGAATACAATTGTCTTTTCCTGAGACCAATCTCAACCTGATTGTTTCGTTAAGAGTTTTTAATCATGAAAATCCGAATACAGGCCAAATTTCATTATAAAACCACTAAAGCAGGAGAGGGTGAGAACCTCTGTAAATCTATCCTCCCTTCAAATACCCCCAATCACAAAAAAACCCCAAAACAAAACAACAACAAAAAAAAACCCAAGCACAGATAAATACAAAGAAAGAATCCCCAAGTTCCAAGTAAAAGTCTCGCTACTATTATAAAATAATTCAAATATTCCTTAAAATTAACTCTACTGGGATTTGTCCTATATTCAGAAATTGTGATATGGAAAAAGATTACTACAACTGTAATTACATCTATAGAACTTAAGAATCTGTTATGTCATTTAAAAAAAACCTCACCAAATTTGTAATGTGCTCTAAAGCTAAAAGCTCTCAGGATCATTAGTTTATTGAATATTCAAAGCACTGCGAGGCATTTTATAGATCCCGGAACTACCGAGTCCTGTGTCCTGAATGTTGAGATGCTGTGTGCTACAGCCAAGTCAGCAGAAACATACATGGCTATCTTTCACCCAAGGACTTAATAACTAACTTTAATGACACTAAATTCCATGAGTCTCACAGCCATCATAATGAAAGAAATTGGTAATTTGTAGGCTCCATTAAAGCCTTTAATAGTAAGTGATCTTTAGTTACAGTGAATATTTTGATGGATTTTTTATATTGTTTAATTTTAGTCTGAAAAATAAATCCAAAAGTGACTACTGGAACCATGTTAGGTAGTGGTATCAGGCACAAAATCAAGACAAGACAGTCAACACTGCATTTGTATCATGGCCTACCTTGTCATAAGACTTTTTACCCATTACTTATTTTTATTCTCCCAACAATCCAGATTAACAGAGCAGGTATTGATGAAAAGATACCTCAACTTGCTGGACGTGTGGTGGTGCAGTGGATAGAGCATCCACCTGGGACCTTGAGGTCCCAGGTTCACAACACCAAGGTTGCTGGCTTGAGCACGGGGTCACTGGCTTAAGCCTAAAGGTCTCTGGCTTGAAGCTCAAAGTCACTGGCTTGAAGGGGTCACTGGCCCGGCTAGACCCCCCACCCCCAGTAAAGGCACAAATGAGAAAATGATCAATGAACTAAAGTCTTGCAACTATGAGTTGATGCTTCTCATTTCTCTCCCCTTCCTTTCACTCTTCTCTCTTTTTCAGTAAAAATAAATAAATAAATAAATAAATAAATAAATAAATAAAAATACCTCAATTAAAGATTGGAAAGTTCTCTGGTGGCACTCACCTCCACTTTTATTCCATAAATATTTAAGACAGTCTACTCAGGAAACTCAGCAATTTTTTTTATTCAAAAAATTCAAAAAGCCTTAAAAGAAATTAAGTACTAAATCTTATCATTCCTATACACTGGAAGCTTGTTTACAAAAATAAACTTAGTAAAATAATTTTTAAACTTAAAATCTACACTTTGTACTAACACTTGGAATGGTTAAAAAGAAAGAAAAGCCACAGAAAGTTCTACTGAAAAGTGCTTACCTAGAAAAATGGTAAAGTAGGTCTTCATAGTTTATTTTATAAAAGTCAAGTGAATTCTTTATTTAAACAAAACTAAATTTACCTGGAAACAAGCAGCTATTCGGAAAGAGAACTAAATACTCACACACTGGTAGAACTGCCCACGCTGACCTCCGGTTACAAAGCGTTTCCCATCTGGATTCCACGCCACGCTTGTTAAACTGTCTTCATGAGATTGGCTCATTTTTGTCCTTAGCTCTCCCGTCTATGGAGAAATAACACTGTGAATAAGACCTTCAAGATACCCCATAAAGGCAATGTGCAAAGATAAGAAAAGGAATACTAACTGGGGAATCTGGTTAGTTTCTTATTAGGGAAATAAACTGTTTTAAATTGGCCTGACAGCCCTCAGAAAAGAAATTAAAGACTTGAAGGAAAACCTCCAGCAGAACAATGCCCAGCACAGGTAACCCACAGAATAGCTGTGAGGAGATCCACTCCAACAAAACTTTCATCTTAACTCAGTGACATCCATAAATTAAAATGTCATTTTCCCAAGTTAGATGAGCATTATATATACCTATTCCAAGTTTCCACTACTTCTCAGTCCATAGTTTTTTATACATGTTATTCTAAATATTTCTCAAACATGATTACTAGGTAGAAAAACTCTGCCCTTAAACTAGGCCAAGGGAGTATGCAGACTAAATTATGTTAAATTTCACATTCAAGATGATCAAAATGTAGTAGGGAAAATGAAACGAGAGAAATGAAAATTATTTTTCTGATATGTAACTTTATTTCAATGGAAAGTAACAGAAAAGAGAAATTTCTGTACTACTTAGCATAGCCATTCTCCAGCATTCCCAACTGAATAAGCATGACTAGTAGTGGTTACAACCTTCCAATATCCTCCTGCTATTTTCTCTAAGTTATTCAACTTAGAAGGTAGACACATACCATTTAATCTAGTCTTGATTCCATTTTGTTCATGGATTAGAAACAGGATCTGAGAGATAAGAGCTGCCCTTGGTATAATAAAAAGTACATGGGCATAATCTTCCTGTGAGAAATGGGTAATCAAAAGTAAAAAAAAACAAAGAGTGAAAACAAAGTGTATAATCAGGAAATGGGGCCGTGTAACAAAAGCAAAGCGGGCACAAAAATAGAAAACCAGACTTCTCCCTTAACTGGAAAAAAACATTCAGCAACCTTAAAGCCTTCCCCCTCATTGTTAACTGCTCTCACCTATTTACTTTTTCGGGTAGTTTGACATAAACAGTTAAAATCAAATTCTAGAAGCATAAACACACACACAACAGCTAAGTTCTCGCCATTTTCTGTTCAAGAGTATGGTAATACCGAGTTCTAAAATGGCCTTTTCTTCTGTTATGTTCAGGATAGTTTACAAGTTTATGAGGCTATTAATTTGGAACCTATCTAAAAACATGAATAATTTGAAAACTGACTATAAAGGACCACCCTTTCAGAAGTCAATAAAGTAGTGCACAATAAAAAAGTTAAGCTAGAACATAGATTAACTGTCCAGAATTTCAAAATTGCCTCAAAGGAAGACCACAGAGGTACTATAAATTAAGTCTTTATTATAAAATTATGACACATAACTTCTCCCTTTGAGATGAAAAAAAAGCATAATGAAAAAAATTTTGTTTTTTAGGTCAGATTCCATTCCAACTATTTTATTGAGAGAAAGCCATCTACTCTATTCTGGGCTTGGAGGGCCCCCTGAACTCAACCCCAAATAACAACCCTGGCTTGTAAAATTTTCATAAAGAGGCCCTGGCTGGTTGGCTCAGTGGTAGAGTGTCGGCCTGGCGTGCAGAAGTCCCGGGTTCGATTCCCGGCCAGGGCACACAGGAGAAGCACCCATCTGCTTCTCCACCCTCCCCCTCTCCTTCCTCTCTGTCTCTCTCTTTCCCTCCCGCAGCGAGGCTCCATTGGAGCAAAGATGGCCCGGGCGCTGGGGATGGCTCCATGGCCTCTGCCCCAGGCGCTAGAGTGGCTCTGGTCGCAACAGAGCGATGCCCCGAAGGGGCAGAGCATCGCCCCCTGGTGGGCGTGCCGGGTGGATCCCGGTCGGGTGCATGCGGGAGTCTGTCTGACTGTCTCTCCCGGTTTCCAGCTTCAGAAAAATAAATTAAAAAAAAAAAAAAAATTTTTTTTCATAAAGACTCTTGGGAACTGGAGATTTTAATTAGGAAATGAATATTAGATAGTAGAGAATTACAGTTCACGTTCTTAAACAAGATAATGGCATCTGGTTATAGAGTTTGGTTTGGTTTTTTTTGGAGATACATGCTTTATTTAGGGGTAAAATATATCTGTAATTCATCTTGACATGTTTTGAATATGGACACTTGTGTGTATAGATGCCTATTTGTATGCATACGTGTACACACAACTGTTCATCACCACTTTGGGTTATCATTAGACTCTTCTTTCACCTTTTCTCAATATTTGGAAATTTCTTCATAAAAAGCTGGGGCTGAAACATAAATAAATGACTGAGTGGTCAGAAAATCTTACTGATGTAACAGCAAGATCAGAGTCGAGGACCATCATCATCTGAGTCACTCCGTGCAGCTTTCTCGTCATCCTCTGCATAAAATTCTACTTACAGTCCCCCAGACTCAAAACCCTACCCTGTCAACTTACACTTTTACACCCAAATCATAGCCTGGACCATCCCCTTGCTTAGGGGTTACAAAGACAAAAACATCACCTAACCAGTCAGCTTGGAGAAGAAAGTTTAAACTTTTTTTTCTAATTGCAACTCCAAGTTTTCCAAAACACAGTCTATAGATAATGAAGTGACCTTATGGGACCCTGGATAAAGTTCCAAGTTTTCATTTAGAAACAGTAATAAAGTCCTTAAAAAAGTACTGAAAATATCATTTAAATTTACTAAACTAAACCAAATATTAAATATAGGTTAAGGAGACGATGCAACTGCCATTAGAACCATTCAAACAGAAAATCTGGTTGAATGCTGATGTTTCTACCCTTGAAAGGTAAGTTTTGTGTACAAGTATGAAAACTATGAAATACATAATCTTTTTAGATATACAAAGTACCAAGTAAACAGCACACATTCTACAGTACAACATTCTTGAAAATCCTTACTGGTCAATCTTCCAAAAACTCTTATTATACTTAGCATAATGTTTAAATTTATAAAACACCTGGAAAATTGTGTTCTGTCTAAAGAATTCCTTTTATAAGAGACACGTCGTGGTCATTTGGTTGAATGGTTCTTGCTCTACATAATGAAAGCGTGCAGCATGACTATGCTTCACTTGAGGAGGGAACTTGCTTACTTGAACATTCCAAAGCCAAAGCTCAGAGCAGTCATCTGGGCCACAAGCAACAAGATAGTTGTCATCTGGACTCCATGCAATATAAGAAACACCATAAGCATGTCCTTCTAATGTTTTAAGCAGTTTTAGCAGGTGTGTATCCTAGGGGCAAAACCAGACAACTCAGTTAACTCCCATCCTTAAAGTCACTGTTTCTTGGGCTCAAGAACTTAAATAGCTGCAAAGACATATTTGGATGGCATAATCTGAAGAAATTTTCACAATCTTACCCATTTTCCCCAACTGAAGCTCTAACAGCTTGCTTCATAAAAACTTGTCAGTGCTGCCTGACCTGTGGTGGCGCAGTGGATAAAGTGTCGACCTGAAAATGCTGAGGTCGCCGGTTCGGAACCCTGGGCTTGCCTGGTCAAGGCACATATGGAAGTTGATGCTTCCAGCTCCTCCCCCTTCTCTCTCTCTGTCTCTCCTCTCTCTCTCTCCCTCTGTCTCTCCCTCTCCTTTCTAAAAAATGAAGAAATAAATTTTAAAAAAATTAATAAAAAAAAAACTTGTCAGTGCTGCAGCATCTACTAAGCACCTATATAGTAAACACACATTGTGCACTGTATGGAAATATGGAGATGACACTATCTATGTCCTTGGGGCTTTCAAAGAAACAAAACAGGGAAGGGTAATAAGACCTACCTCTTACTTATTTTTCTACACAGCTTTATTGAGATATAACATATAACTAAAATGTACTTAAAAAAAATTTTTTTATTTGTTTATTTTTTTTACAGAGACAGTGAGTCAGAGAGAGGGATAGACAAGGACAGACAGGAACGGAGAGAGATGAGAAGCATCAATCATTAGTTTTTCGTTGCACATTGCGACATCTTAGTTGTTCATTGATTGTTTTCTCATATGTGCCTTGACCGCGGGCCTTCAGCAGACCAAGTAACCCCTTGCTGGAGCCAGCGACCTTGGGTTCAAGCTGGTGGGCTTTTTGCTCTAACCAGAGGAGCCCGCGCTCACGCTGGCGACCTCGGGGTCTCGAACCTGGGTCCTCTGCATCTCAGTCTGACGCTCTATCCACTGCGCCACTGCCTGGTCAGGCTAAAATGTACTTTTTTAAGGGATATAGTTCAGTGGCTTTTTAGTGCACTCACAAAGCTGTGCAACCATCACTACTATTTGACCAACGTTGTCGTCACCTCGAAAAGAAACTGATAGTCATTAACAGTTATTCACCAGTTCCCCTCCCTTAGCAACCAAACATTCTCCATGGATTTGCCTATCCTGAACATTTGGTAATAAATAAATCTACAAGTGGTCTTTTGTAATTGGCTTCTTTCACTTAGCATAATGTTTGCAGGTTCATCCATGTTGTATAAGGTATCATCAGCATTTTATTTAATTGTTGAATAATATTCCATTTTATGGTTATCTAATATTTTGCTTCTTTCTGCATCAGTTGATGAACATGTGAATGGTTTCTACTTTTTTACTACTATGAATAGTGCTGCTACCACCATGTATGAGTTTTTGTACAGACCTATGTTTTTACTTCTCTTGGGTAGCTGCCTAGAAGTGGAATCCTAGGGCATACACTCTGTTTAACATTTTGAGGACTTGTCAAACTGTTTGCCAAATGTCTGTATTATTATTTTACATTCCCATCAGCAGAGCTACCACTTATTTAGTGGTAATCAATATTACCATTGTTCACAAACAATCTCTCATTTAATCCTTATAAATCTGAAAAGACATCCTCCCCCATTCAAACCTAGGGAGAGAAAGGTCTAGAAAGGTTAGAATTTGCCTCAGTCCATACGTGGGGACTGAGCCCGGTCTGTCTGACTCTAAACAGACCCCCCCCTGAGCTGTGCAGCATGAATTGCAGAGCACAAACTTGGAAGTGGCAGATGACAAGGCTGAAAGAGTGACATCTTTATTATAGGCTAAGGAGCTAAATTTTATCCTTTAAGTGATGAGCCATTCAAGATTTTTAAGCTGTGGGATTATATATAATACTAGATTTAGGAAGAGAGCTCACACACAATGTAGAACAGTGGTCCCCAATCCCTGGGCCGCGGACCGGTACCAGTCCGCAGAGAAAGAATAAATAACTTACATTTCCATTTTATTTATATTTAAGTCTGAATGATGTTTTGTTTTTTTAAAATGACCAGATTCCCTCTGTTACATCCGTCTAAGACTCACTCTTGACGCTTGTCTCGGTCACGTGATAAATTTATCCATCCCACCCAAAGGCTGGTCCGTGAAAATATTTTCTGACATTAAACCGGTCCGTGGCCCAAAAAAGGTTGGGGACCACTGATGTAGAAGATGAATCATAATGAAGACACACAGGGCAGGACGCCCTTAATGAACCAACATGACAGCCAGAAGGGAAGGGGTCCTAAACTAAGATAGGACCAAAAGAGGTCATCAAAATATACCCAAGATACAAAACTGACACAACAGAAAGAGGCGAGAAATGTTCAAAGACAACCTCCAAATTTCTGTTTTAAGGAATATGGATGGAATAGGGGAAGCAGGAATTTGACCACAGATGGGAAAAAGCAATGAGTTAATTTTCAGACTTTGGCCTGAAGACCTACTGGGACCAGCTCTGACCTGGTAAAAATTTCAAAGGTGATGATTAGGTCCAGAACAAGTCTGATAAAATCAGGTTGGAAATTTCTTTTCCCAAAAATCTCAGAGACATGGGTATGTGTACTGTATTTTGTGTCTTCACTGGACCCTAAGTTTATCATTCATCCACTTACTTAGTCCAAATTCCCATTGTTTTGACAAAAATAAATAGTTAATGCTACTACTTCTGATTCATCTTTGCGAGGGGAATGATAGGCAGGAGGTCTCTATCTGAGATTACACTATCATTAGGTCCCAGTGATGTGCATAATTTAACAAGCCAGCCAAGTGTCTTGGACTAGTGTGAGGTCTTCCAGGGAAAAGCTTTCATTCCTACTGACGCTTCAGACCTACACCAAGATTTGCTTCTAAACTGAAGACAGACTAATTTAAAAGTATTAAACTCAAAAGCTAATTATTTTGTGCATATTAATACTATATTCTCACAAATAAAGTGTGTCTATACTAACCTATCCAAAGTAGAAATACCATGTTCATGGAATCCACTTAACTTTTGCTTGAATTTTGACAGGGAAAATGGGTAAAACTCTTGTTTTTTTGGGCAAAGGTAAGAAAAACCTATTAAAATCAACTAGGCAGTGAAATGACATCTCAAATCTTAAGGTTTTCTAAGTGTTATTTTTTCTATCCATTAAAAGAGAGACACAATATATATGCAAAAAGATCACTAATTTTCTCACAAGTTTTTAAAATAATATCAGACATAACAAAATGCCATCATATTAAACTAACACTATATCTCAGATTGGAATCTAAGCATTAATTCTGCATTTCCCAAGCTAATCTGACCACAAAAGCCCTTTACACATAATATCTACGAACATTCTGCACAATGAGAATTCTGACAAAAGCACTTGGGGAAACATTGGCATGAAAATCCAAATTCCTTAGCAAAGTATACAACAGTTCTCTTCATCTGGCTGCTACTGACCTCATTAATCTCATCTTCTAGTCTACAAAGTTTCCTTCCTAAAATTGCCCGAGTGCCCACCTCTGTTTTCTTTCACCCAAGGGCCAGCTATAACAAGCTTTGCCTAAATGATTACCTACTCCTTCACCTAAGATTTACCAGTCTTCCCTTTCCTGGCTTGCCAGTTCCAGTAGGATTTCTTATTTGAGCTCCAGCAGTAACGATCACAGAACAATTACCCTGTATTGCCATGAGCTCAGCCTGTCTCTATCTAGTACAAGGCCTGCCCACTGTGGGTGCTCGACAAACACTTGTTAAGCAAAAGGACACTGCTGCTAGAAGAAAACATAATGAAGCACAGTTCTGATATTCTTTGTTTTCAAACATCTTGAGAGTAACTGCTGAATGAAAATACAGCTCCTCAGAGTCATCTTCAAAGGTGTCCAAACTTTATTCCTGGCTAATTCCATATTCTAATTCTACATTTTAAAAGAAGACTGTTTACTTTATAGTTTCAGGTGAAAGACTGCTAATCCAAATAAATCTCCTTCACCTATCTGGAGTCATGTAGTTCTTTGACTGCTTGATAAATATCCATCTGGCTGAAAGAAATGGAAATACTTATTTCTACAAACTAGTATAGGTCATCTGGCTATAAACAAAGACAAATCTGATTTTAAAGAGAATTAAGAATTTTAAATCCAGAATACAATACTTTTTATATGTATCATTGGGGAATCATACAGGGGCAGGGAAGTTAACAGAAGTTCTACAAGTTACATAAAACTATGAAGGGTTTCAGAAGGCAAAATGGTAATGAGTCTTTTCTAATTTGTGACAGAAAGGTATTTTATTAATCCATCACTCAAGTATTAACAAAGATAAAAATTAGCAAAGACATTAAGAGCAGTAAGTAGGTCTGGGATAAAAATGTTTATAGATTTGAGCCTAACATTTCCATTTATTAGCTGTGAGAGCCTGAACACTTAACTTCTATATCAGTTTTCTCATTTAAAGAAAGGAGATGTTAGCCCTGCCCACATAGTTTGGTGGGTTACAGCATCGTCCTGATACACCAAGATTGTGGGTTCGACCCCAGTCAGGACAAATACAGAAACAGATCGATGCTTCAGTCTCTCTCCCTTTCCCTCTCTCTAAAATTTATTTATTTATTTTCTTTAGTGAGAGAGACAGAGATAAGAGAGACAGAGGGACAGACAGGGACAGACAGACAGGAAGGGAGACAGATGAGAAGCATCATTCTTCATTGAGGCACCTTAGTTGTTCATTGATTGCTTTCTCTTATGTGCCATGACTAGGCGGCTAGAGTCAAGCCGCTGAACCTTTGTTCAAGCCAGCGACCTTTGGGTCGTATCTATGATCCCACGTTCAAGCCAGCAACCTTGGGATTTTGAACCTGGGTCCTCTGCGCCCCAGGCCGACGCTCTACCCACTGTGCCACTGCCTGGTCAGGCCCCTATCTCTAAAATAAATGAACTTAAAAAATAAATACAGAAAGAAAGACAAGAGATGTTAGTACCTCAAAAAGTTAATCAGAGGAATAAATTAAATAATGCATGACTTAGTATAATCTAACATGTAACACTCAACAATTTTTATGATTTCTATATCCATAACCTAGACAATACAGAGAGGTAAGATATGACAGAAATGACAAAAAATATTCTCAGAAAATACTGTCTATATGTGCATACTTTAAAAACATTGACTCAATTAGATGAATAACAATCTTTCTTTGCAATCTAAAAGTCATCCTGGAGTACATACCGGATCCACTTGCCATATGATGACCGTTGTATCTTTGGATCCTGTTGCTAGTTTAGTGCCATCGTTAGAGAATTTACAGAACCATACTTCATTACAATGCTCCGTAAGTATCTGCTGAGTATAACATGGGAACTGCCTCCTAAAACAAAGAAGTCCACAAATAATTATTCTTTCAAAATAGATCAAAGTAATCATAATGACAAGGTTAAACAACTGATAAAACTTCTTTGGAGACCAAAAACTAAAAAAAAAAAAAAAAAAAAAAAAGATATGAATACATTTACAAATCTTAAGAATCAAGTTTACGCCTGACCAGGCGCTGGCGCAGTAGATAGAGCATCAGACTGGGATGCAGAGGACCCAGGTTTGAGACCCCGAGGTCGCCAGCTTGAGCAAAAAGCTCACCAGCTTGGACCCAAGGTCACTGGCTCGAGCAAGGGGTTACTCGGTCTGTTGAAGGCCCACGGTCAAGGCACATATGAGAAAGCAGTCAATGAACAACTAAGGCGTCGCAACAAAAAACTAATGATTGATGCTTCTCATCTCTCTTCATTCCTGTCTGTCCCTATCTATCCCTCTGACTCTCTCCGTCTCTGAAAAACAAAACAAAACAAAACAAAAAACAACAACAAAAAAGAATCAAGTTTACATTGGTATGTAAAAAAGAAAGAACATTAGTGAAGACAATCACAGGGGAAATCAGTAATTAAAATCTGCTTCTATTCACAACTTGTTCTTTTTTAAAGAGAGATAAAGTATGTTATATCACACTTATTTTGTGTAAGTCAGTTTATATAAATAAAAATAAATAATCAAGGCTCAAAGAAGGCAAGTAACTTCCTAGATACCATGAACTGATAAAAAGTTTCTATAAATATATATATATATATTTAAGTTTATTTTATTGACTTTAGAGCTTTAGAGAGAGGAAGGAGAGAGCAGGAGAGAGACAGGAACATCTATTCCTGTATGTGCCCTGACTGGGGATAAAATCAGCAACCTCTGTGCCTTGGGACAATGCTCTAACCAACCAAGCTATCCAGCCAGGTCCTATAAATATTTTATAATCCATTACTTAAAAAATAATATTTATAAAGCAATCTGTGGAGACATTCCACTGGTTACTAGTGGAAAACACCAACTCATTAAAAAAAAAAAAATCCTGTTCCTTACTGGTCAAATTTAACCAAACATATGTATTTACCAACTGTGAAAAATATAAATATACAATCTTATGAAAACTTTTCAGTGCTTATCAGGACTTAAAAATTAGTTATAGTTTAATCATAATCAATTTTCCATTTTCCAAAGAGGAGAAGAGCTGCTATTTAATTTCAATGCTAACATTTAACTTCTGAAGATAGTTTTCTAGTTTCAATGCTAAAATTCAGTTCCAAAAGGGAGTAAAGCAAAGCAGATAATAAGAAATGTCAACTTTTCTTGTGAAGACCTCTAGGAAAATGAGGAATACTAGGAATTAAATCAAATTCAGGTTTTCCCAGTTTAGGAAGAAAGGCAACCTCACCATAAAGACTTACTGCCTGACATCTTCCTTGTTTTTACAATCTACCTCACTGTGAAAAGTCAAGGCTAACTCCTGCTTTTCTGGCTTGCAGAAACTGCGTGGAAGGTAGCCTTCGCTGAGAGAGGGAGTTCAAGAGGAAAAGCAGACTTGGCAGGGACAGATGAGGAGTGAGAGGCTCTATTTTCGACATGCTGTGTTTAAGGTCCTAGGCAGCACCCAAGTGTTGTTTGTATTCAAGACCTCAGGTTTAGGAGATAAAGTCTGTAGTTCTAGACCAGACCTATAAGTCTCTAGACCATGAAAGTGTAACCTACAGGATGAAAGCAGGATGAGAAGAGAAACATACTTTTGGAACACACACTTATTAAAGGGATGGGTAAAGAGGAAGAATCTGTAAAGTAGCCAGGAGTAAAGCCTCAAGAGTCGAATGTTTTAGAAGTCAATGGAAAAGTTTCAAGACAAAGTAATCAAATGGTGCAGAAAGGTCAAGACGCAGACTGGAAAGCAGCCACTGGATTCAGCAGAAACAGTGCTCCTCACCATGACCAGCAGCGTCCTGGTATGGTGCCGGCCACACAAGCCCAAACAATACAGAAGCCTGAAGAGTGAAGGACAAGGATGTGGATAATGTACAGCACCATAAGCAACAATTTGAAGAAGCTGGCTCTAAAGCAGAGGTGGGGAGGGGTGGTAACTAGGAGGAGCAGAGCCAAAGTTCTGTTTTAAAAATATTACAGAGAAGGCCTTCTAATCAATGGTTATCTGAAGAGCAAGAAGCCTCTCTTTCCAACACAAAACTTCAGAGTGCTTTCCACACAGGTTATAGGAGGCTGATCCCTGATCTGAGGGTTGAAAGAAGTTAGACCAAATATTTTCTATCATTTACTTTCAAAGGTACTGGTATAGAAGTTAAAGCATGTAGGAAAAATGTAGGTCACATTCTCAGGTTTCAGTTTCCAAACAGGAAGGCAAGCTCTTAACCTACTGACACCTTTGAATCATAAACTCTGCCATAAATATCCACCAACAATAAATTCAAGAAGCAAAAAAAGATTTGGATTCACAACTGCCTTAATTTCACATTGGTCTCAAATTCCCTGCAGGAGCTATGAAATACGAAACCATACAGCCTTTTAATCTATTATCTCCTCCCACCTCTATTCAATTTAAATGAAAAGATTAAGCAAGTCAAAGAACAGTGTTAAAGAGTAAAAAAAGAAATAAAAGGATCTCCAATCACTTTCTTTTAGAATATTTAAGACATGCACTAAGTAATGACCCAGTCCTTTAAGACAAGTAACACTTGAAATTTAAGGGCAATAGCTCAAAAAATTATTACTTTTTTTTATTGCAACTAGGGAGAGTGAGATGAGAACTCAACTACTGTACATGTGAAAGTGGTTAAATGCACATCTAAAAAATTATCTTATATCACAGTGCATATATGAATTCTGATGGCTATTCTCAAGTTCCTTGTTTTCCCAAAGCCCTTACATTTACTGCACTTCTGTCCTTCCTATCTGTTCAAGTCCCTTTCAGGAGTTCTTCCATGATGTTTGCCAGAAGAAACTGACCACATGTAGTGCAGCTGTTCCTATTTGGTCCACCAGACCCAAACCATCTCCTTCCTGGTGTTTGAAAGATTTCAGTTTGTTTTTTTTCAGTATCTTAAAAATTCAAGCTCTGCTTTAATACTACTACTATTATAGTAATAAATACTACCACTATAGAGTAAAATAGACATTTTTACTCAAATTACTCCTAACATCAAAAGTGACACCTGAATCCTTACAAGTTAAACTATATACATAGGGTAGGCATAAAAACAAAACCCAAATCAGACTGTTAATAACTGTTATTCTACTATCTTTAGTTCAGAGACCAGCTGCTGCTAAATAGCAGATTTCATTAGGGAAAAGTATTTTCATGATCTTTATGGGCAGAAAATAATTTGGGCCATAGTTAAAATGGCCATAACATCCAGAAAAAGTCACTAAGTGATCTCTGGCCTCCAAGGACAGCAAACACTTGAATCACTGGCATTGCCACACAATATCCCTCACAAGTCCTTTAAAAAGTGGCCAGCTAGCCCTGGCTGGTTGGCTCAGTGGTAAAGCATCACCAAGGCATGTGGAAGTCCCAAGTTCGATTCCTAGTCAGTGCACACAGGAGAAGCGTCCATCTGCTTCTATCCCTTCCCCTTCTCTTTCCCTTTCTATTTCTCTCTTCCCTTCCAACTGAAGCAAAGTTGGCCCAGATGCTGAGGACGACTCCATGGCCTCACCTCAGGTGCTAGGATGGCTCTGGTTGCAATAACCCAGATGGGTGGAGCATCGCCCTCTGGTGGGCAGGCCGGGTGGATCCCAGTTAGGCGCATATGGGAGTCTGTCTGTCGGCCTTCCCATTTCTCACTTGGGGGGGGGGGGGGAGCCAGCTAGCTTGATCAGATGGTGACACAGTGGATAAGCACCAGACTGGGATGCAGAGGAACCATGCTTGAAACCCCGAGGTTGCTGGCTTGAGTTGTAGGCTCACCAGCTTGAGCACTGGACAATAGACATGACCCCATGGTGGCTGGCTTGAAGCCCAAGGTCACTGGCTGGAGCAAGGGGTCACTAGCTGTGCTGTAGGCCCCTGGTCAAGGCACATATGAGAAATCAATCAATGAACAACTAAGGTGCCACAACGAAGAATTGATGCTTCTTATCTCTCTCCCTTCCTGTCTGTCTGTCCTTATCTGTCCCTCTCTCTGTCAAAAAGGCCAGCTACAGAATGTGACCAACTGAACTCAGAGACAAGAAAAAGAAAACTGGTTTTCCCGCTTCAGCTTTCAAGGGTGGTTTCCTAGACATAAGGTATACATTTTCTCGTAATTTTTAATTTCAGTAGTTCTACCTTTACTAAATGTCATGCTAAATCAGACATGAATTGTTTTATAGGTATAGCATGAAAAAAAAGAGAACATCTTACTAAAACTCCAATTTAGACTGTAAAATGTGAGCCCACCTCTTACCTACTACAAACATGATCTATAAGGAGAGACACAGAATCTAGGTTACTATCAAGTTTGGTATTGTGGTATAGGCACCGGTCCCTCTGCAGTTCCACCGCCTGCCGCAGGAGAGTCTGTAAACGCCGCGGGGGCAGCATCACCGACGGTGGTAAGTAGGCTGCAACAAGACAGTTTCAAAAAGAGAAATATAAATTCAATTAAAAAAACACAACAAGATAAATTTTTTCTTAAGATACTCATTTATCTTCTGCTGTGCCTGTCCCCACCCTAAAAATACCATCCCTTAGAGAGCAGTTCTGGGTGATGTAATGTGCGCTTCATGAATATGTATTTTTCTGCAGCTACAGATGTGTTGCCACTAGAATGGAAGATATCTGAACAGGAGGGCTTTAATTTGTATGTGGATTTTTTCAAAAAAACAAATATAAATACCAACCAAAACTAAAAAGGCATCTTGAAAAATATTTTAAGATGATTGTGTAAGAGAGATTACACATCACTAAAAGTACAAAAAAAATCTCAAGTTAACAAAGAATAAGTCAAAATGCTAAACAAGTCAAGTTCTAGGCCCCATCAAAGTGCTTCTAATGTCAAGTGAAAATTCAGGGACTAACTGGTGTTTTGAAACTGATAGCAATCAATTTTGATTCTTTAATGCCTTTTACCTCCCCAAGCACAGTTTTCTGACTTAGGATCTCCCTTCGATCTCCCTTCTCGGCTCAACATGAAAACAGAAACATGAAGAATAACATGACTTAACCAGAAGGAAAGATCTTGTATATAAAAATGTGGCAAAAATGAAACCCCCAGCTGAATTTCGTACTTACAGAACATACCTGGGGGAAGAGTGAAACAATTTGCCTAAGAAATCTAGGACTTACTATTGAAAACAAAATATTTAAAACATTCATGGTTTAAAGCTGTGCTATACATATTTTTTTCTCTAACCACAGCACTTTCTCCCAAAGTCTGATGGGGAGCATCACCACATAAAACAAGTGAAAGGGCGACCGCTCTAGGACCAGCACCTCCTCACCGACTCCTGAGGTTAGCTTCTCAGCTCCATGGCAGAGTCTGAAAACCTCTGCTTTACAGGGTCTCTTAATGGACCTCCCCGTAACCTTTTCCCATAACCATGCAATAAGAGTATGTCTAGACACAAGTTTTCCTAATTGATCACAGTATCTATTTCTAATATAAGGGCAAATACAGAAACACCAAAAATTAAGACACTCACTCTGAAGTTTGTCCAATAGTTTGGATCGGGAGGCCGTTCCTTTGCCTTCCCACTCTGCTTTTGCACGCAGGTCTTCTGCATGGCTACACATCAAATACCTGGAAATACGACAGAGAAACCACAAAATATAAGCCCTTTTCTCTGGATTAAATGTAACTGAAAAATACTGATCACATTGTAATATCTAGTTCTAAGAAACATCTGTCAAGAAGAAATTTCTAGAGTGGAATTACTCAATTCATTAATACAACCTAGCAGTTGATATAATTACAAATACGTAACAGAAATAGCTCAATTTATACTATTATAATATATACTATCTATTAATATATGGTTATACTTCTTTTTATCATTATCTATATACATCTCTTGTGTGCCAGGCTCTGTTCTAAGCACTCAACATCTATTATTATTTCATTTGATGAGCCTAGCAATCCTGGATCAAGTATGCACTACTATTCTAAGTTTTATACATGAGGAAATGAAGGCACAAAAGCTTTAATCACTGGCGTGGGGGCAAAGTAGGAATATGAACCCAGGCAGTCTAGTTGACCTTGCTCTTAACCACTGTGTTAACTTAACTGTTTCTCAATAGTAAAACAAAACAAAAAAACCTTAAAAATAGTATACTAAGTTAATTAAACAAAACAACATACCTTGAAGAGTTTATCATACACGTCACTCAAGAAATGGTATAATTGGACAACCATCCTGTGTCATCCAGTGAAAGGTACTGAGATCCCAAAGCAGAAAATTTGGGAACTGCTTTATTACTCACTATATGTGCCGAAGGAGGCATAAACTCTAAAGTTCATGGATTCTGGAGAATACATGAGGGCCCCCTGCTGGAAGTGTGACCCTGACCTGGTTGTGGCTCTTCTCAGAAGAACGGGCTTTAAAAGTAAAAGAAGTGAAGGCATTATTCAAACACGGAGGTTAGACCTGGTAAGTAACTCTCCTATTTTGGCTGGTACTCTGTTCTCAGACAAATCTGTTCTCCTCACTTGTAAAAAGGGTATGAAACGGGGTAGTAAGAATTAAATAAGATGAAGTAATAGAAGTACGTGGTCCACTATCCGGTATACACATAGAACTTACTATATGGTAAGTACCAGAAACCTCTGAGTTAACCTGAGTATCACCTCCTCATCTTAACTGCATAAAGCATATTGCATTTAGCATCTAAATAACTTAATAGCCTTTTACCCAACAGCAGAACCACATGTTCCCTTGCTATTTAATATAGTGTCTTAGCTGATGAGAACCTACATTTTTTAATAGTGTGAGTAGTTAGACTTAAGCCACCCTGTTATAAGCTAGACACTGCAAAAATTTATTACCAATAATTTTATGAAAAAAACTTTACTTTTTAAGTTTTGCAAAAGTGGCCTACAATTGCTTCTGCACCCTCTGGAAAATATTACATCATAAGGTTTCAAATGAACGTGTTTATGGGGAGTCAAATGGTATAGCTGAAAACTCTGGACAGGGGGTTCAATGTCAATTCTGCATCTTGTCATCTCTGGGCCATTTCCTTATGAAAAATACTCAAGTGATAAACTCAATGAAGCTCATTTGAGAATAAAAATTATATAATTAGATTGTACATACTATTGCCAGAGCAAGAAAAAAAAATCCACCATGTGAATGGCATTTAGATGACACAAAAATCAGACACCTCATGAAAAAGGTAATCAGAATAAATAATCTGTCAGCTACAATGTTAAAAATATCCAGCAGAATTTATTATTTTAAAATGTAGCAGTGGTTAAGGACCAACTGATCTTGGAATCAGTCAAAATAGGCTTTGAATACTGGCTGATTTATAAGCTATATCTAATCTAAGGGGCTGGTTGCTTCACTTCTCTGAGGCTTAGTTTCCTTATCTGCAAAAACCCTAAAATGAACCCCATAACTCTTTGGCCCTATCTTTTTGTATTTGAAAACTCATTATGCATTAGACATTGTTCAAGATGCTCAGGCTATATCCTACAATGAAATAGGCTATAAAGAAGAGAAAACTAAAAAGAGTGATGGGGCAGAGAATGCTGGTAGGTGGTCTTAGGTGAGGACATTTGGGCTGGGCCCTGAGCCAGCTACACAAAGATTCAGGGGAGAGCATTTAAGATAAAGGGAACAGGCAGTATAAGTGCCTTAACATCAGTGTCGCTACAACACTGAATGTGGGAAACGACGGTGGGACAGGATCACGGACCTTGAGGGCTTGAGCAGAGATTGTGCATTTTCAGGATGCCAGAAAGCCAGTGAAAATTTTAAGAACGGGAGAGAGACCAGTTAATACATGGTTTTGCTTATGTATTTCTGGGGCCACTGTGTGAAATATGCTTTGTTAAGGGATGTAGAGGTGTTTATGGCTTAACTAGGGTAGAAATTGTGAAGATGAAGAGAAATGGGCAAATCTGGAATTTTTTGGAGTTAGGCCAATATGTGTCAACGTTAAAAGATTTTTTAAAATACAAGGATGAGGCTTAAGCTTTTTGTCTGAACAGGTGGGCAGAAGGTCTTACCATTTACTGAGATGAGAAACAGATCTATGAGGGTAAAGTGAGTAGAAGGACAACTAAAATCAAGAATTTTTTAAAAACACACAACTAGGCCCTGGTCAGCTGGCTCAGTGGTACAATGTCAGCCCAGCATATTAAAGTCCCGAGTTCGATTCCCGGCCAGGGCACACAAGAGAAGTGCCCATCCATCTGCTTCTCCACCCTTCCCCCGTCTTTCCTCTCTGTCTCTTCCCCTCCCACAGCCAAGGCTCCAATGGAGCAAAGTTGGCCCAGGCGCTGAGGATGGCTCCATGGCCTCCGCCTCAGGTGCTAGAATGGCTCCAGTTGCAATGAAGCAACACCCCAGATGGGCAGGCAAAGCATCGCCCCCTGGTGGGCTTGCCAGGTGGATCCTAGTTGGGTGCATGCGGGAGTCTGTCTCTCTACCTCCCTGCTTCTCACTTCAGAAAAATACAAAAACAAAACAAAACAAAACAAAAAACCCCACGTAAATACGAGGCACCTATTAGTCACGTGGAGACTGTCAAATAGGCTGTCAGATATGTACAGTAGGCGCTCAGACAAGAGGGTGGACTTAAGAGCCACTGGCACAGAGATGGCAGGTGAAAGCGTGGTACAGAATGGGGTTGCTCAGAAGAGTGCGCAGACAGAATAGAAAGGAGGTCCAAAACCAAGTCTGTGAACACTCTTTTAAAGGACATGAAAATAAAATGAGATTGTGCATATGAAATGCCTAGCAACAACTTGCTACATGGTAGGTATACCTTCAAAGAATACGTGCATCACACTAGAAACTTCCTTGCTTACTGGTTTTATAGAAGATTCTGCCATACGGTTTCTGGAGAAGGTTTTGAAATGGTCCTTCACTGGCCATACACATTTCTTCCTCCTTTCACCCCCTTACATAGCTCTCTATTCTAATATGGAAAGCTTACTAAGGTGACAAAAAATAGTACACATATAAGTGAACCTACCCAGATAAATATTTAAGAATTTAGCAATGTTTAGCTCTTGGGAAAACATTCAAGAGATGTAACTTTAAACGGTGACCTTGAAAAAATAAGGCCACAGCCCTGCATCCAGCTTGGGTCTGAGGACGGGGCCCTTACCCACTGAGAACGTGGATGCGCTCTGTGTTGTACTTCAGCGGTGTCAGTTCACAGCGTAGGACTTGAAGGGCTTCCAGGACCTTGCCGTCCTCCAGGTATTCCAGGTACTTCTGCTGCAGCAGCAAAAACTTCATCCTCTGACATGACAGAAAGCAGCAGTCAGGGGAAAAAAGTTGATGGAAGGTTCAGAAAATGTTTGTGCCTAAACAGAACAGTAGAAACCATTCTACTATGCCCTTTGACAAGAACTTTTTATAAAGCTTTAATATGACTCAAAATATATATTTTTTAAGAGTCATGGTATATTAAACGTTATTTTGCTCAGTTCCATGCCTTAATTACAACTTTGAATGAATAATCTTAAATCAGATACGATTGTTAATGACATCAAAACAAGAAAAAATAAGTTCTGACCTCAAATATTCACCTAGAACTTTATTTCTTCTATAAAAATTTAGAACTAGTCAAAATATGCTAAATTTGCTTTAAAACAAGGCTGACTTTTATAATAGAATGACAGGGAAATTTTAAGCTACAGGTTTGGAAAAGACTGCAGAACATTCAGTTAATGGTAATGGGAGGGATTATTTAAAATCCACAGTGTGAGAGAAGGACTAAGTAGACCAGAAAGCAGAACCAGAGAGAGCCATGGGGTAGAAGTTTCAGTGTCAGATTTGGGCTTATCAAAAGTAAGAAGAGCTGCCCAGCAAGTGGACTAGTGCTTGGTGTGCAAAGTACTGAGTTTCCTACAACTAAAGAAGACAAGAGTTTAAGCTTGATGGACTCACTCTTTCTAGGAGGCAATAAAGGTTTAAGTCACAGGTATTTAAAAAGATTCAATATTTGTACTGTGGACTGGTAACAATCTGATCACTGAGGTATATATGAAGCATACACAATTATCAGCACTTTCCCCTCAAAGGATAAACCATTTCCAACTTACGAAGAACTTACACATTTAGTTTTTTTCTGAAATGTGTTTGGCTTTAATTAATACTTTCTAATGCTTCTTACTATAATACTTTATTTTAACTTAAAAGTAATTGTCACAATCTTAGCAGCTTTTTGCTAGAGAAAAGAGGTGTTTATGAAGATCAAGTTTGGAATTTCTTTTAAATCTTAAACCAAATTAGGGGTTCTGCTTGGAGGGACTTCATATCATAACTGCTACCAGTGGTGCTTGAGCAAGCCAACTGATGTAGGTAGAAGGGTTAGCAGATAGGAAATCTTAGTAATATTTAGAGACTTCAAGAAATATAGCAGTGCCCGACCAAGCGGTGGCGCAGTGGATAGAGCGTCAAACTGGGATGTGGAAGACCCAGGTTTGAGATCCCGAGGTTGCCAGCTTGAGCAAAGCTCACCAGCTTGAGCCCAAGGTCACTGGCTCGAGCAAGGCGTTACTCTGCTGAAGGCCCACGGTCAAGGCACATATAAGAAAGCAATCAATGAATAACTAAGGTGTTGCAACGCGCAACGAAAAACTAATGATTGATGCTTCTCATCTCTCCGTACCTGTCTGTCTGTCCCTATCCCTCTCTCTGACTCTCTCTGTCTCTAAAAAGAAATATAGCAGTAATAATCTTAAATCTACTTACTTTAAAAAACATTTAATGCTTATTTTAAACAATTAAAATATACTGCTCTCAAAAAATCATTTGAAGAAATTCTTTATTCACGGAATTAAGAGTATCATGTAACTACAAGATTTTCTATTAGAGAGTATTTAGAAGAGAGGCATAACCTACAAGCTTATAAAAATGGTTTCTAAAAAAGTAAAAACAAACCCTTTCATATAAATTAGGCATACATTTAAATACATCTTTCATAAGATACACATTGCTTATGTTTGGTACTAATCTAATCTTAAATCTATAGCTAAAGAATAGAAAAAATCTTTCATTTCAAGCTCCTATAACTCTAAAAAAATTACACTTACCAAATTTTATACATAAAGTTAAGACTAATTGAGTGTTTCAGAAATAGATTAGTTTCCAAAATGGCCTGAAAGTGTTGCTATACATGTAACCTTGTTTTCTTTTATATATCAAATTAAAGAATACCCTGAAGTCCATCAGATTACAAAAAACGAAAACAAGACTAAATAAAACAAAACAATTCAAAAAATCAAAGAATTTTATATTTGAAGTTAATTCTGGATATTCTCACCATTTTATCTTTTGAAAAAAACTTCAACTCTTTACAAAATAAAGAGTTCATATATTTCTGTTTATCAATATACTGTTAAAGTTTCATATTACACAGTGGTTTTGATTCAGACTTGAGAATCATATTGAGTTGCAAATATTTTTCAATTAAATGCCACATGGAACGGGCCAGCATGTGTATTTTATTTTTTCATTAAATTTTCTTAGCAATTGGGAATTTTGGGGAAAATTCAGGGCAAATTATTCATTTATTGGGTAGCAATCATTAGGTCCTATGCACACCACCTCCCCAATTCCAATGTGTGTAGGGACAGTGTCCCAAGTGCCATTTCCCCTTATTTTCCCATCAAGACCCTGCTAGAACACGTTATGTTCTTTCTCTGGAGCAAAGGCAGGGCAGGAGAGAAGAAGAGGGCAGGGTTGGACTGAGAGAAGCCAATATAAATACGCTTTTCTGTATACAAGGAATGCTCTAAAAGCAGTGTGAGAACATTTCTGAGTCACTTTCTCCAGATTAAGACAAAGAATATTCTCAAACAGATATCACATCCTGGTGTTGTACCTGGCAACAAATGTGCCGCTGGCCAAGCACAGAAAGAGATTTGGTTGAGAGAGAAAACGTTTATTCTCTTTAAAATCAGTTCAAATATTTGCTACACATAAGGAAGGAGAGTAAAACCGTATTTTACTTCCCAAAAATTTAGGGCACAAATATGTAAATACTGCTTTAAGAAAAACTGCTTTAAGAAAATAAACATCTTTCACAAATCATATGAATTAGATACTAAAAAAGTTTAAAAAATAAAGGAATACTGAAATTGGCTGAGGTGAGGTTAGGGCTTTACTAATGGTTTGTTAAAAAGACCAAAAGCTTCTTAAATAAAGAAGAAAAAAGAGAAAATACTCTTTTCTAGCTTTCTCTAACTCCTAATTCTTTAGATTATTTCTGGTCTCTGATAGTTTTACAGCATTTCTGGGTCCAGCACTGTTTCTTTCTTTTACTATCTAATGGAAACTTAAAGTTGCTAAGTGACTAGGAGAGCATGATGGTTTCACAAGGTAAATCTGGCTGTTGCCCATCCCCCCAATCCTACTCAAAATGTGCATTGCTTTATCCTTTCCTCCCATATAATTACATTGAACTCAATGAGAAAGAAAAACTTAGAAGTTAAGATACACAGGAAGTCTGTTTATTAAGGACAGCCTCCCAGCCAACTTAGTAGTGGTTCTAACTCTGGAATAAGGTTATAACCAAGTTATATCAATTATATGACTCAGAGGAAAGGGGAAATGAATTATATTTAAACCATGGCTCTCAAAACTCTTCCCTACTAGACTTTAAAATACACTAGTTCTTTTTCATACATTAATATTTGAATACTTTTGCTAACATAGCTCTATTATACTGAAAAATAATCAAACATTTTTAGACATACAAAAGTTTTCTATGTTATCAAACTCACATACCCACTCCAGTTCCTCAGAAATGGCTAGGCATATTTGAACCCAAACTAAAAAAAATGTTGATTCATGAGCTCAGCTTCCAGAACATCCAGAGCAAATTTGCTATTTCTAGTACCAGTTGACTGGAAACCATTTAAAAATCTGGAGGTGGGGAGGGGGAGGTGCACAGGGAAGAGTGGAGAGTGGATTGGGTCAATAAAAACATTCAGGTTTAAAAAGTAAAATACAAGTTTAGTCTTGGCTAAGTCATTAAGTTAAAATAATTGTTCTTAAAAAACCCAAATATTGTCTTTTAAAGTATTATTACAAATTTTTGCTTACATTAGATTAACTTCTAGATGGGGGGAGAGGAGTAAATCTAAACACAATTCGAGAAGTGAAAAAATGCTGAATTGCATGTTTGAAAGCAACTGATTTATCAATGCTTAAGGCAGTGGTTCTCAAAGTGTGTGCCAGGGAGCACTGGTGTGCCCTAGATTTCCAGGTGCACCCTTTGGTATTCCAGAGAAATATGTGACTGTTGACGACCAAAAAACCAACAGGGGGACAAAGGTGTGGGGAATTGGCTATAAGCTGACAGTCTGCCCAACCCCCCACCTCATTTGCCTGATTAGGTTGCAAAAGGCTGTTAAGCTGTGGTGCTGGATTGTTTACACTACCCCCCATGTTCCCCAGAAAGACTGGAGGTAAGTTTCTTCTATCCTTTGTTTGGTGTCAAGTTAAGACTATATGTATGGTGGGGGTTTTGGATTGATGACTATAAACATAAGGAATTGTCTCTTGAAGCCTTTTGGATTTCTATAAAAGAAGAATATGTGGCAATATCTAAAAAAGCTTTGAAAATTTTACTATAATTTTCAACATCTTATTTATGTGAATTAGGATTTTCTACCCTCAACACAATTAAGAGTAAAAAGAGAGGAATTCCTCAATGTATTGACGAGGAAATGAGTTTGCCTTTCAAATATATGCCCAAACACTGAAGAAATTGCTAGGACACATCAGGCTCATGTTTCTCATAAACACAAGAATGAAAAAACAAAACATTCACTCCGGGACCTGCCGAATTTACTAAATCTTACTAAGAATGTATCTATATAAATAAAAAGATAACATTTTTTTTAACCCCTCTTTTTTACGAATTCGAAAAAGCGTAACAAAAAATATAACATCAAAATGTTTTTAAATTTCAGAATAAATTTAGTCGTATTTATTTTGTTTAATTACCATTAAAGCGCACTTGGACTTTATATATATATTTTTCAATATTTGACTTAATTATTATAACATTTCTCAGAGATCTGTATATAGTGCGCCTACAATTATTTGTAGGATTTTAAATGCACCCTGACTTCAAAAAGTTTAAGAACCACTGGCTTAAGGTGAGACAGTACTGGGAACACCTTTCTTTGTATAAATACCTAAACAGTTTGATGGCGGTAGGCTCAGCAAGAGATTTAATCTTCATCTTTTATTAGATCCTAGAATGTTCTATAGACCGAACAGGCTATAAAAAGGACTTCTCTTTAAATTATCCACAACTACCTTTCTTCAGTTCACATGTTGCTTTTAATGAGATATAGTCATAGTCTAAATCTAATACAGAAGTCTCAAATCACTATAAAAATATAAAAATAAAAAAAAAAGTGAACCCATACAAACTTTTGACTACTAAATTACAGATATAATTTGGATGAAGCTTAAAAAAAAAGGAAAATAGTCCTCCAAGAAATCACACCCTTATTTTAAAATAGTCCACGGGCAAGTTCCTGGCTGTTGTACATGAGTGCTGACCTGTCCAATGAGGAAAGCACCCCAAGTCTTATTTTGGCCATTTAATTGCCTTTATTTTATTTCAGGGTCACCTTCTACTCTGTCAGAGTTAGCAATTTATGAAAGACCGGCCAATTAAAATACACTCAGGTGGCTTTCTTTTTAAAACTCCAAATATGCTAATTGGGGAAAATTTAGTCACTGGAAAATCTGTAATCCTTCTGAACATAGCTGTTCATTTTAAATTCTGTGTTTTCATTTTTAAAATCTACCATGGAATTGATTATTCCATGAGTTGTCAGTCATCTCATTCAATAATAGAAAGTTAAAAATTTTGGTATCTTGAAATATTTACAGAAAGAAAAAAGATAACACAAAGATCATCAACTTAAATGAACCTGTATTTGTTCATATTTGTTTGGACCTTTAATTCACCCGAAAGTCCTTCTCTAGAATTCTATCGTATAAAATTACATTAAGAATTCAAAAACGCTTTTGTAATTAGTATATTGTTTTTAAACCCCAAAAATAAAAACAAGAGACTCTATTAGGTTCATGGACAAAGACAGAAAGATTAATGTTTGACCTCATTAAAAAAAAAAATCAAAAGTAACATTCATTTACTAACATTTAGCAAACAGCTGGTTTCCCTATTGCACTTCCTATTCACTCTCTTTTCCCTCCCCCACCAGACAGGAAACTGCTTCTGACAACAAATCAATCAGCTAGGAGTTACAAAGCCAGTAGGCAGGGGCCAGCAGCTGATTCTTCATGGTTTCCAATCACAAGCACTTAGAAAAAAACTTATCTCCTTCTCTTTCTCACCAACATCTACTGAAGAATGAAAGCCTACAGTATAAAAGCTTCATTAAGATTTATGAAAGAAACTAACAGGTAAGCTACTAAATTGATCTTGTTGGGAAATAAGGCCAGTAAGCAGAGCCCAATGGTCAAATTTACATAAAAGCTCTCCACCAGAGTCACACATACAATACAAACTTTGACACTGTCAATTCACACAACTGGAATGCAGGAATGGAAAATGGTGAGCACACCAATGGAGTTGGTTTGAATTAACTATAATTATAATTCTTAAAGATTAAAAAAATTAAAGTATCAGTTACTTAAGGCTATTATACAGATATACACACCTCCAAACATATTCTTTACTAGCACATTCAGTATTTCAAATATAAAAGTATAATTTATCCTCTATTCTAAAACTATAAAACGCCTATTAATAGCACCAAAAGCATGATCTTTCCATATAATTTTGAAGAAACTTAATTTATTAACTAGGTTCAAATGACACACTAAATAAACATGATTTTAAAAATACAAAACTGAAAACTTTAAAACATCAAAAACACTCATTTTAGTTTACAAATTTACTTATATGAAATTTAATTCTTTTAGGGCTAATCTTTTCTAAGAGGCAGAAGCCTCGAGTTATCAATAACCTAATAAAATAAGCATAAATGTGAAACTAAGAACAAAAGTGTATTTACCACAATTATTCCCAACAACGTTTGAGAGATTTCAAGTGCGCCTCTTACCACAATAGCATGAGGAGAATGCACTAAAGGCTTTAGTTCATTCAGGTCATTTTCTGCCTGCAAAAATTGGTATAAAAGAAAAACAGAAATGTCACAACAGGCACGTCAAATATACAATTTTAGCAGCAGTCACACAGCTCTATAGACCCTACTTTACCTTATCCCAGTCTCCTTCCATGACATGATTTCGGAATTTGGTAGCAGAAGGATGTTCTAAACGACATCCTGACTCTTGCATGAGGAGATCAACAGTCTGGCTGCAGGAGAGATACAGTGTAAAAAAGACCTGACCAACTTCAGGGTTTCCTCTTCCCAATCAACTCATGTCTATGAAAACAGATGCCAAAGTTTTTAAGCTACTCTCAGGAAGAAAAAAGAAATAAAAAGCTTTCATATGCTTGGCTAAAACCAATTTGATGTTTTCAACTGCCACCTTCACTTACATCCAGTCAAGTTAAAAACCTTCCTGAAACTAGAACCAAATTAAGTTCTGCTACTTTCGCCATTTAATGCCTCAGAAGTTTAAATGAAGTATGAAATTTCTAAAAACGTGTTGTAACCGAATTGTTAAATAAATGGAAAAGACAAAACAAAACAAAAACAGGACCTACATACCACCCTGTTAACATTTCCAAAGATTAAAAAACTGGTAGCTCCATACAAGGTGATAGGACCTGTGTCAGGGAGGAGCCTTCCATCCAGATATTATGGTTGCATAGAAATTCTAATAGGTCAGTCTTTAAAATTAAAATAAATCAAGCATCAAAAACCATTCCCTTTCTGTCTATACTAAAAATAGCAAATTTACTATGGTGTAGGTTCCAAACAGTCATGAGTTATTTCCTCCTGCTGCTGTCAGCTTGCTTCTTGTCTCAGTAATACGTTGTGAGAGCAATTACAAAACCTGGCTTTCCTACCCATTCCTTTTCCTTTGGGCAAAACAAGTGAAATCTTCCTCTATTTCTCTTTGAAAATGTAAAAGGCTCATCAAATTGCTTTCTTCCACCAGATGTTTTGATACCTAAGAACCTTCTTTTATCAGTTTTACATATTTGTTTGTTCCAATGTTTTATTCAACTCCACTTATTTTTCAGCTAAACGGTGCAATCAATCATATACCTGAGAATCAAAATATTTATGTCACTTCTAAAAAGCGCTCTTTTCTCCCTCTCCAGAACAAATCTGTAAATCCAAAACGACACTGGCTAGCGTTAAGAGTTTGTTTTAATTTACAATGTGGAGCTAGGAAACTGTTGCATATTTTCCCCCTTAGTCGGATGCTGGGTCTGCTTCCCCATCCGGCTTCGCGGGGATCCCATCAATCCTGCCTTCCACCCCCTAGTTTTTCTTTTTGTGTACACAAAACAGTGGTTTGGGGCCAAGGTCATTGTCTACCTTCACTCTATTTTAGGTACACAGGGCCACCTACACTGTATTGGAAAATAAATGATTCACCAGATCAGATGTCCCTTTTTCAGAAGCAATCATCTCCTTGGTATTAAACCGGGGTTTCGGCTGAGTTAGTTAGTGGTTGGCCTCTTGTACACACAGAAGGGCCTTGAAATGACATCGACATGGTATCGTACTTCATAATTCACATCAGATTTATTCAACAACCCGCTTCCAAATGATACCAGCCCCTCGGTTCCCATAAACACTTGTAGGTGATTGTCTTTCCTGATTGGTAGTTTGCCTGGGTTGTCTATCATGGCTGGGGGTGGGGAGGTGTCCCACAAAGATGCCTATGAGATACACTTGAAAAACAGATCCTCCAAGGTTCATTATTTCCACCAGCTCTAATCCACCCCTCCCCCAACACATACAGAGACACACTCTGCATGTCTTTATTGACAGACAATTAGGCTCTGAAGGTGTGTGGGGAGGGGGAGATCTTTTGGTTTCTATCACTCTCTTCCCCAACCCCTCACCAGCCTGTCTCGTCTCACAATTTGTCAGACTGATTTTCTCTTATTTCCCTTTGGCTCAGCTCCTCCTCCCAGGTCGGCCCGTCTGAGCTGCGTCCTCCAGTGTCCTGGGCCCTGCGTGCCCAGCAATCATTCTCTCTTTGACCGAGCTCTTTGCAGCCTCTCTCCCCTGCAGCCTCCGTCCCTCGGTCCGTCCGCACCAGCTGCCTGTAAAGGATACTTACTTGAGCCCTAAGCCATTCAAGTGCTGTCCTATTAGCCTAATGACGTCCTCATCCGACTGGGAGAGCCGTTTCTTCTTCTTGAGGCTGCTGCCCAGTTCTGGGGTGGCCAAGGAAGAGCAGGCGGCGGTGGTGGCGGAGGCAGCTGCGACGGTGGCAGAGGCGGCAGCCGCCCCGCCGGAGACCCCGTTATTGACATTCAGGCTGTTGCTATTGTTGCTGGCGGCGGAGGGGGCGGAAGGCAGGAGCCCGTTGGCGTGGGCCAGGTCCCCCGCGGACGACGATGACGAGGGGGACGACTCCCCGTTCTGGGCCGACAGGCAGGCGAGTTCCTGGGTCTGTCCCTGGCCGCCGCCCCCTCCTCCTCCTCCACCACCGCCGCCGCCGCCGCCGCCGCCGCCACCTCCTCCTCCTCCTCCTCCTGCCCCGTTGGCCTGCATGATGCTGCCGCTAACCAGGCTGTGGCCGCTACTTCGGTGGGGGACGGCAGCGGCGGCGGAAGGAGCAGCAGCCGGGGGGAGTCCCACCACTACCACCACCGAGGAGGAGGAGGAGGAGGCGGACGACGACGAGGACGGAGGGGAGAGGCCTGCTCTGCCTGCCGAAGCCCCGGGCTCTCCTGCTCCCTCCGCCGCCGAGGCTCGGGGTTTCTTCCGCGGGGGCGGGGAGGCTCCGCCGGTGTCCGAGTCGGAGGAGGAGGAAGCGGAGGCCAGAGTTTCCTCGCCGAGTGAGGCCGTGGTGGGAAGCCGGGGGGGGGGGGGGGGAGGGGGGCCAGGAGGGGGAAGGGAGGCGGGGGTCGGGGTGCGGGGGTCCGGGGCGGGGGTCAGGCAGGGAGAGAGGAGGGGGCGGAGGGCAAAGGAGGAGGGGGAGAAGGAGGATCCGGGCCCTTTCCCCCCCCCCCTCCCGGAGGCAGCTCGGGGTGCGCGGCCCGGGGGGCGCGGCGGGCCGGTGCGGGGGCACGGGGCCCGCCGCTGGGCTGGGCCCCGGCGCTGGAGGCGGCGGCGGCGGGCGGCAGCGGAGGCAGCTGCCGCCTCTGTCCTCGGGTCCGCTCCGCTCCGCTCCCTGGTGTGTTGATTCTTCCCCCAGCTGCTGCCTAATGGAGTCCAGGCGCCCGCGTCACAGGAAATGCCTATACTGCCCTCCTCACTCACTTCCGGTGGCAGGTATGGAACCTATAAGGGGCCTGTCACCCGGCACGTGCGCCGGGGGCTGGCCGGGCCGTGAGGGGAGGGCAGCCCGCGGGCCGGCGAGGCCCGACCCCGACCCTGACTCGGCCGCCGGGGAGCGGGGCCCGGCCTCTGCCGGCGCCCGGCGGGCCGCCTCGGCCAGGAGGGAGTCCGTCCCGCCCTCGGAGGCCGGCGGCGCACCGGAGGGACGCGTTCCGAGCACGAGTGGGTGCGCGTGGACACCGTGTGACCTAGAAGAGTCAGGCGTGCGGAGGGATGGCACGTTCTGCACCCAGGCCTGCGGATGGGGCTCGGGAGGGTGGCGAGGTTTTGCAACAACGTCCAAACATCGGGTGAGGGCAGGCCCTGTCCATTCCCTTCATGGTGACCGGGACTGAAACCCGGGCTCTGCAGCCCCTCCGTTTACTGTGGAAAAACTCGGATTTCCACAGACAGGTGCCATACACGCTGCTGGGCCCGGGCCCATCCCGGCAGCTTTGACATGAGCAGATGAGAATCTGTGCTCTCTACCCCGGAAGCAGAAATAACCTATAAGAGCAGCACCTGATGGGGACAAGTCTGTGGGTGTGGAGAGGGGAGGGACTCAGCTGGGGCGGGGGGTGGGGGTGGTGGTGAGCGGTTCCACTTTTGCTCAGCACTGGCCGACTACCCCCTTCTCACCTCCAGCTGCCTCTTGTCACTGCCCAGCCTATGCAGCAGTAACAGAATAAGCACTTGCTTCCAGAACATGCTTCCTAAGGAGAATTCAGGCTCCACTTGAGATCCAGGCTTCAATTTTTCAGTGAAACGTGAGGCTTCTGAGCCACCCTGACTTACCTGTTTATGTGGATATAAGACTGGGCTGAGCCTGACCTGTGGTGGCGCAGTGGATAAAGCCTCGACCTGGAAATGCTGAGGTCCCGGCCCGAAACCCTGGGCTTGCCTAGTCAAGGCACATATGGGAGTTGATTCTTCCAGCTCCTCCCCCCTGTCTCTCTCTCCTCTCTTTCTCTGTCTCTCTGTCTCTCCTCTCTAAAATGAATAAATAAAAATAAATAAATAAAATAAAAATAAAAAAAAGACTGGGCTGAATATTGACCACAGGTGAATGATCAGCATGATCCCAAATAATTATGTACCTGTGTGTGATTGGTAGTACATACACCTGATGTGTACATTTTTTCAGGAATTGGGGGAAGAATTCTTACTCTGGAGTAGTTTCCCTATCGGAAAACCATAGACTTAACGAATACATCTTATATCCAAGAACTTTATGGTATTAGTAACTCAGAGTAACTTTGAGGCCCTGGGAGAGAGCCCTTTTTAAATTTAGAAAAATAATTTTTAAAAAATGATGCTTAGGAGACATTAGTCAAGAATCTGAGCTCTGTGGATCCTCAGACCCGAAGGAGGGAGAGGAAGACCAGGGCAGGATCTTATAGATTTAGCTTTGGTGTTCTCACCTCTTAAATACTCTGACAGGTGGCGGTGTAATTGCAAGGTGACTCACATTCCATATCTTTATTCACCTGAGACAGACGTGAGTTCTAGCTAAGGTTCATAGGGCACTGTCATTGTATCCAGAAGAGCCTGAATTACTAGCAAGTTAACACCTCAGAGATCCCTGTTTGTATATTAACTTTAAACCACCTTCTTATTCATTTTATTGTCATTGTTGATACAGAATGTAACTTTGGCACAAAAAAAAAATATCGTTCATAATAACTTATTGGGCTCCGCATAGCATTAAGGACAAGCTTCTGAATCAAGTCTACAATGTTTATCAAGGAAACAGTCACTTAGTGGTAGCTACAGATAAGGCTCACACTGCATTAAGAAAAGTAAGGATGGAAGAAAAAGGAAACTGGACAAAATTGCTATCTAAACTCAGTATAGATAGCTCAGCTTTTCCATTTTTTATGGGACTAAGACTGACCTTATTAAAATCTGAGTTTATTGCCTGACCTGTGGTAGAGCAGTGGATAAAGTGTCGACCTGGAACCATGAGGTCGCCAATTCAAAACCCTGGGCTTGCCCGGTCAAGGCACATATAGGAGTTGATGCTTCCTGCCCCCCCCCATTCTCTCTCCTCTCTAAAACGAATAAATAAATAAATAATTTTTAAAAATATCTGAATTTATGAAATCCATGTGCACTCTAATCGCACCCTCCCACTCTTCGCCCTTCTGATTATAGTCAATCTTCCAAGATCCAGCTCACTTGGGACCTCCTTAGGGGAGCCTTTCCTGACTTCCACCTCCCAGCCCTCATCGTATCATTTATTTAGGCCTCCAGTTTTGAAGGCTGCTTGTAATGTTTTGTTTTTAACTTGCTAATACCCGTTCTTTAAGTCACCAGAGAGGAGCCTTTCTAGATCTCTCTCCTTTTGATTTACCTTCCCCTTTTCACTCTCCTTTTGCAAAACACTGAGATGGATTTAGGAAAAAAGATTGGAGTTGTATTTATGGAGAAAGAATTGGAATGTGTATTTAGGTATTTGACTCATTTAACTTAAGGTCTGTACTGTTTAAAAGGTTTTTATAGCCAACCACTTACATCTTGGATCCAAATAAGAGGGAACTTCTTGTCCCAAAGATGTTCAAGCTCTTTCAGGTATATCACCTTCTGTCAGGGATGTAAAATCAGAGTAGATACACTGCTCACAAAATTATAGCTTCATATTCATTTTGAAATATTCCCTAATTTTTGTGAGCAGTATAGTTGAACTATAGGGACTTTCTGACTATAAGATGTCTGTGAACAACACACATTTGAGACTTGCAACTAGTGTATAGATTCTTCGAAGTATAATAGGATCTGTGTATTGAATTTGAGGACACTAAGTGCAAAGATACAAGATGGTTTTATTATTAACATTTCTGAACTCTAGTCACTTTTTTTTTCTCCTAAGTTAGAAGCGGGGAGGCAGTCAGACAGACTCCCGCATGTACCGGGCCGGGTTCCACCCGGCATGCCCACCAGGGGGCCCTGCTTTGCCCCTCTGGGGTGTCATCACTCGTTACAGCGTTACAGCGGGAGCCATTGTAGCGCCTGAGGTGGAGGCCATGGGGCCATCCTCAGTGCCCGGCCACCTTTGCTCCCATGGAGCCTTGGCTGCGGGAGGGGAAGAGAGAGATGGAGAGGAAGGAGATGGGGAAGGGAAGGGTGGAGAAGCAGATGGGCACTTCTCCTGTGTGCCCTGACCGGAAATCGAACCCAGGACTTCCACATGCTGGGCCAATGCTCTACCGCTGAGCCAACCGGCCAGGGCCTGAACTCTAGTCACTTTTTGACCCCAGCCTTGCCACTCAAATGTGTTCCTGTGCACCACTAGACAGACATCTCTGAATACTGGTTTTCCACAAATGGGCAGTGCTCAATAGCAACGTAGTAGAGTGAAGGGCATGGCCATCTGGTCAGTTTACCTACGGTTCCATGCACAGCTCTCTAGTGCTTGCTCATATCCTCCCTTCTATAAGCATTCCACTCATGCCATGAGTATTCAGGACTCCTGGGAGTGGGGTAGGGGTAGCTGCCAGGTGGATCTAAATGCAAGGACAGGGCTCCTGTGTTGCCCCATGAGCCTTTGTGCTCAGAAGTGAACAGGTAGAAAGATTCACCTCCTCTGCCCCGAAATTGGTCCTTTTCTCAGTAGTCTCCTCAAGCTGTTCGTGAGACCCACGTGATATAAATCACAGTGTCTCAGGAAATTTCCTAAAGGAACCAAAATAAACCAGGAAACTAGATTGTTCTTTCGTAACCACACAGCTGGGATATGCTCTTGAAGTAGCTTGTACTTGCTGCACTGACTTTTGTGGTAGGTCACTCTAAAAAAAACCTCCAACAACTTCAAACATGTTAACACTAGGTTGTGTGTGCAAAGATGATACTCATGAAAGCATTGTAAGAGCAAACAGAATGTGACAATCACATGTGCTGATATGGAAATTGTATCAAGATATAAGTAAAAGAGCATGTAACAGAACATGTACACAACAGGATTCATTTTGGTAAATAAATGAATATACTGTATTTCCCCATGTATAAGATGCACATTTCCGGAAAAATTTGGGGTCTAAAAACTGGGTGTGTCTTATACAGTGGTCGTAGATTTTTTTTTTACTTGTATTTCCCGCTTTTTAGTGCAGATGAGAAGTTGTGTGAATTTTATGATGAATAAAACTTGAATTCAGTAAGTTTATGTAATACATTTTCTTTCAAATTACAGGCCTCAAAGTAACCATTCATCTTATACATGGGAGCATCTTATACATGGGGAAATACGGTACATGCACACACTTTTTCCTGGTAGGATGGGAAAGGGTAAGCTGTGGTTTACCTTTAGGTGGAGAACTGGGCTGGTGAGGAAGGAGATTCTTATTTTTCCATTTGATCCTCTTCTTCAGTGTTTGCATTTTCTAACTCTATATAAGTATTTTTTTGTGATGATATTATTTGAATTTTTCTTTTCTTTTTTTTGTATTAATAAGTGTTGTTTTTAAAGCATGCATGGTTTTTAAAGTATACTTTAACATTATCAAAATAGTCCTGAGAATTTAATCACAATAAAACACATACCACATAAAGCAGTTATGTGCATATTTAATAGGCATTAAATATATTTGGTTTTAAAAAATACCTTTTCCATTACTGGCACCTCCTGTGTTCACAGACAGCTAACTCTGTACGTATACACCCCTATCTCTCGTTTGGTTAAATTCATACGGGGAATAAAGGGCAAAACACATTTCTATTTATTAACTTTGAAAAGTAGATAAATAATTAATAGCCCCTGGAGTCCCTGCATAACAGACAACAGGCCCTTTGGGCAGCTTTCCTTGTTCTCAGTTTCATATATGCTGTTGGTCCTGTGGTGGTGCAGTGGATAAAGCGTTGACCTGAAACGCTGAGATCGCCGGTTCAAAATCCTGGGCTTGCCTGGTCAAGGCACATATAGGACTTGATGCTTTCTGCTCCTCCCCCCTTTCTCTTTCTATTTCTCTCTCTCTTTCTCTCTCTCTCTCTCTCTCCCTCTCTAAAATGAATAAATAAATAAAAATTAAATTTAAAAATGATCTCTTAAAAAATATTATTTAAAAAAAAAAGAAAGGCGGACTTCACTTATATAGAAATGTATACTTGATCATTACAGTAGCAGCTTCAGCCAGGTCAGCTGGCACAGGGGAGCCACAGGTCGCTGAAATGCTGCTGGATTTCATAAGTTGAACACCTGAGATATGGCAAGCGGATCAGTTCAGGGAGGCCACAGGAGCTTCTGTTAAGAGTCTACTCTTTGCCTGGCCTGTGGTGGCACAGTGGATAAAACATCAACCTGGAACACTGAGGTTGCTGATTTGAAACACTAGGTTTGCCTGGTCAAGGCACATATGGGAGTTGACGCTTCCTGCTTCTCTCTTCTCTCTCTCCCCTCTAAAATGAATAAATTTAAAAAAATCAGCCTGACCTGTGGTGGCGCAGTGGGTAAAGCGTCGACCTGGAAATGCTGAGGTCACCAGTTCAAAACCCTGGGCTTGCCTGGTCAAGGCACATATGGGAGTTGATGCTTCCTGCTCCTCCCCCCCCCCCCCTTCTCTCTCTGTCTCTCTCCTCTCTCTCTCCTTTCTAAAATGAATAAATTTAAAAAAAAAAAATCAAAGACATATATATAAAAAAAGTCTACTCTTTTGGGGTGGGCTACCATGCTGCTTAGATACCTCACATTGGCACATACCCCAAACAATATGGGTAAATGATTAATCTTCCATATCCAGGTCCCCTGGAAATATTTCTTTTTTATCTGCTGTGAGAAGAGGCACACTTTGTTTCCTGTGCTGGCCAGGGTGCACATGTGGTGTGGGTTCTCCTCTGCTTCAGATACTTGGCTTGGTAATGGAGGAATGGCCGAGATGATGTCTTCAGGTCCCATTAGCCTAAGGGGTCAATGTTTATGGTTTTCACCATCTCTGCATAATATTACTTGATTAGGTTGGGAAAGGTAGAAGAGAGGAGTCATAAATAGCCAAAAAACATAAAACCAGGGATTTGCTACAGTTTTAAAAAGGTTTTCTTATGCAGATTTTAAACATGCACCGAGGTAGAGAGAGAGAACAGCACAGTGATTCTCACGCACCATCATCCAGCTATAGTAACCACTGGCTCATCTATTGGGTTTTCCATTGTCCTACTTCTGATTATTCTTAAGCAAATTCAAGGTAGTACTTTATAATATATGTATTTACATCTCGGTGTGTAGTTCTAAAAGATGAGAAGTCTTTTTGAAAAACATCACCACAATAATATCATGATACCTAAAAATCTGATAATCCCTTAATTATCAAATAGGCAGTTAGAGTTCAAATTCCCCTGGCTGTCTCACAATTCTTTTTGACAATTGGCTTGTGTGAAGCAAGATTGAAACAAGACCTACACATTACATTTGGCTGATGTATTTCAAAAGTCTCTCTTTTCTAGGAAGCATTTTTATTAAAATATACTATATAGGGAAGAGTGCTTAAATTCCTGAGTATACATCACAGTGAATTTTCTCCCATGAAACCACTGCCCATGTCATGAAATAGAACATTACCAGAACCCCAGTAGTACCCTATTGTAGTTTTAATTTGCATTTCTCTAATGGCTAATGATGCTGAGCCCTTTTAAGATATATTTTGGGGGCCATTTGGATATTCTTTTTATGAAGTGCCTTTTCAAGTCTTTTTCTCCTTTCCCTTTTAAAATTGAGTTTCCTCTTTCTTATTGATTTGTGGCCTTCTTCATAAATTCTGGCTGCGAATCCTGAGTTAGCGAGATCTGCTGCAGTTTTCTTCTCCCTCTGTGTGGTTTGCTTTCACGCCCTTAATGGTGTCTTGATGAGCAGGAGTTCTTAATGAAATCCAATTCATCAATTGTTCCCTTTATGGTTTGTGCTTTTCCTGTCCTACTTTAGAAGTCATTCCCAGTCCTCAAGGGCATGAGAATATTCTCCTTAGTTATTCGTTGGAAGTTTGAAGGTTTTGCCTTTCCCATTTATGACTCTACCCCTTGTAGAATTTAGTTTGGTGACGGTTGTGAGGAGCTAGGGGCTATTTGTTTTTTCCTGTACCTCTCCAGATAATCCAGAACCATTTTGAAAAGACCACCCTATCCCCTCTATCCTACAGTGGTGTCTTTATCATAAGTTAGAGGACTGTACGCATGTGACTCTGTTTCAAAACTCTCTTTGTCCTATTGGTCTGTTTGTAGTTCAGTTGACAAAAGTTTGTGTTAATACCATACTGACTGGGGGGGGGGGGAGGGGACAGAAAGAGACTTTGCTTGGGGTGATGGGTGCGCCATACAGTGTGTAGATGATGTTTTATTGAGTTACACACCTGAAACCCATACCCCAATAAATTCAATTTAAAAAATACCATACTGGCTTAGTTGCTGTAATTTTATAAGTTTGCCATCTGGTCGTGTAAATCTTCCTCTCTGTTTCTCTTCAAGATCATCTGGGCTATTCTAGTCCTTTTGCATTTCACAGAAAAAAATAGAATCATCTTGTCAATTTCCACAAAAAATTTCTGAGACTTTGGAGTTGAATAAAATCTATAGATTTGGGGGAGAATAAATAGCTCTACAATAGTGAATCTTTGTGTCTAGGACTATGACATATTTCTTCATTGATATGGGGCTTCTTTAATTTTTCCTGGTAATGTTTCCTGATTTTTCTGGGTAGGTCTTGCACATCTTTCATTAGACTAATTTCTACATATTGGGTGTTTTTGATGCTAATGTAAACATATTGGTTTTATGTTTAAAATGTCATTTTCTTCTCTCTGCCCTAATGCTAGGCTATTGACAGGTACTTCATCATTAAAGATAAATTAAAAGTTCATATCAGAACTAATCTTTAGTCTTGAATGTAACACGTTTTTGCAGCTTATTCTTGCCTTTCACATACATGTAATTAATACTCCAGCACTCTTTCAGTCCTTTGAAGAGTCAGACTTACACCCTCCTTTGGACCAACAGAGAGCTTCCCAGTGCCAGTGAGGGCAGCGGTAGGAGGAAGCATAGCTTACATTTACTGGGTGCTTGCTCTGTGTTAATTACTAGTCTACGTACTTTATAAATACTAATTTACGTAATCATCACAACTACCCCATGAGGTAGGTTCGATGATATTCTTTTTTTACAAGGGTGGAAACTAAGGCACAGAGAGGCTGGATAACTTTCCTCAAGTCCCACAGCTTACAAATGGCACATCCAGGAGTCAAACTCAAGCTGGCAGGCACCAAAGCCCATCTTCTTAACATTCTGTAGCCCCTTAGGTGGGAGCAGCAGGTGGGTGGGGGCTACAGTAGGAGAACAGGAATAGGCTGGGCGTCCCTGCAGGGCATCTGGCCAGAGAGCCAACTGTGGACCTGCTTTCCAGCACCTGTGCGATGCCCCTTGTGGACTGTGAGAAGTATATTGGGGTCGGGGTACAGGCTGCTTTAGAGGGGGCTGGGGTTAGGCCAAGAGAAGTGACACATAGTTAAGCTAATCGTAATTCGATCTTTGGATCAGATTTACAGACTGAAGAAATATTACATTGATTTATTTTTCAATTTCATCACTTTAGAACTTTCTCAGGGTAAGTAGAATCATGACTTCTGGTTTGTTCTTTTTCTGAGGTGACAGGCACATCTATATTTAGACCAATAGTCATGCCTCTGTGGTGATGGATCAGTGTGCCTCCAAAAGTGGCTGTGTGTCGAAGTACTAACATATATCCTTGCGAACTGGGGAATTGTCCACATTGTAGATCTGACGTGCGCACAGCAGAGGGGCTTCCTACACGTGGACCTCTTAAGCAGATAAACTAACCTTTGTGCTAGGACCATAGAGATCCACTTGAACAAGTGTCCTCAGGTTCACGGAAGCAAGCAGACTCAGACAAATCAAGTTTAGGGCTTCCCAGGCCTGAAGCATGAGAACCATTCATTTTGATAACACAAACCACAACCTGGAATTTTCTCTAACTCCCTCCTTGCTCTCACCTCCCACATTTTGTGTGCCACTGTGCTCTATTGATTCTCCCCTTTCTAGAGCAAATCTGTCTTTTCAACATTGCCACTAATAGTCGGGACCTCTGTCGTGCTTTCTCCTGGGTCGGACAGCAGCCTCCTGACTGCTTTCTGTTTTTTCTCTGTTAGTTGCTGTCACTGACACCAACGTTATCTTTATAGAACATAAAGCTGTCATGTCACTTTCTTACTTAAAATGATCTCAGTGGCTCCTGTTGCTAGAGGATTGAAGTCTGTTGTCCAGATAGTGGTCTAGGACGTTTCTCAGGAACTGGCCTAGGCCTCTCTCGTGTCCCCATCTGCCTCCTTCTTTCACCTTGGCAGATCACCTGTGGCCTGGACCATGGTCTGCTCTCAGACTTGGTGCTTTAGTGTGGTATTTCTCAACCATGTGCCTTCTGCCACCCCAATTCTCACCTTTGCTCTTTTGGCCAACTCTTAACTTTCCTTAGAGAGTATCCTCATACTCATTGTGGGTAGAGGGCTTGATGTGCTTCTACAAAGCATTTCTCTTACCATGTGTTACCATAGACATGTTAGTCTTCTTTGTAGGCTGTGGAGTCCTTGAAGGAGAATCTGATGCCTTATTGTTCTCCCAGGACACCCTAAGCACTTCACAGACATTTGCTGGATGGATTCTTCCATTCACCCAACCATCCATTCATTCTTTGAACTAATACTGATATTTGCTATATCCAAATCACTGAACAGCTCCCAGAAATATGCAGTGAACAAGAAAAATTCTTATTTCCACTGAGCTGATATACTAGTGGGAAAAGACAGGCAATGAGGAAAGAAATAAACAGAATATAAGTTAGGTGATGTGAATGCTAGGCCAAGAATTGAAGCAGGGTCAGATGACACAGAACGCATGGGTAACTTTTATTGGGTGGCCAGAGAGGGACTCTCTGAAGACACGCTGGAGGCTGAGATCTGAATGAGCTGTCCCTGGGAAGATCAGGGACCTTCCAGGCAGAAGAGATTACAAGGGCCTTAGGAAAGAACCGGCTTACCTAGAGCCAGGGTACAGTGAAGAGAATGCCTGTAAAAGAGGCAGGACCCAAGAGATGTGGGTCACAGCTGGTTTTGGAGTCAAAGGTAATTCATTCTGCAAAACGTCCTGGACGCTATTGGCAGCTGCTAATGGCATAACCAAAGTACCCTGTTGTTCACCAGTGGTGCCGGGAAGCGCTTGGGAATGAAGGTGCCGACCCCCTCCTCACTTGACTTAGAGCCCAGCCTTCCGTGTCAGGAAGGCCTGCGAGAAGAAGCTGCCGGTTCACTTGGCTTTCTGTCTTTCGTGTGTCCAGTTTGCCCATGCCACACATTTATAACCACAAGAATGTGAATACTTTTATTTACTCTGAAACGTGTCTATTTTTTAACCTTCACAGTGGGAAAAAGCCGATAAGTTACCCATCCTTTGTTATTTTCAGGCTTAATATTTTTTATTCCCTTCCCCTGCCCCCTGGGAAAGGAAAGGTGCCATATCTGAAATGTGGTGTGTGCCCATGCGCGCGCGGGGGGGGGGGGCGTGTGTGCTTGCTTCTGCACACACATGGCCATGGCCCCGGTTATGTAACAGGAGCCGTTCTGGGTACAGTTGGCTCATGGAGAAGGCTAGGATGTGGCAACTACCAATCTCACTGCAGGTAGGCTGAACATGAACTCACGGCTTAGGGCAACCTGTTGGCCAGCTTTATTTTCTGACTCAAAGTGTCCCCTTGAAAGCCAAGGTTTGGGTTAAAAAGACCCAAGTGAGTTCTTTTTCATAGAGAGGTGATCTCTGCCACAGTCAGGATCGACGGGAGATAGACAGTTATACAATTCGTATTTTCTCCAGTGGCTGGGTAGCTATCACAGAGGAGATCTGGCCTGACCAAAGTGTTCGTGTTTTTGTGATTATATCAACCAGCTTGGTGATTATATCAACCAAGGCCATGTCTAGACAGTGTAATAAGCCTTGTGAAGGCACAGTGGTCTATTATTTGTGGGGTTCCCCCACCATTTTTTATGTTTTTATTTATTTATTTATTTATTATTTATTTATTTATTTATTTATTTTACAGAGACAGAGAGAGAGTCAGAGAGAGGAATAGACAGGGACAGACAGACAGGAACGGAGAGATGAGAAGCATCAATCATTAGTTTTTCATTGAGCGTTGCAACACCTTAGTTGTTCATTGATTGCTTTCTCATTGCCCTGACCGTGGGCCTTCAGCAGACCGAGTAACCCCTTGCTCAAGCCAGTGACCTTGGGTCCAAGCTGGTGAGCTTTTGCTCAAACCAGATGAGCCCGCGCTCAAGCTGGCGACCTCGGGGTCTTGAACCTGGGTCCTTCTGCATCCCAGTCTGATGCTCTAGCCACTGCGCCACCACCTGGTCAGGTGTTTTTTTCCCCCTTTTAATGTTTCTGGTTATTCTTGTGAGAATTAACCATGTAGAAAGCTTGTTTATGCAGTATAATAATTTTGAATTGAAAGGAATATTGGATGTCCAAACATTTCAGACAAGGTAATTGAGGCCCAGGAACAGAATAAGTTGGTGTCAGAACTAGGTCTAACAGTCTTGGTGTCCTGACTTACAGGTTAGTTCTTCTGTGTCCAGTCATACTGCCTTTAGTCATCAAAGGGAGGTACAAAGAGGTGACCTGATGACTTTTTTTTAAGCCAGTAGCCCATATGTAAATATTGGGAAATTATACATAAGAATCTGGATCACTGGTTTCTCCAGAAAGACTTGAGTTCACTCTTCTGTAAGACTAATTGTTGGCGTTAAGCATGGCTTGTGCCTTTTCTATGGGTTATATATACGCTCTTCAGTTCACCACAGCCTCCACTACTCCCTATTGCATCTCAAACATTGAGGTTGATTGTCAGCTTTCCATTTATAGTCAAGCTTGTGCTGTTTTATTTCTGATAGTAGAATTAAGAGGAATGTGAGCTATTTCTCATGCTCACATCTTTATTAAAAGTGGGTGGTATTTCAGGAAGAATGGATATTTTAAAAAGCCAAGTGTTTCAGGGCCAAAAAGAATACAGCTCAAGAAGATATTAGGAAACAAATCTATTAAAATTTTCACCTGTAAGGCATTGGAAATTGCAGCTCCTGTTCTAAACCCTAATGCTATAATTGGAGAACTTTGGATACATCTTTTCACCGTGAGGTTGCGTGATACCTGTGACAAGATTTGAAAGGAGATTGTCATAGCAGGGACCTAAGAAGAAAAGGAGAACAAAGAGAGGACATGGACCCTTCTCTCCCTGTGCCTCATGCAGAACTATTAAAAGTGAAATCTATTTGTTTAGACACTGAGTGACACTGAGTTAGGTTGTCCCAAAGATTGTACATCCTGTACAGTTTTGGCAGGCTTACCTTGACTCGTTCTGCTGCAGTCTGGTCCTCATCACAGCAGCAGAGTGACTGGCGAAGTCAGAAGGAGGTTCTTCTGCCCTTTGCTGAGCTAACAGTGAAACTGCTTAAAGGAAATGCCCTATATTATTGTGAGAAATAAATTGCAAATAAGCAATACCCAAAATGTTCTACACACAACAAATGACAAAGAAAAAAATATATACTACACTCGTGGTTCCTTGAATAAAAGATGCCATGCATATCTATCCAATATTGTGAATAGTACCGTTCCCAGGCTCATTTCTATGTGTGACTTACTGCTGCTTTAGGCGGCCTGTGGAGGATGTGCTGGTCTCTGCTTCTAGCTGCCCAGCTAATATTTATAATATTTCAGCTCTACCAACTAATACTTCTCTGGCAAAGCCAGCAGGTAAGCTACAGGAGGCTCTGTAAAGGTTTAAAAATAATTCAGCTATATTGTGTTGAACATAATTGAAGTGTCATGAGCCATCCAGAGAGTAGGAGAACCAGTTCTCTTTGGTTTCTACTGGTTTAGTCTGTTTACTTTCCTGGTGCCTGTCACTGAAGCTTGGGCTAGAGACCTGGGGAAGAATGTTTCCTGTGGAGTTTCAACAGGTACAGCTATTTGTCACTGCCTCAGAAGCTCCATGGCGAAGGGTAAGGAAGGCTACCTTTATGGGAAGGATAATTATGGTCAGTGACCTCTGAGTTTTAGCATGGCCTTGCTCTGTGTCCAGACTCACATCTGATTCAGGAAGTCTTATTTTTGTGTGTCTACATCCACAATTTCCTTACTGGCTTTTTGGAAGGGAAACAGCCCCGGGTACAGATGAGGAGGGCTTTGAAGTTCGAGTTTCTAGAAGAAGGATTATGTAGAGGGAGGAGTCATTGTCATTAGGATGCCAGACACATGGCAAAACCAAACATAACCACATATTTCCTCTCTGACTTACCTGCCCAAAGCATGATTAAACTGGAGGGGGCGAGTGGCAAGCAGGTGTTAGATTCTGTGTGTGTGTGTTGGGGGAGGGCTGAACCCTTGTCTTTCCCATCCTTGCAAGCCCAGTGGTTGCTCCTTTTCTAGCCAAGCTATAAACCTGGGGATCTCAAGATACATCTTGAGCCCTGGCCGGTTGGCTCAGTGGTAGAGCGTTGGCCTGGCGTGCAGGGGTCCCAGGTTCGATTCCCGGCCAGGGCACACAGGAGAAGCGCCCATCTGCTTCTCCACCCATCCCCCTCTTCTTCCTCTCTGTCTCTCTCTTCCCCTCCCGCAGCGAGGCTCCATTGGAGCAAAGATGGCCAGGGCGCTGGGGATGGCTCCTTGGCCTCTGCCCCAGGCGCTAGAGTGGCTCTGGTTGCAACAGAGCGAGGCCCCGGAGGGGCAGAGCATCGCCCCCTGGTGGGCAGAGCTTCGCCCCTGGTGGGCGTGCTGAGTGGATCCCGGTCGGGCGCATGCGGGAGTCTGACTGTCTCTCCCTGTTTCCAGCTTCGGAAAAATACAAAAAAAAAAAAAAAAAAAAAAAAAAAAAGGTACATCTTGACTGGTGACGCGTGTCCTGGACTTGGGAAACTCTTGTCATCTGAGTGGCCTAATGAAGTAGAACTTGCGTAGACAGCGAGGCTTCTCAGGGTTGGGAAGCTCTTTGACTTAGGACGTAGTGGGTCCAGGATTTTACTGGAGTCACCAAACAGTGACTTCAGTGCCCTGAGGGGAGACCCATCATCAACCTGGCCTCTGTGAGGTGGACACACCAGATTAGAGGGGATGGAGCACATGGCTCCTCCACTGTACTCAGTCTGACCCCTCGGTGAGAGCATTTCCTCTGAGATAATGGGGGGTGTAGTCTGCTTAGCATTTTGAGATTCTGCACCTCTTATAGTGTTGGCCACATCAAAGCACAGTTATTATACCAGTCATGGTAAATTAGTGTAGGTCCCTATATAAATATTATTTTATCTCTCTTTATTTTCAGATGAAGCATTTGGCTTGTATATTAGGTTTAAACATCAAACATAATACACGGTCATATTGGGATGTGAATACTACTTATGGTTTAATAATAACTGGCATTTTTATTATGTGTTTGGCACCACAGGTGTGGCATATTATGTATACAGCATTTAAGGTGTAGAGCAACTTAAATAATTACTGTTGCTTTGTGTGGCCTATGTAGAATGTACCAGTTCAACAGATGAGGTCATTCAAATCACATAAAAAGGTCACCTGAATCTGCCTGTCAGAATTCATGGAAACTGCAAGACTGGACTATATTTAAATATCAATAGCACTGTCCTTGAAATGTTCAGCTTTATTCCTGCCTCCTCCCCTTTCCTTACCCACCCCCCCCCCCCCCCCCCCCACCTTCTGCAGGCTTGACATTGTCATGCAGAGTCAAGTTTCCCCTAGGAAAGGCCCGGGTGTGCCGTGGTTCTAAACCCTGTCTGAACCCTTCCCTGGACCCAGGGCCAGAAATGGGATGTGGTTCCAGGAACAGCTGCGCCCAGCGACTCCCAGCCCCTTTGGTCTCATGGCACACATACACTAATTACTAAAATTCTGCAGTACACCAAAAAAAAAATATTTTTTTTGACAATCTTACAAAAAAAGAAAATAGGTACAATTTTGATTCATTCACACTGGATGGCTATGGTGGTGTTGGCTGCTATCATTTTTTTATGTGACCATCTAAGGGAAAAGAGGTCAGCGCCTCTTGTAGCACACTAGTTGAAAACCGCTGCGCTAGACAAACACCAGTTGGGGTTTGTGGCAAAGATTCTCCTTTCCTTTTGACACTCTTCAGCTGTGCCCTCCCAGGGAAGAGGTTTGCTCATTCTGGAGCCAAGGTCATTGTCCCCTCCTTGCATAAGTCTGTGTTGTAACTGCTGCGACATCCCCCTTGCTGCCGGGGCGGATGTTGGTGATCCGAGAAGACATGGGGGAGGCTGCCTGGGCGGCTCCCAGAGGCCTGCGCGAGGTGTCAGCTCCAGGGGACCGGGCCGAGCTGCCAGCAGCCTTGCGCTCAGCCCCTGGAGGAGGAGCAGGGTAACCGCCCCAGGGTGGACGCCTGAAAGTCATGATGTCAGACGCCCCACCCCTGCTCGCCAGCATGGAGGGTAAATGTTTTCTAGGTCAGCAGCTCTAGACGGTTCCCAGGTTAGGTCTGGTAGGGCAGCGTATGCGAGGACCTCGAACTGGAGCTGAGTAAGAGACTCCGAAGTTAGGTTAAGTAGGAAGAGTTCCTCCAGCAGAACTGCATTGGTCTTTTCTAAACAAGGATGGCCGTGGTTGAACACCCTTCTTGCATGTGTCCTCCTTGTCCGTTTACCCCTCTTTCAAGTCTCCCCACTGGGGACAAGAGAGATGGCTCTGGCTTCCAAAAGCAGCCTCGCAGCTGTGGGAGGAGTGGCTGCTCAGCCATTTTTACACCTCCGTTGTGAAGTTTACCAGCACTGCGCAGAGCTTCTCTAGACATCAAAGGGTACCCAACTGAATGGGAATCTATGCTCTGAGGATTTAACATTTTTTCAGCTACTCCCTTTACTTCCTCCCCTCAACTCTAAGTAGACAAAATATTGGCCCAAAGGTCCAAATAATCTCTTTTTAGGGAGTCATCTCGCCATCTCATTTCCAGCCAGGTACTTTTTTCCCTTCTTGTAACTTTCCAGTTGTGTTTTGGGGAATACTACTGGTAACTCTGCCACCTGGTGGTCATTCCAAAAACTGCACCCTACAAAGATTGAGCATCCACTTTCATCTTGTTTAATTTATTTTGAGAGCGAGAAACATCGATTAGTTGTTCCTCTTATTTATGCATTCATTGGTTGATTCTTGTATGTGTCCTGACCGGTGATCAAACCTTCAACCTTGGCTTATTGGGACAATGCTCTAACCAACTGAGCTACCTGGCTGGAGCCACTTTTATAATTTTTAGTTTTAGTTTTTTGTCCTCCAATTTAAGTGTAAATAAGATGTGCTTTGTACACTAGTTATTATGAAGTGAATTATTTATAAATAAAGTTCTTACAAATACACTCAACAGAATATACTTGGATAGAAGATTTCTATAAAGGCTTGCCAGAAACTGTAAATTGTGCTCAGGGAGTGCAGCTGGGTGTGGGGAGGAGGGGACTCATTCTCCTTTATACCCTTTTGGTCTCTCTCAAATCTGTTATTAACAAAAAGAATATGTTCAAGCTGAAGTACCTCACGTGGGAAGAGGCCCAGAAGTCTAGGATGTTCCTCTCCAAGGCTCCTATGGTCTCCTGGTTCCGTGTCCAGGGACCTTCAGGGCTTCTGTGTGTTTTGAGGGAGAGAAGTACATTGGACTCACTTTGATCTTGTTCCCTGACGGTGAGGGGTGGCAGTTGAGCAGAGGCTGGCTCTGGTGAGTGTGTGACCAACGCCAGAAACATTCCCAGCTCTTTTGGTGGAGGCAGCAGCATTTGGGTCCAGGTCCGGAGTCGGCTGTCCTCATCGTAAGGTCGTGCTCAGTGGGGGGCTGCAGTTGGAGAGCCAACTCCTCGTTCAGATTTCCAGTGCCTCACAGGTGTGAGGCCACCAGGAACAAATTTCACAAGGAATGGTGAGGCCACTCAGGGTGCAAGGCAGATGCTCCATGGGTCCTAACATCAGAGAGCAGGGCTTGGGGCCTATGTGGCCCACAGCTAGCTGGCAGGAAGGCTAGGTCTGATGAAAGCAACCACCTTTGGACCACCTTTTGTATGCTTCTTACTGTCTGATGCCAGCCTTTCTTTCCACCATTGACCTGCATTCCCGCTGCTTTCCCATGGGTCCCCCTATGGAGAACACAGCTACTTTTATGAATTTGTTGAGCAGAACCACTTTAACTCTGCTCAGAAACAGCAAACACTTCTCTTGCTTGGCTGCATCCATTCACCCACTGAGCACCGTAGCCCAGAAACACTGGGTGGCCGGTTGGCCTCAGGAAGATGTGTCAGGTTTGGTCCACAGGGAGGGGCGGTCCTGTCTTGCACCTGTAATGCAGTGCCAAAGGGTTGGGTCAGGGCGCTGGACCAGAGCGTTCCTATAGCTCCCCAGAGAAAGAGAACCTTAGCACTGCATTCAACTGTTGGTTCTTGTACCCAGAGGATGGTTCAGCCCTAGTGATCTACTCTTAGGGCTTTTCGATTGTTCTAGCACTGTATGATAAAAAGACAACTGGATCGCCTTGGCACCTCTCTTAAAAATTAGTTGCCATGCATGTATGGGTCTATTTCTGGGTCTCTATTCTGCTCCATTTCCTATTTGCCTTATTTACACCCAACCACACTGTTTTGATTCCTGTAGCCTTTAAATAAATCTTGAAGTCAGGTGTGAGTTCCCCAACTTTGTTCTTTTACAAAGTTGTTTTGGGTATTTCAAGTTCTTTGTTTGTTCATATAAATTTAAAATTCACCTTGTCATTTTCTACAGAAAGCTCCACTGGGATTTTCATTAGGATTGTGTTGAATCTATGGAACAGTTTGGAGAGCAGAATGGACTTCTTAGCAATATTGAGTTTTCTGACCTGAAAGCCTCCCCTCTTTTTTGTCACCTTTAATTTCTGAAGGCAATATCTTGAGGTTGAGAGCAGTGGTTTTCAGGTGCCTGTCTGTGGACCAGCAGCTGAAAACTACTGGTTTAGAGTATATCTGCTTTTAATATCATTTTTATGTGATTTATTCCTATTGTTTTATATTTTTTATTGTAAGTAGCAGTTACTTACTAAACTAGCAGCATTTTAGCAGATTCCATTGCAATTTCTGCTTAGATATTTATATTGTCTGTGAATAAAGACAGTGGTATGTTTCTTTTCCAATCTGGATGCCTTTTATTTCCTTTTCTTGTGTGACTAGAACCTCTCGTACAATACTGAACAGAAGAAATGAGAGGGGCCTGACCTGTGGTGGCGCAGTGGATAAAGCATCGACCTGGAATGCTGAGGTCGCCGGTTCGAGACTCTGGGCTTGCCTGGTCAAGGCACATATGGGAGTTGATGCTTCCTGCTCCTCCCCCCTTCTCTCTCTCTCTCTCTCTCTTTCTCTCTCTCTCTCTATTTCTATCTTTTTATCTCTCTCTCCTTTCTAAAATGAATAAATAAAATCTTAAAAAAAAAAAAGAAATGAGAAGGAACATCCTTGTATTGTTCCTGATCACATGGGGAAGCGTTCAGTCTTTAGCCATTAAGTAAGGTGTTAGCTGTAGGTTTGTTATAGGTGCCCTTTATCAGGTTGAGAACGTTCCCTTTTATTCCTACTTTGTTCAATGTTTTATTTTATTTTTTTTTTATCATGAAAAAGTGTTGGATTTTTTTCAAATGCTCTTTCTGCATTTATTGAGATGTTCACCTGGTTTTTCATGTAAGTTTGTTAACATAATGACTTACATTGATTTTCGAATGTTAAACCAATGCTGCATTCTTGGAATAATACCATACTTGGTCATGTATTATTTTAAAAAGTAATTGTTATATTCTATTTGTTAAAATTTATTTAGAATTTTTGTATCTATGCTCATGATGGGTATTGGTCTGTAGCTTCTTTTCTTAGAATGTTTTTGGCTTGGTATCAGAGAAGTGCTGGTTCAGAATGAGTTACAAAATGTTCACTCTTCATATTTCTGAAAGACTTTGTAGAATTGCTATTATTTTTTCCTTTAAGATTTTGGTAGAATTCACTAGTAAAGCTATCTGTACTATAGGTTTAGACCATAGCTTTCATGTCTTTAATAGATATAGGTCTATTCAAGTGATTTATTTCTTCTTGGATAAGCGTTGGTAGTTTGTATCTTGGAATCATCCATTTTATCTAAGTTGTCAAATTTACAGGAATAGTATTTTTCATAATATTTGCTTGTCCTGTTAATATCTGTAGAACCTGTAGTGATGGCATTCCTCTTATTCCTGATACTGATAGTTTGTGTCTTCTCTTTTTTTTCCTGATTAGTCTGGCTAGAGAGTTACTAATTTTATTGATATTCCCAACGACCACTTTGGTTTTATTGATTCTATATATTGATTTTCTGCTTTCTGTTTCATTGATTTCCCCTTTGATCTTTATTATTTCCTATATTCTCTTTTGGTTTTATTTGCTCTTTGTTCTCTAGTTTCATAAGGTGGAAGCTGAGCTTATTGATCTGAGACCTTTCTTTTTTAACATTGGCAGTTAGTGCCATAAATATGTCATAAAGCTTGTCTTCCTTTGGGGGAAAAAGAACAAGTTTTGTAAAATGAAATAAGCACTGGTAAAGTGCCTTACCTTGAAAAGGATGGAGAACCACTAGTTTACAAGTCACAGCTGAATGAAAGAACAGCTGTAACAGCTGCCATTGGCCATTTTATGCCAGTGGCAGCAAACAACAGCGTCAGCTAGGTCAAAAGACAGAACTATGTGGGCCCTGGTAGCTACCTCACAGAGGCATCAGTGTAGACATATTTTGATATATATTTTAATATAGTCTATTAACATTTTAAAACTTTGTGCTGGGATGCAGTTAAGTTCACTGGAAACACTTCTCTGCTACAGGCCTGGCCTTTGGTCATGAGCTCTTTATAAAGCCCCTTGTAGCTCTTCCATGTTGGGCCACTGTATCTTCCAAGACCAAGGCTTTTCTTGGTCATTCAGAAACCATTACTTTTATAAGAACACTCTCAGGTTTGAACCGGTGGATCTTTCTCTCTCTTCCCTGAGGTTTTTTTCCTCTTAAAATCCTACAACTGCTGGCCAACAGGGGAGGAAGCTTCCTCATCATTCATTTATTGTATCAGGATCTCTTCCTTGTTTTTAGGCATCCCTCTTCTCCCATCCCAGGCAGATACCATTCTTCTTTTTTTTCCATATCCTCTTTCTTTCTTTTGAAACTCTGATTATGAAAAATTTTAAGCCTGAAAAAATAGAGAGAGACTGATACAGTGAGCTCCCACATACCCATCAACAACCATCATCCTGTGAAACCGCACTTTCCTAAGGTTTCTGATTTGCAAATGTCAGAGACTTATTTTCAAGTTGCATCAAAAGTGATGTGTTGGGGGATACACAACCCTTTATGCCTTGTGGGGCATGTGTGTAGGAGTCTTGACTTATTATCCAGGTTAGGAGGCATACACACAGACACACACAGAGTCTCCCGTGATTTCCAGGGCAGACCCCAAGTGTTCCAATGCTCTCTCACTTTGTCTGTTATGCATAATCCTTAAAAGTTCAACCTGTAACTTTTACTCTGGGCTTTGTTTATAGTCTGTAGTCGATTTAGACCAGATCCTGTGTTTCATCTAGGTTCACACTCCTCCAATGCAGTTCCTAGGCTGTCTTCTTTTCTTTCCTGAGTCTATACGTACCTCGAGTGTTCTTTAGGTATCAACTGTTCTTAATGAATCAAAGGCAACTGGCATCATGTAGTGAGAGGCATCCTACAGGATTTTGACCCCGCTACTGGTTGGTGAGACTTTTTCCAAGTTGCTAACCGTCTCTGAGGTTCAGTATCATCACCTGTAAATTTAATAACACCCACCTCCAGGATGATTGTTAGGGTTAGACATAATGCAACTAGAGTGCTTGTCACAGTGCCAGATGGTAGTAGTAACTCAATAAACAACAGCTATTGTGATTGTGATGGATGCAGCACAGCTGTGAAGTGGATAACAAAGAGTGTTTCCCCCAGCTGACCAAGGAAACAGGCACCAAGAGACTGAGATACTGACTGCAATCACTTGAAGAGCCAATGACAGATCTGTAACCAAACTCATAAAAGCCACTTTCCGGACTCTGGGGCTCCTGCAAACATCCTAGAATCCAATTTCTGCTTATATCTTTATGGGGGAATTCTATTTTATAACAGAAGCAAGATATTTCCAGCAGCTCAGTTCTAGGGGATTTACTACGTTTGTGATTCCAGGCATCCAGTTTGGGCTTTGTGCCTAAAAACATGTCTTTATATCCGTAGTACTACTTGAAATGGGCCTGTGAGACCAGTCCATCTCTGTGGGGGTGCTGTGCTGAATTTATGTGTGGACAGGCTGGTTCTCAGGGCCACTGAGTGTCAGTGGAGAGTTTATAAAACAGACTGAAGGAAGTGCTTCAGGTTTCACACACGGAGAAGAAGTGTTAGCAGTGTGTGTGGTGTGTGTGTGTGTGTAAGAGAGACAAGGGAGTCAGAAATGCACACACATGCCACGCATACTCCTTTTGATCTAACGTTGTTTGGGTTCTGGAGAGGTAGGCATACCTCTGTTCTCCCCAAAGTAGAGAAATGGCCTTTCTCAGATGTTTCCCCCATATTTTACTGAAGTATCCAAATATGTCATGGTTAATCATCTGTAAGTATCTAGAGGACTTTAAGTTCTGCCAAAAAGCTAAAGGCAACTTTAAGCAAAAATAGTGAAAATTGTATAGAAGAGGCGCCCCCACCCCATTTGTCCTAAAACGAACAAAATTAGGGAAGAGGACTGTTTGGAGGGCTCTGGAAAGGTCCTGTTGTAGCCATGGGCTGCGGATGTGAGGTCTCTTCTCACTCGGGACTCACAGCGTTCCAGTCTCCTTCAGCAGGGCTCATTATTAGCCAATAAAATCAAATCAAGTTGTGACAAATTGCTTCACAAGTACATAGTAAAAAAAAACCCAAACAGAAACCATTGAAAACCTTTCCTCAAAAAGAAGCGATAGGGCTTCGTCCTCGTTCCTTCACTCAGAACAGTGGCTGTAACTAAGGCAGCACCATGTCTCTTGTACCTTTCTTGTGCTTTACATGCAGTATGCACTCAAATAATTTTTCTGGATGCTGAATGTATAAACAGGTGTTATTTGAGAGTCTACTAGGCAGCCTAACTTTGTTACTTGCTGTGTGGACTACTAAAGAAAGTTTTCACTCAGGATTCCTTGCTTTCATTGATCTAGCAATCTGGATTCAGGCATAGCAATTTTGAGAAATATTTGGCCATTATTGCTGCAAATATTTTATCTGCTTAATTTTATTCCTCTTTTCTTCCTGGGACTCCAATTTTGCATATGTTGTCCTTTTTATATTGTTCTATAGGTTCCTGAAGTTCTGTTAATTTTTTTAAAAGACTTTATTTATTGATTTTAGAGAGAGTAGGAATAGAGAAAGGGGGGAAGGAGCAGGAAGCATCAGCTCATAGTAGTTGCTTGTCATATGTGCCTTGACCAGGCAAGCCTAGGATTTTTAACCAGTGACCTCAGCATTCCAGGTTGATGCTTTATCCACTGTGCCACCACAGGTCAGGCAAGCTCTGTTAATTTTATTTTATTATTTATTGTATTTTTCTGAAGTTGGAAATAGGGAGGCAGTCAGACAGACTCCCGCATGCGCCCAACTGGGATCCACCCGGCATGCCCACCGGGGGGCGATGCTCTGCCCATCTGGGGCGTCGCTCTGTTGCAACCAGAGCCATTCTAGCGCCTGAGGCAGAGACCATAAAGCCACCCCCAGCGCCTGGGCCAACTTTGCTCCAATGGAGCCCTGGCTGAGGGAGGGGAAGAGAGATAAAGAGGAAGGAGAGGGGGAGGGGTGGAGAAGCAGATGGGCGCTTATCCTGTGTGCCCTGGCCGGGAATCGAACCCAGGACTCCTGCACGCCAGGCTGACACTCTACCACTGAGCCAACTGGCCAGGGCCTAAGCTCTGTTAATTTTAAAATCTCTTTTTCTCTGCTCTTCAGATTAGATAATTAATCCTTTAATCTATTTTAAAACTCACTGACTCTTCAGTCATTTTCATTCTGTTGTTAACCCATCCAGTGATTTTTTTTCTAACATTTCAGATATGTTTTTTAGTTCCAAAATTTTTTTTTATTAAGTGAGAGGCAGGGAGACATACAGACAGGCTCCTACATGCACCCTGACCAGAATTCTCCTGGCAAGCCCCCTATTGGGTGATGCTTTGCCCATCTAGGGCTGCTGCTCCATTGCTCAGCAACCAAGCTATTTTAGCACCTGAGGCAAGGCCATGAAGCCATCCTCAGCACCCAGGGCCAACTTGCTCAAACCACTTGAGCCATTGCTGTGGGAGGGGGAGAGAGAAAGAAAGAAAGGGAGAGAGAAAGGAAAGAGTTGGAGAAGCAGATGGTCACTTCTCCTGTGTGCCCTGACCAAGAATTGAACCCGGGACTTTCACATGCTGGGCCAATGATCCACTGCTGAGCCAATCGGTCAAGGCCTCAGTTCTAAAATTTCTATTTAGTTCTTTTTTATAGTTTCTAGTTACCTGCAGATATGTTCTATTTTTTCATTTATTATAAGCATATTTTTCTTCATATTGTTGAGCTTAAATATAATAATTGCTTTATAACTTTGCTAATTCCAATACATTAATTATTTCAGGGTTGATCTTCATTGACTTTTTTTTCCCTTGAGTATAGGTAATAGTTGCCTGCTTTTTGGAATGTTACATAATTTTGAACTGTATCCTGGATATTGTGAATGATACATTATAGCAATTTTCAATTGTGCTATGTTTCCCTGAATAATATTATTGATTGATTGATTGATTTTAGAGAGAGCAAGAGGAAGGGAGAGAGAGAGAGAGAGAGAGAGAGAAACATCAATTTGCTGTTTCGCCTGACCAGGTGGTGGCGCAGTGGCTAAAGCATTGGACTAGGATGCGGAGAACCCAGGTTCAAGACCCCAAGGTCGCCAACTTGAGCGCAGGCTCACCTGGTTTGAGCAAAGCTCACCAGCTTGGACCCAAGGTCGCTGGCTTGAGCAAGGGGTTACTCAGTCTGCTGAAGGCCCACGGTCAAGGCACATATGAGAAAGCAATCAATGAACAACTAAGGTGTCGCAACGAAGAACTGATGATTGATGCTTCTCATCTCTCTCTGTTTCTGTCTGTATCGCTATCTATCCCTCTCTCTGACTCTCTCTGTGTCTCTGTAAAAAAAACAACAACAACAAAAATCAAATTTGCTGTTTCACTTAGTTATGCATTAATTGGTTGCTTCTTGTATGTGCCCTGACCTGGATGGAACCCGCAACCTTGGCGTATCAGGAAGGTACTCTAACCAACTGAGCTACCTGGCCAGGGCCCTGAAGAATATTTTTTATTTTTTTTTAACAATAGGTAGTTAGCTTGGCTGAATTCCAACTCTGTCTCATAGCTCACATTCCTGCTCAGTGTCTAGCTGGACTGCTTGGAGTCTGCCTAGTACATGTGGTGCTGGCATCAGCCAGAGATTTGGGCAAAATTTATACACGTGGTTTGGGCTCCTCCTTTCTGACTCTATGTTTTAGGACTTCCCTCTTTACTTTCCAGCAGTTGTGTTTTCTGTAAACTTTGTCCTCTGATTCTTCAAGCCAGTAAGACTTTGGGTTTTCTCTCTGGCTTTTAATGGCCTTGCATAGGGTAATTTGAGGTTTTCCCCTCAGGCCAAGAGCCATAAAAAATGGGAAATTCACCCAGTGCTTTTTTCTTCTCCCAGATATTGACTCCCTTCCTGCATCTCTGTTTTTGGTTGCTCTCCAATGTCTTCTGATAGTTATTTTTATATTTTCTGTGGAGTTTATAGTCATTATCTGCAAGAAGTTTGGTCTGACAGGAGCCACGTGGCCATGACTAGGAGCAGAAACTAGATAGTTATGTAGGACCAAAAAAAAAAACAAACAAAAAACCAAAAACAGGGACAAATAAGCAAGTTGCTGTCAAAGGAAGACTCAGAGAAAAGAAAAGGACTTATAAAAAGGTTTGCAAGGGAGGCTAGGCCTTAGAAAGATAGGCTCATCAAATAAAAAATGCCAGAAATATTTAAAGTAAAAGAATTATCAAATAATGGAGTTTACTGTCTGTGTGTTCGTGACAGAAAAAGTCATTTTCTTGCAAGATGTTAATATTTACAATGTTGATTAATATCTTCAGATATCAACATTATAAAAATTAGAGAATGAGATGTTTTTGTTAGGGAGTCAGTGACCTAAAGGAGAGGCTCAAGGTTTACATATTTTAGGGGTTAGAATTAAACAGGGTGACTATGTTTTTGTGGGTATTTTTGGTTTATTTGTTTTTTTTTCCTTTGGAGGGCAAAGTGGACCCCTCTCCACTGGTTTTTGGGATGGGAGGTGGCTCAGCAGGATGTTAGTGGTGTTTTCATACTGTGTCCTTATGGTCAAAGTCTCCCTCTAACGTGCAGATTTGACCTCAAATTGTGTTGAGATTTTCTGATTCAAAATAACTCATTTGATATTTTGTTTTGTGTACACAGTATATAAAAGGTGTTAATATGCAAAGTCATCCTTGTTATGTATTTTTTTAATCAAATTCTTTTCTTTTTAAAAAAATTTTTTTCTTTATTTATTAATTTTTAGAGAGGGGGAGAGAGATAGAGAGAAGGAAAGAGGGGGGAGAAACAGGAAGCATCAACTCGTAGTAGTTGCTCCCTGTATGTGCCTTGACCAGGCAAGCCCAGGGATTTGAACTGGCGACCTCAGTGTTCCAGGTCGATGCTGTATCCACTGCACCACCACAGGTCAGGCCATCCTTGTTATGTATTAATAAAACCAGAGCAGTTCTGGTTTAAGAGTTAACTTGTAAATCCTCTACAGTTGTAATTTACTTGTACGTATCAGAATTATGTAATTGCCTGTATCATCTCATCCACTGAGCTGAGAAACAATGGCCATCGAATTTGCTTCCATGAGGTAGCCTATATAAGAGTCTCTGACTGAGAGCCTCAAGTTTGCCATTTCCTCAGCTGATAGGAAATTCTTTATTTCCTGAGAGTATTCTGTAAGCCATAGGATAGGTTCCAGGACAGTTTCCTAGGAGTGGCTCACCCTGGCCCACAGAGCTGATTGTTAAATTTGTAGGAATTTTGTAAGCTGCTTGTTAAACATAGCCATTACTAGAAATTAAACTTTATAACTTATAATTAAATAAATTGTATTTGAATAAGTGGTAATAAATATTCAAAACCCACCACTTCTTAGTTATTGTGTGAAATTTTATTTTTATGTATGCCCTTGAGGTTATTTACAGCTATTGTATCTTTGTGATGGAAATATTATATAATAGTGTGCTATTGTGTATCTCTTCCCAGCTCCATGCTCAGTGATAATGTTGCATCCACCAAGTGCGAGAACAAACGTCGGAGACTTTCAGGGGTTTAGATCTTACTTTATTGGTCAAGTTTAACCTGCGCAGGGAGGAACTCTCAAGGCATCCGGAGACACCGTACCCACAAGGGGCTGCAAACGAGAGTCACGCCTGGCGCTTACAACTAGGTCCTTATATATCCTAAGTGAGCAAGCATTATACAACCGGCCAAGGCCAAATATAAACTTCTGATAAGGGTCTCTGACCAATAGAATGCAGGATGTTTGCCCAACGTTGTGCTGATCTCTTTGTTCTCGGCCTCACAGGGACCCTGTCAGCACTTCCCTGTTCCTGCTCCTCCAAGAGTTAGACTCTGGCAGCCACAGCACATCTCCCCGAACCTAACAATATCTGCTTGAAATTGGCTGTAATGGGAGTATTTACACTGTAGAAATGGACAAATGTTACAAAGCAATGCTTCTTTTCTCTTTGGAGAGCTGGTTATTAAACACTTACCAACGCCTTATTATTTGTAGACATTTCTTTTTAAATGATAAAGCATAGTCCTTGGTCCTAGTAGTAGCTTGTCATATCTAATGGCTTGTGTCTTGCTTAATGGCAAATTTTTATCCAGCTTAATCTTATGGGAAAGAGAAATCTTAGGGTTTTTATGAAGCCTATGTAAATAACTATATATGATCATGAAAATTAAAGTACTTAGTTAAAGCATTTTGAATAATATTTAACCATTGTTACCATTGTCTTGGGTAGTTTGTTGATAAAGTCTGTTAATATATTATAAAGAATCGGTCCTGGCTGGTTGGCTCAGTGGTAGAGTGTTGGCCCGGTGTGTGGAAGTCCTGGGTTTGATTCCCGGCCAGGGCACACAGGAGAAGCACCCATCTGCTTCTCTACCCTTCCCTCTTTCCTTCCTCTCTATCTCTTTCTTTCCCTCTGGCAGTCAAGGCTCCAATGGAGCAAAGTTGGCCCAGGCACTAACGATGGCTCTGTGGCCTTCACCTAAGGCACTAGAATGGCTCCAGTTGCAATAGAGCAATGGCCCAGATGGACAGAGCATCACCCCCTGGTGGGCATGCCAGGTGGATCCCAGTCGGGTGCATGTAGGAGTCTGTCTCTCTGCCTCCCCACTTCTCACTTCAGAAAAAAAAAATTTAAAAAAATATATACAAGGAATCACTTTTTAAGTTTTTCTTCCAATTTCCTAGTTTAAAATATATACTCAGAATTTTCATAAGTTTTTTTTCCCCCTGAATTCTAAGGAGTGATATGGGAATAATATACCACTTAAAGAATGTTTCACTCTATATAGTTTATAAAAGTATGTCCTGTTAAACTGATGGTTAGGGATAAAGGAGAAAGAAAATATTTCCTTATATATTTACTCAAAATGGAACATTAATCACAGTTAAATCAGTTTACTTAATCCCAGGAAATTAATTTATTTTCCAATCTTGGGCCGAGCAGTCTACTTTCATGAAGTCCGTTTCCTGTGCCAGGAGTTCTGAAAATCCCGACTAAGTAAGTCCCTCGATACGGATGGGACAGGTGTCTGTGGAAGTGAAGCCAGTTCTGACAGGGAAGCCTGAACCCAGGACAGGAGTATGTCATTGTAACATCAAGAATTTGGAGTACTTGCCTCAGTGTTTACTGCATCTTTTTCTGAGGTCGCTTCCAAATGTTTTAATTTTGTTTAAAGCAGAGGACTTTATGCAAGTATGAGGGAAAAGCAGATCCTATCTGTTGATAGCAACACTGATTGACTTTGGCCATTTTTGCTCACAAAAATTAGGGGGTCAGAGAATGTGCAGATACTCTAGTACTTTCAGCCTTTCTTTGCAGGGTTTTTTTTGTTTGTTTGTTTTTTTGACAGAGAGTCAGAAAGAAGGATAGATAGGGACAGACAGACAGGAACGGAGAGAGATGAGAAGCATCAATCATCAGTTTTTCGTTGTGACACCTTAGTTGTTCATTGATTGATTTCTCATATGTGCCTTGACTGTGGGCCTTCAGCAGACTGAGTAACGCCTTGCTTGAGCCAGCAACCTTGGGTCCAAGCTGGTGAGCTTTTGCTCAAACCAGATGAGCCCGTGCTCAAGCTGGCGACCTCGGGATCTCGAACCTGGGTCCTCCGCATCCCAGTCCGACGCTCTATCCACTGTGCCACCACCTAGTCAGGCACTGTCAGCCTTTTGTATGGTGCATTTTCACCAATAAAATAAAGGTTGGTTTTGCATCTCATTTGCGTAATCGAACAACTTTTTTTGACTTGTCGTTTGCTTTTCTGATGATCAGGTTTAATAAAAAAATCAAGTGCTTCTTTTTTTTATTGCTTTATATTAATTTTGAAATAGCCCCTAATTTTTGTGAGCAGTATATAACGTCCAACAGTGTCAGAATAGAGGTGAGCTAGCTAATCATCTTACAGGGATTAAGTCAATGATTTTCTTGGATAGTGAGGGCATTGACCCCAGGACTTTTAATTCATCCCACAGAATGGTGTTTATTTGTCACCAGTTGACAAGGGTATAAAGCCTAGAGATCTTTCTTTTATTTATTTATTTATTTATTTATTAATTAATTTTTAGAGAGGAGAGAGACAGACAGACAGAGAGAGAGAGAGAGAGAGAGAGGAGAGAGAGACAGAGAGAGAGAAGGGGGGAGGAGCTGGAAGCATCAACTCCCATATGTGCCTTGACCAGGCAAGCCTAGGGTTTCGAACCGGCGACCTCAGCATTTCCAGGTCAACGCTTTATCCACTGCGCCACCACAGGTCAGGCTTCTTTTAATTTTTTTAAAGCAAACAATTTGTTGGAAGTTTTTGGTGAGTCTTTGTATATAAATTTGACGTAGTAGGTACTGAAAGAGACTGTTGGGTAGGTGACTGATTTGTGTAATAGGCATGCAGGAAGTTTTATTTTATTATTTTTATGTAGGAATTTTATATTTGCAGAACATAAAGGATGTTTACAAGTCCCCCTCCTTTCTTTTCTTTTCTGGCATTTAAAATTATCCTTAGCAAACCAAAAAGTCAGAGAAACCTGCCTGGGGCTCTGAAAGGTGGAAGGTTTGTCCGTGTGTGTGTGTGTGTGTGTGTGTGTGTGTGTGTGTGTGTGTGTGTGTGTGTGTTTGTTTATGTACATATTTTAGGGGTATGTGGGGAGAACTGGAGGCTTCTTTGAATGCCTTGATGCTCAGGAAGGGATATAATTGTTCTTAGCAAAAGTAACCAAAGGTAAACATCCGGGGAGGTGGAGGAAGGGCGGTTCCCAGTGCAGAACAAAGCACAAAGGTGAGAAAGAGTCCTGTTTTAGCTTGTCCTGGGCGCAGAAACTGTAGGGAGCTCCACACAGACAAAGAGAGTCCTTTACTCATTTACCAGCATTTTTCTTCTTGACATCTTAATTTTGGTTGATTTTAGGATTGTTCTGATTGTAAAATTTAAATTTTGTTTTAATGGGAAATATTAATGGTTTTAAACCTTTGAAATTCAGATTTACCCCAATTTAGATAAAGGGCACCATGGAAAGATCCAGATTGATGGATAAACAATTCAAAAATTGTTCATCTTTTTTTTTTTTTTTTTTTTACAGAGACAGTCAGAGAGAGGGATAGATAGGGACAGACAGGAACAGAGAGAGATGAGAAACATCAATCATCAGTTTTTTGTTGCAACACCTTAGTTGTTCATTGATTGCTTTCTCATATGTGCCTTGACCGCGGGCCTTTAGCAGACCGAGTAACCCCTTGCTCAAGCCAGCGACCTTGGGTCCAAGCTGGTGAGCTTTGCTCAAACCAGATGAGCCCGTGCTCAAACTGGTGACCTCGGAGTCTTGAACCTGGGTCCTTCCACATCCCAGTCCGACGCTCTATCCACTGGACCACTGCCTGGTCAGGCTGTTCATCTTTTTAAATAAAGTGATTACAGAATTCTTTCAATTGACATTGTTAGTTTTAGAAGCATCATTCCCGAAAGTTTGGAAGGGAGAATGAGAAGTATTCCATCACTCTAATGTATCACAATATTATTATTTTTGAGAAATTTTATTTCAGAATTTTATCACATATGTTACTTAAAAATTTTAATTGTAGTGTACAATTTTGATTATGGCGTTTTCCTCTTAATGCCAAGTCTTAAGCATTTTTTATGTTGCCACAGGTCTTTATAGCCATAGTTTTACTGTTTGCTTAATGTGGAGTTCCTTTAAATATGAAGCTCTCTTAGTGCCATTCACATCAGGCACTGTTCAAATGCACACAGGTTTCTAGGAACAGCGATCGTGTTAGGTCAGATAGACCCACAGAGAGGCTGAAACCTTGGTGAGCAGGTAATGTGTAAACATGGGCTGGAAAACCGATGACTCTTTTTTCCAGGAAAGCAATCAACTCCTGATTTAGTTTTTCAACCAGGTGTCCAGATGAATTGCAAAGTGTGTCACAAGTGATTTGTGTCCATTATAATAAATAAAATGTTGTAAATTGGGGGATAATTTGCTTTCATCATGTATTGGAGATAATTCAGGTGGATCACATTCCCTGGCACATGGGAGTGCTTCTTGGGAGCCCAGTAGCAAGGGTGGGACAAAAGCTTCTTGGGAGCCCAGTAGCAAGGGTGGGACAAAAGTTTGGAGATGAGAGTGGGGAAGGAGGAATACAATTCCTTTCTCTCACCCCTAGATGAGATGCCCTAACTTCCTCTTCAGTCTGCCCAGGCCAGAGTTCCTCCATTAACACCACTTTGTGTGCTACTGTTAGCATAGAACCAAAATGCTATGTAAATTAGCTACAGTGTTGCAGCATTTTATCAGACAGTATACTTGAATGTATCGATCTGATGAGAAAGGACAATGTAGAATCAGATGTGGTTCTTCACACATTAACTGCGGAATCACTAATAATGCCTTTCAGTCTTTAGCCTTAGAAGCTACCAGGGACCATTTCTAAATATGTCTTATCACAAATGTTGGGTCTAAAGTGGTGGTAATAGAATTTCTGAATATGTTATTAGCAAAGTTGGTATTTTACATCCCTTATTGATAAAATTGACTCTCAAAGGACCTTGAAAAATAAGATCTTATATTAATTTCATACAGGATTAAAAAAAATCACTGAGCCTCTTGAAATGCTATCTAGTTCCAATGATTAGAATGAACTAATTCTGTTCACATCTCCTTGGTATGCCAAATCCTCCTGATTTGTCCCTGTGTCTTTCGGTGCCCTCAGACCTCTGAGAGAATATGTATCTCAAAAGAGTCACTGGCCCTGGCCGGTTGGCTCAGCGGTAGAGCGTCGGCCTAGCGTGCGGAGGACCCGGGTTCGATTCCTGGCCAGAGCACACAGGAGAAGCGCCCATTTGCTTCTCCACCCCTCCGCCGCACTTTCCTTTCTGTCTCTCTCTTCCCCTCCCACAGCCAAGGCTCCATTGGAGCAAAGATGGCCCGGGCGCTGGGGATGGCTCTGTGGCCTCTGCCCCAGGCGCTAGAGTGGCTCTGGTCGCAATATGGCGACGCCCAGGATGGGCAGAGCATCGCCCCCTGGTGGGCAGAGCATCGCCCCATGGTGGGCGTGCCGGGTGGATCCCGGTCGGGCGCATGCGGGAGTCTGTCTGACCGTCTCTCCCCGTTTCCAGCTTCAGAAAAATGCAAAAAAAAAAAAAAAAGAGTCACTGTCACATACTTAGATCCTCCTTCAGCCTACATGTTGAAAGCAGAAAGGGGAAAGCAGAAAGGGGAGGATGAGAGAGTAGACCAAAAGTAGTAACTGGTTTATCAAGTCTACTGCCTGACTATTCCTATTTTTGAATCCTCATTTTTGCCAAACATTTGCTTGTGGCTGAAGCAACATGGTAACCAGCTTGATGGTACTAAATACTAGTTTCTGTTGTTTAATTTCTGTGGTTCTTTAAAGGTTGTTTTTGCAGTCACTCTATCCTAGAAAGCTCTTAGGGATTCTGTCTAACTAGCTAAATATGATTGTTTTTGTAGCATATATGAATAGCAAATCATTATGTTGTACACCTGAAAGTAATAAAGTGTTACATGTCAATTATAGTTCAATTAAACACTAAATAATACAAAATAAAAAGACAAAATTGAATTCATTTGTTCATCTTATATTTATTGCACTGCTCAGTGTCAGGCTTTGTGTGAGGTGCTCCCCAGCCAAAATAGATGGGGTCTCTGTGGACATTAATGAGGCAATTGCACTATCTGTGTCCTATAACAGCAGTGTGAGGGTTACAAAGAAGCTGGGCCTGAGCAGCCATGAGAGCATAGAAGGGAGGCATTGCTGCTACAGGGTCCTCGCTGAGGCGGTGCTGCTGAGCTGAGTTTCTCAGAGGAGCAGGCATTCTCGGTGAAGCTCAGTTGAGTACTGGGGAGAAGAGCCCAGGGAAACAGAGGGAGCAGCATTTCCGGTGGAGAGCTCAACCCAAGCACATTCTCTGGCATGGGAGGAGCAGGACAAAGATGGAATGGGAAGGGGAAAAGGGAGATGACACGGAGTGAGGAGCCACTGAGCCATTTCACCCGCAGGTGTTGTAAAGTACCAAAGGCTATAGAATTAATATTAATATTTTAGGAGGCTTGGAGAACATTTTATTAATTTGGGTTAAGGTGTGCAGAGAAATTGTGAGACATAGTCTCTGTACTGTGTGGTTGGCATAACCAGGATGGCCCTTGGCATTGTATTGTAAATGCAAGGGGAGGAAAACATGGATTCCCAGACATTCCACCACACCTGTGGGGAAAGGGGTGAATGGCTAGCCAGGTGCAGGAAGAGAAAAGCCAAAATAAACCTTTTCTTATAGCAATGAGCCATTTGTGGGCATTTGTCCCCACCAAAACTACCTCTCCTATGTAAATGCGTGTGTGACTCTGGACAGAGAGATAGCAGATAAACACTATATAATATAGGAATGCCTTTAATATGTAAAGAGACATCTTTCTACCATTGTGTTGGCTTGTAAATTTTGTTTTCTCCAAAATGTTGTATGGTTTGCAAATTGAATGTGGTCCTGTCATGTTAAAGGACATATGACTATAACCAATAGCGGTAAGGGGCTCCTAATTGCAATTTTTGCTTCTGTACTTCCCACTTAAAAAACTATAAAAACTAAGTAGAACAAAGGGCCGGCGCGCTCTCCGTCAGATTTCTGTCGGAGTTCCCGCTGCTTGGCCAAGCTAGACAAGAAAGCTTTAATGTGTAAATGATGGACCTTGTTCCTGTCTTCCATATTTCGGGTCCCTCCGAATTTGGATTAACAGGAGGAGAAAAATAAAGAATTTTAGTTTGCATATAGTCAAGGTCAGATGTGGCCAACAGTTTTTGCCCCCGGGCCAGATTAAAAAGAAAACTTTTTTCACAGGCCGGAGGAAATATTAAAATTAAAAAATGTTAAATATGCCTGACCTGTGGTGGCGCAGTGGATCAAGCATTGACCTGGAACCATGAGGTCGCCAGTTCAAAACCCTGGGCTTGCCCGGTCAAAGCACATATGGGAGTTGATGCTTCCTGCTCTTCCGCCCTTCTCTCTCTCTCTCTTTCTCTGTCTCTAAAATGAATAAATAAAAACAATTTTAAAAAATGTTAAATACAAAAAGGATTCGTTTAAATAAACAAAATTTTATTATGTAATCTGTTTATGAATAAATGTGAGTGAAAAAAATTTTAATATACAATATTATTTTAATAAAAATATAATTACATACCATATAAATATCCAAACTGTATCACAATCAATCAAAACAATATTTAATTAATAGAATGAGCTTGAAGGGGTTATCTCGCAAATAAAACAATTATTTCATTTTACAAACAGCTTGGACATGTTTTCAGTTATCAACTGCAGCTATTGTCTATGCTACAATGCCACTTGATTCAAGCACACTTGACCACAAAAATAATGAATTGTTTGACCTTGGATGTGCACTGGCAATCTCCACCTAAAAGAATATGGGTTTCACATCGCTGCTAAATGTCAAACAGTTCATATTGAGTACAGACGAGTACAAAAGTTGTAAATCTTTATACAGTAATGGAATTTTTTAAAAAATAAAGAAGCATCGCGAATCCATTCAACCAATTATTGGAAGTTAACCTTAGATTAATCACACGCGGAATTCTTTTCTGCATATCACTATCTTTTTAAATATCTCGATTTCCAATCATCAAAGATGCTTCCGCTTCTGAGTAGCTGAGATTTTAAAGTAGCGGAGAATATTAAAAATTTAATCACAGGCCACATAAACTCATTATGCAGGCCGTATCTGGCCCATGGGCCATATGTTGGCCATGCCTGGTCAAGGTTAAGATTCTTATAAGATAGATATTCATGGGGAGAGAGGTCCCAAGTAAGCATGAGGATGTGCTATTGTCATGTGGAGTGGATCATGATCTGGAAAGTGAAATAATATTCAGGATCTTGAGTAGTTCAGCGACTAGGCCCCTTGTCCTCCTCCCAGTTGTCGGTATTTGTTGAGCTATGGTCTCCTGTGCCAACACAGTAGTTACCAAGAAACTACCCTTACCTTCCCTTTGTCCTGGGACCTCAGGTCATCTGCTTCTTCAGGCTTCTGCTTATGGCCTCCTCTCCAGTGTCTTCTGGCATCTACCTACTGCCATCCTCCTGAGGAGGAGGATCTGACTGGCCCATTCCTCCCTGGGATGAGGCCTGTGGGGAGGACTTTCCCATATGCCTATTGCAGTATAGCTGGGACATGGGATTAGGTAGTATGGTAGTTGCACAATACAGTGAATCTGCTAAAACCTACTGACCAGAATGTTTTAAAATGATGGATTTTATGTTAGGTGAGTTATATCTTGATTTTTAATAAATCTAGGAATTAATCAGTTATACTGTGATGTGTTATGATACTTTGTGTTAGAAAAGCTGGGTCACATTTACTTGTGGAGTTGCCCCCCCCCCCCCCCCAGCATCAGGAGAAGCCGCATCTCCTCAGTTGCTGCGAAGCTTAAATGAGAGAATGCAAGTGATGGCAGACATGCTGTGTGAAGACCTGTAAGCATGCTTTGTTGTGGTTACAGCACGGTTGGGAACCCCCTTTTTTATCCATACATGTTAAAAGTAGCCTCTGTGTGGGTTGTTATTTGTTGAGGCTCTTTGAGAGAATTCTGGAATCAGGAGAAATCCCCCAATTTGAGTTGTGGCGAAAGGGGAAAGGATTTCCCCATTGCTGACCCTGTATCCCAGCTTGGTTCTGGGCAAAACTGAGAAATAGTTGACACTGGTGTCTGTCCCTGCCTCTCTTTCTGTCCTTCTTGTCTTTGGGTTATCATTTCCTCATCTCTTCCATCTGCTTCTCTCAAGTGATGAATATTTTCCAGAGTGAACTCATCACATTAATCATATTAGAGTGTGGATGGCCTGTTTAAGCTATATTTGTATCTTTCAGGAAGACCAGCAAAGCTCAGAAGGAGGAGTCTGCAGGCCCTGTGGAAAGGGAGGGTGAGGAGGAGAGTGGGAAGTTACTCTGAAGCAGCAGGGCCTTCCCGGAGCCTCCCCAAATCACCCCGTTAGGACCCATCTGGTATCTTAAAGCCAGCCTTGCTTGGCCTGTGCTTGCTGCTGCTACTGCTCACTGTCTGGGAGAGAAAAACAGGAAAACGGCTTTCATTTCTTGCGCTCCCAGGGTTAGACTAACATGGAGGCTCTGGGAGAGGCAGCACTGACAGGGGTTGTCAGTGGTGGCAGGGGTGTCGTTGGCAACACTAATGAATCACCACTGGGCCTGGCTCTCCTCTGACTCAGCTTGAAACTCCTTTCTGCTCACAGGAAGCCAGTGACCAGTGAAGTCACAAGCCTATATGAAACGCGCTGAATTGGAAACCACTGGGTGTTTTTTAAGCTTCTGTTTCTAAAACAAGAAGGGAAATCATCAGCTAGCGGCTTCCCTATCTCCTTTGAGGTAGAGGGACCGGGTTGGTAGAGGATGAATGTGAGCCAGGACTCTTGTTTCTTATAAAATGAAAAAAAAATCGTATAGGAGTTTGTAAAAACAGGAAGCTGGCAATGAACACTGTTGGAATTATGTAAATTAAACAGTTGGGAATGCAGGTGGCTTTGGGCCGGTGGGAAAGACCAGGAGCAAGTCAGAAGGGGAACAGCCCAGTTTCTCAAGCTTCTGTACACACAGGGGAGGAAGCTGCAAGGCAGGGGTGCGATGGGGGTGGGGAGGTGGAGCCCTGGCTGCCATCACTATCTGCCTAAGGCAGTGGTGGAAGGGGTGGGGGTGGCAGGGCTGGGCCTGGCAGCACTGGCAGCAGGGAGGGAGCGAGCGCTCTCTGCTCACACGTGGTTCTAGGAGATGTTCATTTTCTCTAGGATGTCAGGGATGGAGCCCTGTGAGCTCTGGAGGCCCCCTGCTGTCTGCAGGCTCTAGAAGGCTCCAGCACCCTGGCAGCTGCCCAGGGGCTGGGAACTCATGCCATCACAGGCCCCTCCACTAGCGAGGGGAGCGGGAGCCTCATGGTTTAGAGCAGTGATTCATGAACTTCTGGGGATGGAGACACTTTGCAGTAGCTTGTTGTTTTGGGGTGTGTTCTTTTCCCCGGACTACACTTTAAAAAATATCATTAGTTTAAAAAATATATAAGGAAATTAAAATGAACTTTCAGATGAAAGAACAATGTCCTGGTTTTTGAAACTTCTAAGACACCTGGATAGCCTTCTGAAGTATGTAGTGCAATATTGGGATCGGGCTCTGCGCCCCGAAGGGCCCAGGCAGGGCCTCTGGCACTAATAAGAAGAGAGGTTGCCTACCCTCCCTGCTCCCAGCAGTGTGCCTCTCTGGGGGTATTTGATAACGTCCTTTTCCCATACTCATTACTAATCACACTTTCTGCTTCTAATCTCCCTTCCATCTTTCATTCACCCTGCCATCAGAATTAATTTTCTAAAACAGATTCAATCATGTCACCTCCCCTCCTCAGCCGTTTTCAGTGGGTGCCCCACGGCCTGCATAAAGTGCAGCGCCTTAGCCCAGGGCCAGGGAAGCCTCTCTGATTTCACTGTTAGATCCTTTCTGGGTTCAGTGTTTTTTATAACCCTTCACGTACCCACAGTTTCTGCTTTCCATGATTTTAAGTCATTTCTTGTACACCAGGAAATGGGAAAGCTTCGCTCAAACTGGCTTATATAATACAGGGATTTAAAGAGGTCCATTATCAGGGTGAGCTTCAGGCAAGGTTTGATCAAGAAGCTCAACAATCAGCAATTTCCCCAAGAACCTAATTTCTATCTAATGGTTGCCAGCAACTCTTGGGCTTTGGGCTTCTTTGTTCATGTCTCCAAAGAAAGAGAAAAGGTCTTGCCCCAGGATTCCTAACCCATTTTTTTTCTGATTAAACCTGTTTACGTCACATGCCTATCCCTGCACCAATCCCTGTGGCCAGTGGGACATGCTGACTGGTTCTCTGGTGCCAGATCCCCCCTTGCATCAAGAGTTTCCCCAGAATTGAGTGGATACCTAAATGGACATTGGGGCTGTGGGTGGGAGGAAGGAGGAGACCCACAAAAGCACCAGGCATTTGCTCACCCCCCCACACTGAACCTTCACCTTCCCATGCCTTCCCTGCTGCTGCTTCCTGGAATGTGCCATCTGTGTCCACTGATCAGTTGCTCATGCTTCAAACCTTGCTCAAGTGCCACCTCTACTGCGATGTCTCTTCTGTTCCTCTTAGACAACTCCTTCCCTCCCCCCATTCCCCAGAGTGCACCTTGCTTCCTACTTGTGTGTAACTGCGTCTATTAATTCTGCTCTGCATTTGTCTGGGAAAAATATATTGTGTTTTGTCTTTACTCTCACACACACAATACTTCTGACAAAGATGTGTATATGTATGGTTTTGTTTTATTTTCCTATGCAGACTAATTCTTTGACACCAACTGGGTATCCTATAATTCAATTCAGTCTGACACTATCTACCTTGAGTTGGCATCAGATCCCACAGGTTAACGGCTCATTCCAACAAGACTGTCCCACTTCAGATGCCAGTTGTAACTCCCAGGTTGTCATATACTTCTGACCACCTGACTGTAAATTGGGGTTCACATGACCCCTCATTGGGTTCAGTAATTTGCTAGAATGGCTCACAGAATCCATGAAAACACGGACTTACATTTGCTGTTCATTATAAAGGACATGGTGAAGGATACAGATGACCAGCCAAGTGCAGAGGTGCTCAGGGCGAGGTCCAGAAAGGCCCGAGCACAGGTGCTTCTGTCCCTATGGAGTGGGATGCTCCACCCTCCTGGCACACAGATGTGCCACTGACCTGGACGCTCTCAGAAACCCATTCTTTGGGAATATTTATGGGGGGGGGGTCATCATGCAGGCATGATCAATTGGCAACTCAATTTCCAGCCCCCCTCCAGAGAATGGGGGTGGGGCTGGAAGTTCCAAGCCTCTAATCACAGTTTGATCTTTCTGGCGACCAGCTCCTGGTCCAGAGCTCACCCAGAGTCACTCATTACAACAGAAGTCACACCTACCACCTGGGAAATGCTAGAGCTGTGTGTCAGATGCTCCTCTCGGGCAGTCACAGGGCTTTAAGAGGTCTGCGTCAGGAACTGAGGTCAAAACCCAAACATGAACAGGAACTGGTGGCAAAGGTCTCTATTTTTTTCTTATTATTTTACAGTGTTATACTCATTTTTAAAAACCTGGTTCTTCCATTGAACAGAAAGACCCATAAGGGAGGAGGATACATCCTTCGTTCATTATAGGGGCTTAAGAGTGTTGAATAACTGGTCATGAGTGACAATCATATCATTATCGAGGCTTGCTGTGGGATAGGCACTTTGTTAAGAGCTTTTCTTGCCTAATTTCATTTCCTCACATTCAGTCTGGGCAGTAGCACTCTGAGGTCGAGGTATTACCATCCCAGTCTAGGGACAAGGACCCGTGTGCTTCGCAGACAGTAGTCTAGAGACTTGAGGCTAGATTTTTTTTTACTCCGAAGTTCATGTCCTTAAGCATTGTCGTATTTCACGCTAAAATTGGTCTGCCAATGATAGTCTCCTGGAAGATGAGCCCCATGGGCTGTGACTTGATTGGAGGAAGGCAAGGTGAGGGGCAGGGAGCTGAGACCGCGTAGGGCGGTGCTGGGGAGAGTTGGGGAGGGCAGGAGGCACAGGGAGAAGAGGGTCTTCATCAGGAGACCACTTGTGGGTGAATCCCAGAGTGCTGCTGAGCATGGCACCGAAGACTGAGGCCTATATCTCCTTGAGGCCCTCAGAAGTGGAGGGAATCAGGCCATTTTACCAAGCAGACGTCTGCCAGAATGACATGTGCTATGGGAGACTGGCCAGAAACGACCCAGGAGAATGCAGCTGGAGGACCTGCATGGACAAGGAGGAGGACGGCCCCCAGGGGCCTCCTGGAAGGTGGGGCAAGGCTGGAGGGAGTCGAAAACCTTTTCCTGCAGGCCTGCTGCCCATTTCTTCACAGCTTAACCCACTTTGCCTGCTGCCAGGTACACCGGGGCGGAGAGCTGAGGGCATACCCCTGCTCCTGGCCAGGGCACTGTGCTTGGCCTGGCCGTGCTGGGGAGGTGGGTTGATATTTCACCATGAGGAGTTAGGAGAAGCATGGCTGTGAGCAGCGGAATGGGACCACTCATTCCCCAGCACCCTGCCTGGATTCCCTGCTAAGTGCTTCATAAACAGTCTGCTGAAAGAGACTGTCCCCTTTTCATAGCCTTTACCCCCTGGGTGTTTTCAGAAGCAGTTTAAACACTGGCAAAAATAAAGGAAAGCTTTTTATCCCTTCTCTAACCACTGAAAGGAAGGGGTGGATTTAAAAACCATGTGGATGGCGAGGAACAGAGCCAGAGACAGAGAAGGTGGAGGGAAGGGAGGGTGAGATGGGGAATGAGAACTTGTGAGTGGTGGGGTGAGCCAGCACCAAGGTGAAGGGGTGGGAACTGCGGAGGTGAGGGGAGCGGAGGGGAGGACCACTTGGTGCCCACCCCAGAGAGGGGCAGGGGAACACCCACCTGTTCTAATGCACACAGGTGTGGGAAACCTGGGAGACCGGCAAGGATGAAGCCAACACCCTTTTGGGAGGAGGATATGAAAGAGGATGGTGTTTATTTTGTATTAGAAGCTAGTACACGATTGAGCCTGTAATGGACTCAATTTTGTATATGATTGAATTTTGTGTAATGCAGTTAATCCTCATTAAGCAGGGTCTGGGACATGGACCTCATACTGTTTGGAAGCCGGGACTGGCTCACTTTCTCCCATGTTGGTTTTTGGCCCTGAACTTCTTTCTTTCCATGTTTCTGTCTTCATTCCCTCTGTCTCTGGCTCCCACCTCCTTTTCCTTTTTTCCTCGTAGAGTCTCAGGCACCTGCACTGACAAAGTCCATGTCAGTGGTCCCAGAGTGGGAAGGCTGTTGCTGCCCAGAACCGAGAGGGTCTCCGGGTGCTGAGGTTCCCAGCCTGTGCTTCCTGGTCCCTGAAGGGGCATCGGCTGTGGCCTCTGGGTGGCCTGTGTGGGGAGGTTGTCCAGCCAAGGGCCCCTGCTCAGCACCTGGGTGCCCACCCGCTGCACAAGGTGGGGCCGCCCTCCTAATCTTATCCTCACACAACCCTGACTATGCACACGGGAGGGAGCCTGGTACTTAATGAGTGGAGTTGGAGTGGGTCCTCCCATGGGGAGAAGCAAGCAGGAGACTCTCCCTGTTGAAAATACAGCTGCTGCAGAGGAGATAGATGGGAAACCGACCCAGCCCTCTGGCAGTGGCGGTAGTGGCAGTGCCAGCCCCTGTGGAGTAGCAGGCCTAGCCCAGTGGGCACAAACATGGCCCTGGTGCGGCCACAGACCGGTTCCAGGAGGGTGCGGCGCAGGGGGCCCCCAAAAACCCCCAGTCCTGAAAAAGCACACAGGTGCTTCCTGTGCCTTTAGGAGTCTCATTTTACATGGTGTGTGTGGGGGGGTGTATAGGGAAAAGGAAGGCTCCTGGGTGGCCTGTCCTCATGGGGGTGGGGGAGGGGAGTTGAGGAATAGGTGTCATGAAACCGGTTTGGTTATTAGTGGAGGTGAACTTGCTCAAGTTTCTGGCTCTCATTCAGACTCAGTTTCTGCATCTGAAAAATGGTACTGCTCCTTGGCCTGCTTACTAACTAGGTTGTTTTGAGGACTGTATGGCTGAGTGGCGCCTCCTAGAGCCAGAGCCGGGTTGGGACCCTACCATATTAGCTTACCTTGGCCTGTTTTTTCATCTAGGAGGGGCAATACTAGAGCCTACCTCATAGGGTCATTTGAGGCTGAAATGAGCTTAGTTCAGTGCCTGGGTTATTACACATTGCTCAATAACTATTACCTCTCATCATCATCAAGTGAGAAAATTATGTGTAAGCATTTTTTTTTTTTTTTTAGAGAGAGAAAGATAGGAAGAGGGGAGGAGAGAGATGAGAAGTATCAACTCATAGTTGCCTCACTTTGGTTGTTTACTGATTGCTTCTCATACGTGGCTTGATGGGGGGAGGGGCTCAAGCCAAGTCTGTGACACCTTGTTCAAGCCAGTGACCTTGGGATCATGTCAATGATACTGTGCTCTAGCCATGGACCTTGTGCTCAAGATGATGAGCCTGTGCTCTAGCTGTGGACCTTGGGGTTTCAAACCAGGGCCCTCAGCATTCCAGACAGACCAACTCTCAATCCACTGTGCCACCACCGATCAGGCTATGTAAGCATTTTGTAAACTGGTATTTTCTTTAAAAGTGTGGGACCTTTTCTTATGCAGGGTGAAATTCTGGTTGAAATTCTGGGTTCCCAGATGAGAGAGACAAGATGGCCCTGGAGTAGGCGGACGTACCAACATCTACCTCCGAGAACCAAAGTGGATTACAAACTAATTTTATGAACTATCATCTGGAAAAACCAACTTTGGATTAAACCAAGAGGACTCTTCAACCAAGGAACACTGAAGAAGCCATACCGAGACTGCTTAGTGTATCCCAAGGTTCTCTTTACCAAGCCACAGTCGCAGAGCTCCAGGGAAAAGCAACCTGGTCTCATCTCTCCAGGCAGAGGAGAACAGAAGCTCCATATCCATGCATGCTGCAAATGGCTTTTCCAGTCTACCTGAATCATTACCAGCTAGAAGCAGCGGTCATTGGGACTTGGACATGAGCTGCAAAGTATAGAATGGTGACAACAATTCCAGTGCCATGAGGACTTTTTCTGGATGTGGACTTTTCCTGGTCTCCTGCTCCCTGTGACAGCTCCTAACAGACTGAACTGTGGTTGGGTTGCATTTTTCAGGAATTTGGCATGGTGACGGGGCCAACTTGGACTTGGTGAACATGTTAAGGACACTACTCTTTTATGGATTCTTGCTGTATTGGCCAAGAGTTTGCCTAAAGGCTTTTAATCACTGTAAAAAAAATAGAAGACTGGATAAAGAAGATGGGGCACATATACACCATGGTATACTATTCAGCTAGAAGAAATGATGACATCGGATCACTTACAGCAGAATGGTGGAATCTTGATAACATTATGCAGAGTGAAATAAGTGAATCAGAAAAAAACAAGAACTGCAGGATTCCATACATTGGTGGGACATAAAAACGAGACTAAGAGACATGGACAGGAGTGGGGTGGTTACGGGGGGTGGGGGGAGGGAAGGAGGGAGAGGGGGAGGGGTACAAAGAAAACTGGATAGAGGGTGACGGAGGACGATCTCTCTTTGGGTGATGGGTATGCAACAGAACTAAATGACAAGATAACCTGGAAATGTTTTCTTTGAATATATGTACCCTGATTTATTGATGTCACCCCATTAAAATAAAAATTTATTTATTAAAAAAAAAAAAAGAAATTCTGGGTTCCCAGCAGGCATTTGAAAAGTATTCTCCTCCCAGTCTCCTTTCTGCTAAGAAAGTTTCCCCTTCACGTGGTTTCTTCCCCTCAGCAGAGGCTTCTCCTGCAGTTTCCTCATTCAGCTTCCCCACCTCCCGCCGCCCGTCCACGGCCCATGTTTCCTTTAAAACTCGTTCTCCAAGGTGTCTGCATCACTAGTCCAACCCCGCCTTCATCTTCCAATGAGTTCTCCCAAGGCAGTTGTAACTAACCCTCACCTGCCAGTATTTATAAGTTCAAATTGCCTAAGTTCAAAGCCCCCATTTGAGCTCTGGGTAAGTAACTGACCCTTGCTAAGCCTCAGTCTCCTCATTGTAAAATAGAATAACAGTAGCTATTTCATTGGGTTGTTAAGAGGATCAGACGAGCCTATTCCTGGTCAGCATGATGTGTTAGCAGACTGTGAGTTCTCAGTAGGGATTTGTTATGACTTTCATGCTGCTGAGTGTCTAATGTGAACCTTTTGCCTTCCTGTTGGAGTGTAAAACTGGCCATGTCTTCTGTTTTCTCACCATATTGAAACCAAACAAAACCACAAATGCAGTTCAGCTGCGTGCTGCAACAAAAGTCAAGATAAGACAAGTGCTGGTGCAGAAGGGCAGAGGTTTATTCAGGTGCCTGACCCAGGAGAATGGCAGACTCCATCTCATAGACCATCTCCCCTTCCTGCTCAAGCCTGGGGTTCTTGTAGGGATGGGGAGGGAGGGTACTCTTCCTACCCAGTTATCTTGCTAGTTTTGGGGGGGCTTGGGCCCTGTCCATTTATGTTTCCAGATTTTGGCATTGCTCAGTGTAAGAATCTCCCTCTGCAGCACTCTTTTTTTTAAATTTAAAAATTTTAAATATTTATTGATTTTAGTGAGAGAGGAAGCGAGAGACAGGAACATCAAGCTGTTCCTGTGTGTGCCCTGGATGAGTATCAAACCAGCAACCTCTGTGCTTCGGGATGACGCTCTAACCAACCGAGCTATCTGGAAAGAACTTTTTTGTTTTGTTGTTTTTTAAAAAAATTGATTTCAGTGAGCAAAGAAGGGAGAGAGAGAGAGAGAGAGAGAGACAGGAACTTTGAGCTGTTCCTGTATGTGCCCTGACCAGGAATCGAACCAGCAACCCTCTGCACTTTGGGACAACGCTTCAACCAACCGAGCTATCCAGTCAGGGCCCCCTGTAGCCCTCTTGGTCAATGGGGAAGACTCCCTGGCACTCCCTGACTGTCTACAGAAACGATATTATGAATTGTATACATGCATTGGGTACTCAATAAATACTTTGAACATGTTTTTCCCCATTTTGTTTGACTTATTTGTAAATTGCTAAATGATGCTACTTTGCAGTGATGCACATTGGTTTTCTATACATTGACGGGGAAGAGAACCACTTCCTATTTATGTGGTATAGTGCTGGGCTCTTTTACACATTACCTCGTTTAACTTCCACAAGAGCATCAAATCCCTAGGGCAGGTATGATTATTCCCATTTGACCAATGAGAAAACCAGGGTGCAAAGAGATTGAGTAGCTTGACCTGTGTGGCACAGCTGCCCGGACTGGGACTCCAACTCAGGTCTGTGTGAGTCTGAGGTCTTGTCTCGTTTTATTTATCTTGTTTGTGCATTTCAGTCACATTGTCTTTGCAAAACAGACTCCAAACTTTATTTGTTGGTTATACTGATGCCATACAAGCTCTTGGAGTTCAACAACATTGATAAACTGGTCAATTGATTACAAAAAATCTGCAGGTACAGAGTACTTTGAACAGGCCACAGCTCTAACTGAAGTCAGTACTTTGGTCCCGGTGACCCATTGCACTGAAAGTTCGGTTATTTCTCGTGAAATGATTGGCTTAAATCTTGTTTGCCACTTTGGACGTGCACTCTCCCTCCTGCCCCATTTGGAAGGATTTTGGTGCACAAGGTTCATAGGCATTTTCCTTATTTTATGGAGGGTAGGTTCATAGAATATTGACCTCTAGTGACCTTCTGGGAATGAATCTTTAGGGACTAGCCAGTCTCTTGGGAATGAACTTTCTTTGTGACGGAGGCAGCTAGGTGGTAAACACAGCCACAGACTCAGCAGCGAGGTGCTGCTGGTGTGAGTCACCAGGACGGGCCACATTCTCATTCAGGGCACACACACGCTCCCTCTGCACACGCCACTCGTCTTTGTCCAGGAACAGTGGAATGTGAAACACTTCAGGCAGAGATCTGAAGCTAGCACATTCCATCTTTACTGTCTCTGCTCCTCACCCCAACCCCCACCCTGGTAAGCTCTGTCTCTGCTCTCCCAGGCATGAAGACTCGGCTCCGAGACTCCCTCCTCCTGGCCCTGAGGCTGCGCCGGCAGTCATGGACTCAGATGCTGGGCGGCCTGCGTTTTTCGTCCGTGTTCCTCCCTGGGGCATTTGCACTGGGGAAGGGTGAAGGGCCTGCCCTGAAGTTCAACCCGGTTTTGCTCTTCTAGGGCAGTATAAGATCAGAAGGCGAGGTCACCAGCTACCAAGTGTAGCAGCCACCCTTGGGAATGTTTTTACAGAAAACCCTTTTCTAGACTGGAATTGTACATGTACTGAGCAATCAGATCATGCCTAGCCTTGGAGTAGGGAGAAAATGATCCCATTTTCATTCTCAATAAGTGCTCTTATTCCTAAAACAAGGGAGGCTCCAATTCACAAAACATATCCAGTGTTTATCATCCCAGAAAGAATAAATCAAATAGGGAATGGTTGTAGCAACCCAGAAAAAAGGTATGTAAGAGGCCAGGGGGTTACCATTAAGACCCAGAATTTGGGTTCAGGCAGATTGGGTGACTCCAGACAGGTTAAGTATAGTATATTCTCCATGCTTCAATTTTCTCATTTGTAAGTAAGGATAATTATACTATATGTCTTCTGGGTTTATTCTGAGCACTAAGTTAAGTGAATTAATAATTTAAAAGTGATGAAATTAGTGGCTGGCATATAGTAACTTCTATATAAGTGTGTGTCAAATATACATAGGTATTTGATCTTTCATTTTTCTCTCCGTGACGTTAGCTACTACAGCCTGATCTGTCAACTAGGGCCCATGTTAAACCAAAAGGCTTTGAATATAACATATTCTAAATCCAAAAATCTTCCCACTCCCATTCCCCATTCCTGCTCTGTTATCAAGGGCGTCGACAACATGGGAGTACCTGGCGTTGGGTTTCCGGGTTGGATTTTTTTTTTTTTTTGTATTTTTCTGAAGCTGGAAACAGGGAGAGACAGTCAGACAGACTCCCGCATGCGCCCGACCAGGATCCACCCAGCACGCCCACCAGGGGGCAAAGCTCTGCCCACCAGGGGGCGATGCTCTGCCCCTCCGGGGCGTCGCTCTGCCGCCACCAGAGCCACTCTAGCGCCTGGGGCAGAGGCCACAGAGCCATCCCCAGCGCCCGGGCCATCTTTGCTCCAATGGAGCCTTGGCTGCGGAAGGGGAAGAGAGAGACAGAGAGGAAGGAGGGGGTGGGGTGGGGAAGCAAATGGGTGCTTCTCCTATGTGCCCTGGCCGGGAATCGAACCCGGGTCCCCCGCACGCCAGGCCGACGCTCTACCGCTGAGCCAACTGGCCAGGGCCCAGGGTTGGATTTTTACTGAACTGCATAGACCTCGTAGACTTACCAGTGCGAGAGACCAGTTTATATTTATCCCTCAAGACTTTAGACTCCTCATTAAACTGACTACATATGCAGTCACATTGCTATGTGCAGCGGACTGCGGCTATATGAAGGCAAACTGGTCCCTGTCCCTGCTCAGGAACGCTGCTGAGATTTTATATATAGTAAGTCCTTTCTCAAGGTTGTCAGCAGGTTCTGCAACTTTAAGCAAGATGATGTATAATGAAACCAGTTTTACTAAGGGCTATTCGCTATAAGCAAGAGTTAAATTCCTGTGACATCTTAGCAATGTTATAACCAGATGACATTGAGTGAAACGACGTTCCTCGAGGACCTGCTATCCACGTTTGCTGCCTGTGCAGGGGTTAGGCATTCCTGGACAACTCTTCATTGTTTTACAGGTTTTTTTCTCTGAAAGCAAAGTCCATTTTCCTGAACACCAGGAGAGAGCCATCTGCCACACGAGGGTAACAAACGGGAGGCATTTCTGTTTTAAGTCCCAATTTTCTATTATATGTAAGCATTGTGAGAATCCAGGCCTGAAATGCGTTTGGCAATGGCAAGTTTTAGAAAATAGAAGCTAGATGCTTTGAGATAAAACATATGCACCCCTATTCTCCTCAAACACAAGCTTTTCCTTCCTTTCCAGTTCTCCAGATATGTTTCTTTTTAAACGATGGTCATTAAAGCCAGATGTGTGCCTGTTCAAACTTACAGCATGACACAAGCTCAGCCTTGCGAGAGTGGTAAATGCTTTTGGCATTGGAAGGAACAGGTTTTCCCAGCCAGCCAGTTGGATCTTGTACTGTATTTGTGTCTGTCTTAATTGGAACTCCTGAGATGTGATTTTCAATTTAATGGTTAGTGACTTAGCTTGCACTCTGTAGAATGGGGCCATGGACCATTAGTGACACTCTCTGTAGGAACTCTTTATGATAATATATTGCTATAGTTTTCTGACTGATGTGACTTCCAGCTCCTCCCTGCTCTAACCCATTAAACACATATTTGCTAGCTTAGTTTTCCTAAGCATAACTCTGATCAAATTATTCTCATATAACTTCAGTGACTCACTATTACCTACAGTATCAAGTGTACAAATAACTGTGTACCCTTAATGCAACATCATTTACTATTATTATTATTATTTTTAAGTGAGAGGAGGGGAGATAGGGAGACTCCCACATGCGCCCCAACCGGGATCTACCTGCAATCATGTCTGGGGCCGATGCTTGAGTAGCCAGCTATTTTTACTGCCTGAGGCCAACATTCAGATCAGCTGAGCTATCTTCAGTGCCTGGGGCCACACTCAAACCAATTGAGCCACTGGTTGTGGGAGGGAAAGAGGGAGAGAAGAGGGAGAGGAAAGGAGAAGAAGCATATGGTCACTTCTGTGTGCCCTAACCAGGAATCAAACCCAGGATGTCCATATACCAGGCTGACCCTCTATCCACAGAGCCACTGGCCAGGGCCACAACATTCTTTAAAACATGGCCTAAGTCTATCTTCCAGCCCCTCCCACTAATTTTATATATATGTATACTCCTGTACTCTGGCCAGGGAGCCCTTATAGACCTCATGTATTAACCACTTATTATATGTGCAGTACAGTGTTAGACCTTGAGGGTTCAAAGATAAAGTTTGTTGTTGTTGTTTTTTATCATAAAATAACTTATAGCCTGACCAGGCGGTGGCGCAGTGGATAGAGCGTCGGACTGGGATGCGGAGGACCCAGGTTCAAGACCCCAAGATCGCCAGTTTGAGTGCGGGCTCATCTGGTTTGAGCAAAAGCTCACCGGCTTGGACCCAAGGTCACTGGCTCGAGCAAGGGGTTACTTGGTCTACTATAGTACCATGGTCAAGGCACATATGAGAAATCAATCAATGAACAACTAAGGATTGATGCTTCTCATCTCTCTTCATTCCTGTCTGTCTGTCCTATCTATCCCTCTCTCTGACTCTCTCTCTGTCTCTGTAAAAAAAAAAAAAGTAACTTATAGTTCAGTCGTAGAACAAGGCCTTTGAGGAAGAACTGGAGATAAAATGTGTCGTATGCTCTAAGAGCAGAGTTGCCCATACTTTCTGGTATAAATAACAGTCTGATCACTGCTGGTTCTGGGCTATGAATGTCCCTCTCATCTTCCCCTGCCCATCCTGGCTCCACACTCTGTTCCACCTCGTATGTCTTCAGCTCTTCCTGGATGCCCAGCAACGGATTACAAACAGCCCCTTCTCCCTGTGTGTGCTCCTGGCCACAGTCGTGCTCTTGTCATCTCCTGCAGGCCTCCTGTCATCATCTCCCAAGTTGTCTCCCTGTCCCCAAGCAACTGCCAGAGAGGCCTCACTGTAAATCCCATGTGATGGTGTGGGTCCCCAAGCCATGTCCTTTAGGCTCCCTCTTGGCCACAAGGTGGACCCAAAGCTCAGGCTCTGGGCGCTGCTGTGCGGGCTGTGCCTAGGGGCCTCTCAGGGCTGGAGTCATGGCCAAGCCTCAGCCTGGCCTTCAGGGCACCTCCAGCCTGAGGAGTGTCCTGAGGCCTCGCGTTGCATCCTCAGAACTCCAGTGGACTGTACCAGTGTCTTCTGGTGGGCAATCCAGGGAAGCCCAGGCTCCCTGACCTGGGATGGGGGCCTGAGAAGGTGGCAGTGTCCTCTCCTGAGTGCTTCCCTGCTTTGGGCTGCAGAAAACACAGAGAGAAGCCTCCACTTCTGGGCTCCAGGCCTTGCTTTCCTAAGCCCGCTTCCCATGGCTCCCGTGGTCTGGAACTCTAGGCGTTGCTGCTTGCCCACCCTTTCCTGTGGCCTCGTCCAGACTCGATGACTGAACTCTGGCTCCCTGCCTCTTGGTTAACTCAGGAGTCTAAGGGTATTCTATGGGGAATTGCCCTGTGGGGGACTGTGCTTCTGGAAAGAGTGAACAGATGGGAGGAGAGGCTGGAGGGCTCAGTGGGAGCTGCACTGTCACATGGTCCATGTGGAGTGGAGACATTGTCCTCAGCAGTGGGGAGGCAGAGGGCTTTCTGGGGGAGCTAAACAGGGTCAGATTTATGTCTTAGAACGGTCACCATCAGTAGCCAGGAGCTGCAGAGGACAAGATAGTTAGAGGCGAAAGAATTGAGGTGTGAGATGACAAGGACTGGGCCCTTCATAGTGTCCTAGTGCTGTGGGAATGGGGGCGGGGGGGGGGGGGAGGTAAGAGGCACTGTGAAAGGAAGCAGGTTCCAGGATTGACAACCAGAGAGGTGTCCTGCCACTTCCAAGGGGACTCCTGAGCCCGTGGTCCCTGTGCTGGCCCTAGAGGAGCTAGGGTCCTCGGGTGGGGAGGCCTCTGCTGGCCACTTTCCCTGGCCCCAGGCCCCATCTGCCAAGAGAAGGGGAAAGGTAGAGGGGAGCCGTTGTGGTCCGCCATAGGCCCAGTGCTTTAAAAAGCCTGCGGGCTGCATATCCTACGAGCTAGAGGATGTGGTTTGGGCTGTCCCTGGAAAAGATCTCTATTTATGTGTGGAAGGATATTTTAGATGAGGCTTAATGTGCAAAAAGGGAGGCCGACCTCTCTGTAGGGGCTGCTCTTTAAAGGCATGGTACACTGTAACATCTCAGGGGCAGAGAGGGGATGGCTGGTGCTGTAGGTTTTGTCTTTATCACAGTTGTGCTTAGGCCACAGGGCTGCTTGTCAAGTTTCTAAATCTCTAGTCCGGATTCTGTCTGTAACTCAGTGTGCTGTTAAACAGGACACTTCATTTTCCCCAGGCTCTCCTTAATCACCTGTAAAACACTCCATCTTTTAGAAAGTGACAGGAGGTGCAATTAATTTGTGTTTGTGGAGCACTCAGAGGTCCCCAGACGAAAGCCACTGGGTGAACTGCTGAATTTCCTCCACGCAGATGGGACCTGTGGTTTTGTAGCCTTGCTCATGTGGTTACTGAGTAGGGAGAGTGGTTTTCATGATTTCAGAGTCAGCTTCTTGGAGGGTACTTCCTTCCTTCCACTTTCTTTCCTCCTTCTTTCAAAATATTCTTTAGGAAAATTCTTTTAAAATATGGAGATGTGGCCCTGGTCGGTTGGCTCAGTGGTAGAGCGTCGGCCTGGCGTGCAGAAGTCCTGGGTTCGATTCCCTGCCAGGGCACACAGGAGAGGAGCCCATCTGCTTCTCCACCCCTCCCCCTCTCCTTCCTCTCTGTCTCTCTCTTCCCCTCCCTCAGCCGAGGCTCCATTGGAGCAAAAAGATGGCCTGGGCGCTGGGGATGGCTCCTTGGCCTCTGCCCCAGGCGCTAGAGTGCCCCGGATGGGCAGAGCATTGCCCCCTGGTGGGCGTGCCGGGTGGATCCCGGTTGGGCGCATGCAGGAGTCTGTCTGACTGCCTCCCCGTCTCCAGCTTCAGAAAAAAAAAATACAAAAAAAAAAAAAAAATATGGAGCTGTACTGATAGAAATAATGGCGATGTATCCACCAATCGGAATAAACAAATATTTTTTTTTGCAATGAGCAATTTTGATTAGCATTTAAAATATTTTTTATACAACCACACACTTTGAGTTATGTGTGAGTTTTAAACCTTATTTGTTTTTAAAATCAAAGAAATAACACATTCGTATAGCCCGTCTCATCCCTTTGTCCTCTTCCATCCCCAGAGGTGACGCTGTCATGGATTGCGCCTCCCTATCCATGGAGTGTGCCCGTGGGTGGCTGTAGATTTTCCCTGTATGTAGCAGAACCAAGTTATAGATGGCATGAGTGTACAGAGCATGGGGATGGGGTTTGGAGTCAGGAGGACCAGGGTTTGAAACCTGCCTTGACCACTTCTGGCCTGTGTTCTTGGCTTCCTCAATCCTCAGTTTCCCCAGGTGTAACCTGGTGATGATTAGTTTAGTGTCATTGTTAACACTAGAGACAATGGCACAGTGGCTTGTTCAATACATGACAACAAATATCATTTAACCGTTATGGGTTTTTTGTTTGTTTGTTTGTTTGTTTTTACAGAGACAGAGAGTCAGAGCGAGGGATAGATAGGGACAGACAGACAGGAACAGAGAGAGATGAGAAGCATCAATCATCAGTTTTTTGTGGCGACACCTTAGTTGTTCATTGATTGCTTTCTCATATGTGCCTTGACCACGGGCCTTCAGCAGACGGAGTAACCCTTTGCTCCAGCCAGCGACTTTGGGTCCAAGCTTGTGAGCTTTTGCTCAAACCAGATGAGCCCACACTCAAGCTGGTGACCTCGGGGTCTTGAACCTGGGTCCTCCGCATCCCAGTCCGACGCTCTATCCACTATACCACTGCCTGGTCAGGCGACCATTATGGTTTTAATCTCTTTCTTTCTGCCCTTTGAGCGCAGGGGTCCTGCCCTCAGCCTGTGTCAGATGCCCTTTGTACGGACAGTGCCTCCTCACTCAGTGTGGAAGCTTAGTAATTGTTCCTTGAAGGAATGATTGTCCAGTGTTCCTGTGTCCTGTGTCCCCTGTGTGACCGCCCTGCTCTCAGCCTCAGTTCAGATCCACTCAATGGCTGGTACAAAGTCTGTTCCCAGCATGCCCAGGGGAACTTTGGGGCAGGCTAGCTGAGGACACTGGCCAGGTTCTGCTGTCATCTCTGTGGGTTGCACAGTAACTCAGTGTGGTAGTGGTGATGGTGGCGACAGCAGTGGCGGTGGTGGTGGCAGTGGTGGTGGTGGTAGGGTGATGCAGAGCCACCTCTTTGCACTTGATTTTCTTAATAGTCCTGGATTTTACAGTGACACACGTGCCCTCTCCACTGTTAGGTGCTCATTCTGCAGTGATCCACCCTGCCCACCATGGTTGGGATGTCTGTCTCTGGCAACACATGGGAAACAGGGCACGGGGAGCCCAGGACTGAGGACGCCGAACAGAGACACAGACACAGGCAGGAAAGGGACAGCAGGGGGCGCCAAACCCGCATAGTTCTGCCTGGAGATGAGCCTGGGTGAGCCGCAGGCCTTCAGACTCAGGTTTCTATTAGTCTGTATGCTCATCACTCTCTTTCCTGGGCTTTGGTCACTTCTTTCCGTAATAGTCAGATTCCACAGCGGGGCAGCAGGGACTGTTCTTTGTGGAAACGACAAGCAAACCCGTGCCCTTGTCCCTGCACTACTCCTCCCTAGATGCTTCCGAACAAAGAAACAAAAAGCTGCCCAGAGATTGTAGGAATCCCCAGGAGGGGCCTGGTCTCAGAGGTCAGGGGGCCTGCCTCCAAGCAGCAGAAGCTGTCACCACAAGAAGCCACCTTATTCATCATCCGTTTATTTGTACGTGTTCATTTTAAATCAGGAGCCAGAGACCAAGTGCGATGGACTGAATGCTCATGTCCCCCAAAAGTATATGTTGAGCTGTAACCCCAATGGGATGGTATTTGGATGTAGGGCCCATGGGGGTGATTACATCATGAAGGCAGAACCCTCACCAGTGGGATGAGTGGAGCTTCCTTGCCCCTTCCACCATCTGAGGACACAACAGGAAGACCTGGGAAGCCCTCTCTAGACACCAAACCAGCCGGCACCTTGACCTTGGACCTTCCAGCTTCCAGAACTGTGAGAGGTAAATGTTTGTTGTTTAAGCCGCTCAATGGATGGTGTTTTTGTTATAGGAGAATGAATAGACTAAGACGTGGGGCAAAACCTGAACTGAAGCGTAATTGTCCACGTCCTGTTATCTGCTATATGGGCTTTACAGTGTTTTAGTTTATATCTGTTTGAGGTCAGCACAATCATTGTTTCAGACTAGGGCACTAGATAAAAGCCCTCTAATCCACATCATTTACATCCCTCCTCTCCAGTTTTCACATAAAGCTCTGCACTCCAGCTAAATTATTTGCTTATTATTTTAACATCCACTATATAGAACTCACATAAATTGATTTTTAAAAGAAAACTACTATCATGAAAAGAAAAGTAGTATTTTTCAAATACACATTAAGAGAAAGAACTAACATTGAAATAAAAGCACCTAGGACACCTCCTTTATTCTGCATGGGTGGCACTGGTGGGACTCGCCCCAGATCTCTCTGAGACACAGAGCTGGACTCAGCTGGGTGTGTTTCCTCTCTGACACGTGGCCATGGCTCGGAAGCAACAGTCTGGTCACACGGGTAGGTCTTTTGCTTAGAGTCTGTGACAGCTTCCTTTTTTTAAAAAAAAAAAAAATTTACTTATTGATTTGAGAGAGAGGGGGAGGGGGAGAGAGAGAGACAGAAACATCAGTCTGTTCCTGTGTGTGCCCTGGCTAGGGCTCGAACCACAGCCAAGCTGCATGAACTCAGGCTGGCATGGCGCTCCTGTCAGGCTGGGGTGGGGTGGCCTCTCTCAGCCCTGCTACGATTACCAGACTCCCAGAAATTGGTGTTTGGTACCTCAGCTTCTAGGCCTTTCCTCTCCAAAGGGAAACACAGTCTTGTGTTTCTGTTTCTGAGCAGATCTTTGCTGAGGAGAAACATTGACATTATTGACAACCCAGTAAAGATGACATGACTGCTAGGCCATGAGGACGATGGATGGGTTTGAAAGGGGCTGGGGGCCAGACTGGACCTTGTCATAAACCTGATATGTGGCCCCATCCCCTGGGAAGTGGCCTGTTGGCGCTGCAGTGGTCCCCTGCTGTCATTTGCAGACTGGAGGCAAGTCTGTCTGTAATGTTTGCAGGCCCGTGGTTTGTGCACTTGAGAACTGAACTCACAGGTCATTGGAAGACTGTAGCAGGGGAGCTGGCCCTCACCAAAGGTGGCCACAGGCTGTCCTCTGGTGGGAGGGGAGTGGGATAGGGATTGGGAGGGGCACAATGGGCTGTTAGGGTCCTGGTGGTGATCTGTTTCTTGACCTGGTGATGATTCGCTGCTGTGCTCACCTTGTGACATTCATTCTGTGGTCGATGTCTGATGTCTACACTTCTCTGTGCGTCAATAACATTTTCTAAAAGTCTTCTAATCATAGACCATGGAAGAAGAGAGATGAGGGTACGAACCCTTGATTCAGTAGAATATTCCTTTCCCCATGGGCTGAGGGGCAGGAGGTGGCCCACCGAGCCTTCTCATTCCAGGCTGCAGCTGGGAATATCCCAGGCACAGCGGAGACCGCAGAGGCCATTAAGTGGGGAAGGAGGGAGAGGCTGCTGCTAAGAAACAGGGCTCCCTGGCCAGAGTCTAGATTAAGGATGCTATCTGTTGCTTTTGTTACTATCCCATGAAATGACCGAATGCAAACCGACTAGAAGAGGAATAAGTACAGTACTGAGTTTCTGAGGGAGTTGTTTTGCCTGGCTAGCACTGGCCTGTGATGGGTCAGGCTGGAGGAAAGTTCCTGTTCCCAACCCTGCGCCATCTGGAAGTGGGTCCCTACAGGAGCCTCCCCAGTGTCCCCCCTCAGGTGCGGAAACGGAGGACATGGGCCGAGGGGAGCCTCTGAAAGAGCAGAACCAGGCGGTCAGAGGCTGGCTCAGGGCCTCCCTCACTGCTAGTGCCCACGTCCTTGCTGTTCTTGTCTGATGGAACATGGAACAGGTGAAGGGCTGCTGACGTCACATCCTGTTTTCCCTTTCATTTCCAAACAGGAAATGCTGTGTGTTATCCTGTTTTCACTCTTGTACACAAGAGCACTGTTGTATATGTTGGGGATGCTTACATCTATCAGTGGTCTAATGGGTGTCAAACTATGAGGTGCCTCATCTGGACTCCAGTGAGAGGAATCTACATGGCCCAGAGACCCTGCTCTTGCAGTTTGATACAAAAACAGGACATAATTTTGGACGGTCTATGACCAGAGAGGGAGAGATTTAATTTTTGTATATATGTGGCATAACTAATTATGTTAGCTAGAGACTTTATTGAAATTGCACAAATGGAAGGAAGGGTGTGTAGATAATGAGAGGGTAAGGGGTGGATCATAGTGCACATTTGCCTTCAAGTGTCAATTTCCTTTTCTTATGATAATAGTACCCCAATTTCCTTTTGGAGAACCAAACAAGCCTCTTCCCAACCCTAGGACTGTGTGGTTTATCCCTCTCCCTTGGCCACAGTGTTGATTCAGAGATAGGTGAGTGACTGAGGGCCCAAGCCATGAGATCTAATCTCTGAACTTTAAGAATCTCCTGGGAGAGAGAAGCTCCCTTTCCACTGGTGGTGTTAAGGTAGTAGGATACAAGCCTGGAGCCGCTGGGGGCTGTCTTAGCAATGCACAGGAAATGTCTACCTAAACATAGCTGATAAAGATGAAAACAGGGCAGAAGATAGTGAAAGACCAAGCTTTGTGTGTTCATCCAAGCTCTGATGACCATTACATTCCTGTGCCTTTAGTTGCACCAGCCAAAAAATATCTTATAGTTTGCTTGAGACCATGTAAGTTGGGTTTCGGAGACTTTCAGCTTAGAATCCTGTAGCAAGATCAGCTTTGAGAAATGCATAAGCACTCCCATATGCTTTGGGTGTGTTTGGTGCTTAGCAGCTTTCCTGAACTAAGTGGGATGACAGCAGCTTTTACTGAAATGTTGAACTTTCAGGAATTAACACGGTCAAGGGATGACCTAGTTGAATACGTTCTTGTGTTTTTCTGGCTTGGCATCCAAGGCCTTAGAGGACTTGTCCTATAGCACATTGCTAACACATCGCTTGGTAGTAAGTATCTGCCCTCCCAAGTGAAGGATATCCGACCTTCTGCAGTCAGAGTGTGTCGTTATGAATCACAGCTGAGTCAGTCCACAGATGCATGCATGTCACAATGACGGTGCTGTGTTCTGCTTTGCACACCCATGTGTCAGCAGCACATTCTACTCAGGGAAGAGGGCTGACAGCAGTAGCTTTGTTGACCATCACCGTTAGACCTAGGGACACATGGGATATAACAACAACAGTGGTGTTCAGGGTCAGGATCTGTGGCCTCAGATCCGGGGCTGAGGAACAAGGGTGGAACAGTGACATTAAAGAAGGATGACTCCTGGGAGCTGAGGGGCTGTGTGACATCACGTGGTTCAGCTGATGGGGCTGTGCGACATCATATGAGGACCAGGGCTGGGGAATAGCAGATTGGCTTGGCCAGTTACCTCTCATGTTTTTTCCTATTATGAATGTGTCTTATCTTTCCACCAAATTTGAAGTCAGAGCTCTTCCTCAGCATCTGGCACAGTGTGGACCAAAAGTAGGTGCACAGAGAAGCTTGTCGAGTTAAAGTTTTACTAGGTGTGTGTGTGCAGTGAGTGTCAGGTAGGTGCTGGGGGTGGGGGTGGGGGGGTGGAGATGAGCCCAACAAAGGTCTGCCCTCTGGGGCTTGTGCTGGCTAGGGGAGGTACACGAGAGGTTTTGAGCCTGCTGTCAATCCTATGGATGACTGACATAGTCAACAACGGCTTTTATTTATTTATTCCCATCTGTTCAAGGAATCCTGGGAGCCCTTATGATGATTTTTTAATCCTGACAAAAAGAAAGTACTGTTTCTTACTGCAGGAGACTTGACCTTCATTTCCTAAAAATATCAGTGAGATGTCTGTTGGATGAAATTGTGAATTTGGCCCGATGGTTGTCACTAAGACAACAAACCCTAAAATAGGGACAGACACTGATAAATACTGAATAAAATAAGGGTTGGTACCAATAAAACAGGCATTGATAACAGGCTCTGTTTGATGAACACTTTGTTACTAGCAACCCCATTGTATTTATAATACAGCATGGTTTATGAAAGCCTATGATGGATGTTATGTGGAATTTCATACAATGTAATTTCTAAAAAGGCTTTTAAAGTAATAGAAAACTGACCTTGATATAATGTTAGGCAATTAAAATAGGTTACCATACATGGGGCTTGTAAAAAAATTATATGTATGTATACATATATACATAAACACAAACATATTTACACATTTATCTATATCTCTATTTATCTATACATACACCCACACAACTAACTGGAAAATGCTCTATGTTAATAGTAGTTATCTTTAGGTCATGGGATTATAAGTGGTTTGGGCTTTCTTCCTTTGTATTTCCAAATGTTCTATAATAATTATGCATTTTTAAACATAATTACATATTTTATGATTAGAATATGAAGACAAAAATTGTTTTTTTAAAAGCGAATTAACTGAAACCTATAAACAGTGATATTGTATTTGATAATGCCATATGTGGGTCATATCAAACATCCCACATTTTGGTCATCCCAAGGTGACCATACCCACCTTGTGTATGGTCATCCAGGAAGCTAATGGTGGAATTGAAAATTAGGTTTGGAGAACTTTGAGGTTCTTTGCTGTCTTCCTGGGAGCCCTTGCCCATGTGCCTGAGCGAGGCAGCCTGCTGACATCACTTACTGGTGGTGTGAGTGTGGCTGGAAGGAGATGTTGGGAGCAGCAGGGGGTGTCTTCCGGGAAACCACCTCCAGGCAGCCCCCACCTGAAATGGGAGAGCTGGGCGAGTCTGATTTGTCTCATGGCCTCCTGAAGATTGGTCACCAGCTTGTTTTAGTTCAGAGCAACTGTTCAGCCGTGTGCTTCCCTTGCTTGGGTTGCACTGGGATCCAATCATTCACTGACACAGAGAAACTGAGTCTTCCTTGTGATACATCAATCTGTGTCAACCTGCTGCTGTATTTATCTACCAGTATATTTGCAGGAAAGCATGTATGCAAAAGAAAGTGTGGCAAAAGGAATGAATTCAGTTACGTGTGGTGGGTGGATGCGTAATTACGTTATTCTGTCTTATCAGGCCATGGATTTTGATGTGAGGCAAAAAAGTGCTATCAAGTGGTCAATATTAGCAAAAAAGAAAGTGTTGTCTTGGAGGTATGCCAATCCAAATGATCAGAAGGACCCAGCACCTCCTCCGATTCATACAGAACCTCAATGAACTTAACGCTGCCCTCCAAGATGAAGCTTGGACCCTACTGGGTGGAGAGTTTGTGGGACAGGACAGAAGGAAACTATGGGGCAGAAGGGGTGGGGAAGCAGAGAGGGGAGGTGATTTTCCAGTGCCCATCTGATGAGTTTTCTGCTTGGACTCCATGGTGAAAGTAAAGACTCCTTTAATGCTAGTTAGGCCAAACCTACTCAAAGTAGATCTCCTTTCTGATCATGGACTCTACCTTCATGTCCTACCAGATGTGATAGACACAAGGAGGGGTTAGAGATATAATTCTCAATTTCTACCTGCTGATGTAGGCATGGGAAGCAAGACTGTTTCAACAAAAGTTTACCTGAAGATCCACAGAGGGGAGCCGTCTTGACCCTACGAAGCACCTGCTGTGTGCAGCTTTGCTGAGCACTTGAATTGGGTTTGAGAAAAAGCTAGACTCCACTGACTTTTAGCAGTGGAGAGTAGAAAAGAGGAAATTCCAAATAGAGGGAGATGTTCTAGCAAAGTCACGGGGTTGGGATAGAGATAAGAGCATTGGAAAGAGCATGGGGGACCAGTCTGGCTAAACTTAGAGGTTCACCTGCTGTATTAGTTGTCTTAGTTGTCTGTGGCTGCTGTAACAAGTTACCACAAGCTGGGTGACTTAAGACAACCGAAATTTATTCTCTCAGTCTGGAAGCTAGTCCAAGTCAAGGTGTCAACAGGGCCATGCTTTCTGAAGGCTTCAGAGGGGCATCTGTCCCATGCTCTTCTCTTAGCATTTAATGTTGCCAGCAATCCCTGGCATTCCTCACTGTGTAGTTGCATCATTCCAATCTGTGCCTCCTTGTCATCACATGTGTTGTCTCTGATGTGTCTGTCTCAGTGTCTCTTGTCCTCTTACAGAGATACCAGTCCTATTGGATTAGGGCCCACCCTCATTCAGTATGATCTTATCTTAACTCCATTACATCTGCCAAGATCCCATTTCCTAGCTGCATTCACAGGTACCAGATACCTTATAGCTACTGATTCAGTTAGAACTTCAACATATCTTTTTGGACACAGTTCGACTCATAACATCTGTGAAGCAAATAATAGATTATTAATTATTACTTATTGAATGAATAAATAAAATGAGTGACATATATTGGACATAAGATGTGTACATGGTTATGTGAGGGTCTTAAGTGTCAGGTGGAGCTTGGACAATGTGTCACTTTGGGTAGTAAATCTTGTTAATTGAAGTGTTGAGTTGATTTGATAGGGCCAGGCACTGGAGAGTTATAGTTAATAGTTTGAGATTTAAAAATTTTAGATCTTCAATCTGCCTAAAGATGTCACCAGATTTTTGTCCCTTGATTCCATTAAAAAGTATTAAAAATAGCATTTGCCTGCTTGGAATATCCACATAGCAAGTCTGTGGTCTCAAAACAGAGATTATTTTTCTCAGCTAAAGTCTTTGATAGTAGCAGTAATGAACTCAGGAAAGCAAACATGGAAAAAGCCAGTGGTGAGACCATCATGAATGCGCTGTCATTTTCTACAGAGACAGTCTAAATATAGCTTCCATGTCATATATCAGCACCTTAGACAGCGCCTTCCCCTGCGCCTCCTTGGTCTTTCCACAAATAGTGCCCATTACATTACATTCCGCACCTTCCTGCAGCTTCATTAGAGGGGCTGGTATTTTGGCTCACCAGTAGGACTGAATCTCTAATGAACAAGTCAGGAGGCTGGTTTCTTCATGAGTCTCCATATCAGTCCCTCAGCGGTGGGCACAGGTGCTATGCTGGCAGGTAGTAATCAGCTGTAGGCAGTGTGCTTTGCTGATTCATCCTCTGTAGAAACTTACGAGACGTTCATAAACATACCCAGCAGCTTATGCTTCTGAACCCACCTGTTCTGAGTTGAATTGTGCTCCCCCCAAAGATACATTTCAATCCTAAGCTCCAGGACCTCAGAATGGGGACATTTTGGGAAACAGGGTCTTTGTAGATGTAATGAAGTAGAGATGTAACCATTCAAGTGAACCATAATCCAGTATGACTGGTGTCCTTTTGCATACAGACACAGAGAGAACACCACGTGTAGACAGAGACAGGGATTGAAGGGCAGTAGCACGGGCCACGGAAGACTGAACATTGCCAGAAAATGCCAGAAGCTAGAAGAGGCAGGGAAGGAGTCTCCCCTACAGGTTTAAGAGGGAGCATGGCCCCACCAACACCTTGATTTCAGGCTTCTAGCTGCCAGGACTGTGAGAGAATACATTTCTGTTGGCTTAAGCCCCCCAGTTTGTAATATGTATATTTTGTTATGGCCGCCCTAGGAATTGAACTCACTGTTCTCTTCATCCCAGTTTACCTGTCTTGAGTTCCCCTCTGTCCTTGTACTCTTGGCTTAGCTTAGCAAACTAATCATTACTATGGTGTTTGCAGTTGATGGCATCGTGGGGTGCATGGGGAGTGCCAAGCACTGCATGTTCTGTAAAGGGACCTTGTTTGGCAGGTCACCACAGATGTGGTATTGAGGAGAGTTGAATAAAGGGACACACATCGTGTGGACAGGAGTAAGGGAACTAACAGGGCTGGTGAGAAATGGCTACAACCAAATGGGGCTAGTAATAGAGGGTGTCATTACCGCCCTCGACCTGAAGGAGACAGTTCCCAGAGCCAGGGAGAGCGGTAGCTGTGGCTGTAGGAGCTGGCTACCCAAAGGGAGCTGTGGCCTTCTGTAAAGGCACGGGATCACTGTCACCTTCCACACAGCAGGGACGGAGCCAGGGGGGATTATCCTCCTACACTTTGATTTCTGTTAGCTTCACCCAGCCAGAGCTGGAGGACAGGAGAGCCTGTAGCTGCATGCTATAAAGGTTGTTCTCCGTGTCATACAGAGAAGGTTGGAGAAGGGTACAGTTCCCAGGAAGGGGTAGGCATGGGGGATGTGTACTGAACGTGCCCGATGGGGCCGGGAGTCAGCCATCGGCAGCCCACAGCTCCTCTACAACTTAGATTTGCTTGTCCACGGATATGCCTAGTATGAAAAGTGCCCTTTTCAAGCTTATTTGCACTTTGGCACCTTTTATTGTTGTGGGAAATAGCAGTATCTTAATGCTAAGTCCTAATATAGATTCTTTTAATGCTTAAGGATGATAGGGTGGAGATGGGGGGAGAGAAACTTAACAAAAATGAGACAGGCAATGGGACAGGTCTTGTTAGATCAGAGGCAGGGATTGTCTTGGTTCTGCTTTAGTTTAAGTACTTACTAATACTTCTCTGGATTATTTAAGGAGCTTTGACATATTTGATGTATTTCTAGCCCATTTTCTTCATTGTCATGAGTTATCTTCCTATAACACAGGTCAGAAGGTTTTACCCTCTCCAAATCTTAAGTGGCTCTTCTTGCCCAAAGTTTTGTTTCAATTCTTGGTTGCGGCTCTAAGGCCCTCTGGATTTATCTCCAACCTATCTTTCTGGCTTAATCATCCACTGTGCTTTGTCTTTGCTCCCATTCTTGCCACACGGCACCCCTCAGGCTTCCCTGAACTTGCTTCAGACCTCTGTGTTTTTGTACGGTCTGTGGAATCACCCTCACTTCCATTCAAATCCACCTCTCCATGTAGGTTCCACTGAGCCACCCTGTCGGAATTAATCATTCCCTACTTCACCTCCCACAGTATTTTGCTTACTCCTCTACTATAGAACATTTTGTCCCTTTGCTTTATATTACAGCTAATTGTCTTCCCTTGGATCCTGAGCTTCTCAGGGACAGCCACTGAGTTTTATTCATCTGTGTCCCTGTGGCTTTACACATAGTGGGGTCTTGGTAAATGTTAATGAATGGACACTATTAAGACCATACAATATGGATAATTGAGAGGCTGGCCTTGAAGTCTATGTATCGTAGCTTCAGAATTTCTGATCTTTCTTCACCATTGCCAAAAGTTCAGCCTGACCAGGCAGTGGTGCAGTGGATAAAGCATCGACTGGGATGCAAAGGACCCAGGTTCAAAACCCTGAGGTCACCGGCTTGAACGTGGGCTCATCTGCTTTGAGCAAGGCTCACCAGCTTGGGCCCAAGGTCGCTGGCTTCAGCAAGGGGTCACTAGGTCTGTTGTAGCTCTCCCACCCTCCAGTCAGGGCACATATGAGAGAGCAATCGATGAACAATTGGGATGCCGCAATGATGCTTCTCATCTCTCTTCCTTCCTGTCTGTCTGTCCTCTCTGTCTCTGTCTCTGTCACACACACACACACACACACACACACACACACACACACACACACACACACAGAGTTCAAAGGAAGATAATCTAGTTACTGGAGAAGTCATGGGGGGGTGGGGGGGTCTGAAACGGAAGTGCAGCTGCAGGCTCTCATCCCATTTCACTCCTGTGGTTTTGTCTCGTGGCCTTGACTCGAAATTCCAGTTGGAAGCTTGAAATGCAACCAAAATAGTTTCTTCTGTGTCACTCAATAATAAGGCTTTCTAAAGCCCTTCATTTTCACTCCAAACATTTCTCTTGAAAATCAACTCCACTACAAAGTGGGCCTAATCCAGCCGCCCCCCTGCGGATGTGGTATGGCGGATGACGTGAGATGGCCCATTTTTAGAATCCCCAATATGACAACATGTTAAGCATTTCATTCATTTAAAAAATGGAAATAAATGCAGCTGCATCTGGCTATATGAACAATAAAAGTGAAATTATAGTGCTAAGCCAAGTGAGAGGGTGCTCTAAATTGAGAGAGACACCCAGCCTTGAGGATAATTTAAGGAGCATTAATAAATATATTTAGAAAACTCATGCACCATACATAACTCATACCTCCAGCCCATTTTTTTTTCATTTTATGAGCTAGCAGAATTCATGATGACAGATGAAGAAAAACAAAGAACTGGCTGCTACCCAAAACCAATTAAATAATGAGAGAAGGAAGTCACATGCATTAAACATGCACGTTGAAATCCTGCATTGCTATACTTAAAATGACTATATAACTTCATATTTCTCATTAGAATCTCTTATTGAGTTAAGCAGTGTTCACTTTTCAAAACCTGAATTTTCAGAAATCAACTCGAAAGTCTGTCTGTTTAGAGCTATAACAAAGTTTCTCACCCAGGCTGCCCACTGAAGCCATTGAAACTCATAACATTGATGCCATATTGTATCTTCGCAAGAAAAATTATTAAAAAAAAAAACCATTTCCATTGCAATGTTAGCATTTAGGTAAGTAAATTATTCTCTCATCCCTGAAATTGCTCAAAAAAGTCTTTCATTTTTACTAAATGATAATGCCTGTGGAAAAAAAGATTTAATTAAAGAGAGATGGAAATATAGATTGGTACTAGAGTGGAGAGTCTAAAGGGGAACTTGGGCTCTTTCCCAGGCTTTCTAATTTGATGCTGTTGGTTCTCTCTGACATTCAATCTCACTTCCTAATATGGGACCTTCCTTTTTCCTTGTGTGGATGTATCATAACTGGTGCTACTTTATACCTATCACTCACATCAGGGCTCTTTTTTTTTGGCTCCCAAATTGAAGGAAAAAGGGACAAAAGAGAGAGGTGTTTTCCTGGGGGTAATTGAGCAAAAACTGCATGAGAAGAAAGAGCAAGAAGGGTGTGTGCATATGAAAAATAAATTTCCCGCATGAGTGAAGTTGAGCCGAGTCAGCAAAAATGCCGACTCCCCTTAAAGAAGAAAAAGCCATTCATGAGGTCTGAGAGTTTCCCTGCTCGCAACAGGCCAGGCTGGTGCCTCCTGGAAGGTAGGCATGATCTCAGAAAAAGCAGAGAAGGGCAAGCACGAGGTGCCACTGCCTGTCCTGTTTTGTGGGATACAGTATTCACAAATTGTAGCTTTTTTTTTTCATTTTTTCATTTTTATTTATTTTTTTATTATTTTTTATTTATTTATTATTTTTAATTATAATTTTATTTTTTTAATGGGGCGACATCAATAAATCAGGTTACATATATTCAAAGATCAACAAGTCCAGGTTATCTTGTCTTTCAATTATGTTGCATACCCATCACCCAAAGTCAGATTGTCCTCTGTCACCTTCTATCTAGTTTTCTTTGTGCCCCTCCCCCTCCCCCTTTCCCTCTCCCTTTCCCCCCTCCTCCCATAACCACCACACTCTTATCAATGTCTCTTAGTTTCACTTTTATGTCCCACCTACGTATGGAATAATGCAGTTCCTGGGTTTTTCTGATTTACTTATTTCACTTCGTATAATGTTATCAAGATCCCACCATTTTGCTGTAAATGATCCGATGTCATCATTTCTTATGGCTGAGTAGTATTCCATAGTGTATATGTGCCACATCTTCTTTATCCAGTCATCTATTGACGGGCTTTTTGGTTGTTTCCATGTCCTGGCCACTGTGAACAATGCTGCAATGAACATGGGGCTGCATGTGTCTTTACGTATCAATGTTTCTGAGTTTTTGGGGTATATACCCAGTAGAGGGATTGCTGGGTCATAAGGTAGTTCTATTTGCAGTTTTTTGAGAACCACCATACTTTCTTCCATAATGGTTGTACTACTTTACATTCCCACCAACAGTGTATGAGGGTTCCTTTTTCTCCACAGCCTCTCCAACATTTGCTATTACCTGTCTTGTTAATAATAGCTAATCTAACAGGTGTGAGGTGGTATCTCATTGCAGTTTTGATTTGCATTTCTCTAATAACTAAAGAAGATGAGCATCTTTTCATATATCTGTTGGCCATTTGTACTTCCTCCTGGGAGAAGTGTCTGTTCATGTCCTCTTCCCATTTTTTTATTGGATTGTTTGTTTGTTTGTTGTTGAGTTTTATGAGTTCTTTGTATATTTTGGATATTAGGCCCTTATCTGAGCTGTTGTTTGAAAATATCATTTCCCATTTAGTTGGCTTTCTGTTTATTTTGTTATCAGTTTCTCTTGCTGAGCAAAAACTTCTTAGTCTGATGTAGTCCCATTCATTAATTTTTGCCTTCACTTCTCTTGCCATTGGAGTAAAATTCATAAAATGCTCTTTAAAACCCAGGTCCATGAGTTTAGTACCTATGTCTTCTTCTATGTACTTTATTGTTTCAGGTCTTATGTTTAGATCTTTGATCCATTTTGAGTTAATTTTAGTACAGGGGGACAAACTGTAGTCGAGTTTCATTCTTTTGCATATGGCTTTCCAGTTTTCCCAGCACCATTTATTGAAGAGGCTTTCTTTTCTCCATTGTATGTTCTTGGCCCCTTTATCAAAAATTATTTGACTGTATATATGTGGCTTTATTTCTGGACTTTCTATTCTGTTCCATTGGTCTGAGTGTCTATTTTTCTGCCAATACCATGCTGTTTTGATTGTCGTGGCCCTATAATAGAGTTTGAAGTCAGGTATTGTAATGCCCCCAGCTTCATTCTTTTTCTTTAGGATTGCTTTGGCTATTCTGGGTTTTTTATAGTTCCATATAAATCTGATGATTTTTTGCTCTATTTCTTTTAAAAATGTCATTGGAATTTTGATGGGAATTGCATTAAATTTGTATATTGCTTTGGGTAATATAGCCATCTTGATTATATTTATTCTTCCTAACCAAGAACAAGGAATATTCTTCCATCTCATTATATCTTTCTCGATTTCTCTTAACAATGGTTTATAGTTTTCATTATATAAATCCTTTACATTCTTTGTTATGTTTATTCCTAAGTATTTTATTTTTTTTGTTGCAATTGTGAAGGGAATTATTCTTTTGAGTTCGTTCTCAGTTGTTTCATTGTTGGCATATAGAAAGGCTATTGACTTCTGTATGTTAATTTTGTATCCTGCGACCTTACTGTATTGGCTTATTGTATCTAGTATTTTTTTTGTGGATTCTTTGGGGTTTTCGATGTATAGGATCATATCATCTGCAAAAAGTGATACCTTTACTTCTTCTTTTCCGATATGGATGCCTTTTATTTCTTTGTCTTGTCTGATTGCTCTGGCTAGAACCTCTAGTACCACATTAAATAAGAGTGGAGAGAGTGGGCAACCCTGTCTTGTTCCTGATTTAAGGGGGAAAGCCTTCAGTTTTGTGCCATTTAATATGATGTTAGCTGATGGTTTATCATATATGGCCTTTATCATGTTGAGATATTTTCCTTCTATACCCATTTTGTTGAGAGTCTTAAACATAAAATTGTGTTGTATTTTATCGAAAGCCTTTTCTGCGTCTATTGATAAGATCATGTGGTTTTTGTTCTTTGTTTTGTTGATATGGTGTATTACGTTAACCGTTTTACGTATGTTGAACCGTCCTTGAGATTCTGGGATGAATCCCACTTGATCATGATGTATTATTTTTTTAATATGTTGTTGTATTCAATTTGCTAGTATTTTGTTTAGTATTTTAGCATCTGTATTCATTAGAGATATTGGTCTGTAGTTTTCTTTTTTTGTGCCATCCTTGCCTGGTTTTGGTATGAGGGTTATGTTGGCCTCATAAAATGGGTTTGGAAGTATTGCTTCTTCTTCAATTTTTTGGAAGACTTTCAGTAGAATAGGAACCAAGTCTTCTTTGAATGTTTGATAAAATTCGCTGGTATAGCCATCAGGGCCTGGACTTTTATTTTTGGGGAGGTTTTTAATGGTTTTTTCTATTTCTTCTCTACTAATAGGTCTGTTTAGGCTTTCTGCTTCTTCTTGACTCAGTCTAGGAAGGTTGTATTGTTCTAGGAATTTATCCATTTCTTCTAGATTGTTGAATTTAGTGGCATAAAGTTTTTCATAGTATTCTACAATAATTCTTTGTATATCTATGGTGTCCGTGGTGATTTCTCCTCTTTCATTTTGAATTTTGTTTATATGAGTTCTTTCTCTTTTTTCCTTGGTAAGTCTTGCCAAGGGTTTGTCAATTTTATTGATCTTTTCAAAGAACCAGCTCTTTGTTCTATTAATTTTTTCTATAGTTTTACTGTTCTCTATTTCATTTATTTCTGCTCTGATTTTTATTATCTCCTTTCTTCGGCTGGTTTTGGGTTTTCTTTGTTCTTCTTTTTCTAGTTCCTTAAGGTGTGAAGTTAAGTGGTTCACTTGGGCTCTCTCTTGTTTGTTCATATATGCCTGAAGTGATATGAACTTCCCTCTTATCACTGCTTTTGCTGCATCCCATAGATTCTGATATGTCGTATTGTCATTTTCATTAGTCTGTATATATCTTTTGATCTCTGCACTTATTTCTTCTTTGACCCATTCATTTTTTAAAAGTATGTTGTTTAGTTTCCACATTTTTGTGGGATTTTTTTCCTCCTTTTTGCAGTTGAATTCTAGTTTCAAGGCTTTATGATCAGAAAATATGCTTGGTACAACTTTGATTTTTCTGAATTTGCTGATGTTGTTTTTGTGGCCCAACATATGGTCAATTCTTGAGAATGATCCATGTACACTGGAGAAAAATGTATACTCAGTCACTTTGGGATGAAATGTCCTGTAGATGTCTATCATATGCAGGTGCTCTAGTGTTTTGTTTAAGGCCACTATATCTTTGTTGATTCTCTGTTTGGATGACCGATCTAGAGCTGTCAGCGGTGTATTGAGGTCTCCAAGTATGATTGTATTTTTGTCAGTTTTTGTTTTAAGGTCAATAAGTAGCTGTCTTATATATTTTGGTGCTCCTTGGTTTGGTGCATATATATTAAGAATTGTTATGTCTTCTTGATTCAGTGTCCCCTTAGCCATTATGAAATGGCCATTTTTGTCTCTGAGTACTTTTGTTGTCTTGTAGTCAGCATTATCAGATATGAGTATTGCTACGCCTGCTTTTTTTTGGATGTTATTTGCTTGGAGTATTGTTTTCCAGCCTTTCACTTTGAATTTGTTTTTATCCTTGTTACTTAGATGAGTTTCCTGTAGGCAGCATACAGTTGGATTTTCTTTTTTAATCCATTCTGCTACTCTGTGTCTTTTTATTGGTGAGTTTAATCCATTTACATTTAGTGTAATTATTGACACTTGTGAGTTCCCTATTGCCATTTTATATATTGCTTTCTGTTAGTTTTGTGTCTTGTTTGATCCTTCTCTTTCGTTTTTTTATCTTTTATTTTTATTTGGTTGTATTCCATACATCTTTCCACTGTTGCTATCTTTTTTATCTCATGTGCTTCTGTGGTGGTTTTTTCAATGGTGGTTACCTTTAGGTAATGAAAAGGGTTCCTACCCTGTTCATTGTAGTGCACTATTTTGTGAGTACTTTTGCACTCCATCGCCCTTTGCTACTGTTAATCTCCATCCTCTCCCCCCTTTCTTTTTGTTGTTGTCACAGTTTAAATTTGGTTTTATTGTGTTCTTCTTGGAGCTTTTACTTGTGGCTTTATTTTTTTTGTTCTTTGTATCTGATTGGAGAAACCCCTTTAGTAATTCCTGGAGTGGGGGTTTTCTGATGATAAATTCCCTCATCTTTTCTGTATCTGTGAATGTTTTTATTTCTCCTTCATATTTGAAGGATAGCTTTGATGGATATAGTATTCGTGGCTGAAAGTTCCTCTCTTTCAGGACTTTAAATATTGGAGTCCACTCTCTTCTAGCTTGTAGAGTTTCTGCTGAGAAATCTGATGATAATCTAATGGGCCTTCCTTTATATGTTGTATTCTTCTTTTCCCTGGCTGCCTTGAGAATTTTTTCTTTGCTATTGGTTTGTGCCAATTTCATTATGATGTGCCTTGGAGTAGGTTTGTTGGGGTTAAGAAAACTCGGAGTTCTGTTTGCTTCATGAATTTGAGGCTTTAGTTCTTTCCACAGGCTTGGGAAGTTCTCATCTATTATTTGTTTGAGTATGTTCTCCATTCCATTTTCTCTCTCTTCTCCCTCTGATATACCTATTATTCTTATGTTATTCTTTCTAATGGAGTCAGATAATTCTTGTTGGGCTATCTCATTTTTTTTAATTTTTGAGTCTCTTTCTTCCTCTCTCTGTTGAGCCTCAAGTTGCTTGTCTTCTATTTCACTAATCCTCTCTTCTATCTGGCCTGTTCTATTAGCCAAGCTTGTTACCTCGTTTTTCAGCTCGTGAATTGAGTTTTTCATGTCTGTTTGATTTGTTTTTATAGTTTCAATTTCCTTGGACATATATTCTTTGTGTTCATTGAGTTGTTTTCTGAGCTCCCTAAATTGCCTTTCTGTGTTTTCTTGTATATCTCTGAGTATTTTTAGGATTTCTATCTTGAATTCTCTGTCATTTAACTCCAAGGTTTCCAATATATTAAATTTTTTCTCCATAGATTTTTCCTCATCTATCTGTGTTACCTCTCTTTCTTTTGTATCCACGATATTTGATTTTCTCTTCCTTAATGGCATCTGAGGGTGGTTTTGTTGATAGTATTAATGAGATTTAATAAAAAAAATAAAAAGTTAAAAAAATAAAAAATCGAAAAAAGTTGAGTTTTTTTAAAAAATTAATAATGAAATAAAGAAAAATAAAATAAAATAAAAATTTTAAAAAAGGAAATTATTCCCCCCCTCCTTTTTTTCTCTCCTCTCCTCTCCCCTCTTTCTTGAGAAAATCTTGTGGTGAACTGTGAATTATATTGTATTTAATAGAACAAACAATGCCTGTAATGGAGGGCCTGAATTGGGGAAAAGTAATAAAGGGGCAAGAAAAAAAAAAATAAAAAAAAAATAAAAAAAAGGGGGGTATGGACCCACAAAAAGCAAATAATGAAAAAATTTGGATCAAGAATAAAATGATTTGCGTTTAGGTGTTGGTTGACTAAGAGTTATGATGAGAGGAGTAAGAGGGAAACAGGAAAATGGGGGGACAAATTAAAAAATTACTATTGTATTTAGTGGAACAAGAGCTTGATAAAATGGAGAGCCAGGGATGGGAGCACTGCTAGTGAGTTAAAAAGGTGAAGTAAAAACCCCCCAAAATGCCACAAACATAAGTTTGAGTCCCAGATAAAATAATTTGTTTGTTATTGAGGTTTGAATGAGAGGAGACGTAAAGGAGAAAGGAAGAAACTAATATAGAGGGAGAAAAGAAAGAGAGAGAGAGAAAAAAAAGAGGGAACCATTAAAAGAAGAAAAAAGAAAAAAGAGGAGAGAGAGAGAGAGAGAGAGTTAAGGGTTTTGGAGTGCAACCCTCATAGAGAGAAAGGAAGAAGAAAGAAAAGATAATGGGAGATGTAACACTTATGGGTAGTGTAGTTCAAGGAGAGGAGAGAGTAAGACCGGTAGAGAGTTAAACGACCAAATTGGAGGAGGAAAAAAAAAAAATCGAGGATGAAGATAAGAGAAACAAATGAACAAATATAAAATGGGATAGGTTATAAAGTCTGCGGATTATTCTGATTTTGAGAGGTTATCTTCTTGCTTTTTCTTTTCTCTCCCTCTTCCTTGTCGGTGACTCTGTACCCCGGGTTCTGCCCCTTTGGCACGCTCAGGTAGAGGTTTGCAGTTGATAAGTCTCTATGGCGATGTCATGTATTGTGCTTCAGTCTCGTTGGCAGTCGAGGCTCATTAGCATTCATAGGCTCCGACAGTGAGAGAGTCCGTGTTCCTGGAGCCTCTCTCCTAGTCTTTCCTTCCTCAATTAGTAGCCTGAGAATCCAGCTATGGGGTTGCTGCTGCCTCTGCCTGGATAGTAAGAGGCTCAAAGAGCTGGCAACTCCCCACTCTATTCCCACTCAGCACAGGGCTCTGGGTAAGACTCAGTCAGTCAGAGCCGCTAGCATAATCAGCCGGGGCTTCCGCCTACTCAAAGACCTCTGGCTCTGCCACTCTGTCCGGTAATACGGGCGGCCACCCACTCCCAGGGCGCTTGGAGGAAACTCTCGTTCACTATCTGCGCGCGCAGACCAGGATATTAGACCGGAAGTCTCGCCCTCTGAGTGAAACCCCCCGCCTGCACTGAAAAGTTCCAGTGTTGGAATTGGCTGTTGCTCTGTCCCCGTGTGCGGCTTTTTCAAGGCGCTGGGGCAGCCTGTGACTCCGCCCTCGGCCCACACAAAGGCCCCGACTCTGCCCCTCCGTGGGACAACACGGGCTCCCACTCCCGAGGTGCTGGGAGGAGTCTCCTGTCCCCTCTCCATGCGCGCAGACCAGGATGTGAGGCCGGAGTCTCGCCCTCTGAGTGAAACCTCCCGCTCACACTGAAAAGTTCCAGTGTTGGAATTAGCTCTCGCTCCCTCCCTGTGTGTGGCTCTCCCTGGGTGCTGGGGCAGCCTGGAGGCTTTCGGCCCACACAAAGGCCTCTGACTCTGCCTCTCTGTGGAGTAACACGGGCGCACCCTCCGGGGGCTTTGGAAAGAATCTCTCGCCCACTATGCGCAGACCAGGGGATCAGGTAAAATGGCTGCCCCGCTTGTCTTTCTTTGTCTGGGTTTGGCGCGAGTGTTAGCTGTATTGCCCGGGTTGTCACAGGAACAGTTTTTCCTCGGCTTGGATCTCCGTGCCACAGCCTGGTTCGGCCGTTTGTTCCACAGCCTGGATCTATTCACTCCCTTTGCCCGCCTCAGTTTCTATATTCACGGATCCCAGAGAAACCCGCCCTGTTTAAGTTAGTGAGGAAGGCGGAACATTTCTTACTCCCTATTTCCTTCGGGGTTTGGTTATATATTTAGCCAATTTTTCGCTCGATCATACCTTTGGGTGTATTGCGAAACATCTGGAGGCTCCCAGGATAGGTTTTTCTGTTTCTGGTTGAAGATCTTGTTGAGGTTTGGGGGAGATTTATCGGTATCGCTTCCTACCCCGCCATTACTCTGACGTCATCTCCACAAATTGTAGCTTTGAGATTTACTAGGGTGTTTGGTTTTTTTAATCTCATTAGCAACTTTGAATTTTATGAGTATTGAGATCTGTTCCTTTTTTGTTTTCCGTAAACTGCTGTATTCTTTTTAAAAACTGTATCTACCTCTCACTCTTTATCACCATCCCCTGCGGTCCAACTTGCTACCATGATGTAGATTCATCAGACTTACTTTTCTGCCAGAGCTCCGGGCCCCCATGGATATGACCTTACCTTTCCTAGCCACGCCCATGCACTCACGGCTCCATGTCAGTGCCTGGCACTTGCTCTTCCCTCTGCTTGGGATGCCCTTCCTGCAGATCTTTGCAGGGACTTCTCTGGGGGTTGAAGTGCTGTTGGTCTTGTTCACCTCTATACCCAAGACCGAGAACAGTCACTTAATTGGCCAATTGATTGTAGGTGCATAGATCCCATGAGACACCCACTGAATCTGTTCATCAGAATTCTTCAACCAGCAGGATCAAATGTGAGATTTGACTTTTTAGCTCTATAGCTATAGGGGACAAAAGGTTCTCTTTTGCTGTCATAGAAGCTTTATGGTTCTCTAACTTCGACATCCGCTGAGATATTAAAGCCCTGAGTTTATCTTTTTATTTATTTTGTCTGTGAACTCACAAGTGTGTTCATAAGCAGCCAGCCCAAACAGAGCCTTTATATTTATCATGCCCATCAATGTGGCCGTTCACATCCTCCCCTTGGTCTCCTTGTGCCTTGCCTTCTCTAAGCACTTCGTCCCAAGCAGTCAGAAGTGGTCACTTAGGTACCCGGTTGTTACTGCCTACCAGACTACCAGCATTCCACTTCCCACTGGCATGGAGACAATCACTGCCTTCCAGTGAAGTTGGCTCTGATAACCAATCCAGATTTCTGGCTTTGAGTCAGTTTCCTGGGGCTGTTTTAGAAGTCAAGCATTAGTTTAGTTGGGAAACAAAAACCACTCTAGGGTTTTTAAACAGAGGGAATTGAGCACAGGAAATTGGTAACAAAGGTCTTGGAACAGTGGAAGAGCCGAAAGGGGGCTGAGTCCCCAAAGCTTGGTCATCACAGAGCCAGTCTGCCACTAGAGCTGGGTGCACAGAGGACATGGTGTCCCCAGAGCTCAGGACTTCCTTGCTGCTGAGGCTGCCGCTGGAACTGGCTGCCAGAGGCCTTGCTCGCTCCTGCCACTGCTTCCGCCACCACCATTGTTGCTTTGGTCACTGCTGTCACTGCCCCTGTTGCTGCTGCCAACCCTAGATTCAGGAAAAAGAGATGACTTCTCTTTTCCTCCTACTTTCTAGTCTCTTCCCAGTCGTGATGGGGTAAATTAGACTCAGGACACAGCAGGACTCTGGATGGAGCACATATTTTTAGCGACAAAGCCGATGACAATCATAAGCCAGAAACAGGCGTTCCACCACTTCATTGGACTGCTGAAGTGACAATCGCTAGCCACAAGATGGATGAGCCCCAAACGGGCCTATCTGCGTCCACACCTGCCAGGTTGTTGCCATACTGCAGGCTGAGTGAACAAAAGGATATCGATCTCCAGGATTGCAAGGTTCCCTGATGACTGGAGATGCCCCAGCCCTTCTGGCAACTTGACAAATGATAGTTGAAGAACACAGAGTGCCCTGTAATCCTGAATTGACCCGAAAACAGTGTCAGAGGTCTGATGTTAAGAAATGCTCCCTTTCCCTTCACTTTCTTCGGCTTTGCCTGGTAATTGTACTGTAAATATCCTAAGGGAAGCAGTGCTGAAAGTGACCTAGATCCTCAGAATCACTGGTTTCTGGGCCCGGAGGGCAGGGAGACCTCAGATCCCAAAGAGGGTCTCCTCTGACTGAATGTTGAATCCAACTGAAATTTATTAGAATTTAGTGTTGAGTTGTCATCTTATATTTGGTTATTGATTGTCCATTTCAACTGTAATTTCAATGACTTATTATTAATTACTGAGAATTCAGACTTGCCCACAGAATTGCCTTTTCTATCCTTGTTAAAGGAAAATCCTTGGTTGGAAAATGGCAGTGGTTTTCAGCTACTTCTCAGGCTAACCAAGTGGGACTTAGTAGAACTATATCCACCCATCCCTCCCTCCTTCCATCCCTCCATTGTCTCCCTCCCTTTCTCCAATCCATCCATCCAGTAGCCATCTACCCTATGAACCATCCATTCACCAAACCTGTATTGAAGACCCATGTTGATCACCCTCATCAGACTGGCAGTGAGATCCCCATCACTGAGAGAGGGAAGCGTGAACTGTCTGTCCCTGGCATGCTGTAGTAACACAGTTCTCAAGTTCTCACTGAGTGAACTGGAACATACCAAAGGAAATTTTTTATTTTATTTTTATTTTATTTTTAATTTTTGTGACAGAGAGAGAGAGAGAGAGAGAGAGAATCAGAGAGAGGGACAGATAGGGACAAACAGACAGGAAGGGAGAGAGATGAGAAGCATCAATTCTTTGTTGCAGCACCTTAGTTGTTCATTGATTGCTTTCCCATATGTGCTTTGACTCAGATGCTACAGCAGACTGAGTGACCCCTTGCTTGAGCCAGCAACCCTGGGCTCAAGCTGGTGAGCTTTGCTCAAACCAGATGAACCCGCACCCAAGCTGGCGACCTTGGGGTCTTGAACCCTGGTCCTTGGCATCCCAGTCCAACGCTCTATCCACTGTGCCACCGCCTGGTCAGGCACCAAAGGAAATTAATACATTGGCCAGGGTAATATGTCAGGCATTTGCCAATTAAGTGGGAAATAGTAAGTAAAGAAGGAAGATGGAGTTGGAGGGCTATAGATAAGAGTGATCAAGGCATTGGAGAAAGTCAATGAATGCTAAGTATATTAACCACCAATTAAAGGCTAAGTGTGAAAGCTGTAGCCAGATGGTGGAATGAATCTGAGGCCCAGGCTCAGATCTTCCACATCCCAGTCCGACGCTCTATCCACTGCGCCACCGCCTGGTCAGGCCAGGCTCAGATCTTAATGGTAAGAGTAGCAATGTCCCCGAGGAAGTTGAGTTCTCAATTTTGTCAAGTCTGCTACTCCAAGGTCAGGGCCTTGGGTGAGGCAGACTGAAATCCTGAGCCATGCAATGGGGACATCAGGGTGGATAAAATCTGGACTCTTTCTATCCCTCTGAAGCCCTGGGCCCACAGAATTAACCCACCCCTCTCTGTGAAAGACCAACACTCCCTTTTACTTTAAGATGATGCCATTGGGCTGATAGATAGGGTTGGGTCATGACATTGCCTGGCTGGAGAACTTTTGGGGCAGCTAAGGCAGGGCAGAGACTGTGTCCTAAGGGAGCTACAAGAGTATTCACTGGCAGGAGCCAGGAGGGTGTATATGGGAAAGGTCTGAGGGTTCTAGATCAAGGGAGCAAATCTGTTGGGTGATGGAAGTTTATCAATATGGGACTACAGTTACATGACACAGGATTTAATGTCTTGGCAAAGATCCTGGGAAACGGAGCCAAGATGCTACTAAAATGGCACTTGGAAGCTTGGAAGAAGCAATGGTTCGTATTAACTGAAGTAGAAATGTCAGAAATGCTGTGGCAGACAGTGAAAGAAGGGACCAGAAGGCTCAGAGAAGTGGGCATGCTAGAGTGGAGATACCGTCTAAAGCTGGAAAACTCACCAATGATCATATTTGGTGTGCAGGTCTGAGTGTTTACCAAAGTAATGAGCAAGGAGGAGAGGGGCAGCAGCATTGCTGAGAAGCTCAGTGGTGGTTCTATAGGCAAGGGTGACCCTAGGAGAGGCCATTACAGAGCTGAGCTCTCCTCTAGAAACAGGGTAGTAGACTCCCAAAATAATAGAGGCCAAGAGGTGGCCCGTATTTGTCAGAGAAAGATGGAGCATAGTTATTACTGTAATGAGAGGCAGGGTTGAGTGACAGCCCTGGGGACATTTCAGATCATGTTGGTTAACAGAACTTGTACCCCTAGGGGCAAGAGAGACAGTGCCACGGGTGTTGCTCAGTATACACAGTCGAAGCAACCAAGGCTGGGGGACCAGGAGGCCGAGGACCACTGCCACAGTTTAAGAAGTCATAATATTTTGCCTAATTCCCAGATATGAGCCAATTTTCAGACTCAAAACTGACTGAGGAAGAGGCCAGGTTTCCGTGGTCTCTCCATAGTAGGACCCTGCAACCCTGCGGCAAGGGCAGATGGTCCTGATTCTCCCAGCCCTTCCCCACAGTGACCTTTTGTCACTTACTTAAGTTACTAACTGTTCACTGGGGAGAAGGAAATGTTCTAACATCTCAATGAAAGCTCCATACATGGCCAGAGTTGAGACTGAATCTTCGAACCCCAAAGTGTTGTCAGGGCTCTCTGTAAGGTTGGGGGAGCACAGAGAAGCCAGGTAATAATGTAGTCCCGGCCCAGGTCTGGCTCACAGCATCCACTACAGAAGAGGTGGGATGCCTTGGCCATTTGATGTCAGCAGCCTCTCTCACTTCAGTAAATCATTGTAGAGAACCGAAACACAATAATAAGTAACTAAAAGTTTTAATCATCATCGTGTGCTGCCAATTCTAAACATGCGATGCTAGGCTCCTGCTCCCCAGCAAACCACTCCCACACGCCTCCAGCTACTGAGCTCCTGGTGTGCGCAGGGTCAGGAAGAATGCCTCCAGCCCACTTTGTGAGCACTCACAGGGCTGAGATGTGGGAAGGATTCAGTGGAAGGAGGAGGCATTGAGAATGACTTTTCCTACTTCCCATTTCCATGTAGCTCCGACGCAGCAGCTTCTGAAAGGTGGCAGCATCGTTTTCAGCTTTTAAAGGCACTTAATTACACTGCTTTGAGCTAGTAAAATAATTAATAAATGTTAACATTTGCATGTCGCTTTAATTAAGAAATACACGTCTCTAAATGAAAAAGTGCCTACCGGCTTACCCGTTAATTATCAGAGTACTGCAAGACGGCACCAAAAGTACCTTGGTAAAATTAACCATCCATCATCTCTTGCCAATGTGAGTCATGGTGCCATTTTCCCTTGGTATTCAAACTGCCAGCCAGGAGCCCTTACCTGGTAGGGGTAGAGGCAGAGACTGCTTGGCTCTATACAGTTGGGGCAAAGGATGTTTTTATTAATACCTTCTGTTTTCTACTTCTTTTGTTTAAAAACAAAAGAGATGAAAATGCTTTATCATATTATGAAATAAAGTTATTTGTGATTTTATCTTCTCTTTTCTATATCTCACTAGGATTTTCCAATATTTCCATCAATTAGGTGTAAGCTCATTGGGGCAGGACATAGGTCTCTCAATATGGTTCCTATTATTATTGTTTTAATTAAAACTATTTTAAAAAATATTGCAAAATATGAAACAATTAAGAAAAATGCATAAAATAATAGTAAGGGCCTGACCAGGCAGTGGCGCAGTGGATAGAGTGTCGGACTGGGACTCAGAGGCCCCAGGTTTGAAACCCTGAAGTTGCCAGCTTGAGCACAGGCTCATCTGGTTTGAGCAAGGCTCACCAGCTTGAGCCAAGGTCACTGGCTTGAATAGAGTCACTTGGTCTGCTGTACCCCTTCTGCCCCCCCCCCCCCATCAAGGCACGTATGAGAAAGCAATCAATGAGAGAAACTAAGGTGCCACGATGAAGAATTGATGCTTCTCATCTCCCTTCTGGTCTGTCTGTCCCTATCTATCCCTCTCTCTGTCTCTCTCACAATAAAATAAATAAATAAATAAATAAATAAATAAATAGTAAGGTTTTCAAATTATTATAAAGCAAATTTTCAGATCACAACAGACTGTTGCAAGAATCCCAGAGCCTCTGAGCACCTCTTCTAATTATGTATTTTTCCTCTTCCTAAAGGTAACCACTGTTCTGACTTTTACGATAATCATATATATCTTTGATTTTTTTTTACCACTTCAGTATGACTCCCTCAACACCAAATTTCAGTTTCACCTGTTTTGAACTTTATATGATCAAAGAGTATATTTCATGTAGCACCGCATTTGTGAAATTTATCCATAGTGCCGGATGTAGCTCTGATGCATTAATTTTCACCATGGTATGCCCTGGAATGAATATACCACAATTTATTTACCCATTTGACTCTTTGTGGATGTTGGCTTCATACTGATAATGCCGCTATGAACATTCTTGTATTTTTTTTTTTCTTAAGTTGGAAACGGGGAGGCAGTCAGACAGACTCCCGCATGTGCCTGACTGGGATCCACCCGGCATGCCCACCAGGGGACGATGCTCTGCCCATCTGGGGTGTTGCTCTGTTGCAACCAGAGCCATTCTAGCACCTGAGGCAGAGGCCATGGAGCCATCCTCAGCGCCCGGGCAAACTTTGCTCCAATGGAGCCTTGGCTGCGGGAGGGGAAGAGAGAGACAGAGAGGAAAGAGAGGGGGAAGGGTGGAGAAGCAGATGGGCACCTCTCCTGTGTGCCCTGGCCAGGAATCGAACCCGGAACTCCCGCAAGCCAGGCCGATGCTCTACCACTGAGCTAACTGGCCAGGGCCCCGCTATGAACATTCTTATACATGTCTATTGGTATATATATTATGTACTATGTAATGCCCCTTCTAGGTACTTCCATATTTAGGAGTAGAATTTCTGGGTCACAGGGAGAACATGGTAGTCATCTTGGAAACAAGTTTCCAAAATGATCGAACCATTTACACCCCCATCAGTAACACACAGGACTTCTGTTGCTCCACATTCTTCCCAGAACTTGCTGTTCTCTGACTGTTGAATTTTAACCATGCAGGTGAGTGTTTAGTGATATCTCATTGTAGTTTTAATGTGTTTTCCCTCATGATTTTTTTTAAATTTTTTTTAATTTTTTATTTTTTTTCTTTCTGAAGCTGGAAACGGGGAGAGACAGTCAGACAGATTCCCGCATGCGCCTGACCGGTATCCACCCGGCACGCCCACCAGGGGCGACGCTCTGCCCACCAGGGGGCGATGCTCTGTCCCTCCGGGGCATCGCTCTGCCGTGACCAGAGCCACTCTAGCGCCTGGGGCAGAGGCCAAGGAGCCATCCCCAGCGCCCGGGCCATCTTTGCTCCAATGGAGCCTTGGCTGCGGGAGGGGAAGAGAGAGACAGAGAGGAAGGAGGGGGGGGTGGAGAAGCAAATGGGCGCTTCTCCTATATGCCCTGGCCGGGAATCGAACCCGGATCCCCCGCACGCCAGGCCGACGCTCTACCGCTGAGCCAACCAGCCAGGGCCTTCCCTCATGATTTAATAGCACTGAGAACCTTCTCATAGTTCATTTGTCATTTGTGTATTTTCCTTTGTGGAATTGTTGTATAAGCTTTTTTTTTCTTCAATATATAGTCTGGTTATGAGCCCCCTCATTAGTTATATGTGTTAAAACTATGTTCTCTCACTCTGATTTGTCTTTTTATACTCTTCTACTTGTCAAAACAAAAGTTCTTGATTTTGATAACTGAAAGTTCTCAATTAAAATTATTCCAACTGCCTGACCAGGCGGTGGCACAGTGGATAGAGCGTCAGACTGGCATGCAGAGGACCCAGGTATGAGACCCCGAGGTCACCAGCTTGAGCACGGGCTCATCTGGTTTGAGCAAAGCTCACCAGCTTGGACCCAAGGTCACTGGCTTGAGCAAGAAGTTATTCGGTCTGCTGTAGCCCCACGGTCAAGGCACATAGAGAAAGCAATCAATGAACAAGTAAGGTGTCGCAATGAAAAACTAATGATTGATGCTTCTCTATTTTATTAGAAAATAAAATTTGCTAATTATATATATATTATTCCAACCAATCTCTCTTTTCCTTTAAGGTTTGGAGGTTTCCTTTGTTGGTCATAAATGCATTCTTCTGCATCATTTTATAAAAGCTGCCTTTTCTTTTAAATTTATTCTAGTTTTACAGTCCACCTGGGACTGAGTTTTGTGAATGGCGTGACAGGAAGTTGGGTTTTAGTTTTTTTCCCTCATGTATTACTCAGATATCGATGCTGAGGCCACACTTCCCCTGGTCCGTCCCCTGTCAATGACTGAGCATGGCGAGGGTACTAAAGCTGGACCATTCCCTCCCCACATGGGACTCATCCAGTGCTGACCTTTGCTTGGAGATCACCCATCTGTCAACTGAGATTCTATCAGGACTGAGGCTCTTCCTACGCAATCTCCCTTCCACCTATCACAGGTGTCAGACCTGCATTGGGTCTGAAGGCTCTCCCTGCCCCCTCCTGCTCCCTCTCTCTTTATCCTTCACAGACACTCCCCTCAATTGCCCTCTACCTCAGCCAACATCTTGCATATCAACTCCTGTTTTGGCATCTGCTTCTTGGAGGACCTGAACAGACCTAGAGTGGGTAGATCCTAGAGTAAGAGAGAGAGTCCTACTTCAGTGTCAAGGTGACACAGGGCTAAGTTCAGGGCAAAAGAGAATGGATAAGGAGACTAGATTGAAGGACTTCCTGAAAGAATAATGAATGGAAACTTGTGCCTGGCAGTGTGGAGGGCAGGGGAGGGGTGAGGTTGAAGATGGCTCTAAGATCAGGACAAAACCATTGTGTCAAGGAGGTGGAGCATTGAAACATTTTAGATAGGGATACATACTCTGTGTGTGTGTGTGTGTGTGTGTGTGTGTGTGTGTTCATTCTAGCCACAGGTAAGGTAATTACAAAATAGTTTGGTGGAAGGAAAAAAAGAGTGCAAGAGGTGTGGAATCAGAAAAATTCCAAAGAACCTTTAAGAATCTTCGGATTGGGAGCCATTAACCTGGGCTCAGCCCGCTCACCCATACTCAGCACCTCCCTTGGCTGCTAGGCGCTATCCATCGCGCAGATGTTGTGTCTGGAAAGGGAGCTAGACTTTGAAGCTTCTTTTCCATTCTAGGATTGGACAGACAGGTATTTATTTAAAGGAGCCAGATGGTTCAAGGGAGTTTCTAACTTTATCTTGTTGGGTACCAGGTTTCAAACTAAATTTGGGCTCTGGCTTTCAGCTTTCCCGTTGGCCCTGGATTAAGAATAGCCTCTCGCTTACCAGCCATCTGGTCCTCCTAAGTCTCTACTGGTGAATGTTGTCTTCCCACAGAGAGGGTGTAGTCTCAAACAAAACCTCTATAAAATGAATATATGTTTTTCGAACAGGAATCCCCAGGTGGGATCTTAGAGAGGAATAGGTTCCCACATTGAAAGGGTCCATGGGATGGGAGTCAGATTTATGTTTGATTTCATGAAGTGAACCCCCTTGAGCGGTCACATGGTGACGTGTACCCTGTACGGGGTAGTCTGTGCCTGTGCTTCTAGGTCTTTTCTTCCTGAAACTTCCTTTTCTTCACACACCAACTGCTACCTATTAGCCATGATCCAGCATCAATAAATGTTTGCAAATGCCTGCTACGTGCAAGGCACTGGTGGCCCACAGTGGGAGAAGAAACAGTCACTACCAGTTTGGAACATACCCTGGTTAGTTTTCACCATAACATTAGTTATTTTTAGGGAAAGAATCCATTATTATTTCTATCAAGACCGTCTCTGGCCAGGGTCTTGTAGAGACCTCAAGACAAACCACAGTATAAATTTTCTCTGTTTCTCACTCTCGGTGCCTGTTCCTGACAACCCAGCATTTTTACCCTCATAGATCAGGCCAAAATGAATGTGAAGGACTAATAGGAAGAGGGTAAAATGTCATAAAAGTGGACCCATGTAACCAGAGGGGTTGCATAGATTTGAAAGGAGACTTTACCACTTGCTTTGCTGTGGAAAGTCTGGAGTTAAGGGGGGGTGGGGTGGGGAGTCTCAGGCCCTTTCTTCTCTGCACCAGATGCAGAGTCACCTCACCACACACCTCACTGCATCCCACCTGCTGCCTGGTCCACACACCTGGACAGGCCTCACACCAGGATGCCTCTGTGTACCAGAAGGAATCATTGGAGTTGAAAAAGACATATGTCATTGCCTGGATGGGTATGGCTCAGCCCATTCCTGTCTGGTGTCTGGCTGCAGCAGCTGTGGGGCTGCACGGGGAGGGTGGATGATTCCAGACTAAACAAGTGGTGGGCACAGAGCGCTCACCACTCTGCATCGGAGCCCGCTTGAGTCTCACGTTACATATGCCCCCAAGGCTGTGTGTGAGCAGATTTGGAACTGGGAAGTCCAGTTGATTTAATTCATCAGACGTTTTCCAATAACAATAGGCAGGCTATAAAACTGATAACCATACCCCAGAATGATTTTGCAATGCTTAGAAACTCCTCTTAGCATTCGACAGGGGAGTTTTAGGAGCACCAGGCCTGAGTGTATGTGTATGTGCAAAAGGGAACTTGGTGCAAATATTTTTTCCTGCAGAAATCTTAAACAAGTCTCGGAATTGTGATTTCAGTTTTTATTGTCCAGCTGCGTGCCTGAGTCACTGCCATGTTCCAGTGTCCCAGGCGTACCTCCTAACCTGTGTCACCTCTGCACCCAAGGTGGAAAATATAGGCACGGTGTGTGAGTCGTGAGGCTCTGCTCTTAGGGACAGGCTGAGTGAGCATCTCCTGGGCTTGTCCAGTGGGTGTAAGTTGTGGGGAGTGTGAGCCCAGTGCTGCCCTTCTTGCATTCTTTGCTCTAGGCCTTTCGATCTAGTGTCCTTCTCCTGTGCACTGTGTTTGTCCCTGAGCCTCCACACCTGCTGTTTGCCAGCCTGGGGCTTTCTGCCCCTTGTTCCCCCAACCCCACTGTGTGTGGTGAACCCCACCTCCTCTTTGGAGTCTGAGGAGTACTTGCTCCCCGGGACCTGGTGCTGTGTGCTCTTGCAGCTGCCCCTGCTTATTTTGTCACACTATTTGTCACATTTGCTTCTTTCTTTCCCTTACTAAGCTGTCTTCTCCACGAGCCAGGGACTGTGCTTGTTTTCCCCAGCATACAGTAGGTGCTCAATCACTGAGTGAATGAATGGACCCTCTCTGTTGTCCTTTGCTGCCCTGACATGGCTGGGGTCTGGCCAGCCCATCTTCTTTTCCTCAGTTCCCTCATTCCCTCCCCCCCCTCTTCCAACCAGCAGTGGGAACACAGCCCTTGCCTGGCCTGTTTTCTCGTCCTCTTTGTTTTAATTAACTCAGAAATCTCCACTGTTCTTTTCTGTATCGTACCTAGGTGCCCCTTCTCTGAAGGCTATTTGGATGAAATAATAAAACCTTGCACACGTGTTTGTTTTTCCCCCCAAACTGCAATCTGGTTCTAGATAGAGAAAAGCAAAGCTGTAGGGGGAAGACCAGCATCAGAGCCTTTATTGCTGGAATGTCAGCATTATCGGCAGCTGTTTTTGGTGTGGGGTCCTTTCATGTGACAGATGCTTTCAAATTGATTTAGGGATTTATAACGTTTGGACCAGAGGATAATCCAAGGCAGGCAGTGAGCAAGCCATTATCTCTACTCCTTGTTTGCCTGTTAGAGTCCCAGTAATGATGGAATCCCCCAGGTGGGACAGCGTGCGCTGGCTTGCAGGTGTCCCCTGTGCCTCGACTTTTATATCCTCCATCACCGGGCTGTGGCTTCTCTCAGAACGGGTTCCCAAAAGGCATTTTCTATTAATAAAAAGAAATCACTGTGAAACCCATTAGATGTTTATTTTTAATAAAGTTGGCCTAAATGACAGGGGTGGGGTGTTGGCAGGTGGAGAGCCAGTTGCGGCAGAGACGTGTTAGTCCTTGACTTTGCGCAGACCTGGAACCCGATCCTGGGGCATTCTTCAGTCTACCAGCAACTGCTGGAGTTGCAGGAAAGCCACTGTCCAGTTTTGCTCAAATGTGTTCTAAAATATTTCTAGTGAAACAAGAATGAAAAGAATTAGAAGAATGGGCACCCCACCATATGCTACCTGCTGCACTGTGTCCTGTACTTAGTCATCATCTCATTTAATTGTTTTGATTAAATATTGAATGGCTTCAAAAGGATATTCATGAAACACATGTGACATGGACAGAATTACCAGAGAGAAAACACCTGTGTTCAGCTTCACCTTTGAAAGCCCATCCTCCTCCTTCCTGGAAGGTAGCCAGTCTCTTAAATTTTGTGTTTACCACTTTTGCTTTCTTTTAAAAAATGCTTTTTTTTCTTACCTTTCATTATATCCCAAAACATGTAGTTTTGCATGTTTTTGCATTTGATAGAAATGGAGTCATACTGTATGTATTCTGCACAACTTGCATTTTTCAGTGAAATGTTTGCTTGTGACATTGTCCATGCTGCAGCTTGCCACTGTGACTGACTCCTGGCCTCTCTTATGCTGTGTTGGATTGTAGGAATACGCTGCAGCCTATCTATTTGTTTTAATATGGTTGGATGTTTGGATTGCTTCCATTTCTGTAATTTATTCTCATATATGTCCCTGATGCACGTGGTCAGAATTTCAAAGGTATGATCCTAGTTGCGGAACGGCTGGGTCACAGGCTGTGTGCACCTTCACTCTTACTAGATAATTCCAAATGGTTTTCCAAGTGTTTGTACCAATTTATACCCCCATCGCCACCAGCTGTGTATACTGTAAGTGTTCTGGTTTCACTGCATCATAGCCAGCACTCGATTTTGTCACACCTTTGAACTTTTGCCAGTCTAGTAGGTGTGAAATAGTACTCCACTCTGGTTTTAATTTTGCTTTTCCCTGATTACAAATGAGGTGGAGTATGTTTTCATTTGGCTGTGGCTTTTTATACTTCTTCTTCTGTGAAAAGCCAGTTCAAGTGTTTCGCCAAACATTTTTCTATTGGGATCTATGCCTTTTTCATATAGATTTGTAGGAATTCTTTGTAAATTGTAGAGACTCCCTGGGCTCTAGACAAGGCAGGCCCCTTTGGGCTTCTAAGGGGTAAAAATCTGACCACCAGCACCCAGAAGGCGTTGGAAGTAGGCACGAGGAGAAGGTGGTGCTGCCTCAAAATTCAGAGTGTAAACCTTTGGCTCACCCCCCTTCATATCTTTTAAATGCTGTCCCTAGCCTCAGCTGTCCCTAGTGTCCTGCTTTTCTGCCCCTTCTGGAGAGTAAGCCTCTGGTCTTAGCCAAGGTGGTGCTCGGGGAATGTAGGGTAGGGGTGGGGGCTCCTGTCTCTCACATGAATGCTCAGTCAGATCCTGTGCTCAGCCCCCACTCTGTCTCCATTCCCAGAGGTGCCTGGAGCTGATCCGGGGTCCAGCCTCTTAGGTCCTCACATTGGCCACCACTCATCCATCAGCTCTCTAGTTCCTATCACTGCGTGGTTGTCTTATCCTGTTCTCTCTGATCCAGGGGTTTAGCCTGACCACACGTCTCTTTTCCATTTCTGTGGGGCTTTTTTGAAGGAGCAGAGGCTGCTGATTGTGTTTAGTCTTCCATCTTTAACCAAAGCCCTAACATTTCTTGAAAGCAAAAGGCCATCTTCATAGGGAAATGACTGGAAATCATTCTCTAGTGTTTGTACTCCCTCCCAATCCTCATATAGCATCCTTCAGTTTGGGGTCCAAATTTCACAGGTCTTTACTCTCTGCTAGTTAATCTAGTACAAATAATAATCAGACACATAGCAAAATGCTCATTGCTTTTGAGACTGGGCTAAGTCCAAAGCCTGAAATGACCTCCCAACATGAAGATATAAGAGAAGTAAATTGCACTCTTCTTGTAAAAACAGTGTTATGGGCCCTGGCCGGTTGGCTCAGTGGTAGAGCATCGGCCTGGCGTGCAGAAGTCCCGGGTTCGATTCCTGGCCAGGGCACACAGGAGAGGTGCCCATCTGCTTCTCCACCCCACCCCCCTCCTTCCTCTCTGTCTCTCTCTTCCCCTCCCGCAGCCGAGGCTCCACTGGAGCAAAAGATGGCCTGGACGCTGGGGATGGCTCCTTGGCCTCTGCCCCAGGCGCTAGAGTGACTCTGGTCCCAACAGAGCGATGCCCCGGATGGGCAGAGCATCGCTCCCTGGTGGGTGTGCCGGGTGGATCCCGGTCGGGCGCATGAGGAAGTCTGTCTGACTGCCTCCCTGTTTCCAGCTTCAGAAAAATACCAAAAAAAAAAAACCAACAAAAAAACAAAACAAAACAAAACAGTGTTATGATTTGTTTGCAGCATGGGGACAAAAAGAGTCGTCTTTCTTATGAGCCCATGATTTTGTTATTTACTGGTTAGCCTTTTAAGGGTGACAGGCATCATTTTTCTTTTCTTGGAAGATGACTTGTTCAGGTCATATTTAGCTCATCTGCTTTGCTAAGGATCTTTAGGGATAACATTTGAGTCACTTATAAACCTAGAATTCGAGAGACAGACTGTTCGTATCCAAACTGCAATGGGATACAGGCTCCATCAGCCCAGACCGGCGGTAGCTGGAACAGCTTGTCCTGGACACCTGCTGACATCTTTGGACTCAGGCTGTGTGTGCCAGCAGTAACATGGGACACTTATCAATGCAGACGATGGGGCGTATGTGCACAAAACAGGAAGAAGACTGACATCAACAGGCCCTGGCCAGTTGGCTCAGTGGTAGAACATCAGCCTGGCGTATGTATATCCCGGGTTTGATTTCTGGTTAGGAGAAGCAACCACCTGCTACTTCACTCTCTCTCTCTCTCTCTCTCTCTCTCTTGCTTTCCATCCCGCAGTCATGGCTCAATTGGTTCAAGCCAAAGTTGGCCCCAGGTGCTGAGGATGGTTCCATGGCCTCTGTCTCAGGTGCTAAAAATAGCTCAGTTGTGAGGACGAACCCAGATGGGCAGAGCCTGTAGGGGGCTCACTTGAGTGGATCCCAGTCGGGGCACATGCAAGAGTCTGTCTCTCTGCCTCCCCTCCTCTCACTTAATAAAAAAAAGTTGGGCAGAGGGGACATGGGAGAATTTGAAAAACTGGCTCTTCCCTGGTGATCTGTGAGTTTTCATTCGTAACGTTAACACACGGTGCGGCTGTTCTGCTTTAATATGCCAAGAGCCTGTGGTGCCCTGTATCCTCTCTCTTTGTGCCCCCCCCCCACTGTTCCTGGGTTGTTTCTTTCTTTTAACCACCCTTTATAGCGGTGGATAGCCACAGATGGCCAGGCTTAAGGTATGTTGTGTGTTAACATAAAGTTTTAGAGACAAATATTTGCATTTGCCTCTAAAATACAGGTAGAGACGGATGTGTCCAGGCTTCCTTTTGTAGGGTTTGGTTGTGACAAGCATGGTACATGAAAACAGAACAGAACAAATCATGACACTTTTTTTCGTCCTGCCATAGCTACCAACTAGTTTTTAATCTGAAAGAGTGGTGATGGATCTTGAAATATCCGGGTGCAAATACTTGGATGAACCATCGCCAGGTTTCTTTCTTGCATCTGTAAGTCATGAAAGGGGAGGAAATGTATTCTCCCAGTTCCCCTTGGAGAGAGGGAGTATGTGTTTGGAAGGCATATTTTGAGAAGCCTGTTGAGGTCAGGGTGGGATGCCCCAAATGACATGTGTAGGAACCAGAAGGTATTGCAGAGGACTTCTGAGGAGGATGAGTCCTGCTCAGCAGGGGACCTTGTTTTTCTGGTTACTGAGATGGTCAGGTCTCCAAACTTGGAAGTTGTGAAGCTGTCCTGTGCCTACACTGCCTTCAACAGTGGAGCTGAGAAAAATTTGACTTTATGTTTTCATTGATCTATTCATTATCTCAAACATCTTTATTGAGTCCCTTCTCTCTGTGCTACTCACCCATATCATTTCAACTGATGCATCATGGGGGTCTACAGGGGTGACAATAAATAGGACACTCTCCATTTCTGGTGGATCGGTGGTCTCCATAGAGAGATTGTGGAGAAGTAAAAAAGAAAAATCACACACATACATTTTTAAAAGCATTAAACTCTAAAAAATTGCTCTGGGTCACTTGAGTCTGTGCTTTTAGACATTTCCCCCACCACTAGACTGTGTGTTTATCTTCCCCAGGCACACACAATGTGCTGTGAGAATCCAAGGACAGAGGGAGGCTTTCTGGCAGTTACAAAGTCATGAGCAACCACAGGAGGCTTTCTGGGGGCAGGACTTGAGGCAAGTCTTGGAGGGCTGGGCATATTTGCTAGGGAGTGATTCATATGGGGCTTGGGGTGAGGGGGGACATGCCAGGCAAAGGGACGGCATGAGTCTCAGCCCAAGGGTGGAAATGCCAGCCAGGCAGTGCAGCAGTGTGGCCAAGCTGCAGAAGAGTGAGGGGTCAGATCTGAATTGCACATGGGGATCAGTGGGCCAGTACCAACGTTATTGGGAATGTCTGATGATGTTGGATATTATCGAAGAGATGCTTTTGGGAGGCTAACTGGGGGAGTATATGGAATGGTGGAGGTGAGTTTAGAGACCAGGTCGTTTGGTTAAGTCAGTGGTTCTCAAACTTTTTGAAGTCAGGGCGCATTTAAAATCCTACAAGTAATTGTAGGCTCACTATATACAAATTTCTGAGAAATATATTATAATAATTAAGTCAAATATTAAAGAAAAAAATATAAAGTCCAAGTGTGCTTTTATGGTAAACAAAATAAATTTATTCTGACATTAAAAAACATTTTTGTTACATTTTTTGAGTTATGCTTTTTAGAATTCATAAAAAAGAAGAGTTAAAAAGATTTAAAAAAATGAAAAAAGTTATCTTTTTATATATATATAGATACATTCTTAGTAAGATTTAGTAAATTCGGCAGGTCCCGCGCAAATGTTTGGGCATATATTTGAAAGGCAAACTCTCATTTCCTTGTCAATACATTGAAGAATTCCCCTCTTTTTACTCTTAATTGTGTTGAGCACAGAAAACCCCCACCATACATATCATCTTAACTTTACACCAAACAAAGGGTAGAAGAAACTTGCCTCCAGTCTTTCTGGGGAACATGGGGGGTAGTATAAACAATCCAGCACCACAGCTTAACAGCCTTTTGCAACCTAATCAGGCAAGTGAGGTGGGGGGTTGGGCAGAATGTCAGCTTACAGCCAATTCCCCACACCTCTGTCCCCCAAAAATCTAAACTCCAAAAACCCTGTTGGTTCTTTGGTCCCCAACAGGCACATATTTCTCTGGAATACCATAGGGTACACTTGGAAATCTTCTCAAAGTGGCGCACACTTTGAGAACCACTGGGTTAAGTGATTCCTACTTAGAGGTGCACTTCAGAATCGCCCACGGAGCATTTTAACTGCCAGAGCTGGGGCCCCACGATTGGAGGTTCTAATTCCGGAGGTCTGGTGTGGAGCCCAGGAAATCCACATTCGGAAAACACTCTTCAGCAATTGTGTTGCATTCCCTTGTTAAAAACCCTGAAACGGGAGGTGATTGCAATAGCTTACTTTTAATGTCATGAAGCATGGATTCAGGGCAGTGGCAATGGAAATGGAAAGGGAGGTTTCACTTTGAAAAGACTTTGTAAGAGAATAAGGAGGATGTGACTTGGTATTAGAGCATGCCCTGCTCTAATGCATGTGGTGATCTGAACCATCTCCTGCCGTCTATCCCATGCCCCGTCTGCATGAGCATGTGCTGGGCTCTCCAACTCATTTGTAACTGTGTTAACCTCATGTATAACCCTTTCCTGGGAGACAATGCCACAATTCTTTATGATCTTAGTGGACAATTTTTAAAAAGGCATCAGAAAAATATCCCCAAGTTTCTACTGCATAGAGGTGCATAGTCCCCATAAACACTACACATCTAATTTGTCCTTGAACATCCCTAGGATAACAGGAGACTCAGAGACAGTGTTGTGCCTCGTGATCATGACGATAGCAAGGGACTTCCTGGTCCTGAACAAACTGGATCTAATTCTTCTTTGGGGACTAGAAAATAATAACTGGTTCTATCATAAACCCTTTATGCCAGAACAAACAATGTTTCATTAAAAGGCAAAGAGAATGTGCTGATGTAGACCTTTCCTTTTTGGGAAGCTGATCCTTTTTGTCATAGAACAAAGACGGGTAAAAATATTCACATTCAGTCATTAGGATTGCAAAACTCAAATCTGATGAACAGACATACTTATCATTTGATTTTTTTTTTTTGCTACATGATTCAGCATTTTGATTAGCAGTGACCATTTTGAAAAAAAAAAAAGAAACATTTCTTGGTAGTGACATGCGTTTCTTTGGAGTATTTCTAGTTTGTGGCCCCATTGACTGACTGTGTGGTGTTTTCCTTAGCCTTGGTGTCAGATAAGAACATGGGGGCCTCAGAAACGCCAGTGTGGGCTGGCTCAGCATGAGGCCTATGAAGATAAGACCAAGGGACATGTTTGGGAATGGGAAGGATGCAGTTATAGCTGCTAATATCAGTCTCAAAAGGTTGGGGAAGAACCCCAGCCATGCTGGCTTCCCCCCTCACCTGGCACCAACCAATAAAGTGTAAATTTGTATGAACAACCCCAGAAGCACACTGTTTTCAGCCTAAGTCACCTCTGTCTACTTCCTTCCTATTAAAAGCCCAGTTCCCCAGCATATCACTCAAGCCCGTTAGTGGTTGCCTCAGTTTACCTGGCCGGGCTCCCCATTCCTGAAGATGCCGCTCTTTCACACCTCCATGCCTTTGTTCTTTCGCTCTTTGCTTATTATGCCTTTCTTGCCCGTTTCCCTCAGTCAGAATCCTACTCATTTATTTTCCAAAGCCTGACTCAATGTCACCTCTATCCTGAAGCCTTCCAGACCCCCACAGTCATTCAACACACACAGAATGAGCACCTGCCATATGCCAGGTGTGATGCTGATGTTGTGAATAGAGATGCATACGACACAGTCCCTTCAGGGGACCACATATGTGCTCTGCAGCCTGCACAGTGGGCTGCTCCAGGTAGTGTGCTGGCAGAGTCAATCCAGAGCACAGCTCTCTCAGTCCTGAAAGTCCCAGTTTCCAGTTCTCACACAGGAACCAGTGGCTTGAGGGAGGGTGGGGAAAGGTGTGGTGTGAGACTGTGATTTATGATAAGGCATATACATTTGGTCTTCATCCACAGTTTCTGCCTCATGGCTCCCCAAACCTTTGGCATTTCCTGAGTGCTAAGAACAATGGGAACATCTTTTGTTATAATATTTGTTCTTTTTTGTTGTTGTTGTTCTTAGTTCCTGAAATAGCTTCTAAGTCATGAAGGTGAAATGAATGTCTTATTGTTCACAGCAAGCCCTTTTCAACCACCCTTGAGTTTATGTTAATGAGGTGACTCTGGAAAGCCCCTAGGTAACTTAAGGATGAAGGTTGGTTGCCAGGGAACCAATCATGATTGGTGGATTGGAATTTGCAGTGCCCCCTCCCCACCTCTGTGATGGGAGAGGGCTGGAGATGAGTTCAACAATCGATGGTCAGTGATGTAATCAATCATGTCTAGGTCATGAAGCCTCCAGAAAAATCCAAAAGGGCTAGGCTCGGAGATCTTCCTCACTGGTTAACCAGAAGACATTCACATTCCAGGAGGTTGGTTTGCCCAGACTCCCTGGGGAAGAAGATCCTGTGCTCGGGGATCCTCTGGACCTCGCCCTTTGTACGTCTTCATCTGACTGTTCACTTGTCTCCTTTATTATCCTCTGTAACAAACCAGTAGTCTAGTGAGTAAACTGGTTTCCTGTGTTCAATGTGCTACTCTAGTCAATTAATCAAACCCATGGAGAGGGGTTGGAACCTGGGCTTTCTGTGTAGTCAGTTGATCAGAAGCATAGGTAACAACCTGGACTTGTGATTGGTGTCTCAAGTTGGGGGGTCTTATGGGATTTGACACTATCTTTAGGTAGACAGCATCAGAACTAACCCAGTGGGTGTCACAGAATTGCTTGGTGTGTGGAAATCCCCACGATCCCCCCTAGCTCTCCCTCCCCCTAGCATTTGGTGATCAGAAGTACCAACAGTACTCAGAGAGTATTCCTTGTGGCAGAGTAAAAGCAGACTTTTCCTTGTCGGGCAGAAAGGGAAGTTTACACATGGACGATCTGGTTCTCCCTATAGGATCTGAACCTGGAACCTCTAAAGGGGCTCTTGTAACACCCAGATGACCTGGGGACTCTGGAAACTTGAGGGAAACTATTCTGCATCCCTGGAAGGCTGTGAGTCTGTTGGAGAAAGTCTTCTGGATTTTGGCATGACCGTTTTGAGAGCATTTTGAGTAGGGGGTTGAGTAGTGCCCCTTTCCCCATAATTCGTGTTCACTTAGAACCTCAGAATGTGATGCTATTTGGAATTAGGGACTTTGTAGATGTGAATAGTTAAGGACCTCAGGGTGAAACATCCTGGATTTAAGGCAGGCCCTATATCCAATGACTGGTGTCCTTATAGAAAGGGAGAGGACACAGTGACACAGGGAGAATGCCATGTGAAGGGGTGGGCAGAGGTTGGATTTATGCTGCCACAAACCAAGGAACACCAAGGGCAACTGGAAACTGGAGGAGATACAGAAGGATTCTTCAGGAGAGACTTGGAAGGGAAACAAGCCTAGTGATGCTTTGTTGGGAAAGCAGTTGTGTTGTGTTACATCCCAGGAGACAGACCACAGCAAACCCAAAGTGAATTTTATAAGTTTTATTGAAAACCTGCGCAGGGACTGCAGGCAACCCACGCAAGGGAACACTGCAGCCCCGAGCTTCTAAAATGGCTCCTTTTTATAGGGTGGCTATCTAGGCTGAGCAAGCAAGCAACGTTTACAAGGACGGGAGAGGTACGATTAGCTGACCTTATTCTTAGCTAAGTCTCTAGGGTAGGGCTTCCTTGACATTGGGTACATAGAGTTCTGTGGAAAATATTGCTACATTTCTAACGGTTGTTTATCTTTTTTTTTTTTTCTCCAACCATGTACTGGATGTACTCAGTTTTCATGGCTGGTGGCCTGCACCGCTTGTCCTAAGATGTCACATTCCCCCGTTTTCTTCTTACTAGTTCAAATCATTGAACTTTGGTATTGCTCATCCAAACTGGGTATAATCTGGTAGGGCTGAGCTAAGACCTTAAATCTTATAGTATCTATTCTTTCTCGAACAAATGCTGTGGTGCAACTGCAACAAACTGGAACTGGACCCTAAACTGATGTAATCAATTTGGGTTTTATACACTGACCAGCCTACTACACCTCTCACAATGGTCAGTGATGAGCTCAGGGGGAGAGGGGTATTTATAGGTGAAACCTACAAGGTTACAATGTTTTCAGCACATTTGTACAATATTTTTGCAAAAGTACACAAGCACACACTGTTTTAAGATAATAAACTACTTTCCTGCAATATCTGCAGGGCTGATACACAAGGAACGTGTCCTGCCTTGTATTTTTCTTCTCTGCACTAGCTTCTTACAACTTGCACAAACCTTCTGCAACTTACATAAACCTTTAATTTTTATGTACTTTCTTATCTAGAAATAACTGACCTTCATAACAACTTGCTTTTCCTTTTTCTTTCAAAAGTATTTCTATACCTTATACCTTCTATTATCAAAACCATACAATTCCTTTCTAGTCAGAACTCTTGATTTAAAAATCTTTAACCTTTAGTGACAATTAAGTTGACTTTCTTTTTATCCTAGTTTCCTTTTTCCTAAAGCCTGATTAAAAGAGTCCTTAGTTTTTTTTCTCTAGGCATTAGCCATGTGTGGACCAGTTAACTTCTGGTTTGTGGCTGAAACAGGGCATGCTGTCCTTCTCAGGGTCAGCTTACAAGGGTTGGCGGGGTCAGTCCTCACTGTCCACAAAGGTGTCTCTGCTGGGACTGCAAGCTTCAGCCGGCTGCGGTGGACCCAGGCGGGTATGCCTTCTACCTTGGCAGTAGTGGGAGTGGTCAGGATCATGGTGTGTGGACTCATCTACGTGGGAGTTAGTCCTTGGGTGGTGTACTGCTAGAAGTGCCTCTTGGACAGTCTTTGAACAGTTTTCTGAGTAACCTATAAAACCTGTAAGTACTTAGGGAAAGGGAGTTACATTTCTACACTTTGTAGTTAGAGTTTAAGTCCTAGTGACTACTGCTTCTAGCTGGAATTAGCAGCAGGTCCCAGCCTATAATAGGCATGGGGCATTGAGATAAGAGAAATAAAGGAGATACTAAACATTAAATAAAGCAATAAAATCAGACTGTCAATACCCACAGTAGAGATCTTTGAGGGATAAATAAAACTTAAATATTCAAGCAAGGCATAGTAGATGGCCCTTGTGTTTACAAGAAATGAGATTAGCTTATCTGCTACTTGGAAGAAATACCTTAGGCTCATGAACGATGTCCTTGGGCCTTCAGTGGCAATTTCCAGCACGCTGGGCAAGGTCAGGTCACAGGTAGCTGGAGCAGGGCTAGAAGAGACTGAACCCTCCCTCCATGGAGCAAGGGGGCAGCTTACCTTCTCATGTCCCCCTTTCCATAGCACAGATGTGTCAACCAGTGGGGCTGGGAAGCCTGGCAGGCTTCAGTTCAATGACCTTTCTTTCCACTCTTGAAGTAGGGCCTTGATGAAATGCTATGAAGCCCCTTAGGGCACTGGAGCCAAAAGTTGGTATTTCCTGACTTCTTTTGGGCCTTATTTGCCTTTTCTGTTACTTCCTTGGTCATTATAGACCTTAAAAGCCATGCTCAGAAGATCTCACTGAGGGGCTTGACTAAGAGAGCAAAATTGGGAATCCTGTATTTAAAGAAGCCTATTAGACTGAGGAAAGAAAAGATTTGATCTGTGGTGGTAGGTGGTTGGAGACTGTGGAGGGTCTGAGTTTGATCTAGGGTGGTAAATCAGTGGAGGTTCAGGATTATGTTTCTAGAGTTCTCCTTTCTACCTATTATGTTAAGAATTCTTCTATTAAGCCAATCAATAGTAATATTTGTTACTCTGGGTTTTGTGACCTAACATTGAACAATTAACAATTACTGAATTATTATATATCCCCTAAAATTTTAACATCACAGGCTATGAAATAGCAAATGAAAAGGAGAATTAACAAAAGACTGTTGAAATAACATATACATTTCTAACATAGAAAATGTTTTGTGTTTTTTTTTACAACAACAGATCCTTGGTACAAAAAGGAAGTTTTTGTATTTGACAGACTGTAAAGCCAGTATCCACAGCCAGGGCCACCATCAAAGCAGCCCGGCCCATGCAGGTTCGCATTGGATTCGGACAGTCGGTAAAGAAACAACGGAGCCATAAACTGGTGGGCCATAGTCTTTAATCCTAGCTTGCACCCGGCAGGCAAGTAAAAACACACACTGGGCTCCAAAACCCAATCACATTCAGTGCTCACAAAGCCACTGACTTATCCGAGTTTCCTAGAATCAAAGGTTTCTAGCTCACCAGCCTTATTCTCCTCAGTTCCCCATCTCCTTCCTTATCCCAGATACAAACTCTGTACAAACTGGCATCTCACTCAGCACTCCGCCATCTTGGCTGCTTTTCCTGGCCTCCTCCACGTGGCCTCCTCCCGCTGCTGGCTCTACTCTCTCTGCTCTCTCATGCTAACCTCAGGAACCAAGAGCGCAAGCTCCCACTCCATCCCCATTTTATAGTGTAGAAAGCCAAACCCTTAATCCAATATACAAAATAGGGAAGTCTCTAATACAAAGTCACTTCTCTGAGGCATGATTGGATTGTACCACCCCACATCAAAACGGGTGGGAAAGGCTTAATCCCAAAACCAAGCCCCAGGCTACAAGGATTCTGCCTGCCCACAGAGACAAACATTAATATCACCTGGGCAACGGCCTCCACGTGGGCAGCACCACTTTAACAAAGTGAGCATAATACATTTTATCTGCCCAACACAGACTATACAATTCCATATGCTTTACTATTAGTACAAATTTAGTATGATTTACAATAAGAGATTATAAACTACTATTCCTAATGAACTACTGATTTTTCAGAGAAAAATAAGGAATGGTTAAAATGTTACTATTTTGTGGCTTCCCAGCTGGCAAAGAGATGCTAACCCTCTTTTTGACCTATAGAGCTTTACAACATTAAGTCATTATAAGGGTCGGGTAGTAAACTAAAAAAAACACACAATTTTATAAACTTATTTTCTTAACAGTGGGGTATTCTAGTTTACATAAGGTCCTCAATTTTCTCAGGGACATAGTAACCCTGTAAAATCTTCTCCTCTGGTCTGGCTCCACATGGAGGCGGAGATTTCCTGGAGCCAAAGCAGAGAAGGGCAGGGGCTGTAGCAAGGTGATGATAACCTCTAGCTTACTGCACTGTTATCTTTTGCCTGACTAAGCAGTGGCGTAGTCCCTTAGCTAAGAAAGAAGTTTCTTTGTTATACAAAAAAAAAAAAGGGAATCAGGGTGCCTGGGATTCCCAGTGCCCAAGGGGGAGGGGCAAGTGCCTGAAACTGTGAGGGGAGCCTGCCGCTTCTTCTTTTTTTTTCCCTTTTCTCTGCCACTTCTCCTGCAGCCAGCTGCAGCCTGGCTGCCTTTTCTTTCTCTATCTCTGCTGCTATACTGGGCTGCATACTGACCGTGCCACCTGCCTGCAGGTGGGTGCTGGTGATAGTATGCTAAACTCTCTATGTTTTCTATGGGTCTAGCAATCCTTGGTTTGGCCAGTCTGCTCTTAAGTTGGCCATTCTAGTTCACAAAGAGTCCGCAACGTGGCGGAATCAACAGGAGTCCCATAGTCTCGTGCCCTGTGAGAGAAATCAGAAAAGTTATCAAGCAAGTACTGAAGAGGCGTTAGGGAAGCAGATTGCCCCCGACCCATGGCCCTTGACTCTTGAAGGAATCCTGTGAGGAAGCAATGGGCGAAGCAGACAAACAAACCAAATATGCACACAAAATAAACAAAACTTCTAAACCAAAACCAAAGGGAGAAGGCAGCGTCCTGCGTTCCCCGACCGACTGGGTGGGGAGAAATCAGGTGGCGTCCCGCCTGCTCCACTACACCCTTTTCTAACTAGAGCTCTGTTTCCAAATATTCAAAGAGGAAGCTTCCTTACCAAACAGTCTCGAGACTCCAAATGTTTCGAATCAGCCAAATTCAGTTTCCAAACGGCAACTGCTGGAGGCTGGCCAGCTACCAACATCTGCTGCAGCCCACTCCGTGAGGAGGGGTCTTACACAGCCTATCTCGCTGGGGCCCCCATGTGTTACATCCCAGGAGACAGACCACAGCAAACCCAAAGTGAATTTTATAAGTTTTATTGAAAACCTGCTCAGGGACTGCAGGCAACCCATGCAAGGGAACACTGCAGCCCCGAGCTTCTAAAATGGCTCCTTTTTATAGGGTGGCTATCTAGGCTGAGCAAGCAAGCAGCGTTTACAAGGGCGGGAGAGGTGCATTTAGCTGACCTTGTTCTTAGCTAAGTCTCTAGGGTAGGGCTTTCTTGACGTTGGGTACATAGAGTTCTGTGGAAAATATTGCTACATTTCTAACGGTTGTTTATCTTTTTTTTTTTTCTCCAGCCGTGTACTGGATGTACTCAGTTTTCATGGCTGGTGGCCTGCACCGCTTGTCCTAAGATGTGACATGTTGTTGGCTTGCTCACTGGTTTACCAGCTGCAAGCACTTTGCCTGGTTAGTGCATGAGGATGTGGCAGGACCACATGTGTATAGTCTCTGTAAGGCTCTGGGTGCTCACCCTCAGGGTGGAGGGCAGACTGCCTGCCCACCTCTGTGAGGGGTCATTTTTTTGCTGTTTGTTTGCCTGAGAAGCAGCTTCCCTGCCTGTTTGCTCTTTGGCTGTTGAGAGACTCTATTAAACGGGAATGGCCCTGCACTTTCTGGCTCTGCAGTTCCTCTACTGACTGCTCAAATCCAATGTGGACCTCCCTGGCCTCGGCCACTGGCGTTACACACCTAATTTCAGATTTCAAGCTCCCAGAACAGTGAGAGAATGAACTTCCGTTGTTTTAAGCCATCTGTTTGTGGTAGTTTGTCAGGGTGGTCCCAGGAAGTAAACGCAGTGGGGGCAGTGCTGGTGCTTTGGGCGGTGCCCCTGCTTGTCCACCCCCAGGCATGCTGCCAACAGAGTTCAGGATTTTCATAGCCCGAGTGGGAATGCCAGTATGCTGAAGAAGCTGGTGATAGGCCGTGGCTGGTTGGCTCAGCGGTAGACCATCGTCCTGGCATGTGGAAGTTCCAGGTTCGATTCTCAGTCAGGGCACACAGGAGAAGCTACTATCTGCTTCTCCATCCCTCTTTCTCCACCCTCCTTCTCTCTCTTTGTCTCTCCTTCTCTCCCCTACCCACAGCCATGGCTGTAATGGTTTAAGCAAGTTGACCTAGGGCACTGAGGATGGGTCCATGGCTTCACCTCAGGTGCTAAAATAGTTTGGTTGCCAAGCAATGGAGGAATGTGTCCCAGACAGGCAGAGCATCGCTCCATAGAGGGTTTTCCAGATGGATCCTGGTTGGGGTGCATGCAGGAATCTGTCTCTCTGTTTCCCTGCTTCCTCTTAATAAAGAAAAAAGCTGGTGATAGAGAAGATTAGGCATCAGGACAAAGGACACCATGGAGAAGAACCAGAGACCCAGGACTTTTGTCCTCGGGGCACAGCACATCAGAACACCAAGAGGGATCAGCCACAGCGGCGGACACTGAGGAGGACATCAGGTTCTGGAAGAGATCAGGACACCGCAGTAGAGGCCAGGGCACAGCATGTGGACCACAGATCCATGCCGGATGCCATTAGGATACCAGGTTTTCCCCTGTACCCCAATGCCACCTTGAGCGTGTACACCAGTGGGCATGTAGCCCAAGCGCCTTTGGGAAGGAGAAGCAGACCTGATAGGGAATTTGAACTTGGAAGTGAGTGAATATTTACCTGAAAGGAATGTTTCTAACTTAGAAAAGCCCCAGATTTTCATTGGAAGATTTAAGATTTGTGTTATCATTGGGGATTGAACACAAAATAAGAATAGAAAATATTTTTATAATTTTTGCATATTTGACTTCTAGTATATAAATGGCAACCTCAGTTCCACTCTACCCTTAAATATTTGCCATGTTCTGTGTTTGTTTCCTCCACTGAACATGAACACCTTGTGGGTATAGAGATGATGTCATATATTTTCAAATGACTGTGTCCCCAAGACCTAATGAGACAATCATGACACCTTGTTTGATCTCATTAAATATTTACTGAATGAATGAAAAAAATTCAAATTGTATAAATAACATTTTCCTTTATTTTTCCTCAGTGTCTTTCAAGTCTTTTAAAATTATTTTTCTAGTTTTATTGAGATATAATTACACAAGACATTGTATTAGTCCAAGGTGTACAACATCATATATATGTACATATTGCAAAATGATCACCACAGTAACATCACAATAACATCACAGTAACATCCATCATCTCACATAATTACAAATTCTTTTTCTTGTGCTGAGAACTTTCAAGATTTACTTTCCTAACAACTTTTAAATGTACAGTGCAGTACCCTTAACAATAGTCACCATGGTGCACATTACATCCCCAGAACTTATTCATTCAATAACCAGAAGTTTGTATCTTTCGATCACCTTCCACATTTTTTTTTTCAAGTTTTAAAGACTTCAGGTTTTCTTAGGGCTCTTGCCTTAGACCTGCACATCACAGGACTGTGAGGTCGGGAGCAGGCACAGGGGACCAGGAGGATCCGGGAGGGTGGCGGGGGCTCCGGTTCTGATGTCTGAGTGAGAGTTCCCACTTAGGGTCTCTCTAAGTACAGGAGTCCCAGCTCTGTGTCAGGGTCTCCTATGTCTGTGAATAAATTAGGGAAGAGGGGAGTAATTTTTTGGCTATAGCACAGTTTCTGGCAGGATCTTTGCTGCTACTTAAATATATATATATAGTAGTTAAAACTCCCACAGTGTAAATTAATTCAGATGTAAATAACCATTCAGACAACCAGGAATTTGACAAGCAGAGGTGTCTGCCAACATGTCCTGAGTAATTAACTAGCTTTTTGCATTCATTTCATTTTCCTGGGAGCACCAGGCAACACTCAACTTATTTCTTAGCTCCAATTTGATGGGGCTGATTCTAGGAGCTAAAAAGGAGATTTTTGGATCTTAGTGGCAGGCTTCTCCTGCTATGGAACCTATGGCCTTAGAAACTTCTTTTCTCAACTCTGAGGATGATTTAGCATTAAGCCTTGGGCCAAGCCACCAGCTTCTCCTGACCCACTTTTTTTTGGAGCCATTGTACAGGGGATCAACTGTCCAGATCTCTGTGAGAACTGATTAAAGACCTAAGCTCTGGAGATGTAAGGGGCTAAGTGAGCACAGTCGTTGCTGTCCAGAGAAATCCCAAAGTGCACCAGTCGAAGCTTCCTTTTCTAAGGTGGGATCTGCTTTCACCTCACCTTTGCCTGGACGTTAGTCAGGGCCATTGGAGAATTCTAAGGGACTCTGCTATCTGCTATCCACTGGCTGTGCCACAGAAGGTCGCTGAATTCCCAGCATCTCTGTGTTCACGTTGGGTTCAAGGGCACTCAAAGGTGTAACACATTCTGCATGCTGAATCGAAGTAATGGTTTAGTCTCCCTGGATGAGATGGACTCCGTGGGGTTCCATGAACTAGAAGCTACATGCCTTTCCGTGTGCAGGAAAAAGCGACTGTGATTTCATCCTGGCTGAGCTGAAGGCTGCAGCATCTTCTCGAAGCTGATCCTGGAGGGTTTGGTCTGGGTTTGAACACTTTTTATCTCTGAAGGCTGATCTGTAGGTTAAAGTGATATTTCTGCCCCAGAAACGATTTAAATCTAGAAAACACACACACACACACACACACACACACACACACACACACACACACACACACACACACTCAGCTGCCTGAGGAAATCCCTGGAGCAGGAAGGGCTTTCTAGTTCCTCCCAAGTGAGGGTTTGTCAGTGGGACCTTCTGTTTGGCTGGGAGGGTTGAGAATTACCAGGATATCAACATACTTGCTTTTAGATCCTAACATAATACTTGGCTTACTGTAGATCGTGAATAAATGCTTGCTAAATAAATAGATAAATAATAATTGAAGCCCAAATTCCACCAAATGACCTTATAAAAGATTCTTGGACGATTGGGTTCCTTGGGCTGTTTCCCCCTGTGACATCCTACCCTCTCGCTGTGACTGGTCTCCATCTTATCCGTGAGCATGGAGCCTTGGCCGTCCCTCCCCTCCTCTCCCAGGTGACGGGCCTTGGCTGAATTTGTGATAACTGTGTCTGAAGCCTGTGGGACTGCTGGCGCTTTATTTGTGCATTTTTCCTGTGAGGTTTTTAGGGGTCTTGCTGCAGAAACAGCTTCTTCCCTAAAGTTACACGCACAGAAATGTGATGTGGGAGGCAGATTGGAAAAGGCAGACCCTACGTTCTCTTGAATTTAATCCAGGTTGGCATTCAAGGCCCCCAAACCTACCTTTTCTTTTTTTTTTTTTTTTATATAATTTTATTTTTTTAATGGGGTGACATCAATAAATCAGGATACATATATTCAAAGATAACAAGTCCAGGTTATCTTGTCGTTCAATTATGTTGCATACCCACCACCCAAAGTCAGATTGTCCTCTGTCACCTTCTATCTTGTTTTCTTTGTGCCCCTCCCCACCCCCTATCCCTCTCCCATTCCCCCCTCCCCCCCATAACCACCACACTCTTATAAATGTCTCTTAGTTTCACTATTATGTCCCACCTACGTATGGAATAATACAGTTCCTGTTTTTTTCTGATTTACTTATTTCGCTTCGTATCATGTTATCAAGATCCCACCATTTTGCTGTAAATGTTCCGATGTCATCATTTCTTATGGCTGAGTAGTATTCCATAGTGTATATGTGCCACATCTTCTTTATCCAGTCGTCTATTGATGGGCTTTTTGGTTGTTTCCATGTCCTGGCCACTGTGAACAATGCTGCAATAAACATGGGGCTGCATGTGTCTTTACGTATCAATGTTTCTGAGTTTTTGGGATATATACCCAGTAGAGGGATTGCTGGGTCATAAGGTAGTTCTATTTTCAGTTTTTTGAGGAACCACCATACTTTCTTCCATAATGGTTGTACTACTTTACATTCCCACCAACAGTGTATGAGGGTTCCTTTTTCTCCACAGCCTCTCCAACATTTGCTGTTACCTGACTTGCTAATAACAGCTAATCGAACAGGTGTGAGGTGGTATCTCATTGCCGTTTTGATTTGCATTTCTCTAATAGCTAAAGAAGATGAGCATCTTCTCATATATCTGTTGGCCATTTGTATTTCTTCCTGGGAGAAGTGTCTATTCATATCCTCTTCCCATTTTTTTATTGGATTGTTTGTTTGTTTGTTGTTGAGTTTTATGAGTTCTTTGTATATTTTGGATATTAGGCCCTTATCTGAGCTGTCGTTTGAAAAAATCATTTCCCATTTAGTTGGCTTTCTGTTTATTTTGTTATCAGTTTCTCTTGCTGAGCAAAAACTTCTTAGTCTGATGTAGTCCCATTCATTAATTTTTGCCTTCACTTCTCTTGCCATTGGAGTCAAATTCATAAAATGCTCTTTAAAACCCAGGTCCCTGAGTTGAGTACCTATGTCTTCTTCTGTGTACTTAATTGTTTCAAAACCTACCTTTTCTTATCAGCTCATGCCTGTGTTAACTCATAGCCAAACAGCCCTGTTCACTGACAAATGAAATAACGTGTGTTGGCACCCATCATCCCTTCACTTCCCTCCACCCGACCTGCTCTTCCGGGTGTGGTTTGAGGGTCATCTCTCCTGTCAACTTTCTCCTCTCTCCCAGCCTCTGTTCTCTCTGAACTGTGAAGTCATTTACAATTGGCATAACTCTGGGCAGTTAGTCCAAGCCCTTTGCGAAGTGTAGAGTTTGGGAGACAGCTCTGTGGTCAGACTGGGTTTGAATCCCGACCCTTCTATTTACTAATGTGTCCTTGACAAAGTTGCCTCACTTTTTTTCTATATGTCTGGGCCCTCCCAATGAATTGTGTGAGCTTGGACTCACTGGAGAGATGGGTTTCTTGGAGACCTATTTCAAAGGATCAAGAGCGACCACAGACTAATCAGGTCCAACTATCTTAGTGTCCACTCCTTGCCCTGCACACCAGGACAGATGGTTGGTGTGGTCTCAGCTGGAGAGCTTATGTTTTTATAGATCCCAGACCCCAAACTGTAAAACAACCGTTTTACTCTCAGAGACTTGGCTGCCTGGTTTCTTCAGTCTCTCTCCAGGAAGCCAGCTTCCCTCTGCCTTCCCCTCTGGGGTCCAGTGAAGGGGACTTAGGGATCAGGCTTTAGAATCAGCTAGATCTGGACATGAATCCTGCTACTTACTGTGTGACCTCAGGTAAGCACCTGACCTCTCTGAACTTGCTTTCTTCTTGGTAAAGTGGAGCCGAGAGCACCCACTTGTAGTGTGAGAGTTAAAGGGGTTGGTGCCAGGCTAGGGCTTGCCCAGGGTCCAGTGCCCAGTGAGCAATCAACATCTTAATAACTGATTATTAATAACCACTATTTACCAACGGCTTTCACAGAACACCTAGACATTTGCTGTCATTATCTGGTGGGCTCCTCATAGGACATCTGGTGCTCATGCAGGTGAAGCTTCGAGAATTGCTTTTTGTTCAAATGTGAAAGAGCTTCTTTCATCCCTGTGTGTGTGTGTGTGTGTGTGTGTGTGTATGTGTACAGACACTGCGTGCGTGTGTATCTGTGTGCAGACAGTGATCTTTATCATGGTTTCAGACATCCTTTAAATGAACTGAGAAAATGGACTAATTAAGTGCCACAGCTTTTCAAAACTACAGTTCTGGTGGGGCAGCGCAGGGCAGTGTGGAGCAGATGGCAAACACTCAGCAAGCAGGGAAGGGCCTCCCCGGGAGTGCTGGAGTCAGGACCTGGGAGGAAATGGAATCGTGGCAGTAACATGCAGACTCTGTAAAATTAGATCCAACATTAATCTTGTGAGTTACAGACTCATTAGCTGTGGGGCTAAACTTAATAGCCTCAGATTTTCCCCAAGACAACTGACATTGTTATTACGAATGGCACACTCACCCTCTGCACGAGGAAGCTCGGGAAGATATTTCACACCTGACGGAAAAGCTTAGGCCCTCAAGTTTCCTATTTGGATCAGCAAGTAGGAAATAAAAAATAATGGCATCACAGAGTTATCATGTTATTAATCATGCCAGTGCTGTCTGCTGAGGCATCTGCCACTGATGTTTTAGGAGGATAAAGGACCAAATGGAGGTGCCGAGTTTAAGACCGGCCATGGAGAGGCTGTGGGCAGTGCGAATCTCTGGTGTGCACCAGTAAGCTCCTCCCCAAAGCTCAGCAGTTTCTGAGGACAGTGATTTCCCCTGACAGGACAGCTGTCTCTTCAGCAGTATTGTTAAAATAGATGCTACATCTACAGGTGTGGAAGGAGCCGGGGGGGGGGGGGGGTCCCAGAACGAAACCAGGTGTTTCTAATAAAGGCTTGCTCTTCACGATCTGTTTACAGTATCTGCTTAATGGTGCCAATAATAGAAAAATCACTTATTAATTTCCACAGAAAGTGGCAATCGTGGGAAGATGACCTAAGACAAGTTAGGAACACTAGCAGGAAGCTGCATCTCACTACTCTGCCTGCCTGACCCAAGGGCTCTCTGAAATTGTCACTTATGTCCCCCTTGCCCTTCTCCCAACTGCTTCTCTGATGAAAACGGGGCTCCTACCTTTGCTGTGTCCTGCTCGCACAGGTGAGCTGGCCTGTCCCTGGGTTTCACATCAGAACTGATATGCAGCGGCAGGATGTGGAATGGTAAAGTTACTGGCACAAAGCCAGCACAGCTTGAAAGTGGGAATTAAACCCAAAGTTTCCAACTAGTTTGTCATCTGATTCCATTTGATAAGAAATATGTCTGTTGAATGTACATGATGTCAGAAGCCTGTGCTAGATGCCTCCCCGACATCTGCACTCCTCTGTTGTTCTTCTCAAAGTCATAGTTGGCTCTGTGCCACTCTGTTGGATTTGTAACTCCTTCCATGTATGGGCTCTGCCCTGCTTATTGTGTCTACAGAGTAGTAAGTGCTTCAAGGTAGTTAAGTGAAAGGTAGACACAATCCTGCATTTGCTCATCATCTAGTGGGGCAGACTTGCTTAAGTCAACTACAGTACCAGTCAGACTGTGACAACTGCATTCATCCACCCACCCATCCATCCACCCATCCATCCACCCATCTATCTACCCATTCATCCACCCATCTGTCCGTCATCCATCCATCCACCCACCCATCCATCCACCCACCTATCCATCCATCCATCCATCCATCCATCCATCCATCCATCCGTCCGTCTGTCCGTCCGTCCGTCCATCCATCCGTCCATCCATCCGTCTATCCATCCATCCACTCATCCATCTACCCATCCATCTATCCATCCACTCATCCATCTATCCATCCATCCATCCATCTACCCATCCATCTATCCATCCATCCATCTGTCTATCCATCTATCCATCTATCCATCCATCCATCCATCCAACCATCCATCCGTCTGTCCATCCGTCCGTCCATCCATCGATCGACCATTTATTGGGCACCTATTATATGCTAGGCACAGTGAAGGATAGCTACAATTCAAAGACAAATAAAAAGTCTAATATCAAGGACTTCCTAGTTTATAGAGGGAGAGAACCATGCAAAGAGTTGAATTATAAGACAGGGTGATATTCCACTTATATGATATCTAGGGTAGTCAAATTCACAGAGAAAGAAAGCAGAGTGGTGGTCATCAGGGGTAGGGAAGGGGATTTGGGATTCACTGTTTAATGGGTATAGAGATTCACTTTAGGAAGGTGAACAATGTTTAGAGATGGACAGTGGTGATGGTTGCCCAATAATGTGAATATACTTTAATGCCACTAAACTGTACACTCAGAAATGGTTAAAATGGTGAATTTTATGTCATGTATATTCTATCACAAAAAGAAACCCCAAACAGGGCCATAAGTGCTAGTGAGTAAGGACAAGTGAAGCTGAAATCTTTGGGCTCTTTTATTTTCTTCCTGCTTGCAGAATGGACATGAGGCCTGAAGGTGCAGTAGCCTTCTTATGACCATGAGAACCAAATCCACAAGCTAAGGATAGCAAGTCAGGAAGGTAAAAGGGGCTGGGGACAGCAATAGTATCATGGAGGTACTATACCAGCCATGAACTGATTGTCCTGATTTTCTGTCAAATCAGGAAAAGAACCACTTTATTCAACCATAGTATAGTTGAAAAACTGCTCACTTAGAAGTAACTGAATTTCTTACTTCCATGGCTTTCAAAAGTGAGAAGTTTTATTGGCTTGTTCAACAAGAAATCGGGGAATAAAAATTTCAGGCTGGTAGGGTAGCACAATTATAACAACTAAATAACATTTTTTGAATTAATAAACTATAACTGCCTAGGTTTTCTGTTTTCTGAAATTCTATTGCTTTAGTCACCTTGACTGAGATACCATTCTGCATCTGATAAAACAAGAGAAAACAGGGCTAGGGAAAGGCAAGAACAATAGAGGCTCTGGTATGGATGGAGACTTGGAAGTCAGAATGGTAGGATAATGAATCCTTTTTTGTTTGTTTGAAACTTTCTTTTGATGTAGAGACTCCTAATTCTGGTAATGCTGGACCAGGTAATTCAGACCAAGCCTGGCCCAGGTGGCATGGACACTACAACCTGCCCTGAACCTCAGAACCAGCGTGCCCCTGCTTACCTGGAGGAAGTGTTGGGAGGCTGGAGGAATTAGAGCAAATGGAAGTGTAGGATTTGGAGGCATATTTTATCTAAGCTGTGGGACAGTTTGCTTTATTTCACACTTTCCCTCTCCAGAATCCATGAGTTTGGTCCACATTGGGGACCCAAAATTAAAAAGGTCACTCGGTGAATAAAGAACACTTGCAGTTGTTCTCTGCCTAACAAAGAACCCCAAACCTAGGGGTTTGGGGCCCTAGGTAAGAGGGGCCTTGAAAGAGTCAGGATGGCCACCCAATGTGTATGGTGCTTCAGATGCATGACAGAGGGCTGGCTGGGCCTCTCAACCCCGTGAAATAGCATATTTAATGAGTTGGATTGATTTTTATTACATTTTGATTGTCTTTAATCCATGGAGATTTGCAAACATCATTTGGCAGAGTTGCAGCAATTAATAAATAAACAACTTAAAACATTCATTATGGCTTGACCAGGTGGTGGCGCAGTGGCTAGAGCGTCGGACTGGGATGCAGAAGTCCCAGGTTCGAGACCCCAAGGTCACCAGCTTGAGCACGGGCTCATCTGGTTTGAGCATAGCTCAGCAGCTTCAGCCCAAGGTCGCTGGGTCAAGCAAGGGGTTACTCAGTCTGCTGAAGGCCCACGGTCAAGGCATGTATGAGAAAGCAATCAGTGAACAATAAGGTGTTGCAACATGCAACAAAAAACTAATGATTGATGCTTCTCATCTCTCCATTCCTGTCTGTCTGTCCCTGTCTATCCCTCTCTCTCTCTCTCTCTGTCTCTCTGGGGAACCCCCCCCCCCCAAAAAAAAACATTCATTATGCTTTTCACTTTGCCATCAGTCATTTTACATAATTTATTAGACATTGTAATAGTTTTCTTAGGATTTCTATTCAATAATTTGTTTGTTTCAAGTGTTGTATCATATTCCTTTGCTGCTATACAGTTTCTTTTACTTATCCTTATATGCTTAATTGCTTTTATAGATTCTCAAATTAAATTGACTTACCAGAAACATTTATTTCTTAGAAAGTCACAGAAAGTGTAGATATCACTATTAGAATGTTGTTTATTAAGGCTAATTCTCTAAATCCTTTTTTAAAATTAATTTTAATGGGGTGACATTGATAAATCAGGGTACATATGTTCAGAGAAAACATCTCTAGGTTATTTTGACATTTGATTATGCTGCATTCCCATCATCCAAAGTCCAATTGTTTTCCGTCACCTTCTAATTGGTTTTCTTTGTGCCACTCCCCTCCCCCGACCCCTTCCCTCTCCTCTCCCCCACCCTGTAACCCTCACACTCTTCTCCATGTCTCTGAATCTCATTTTTATGTCCACCTATGTATGGAATCATATAGTTCTTAGTTTTTTCTGATTTACTTATTTCGCTCAGTATAATGTTATCAAGGTCGATCCATGTTGTTGTAAATGATCCGATGTCATCATTTCTTATGGCTGAGTAGTATTCCATAGTATATATGTACCAAAGCTTTTTAATCCACTCGTCCTTTGATGGACACTTGGGCTGTTTCCAGATCTTCGCTATTGTGAACAATGCTGCCATAAACATGGGGGTGCATTTCTTCTTTTCAAACAGTGCTATGGTGTTCTTGGAGTATATTCCTAAAAGTGGTATATCTGGGTCAAAAGACAGTTCTATTTTTAATTTCTTGAGGAATCTCCATACTGTTTTCCACAGTGGCTGCACCAGTCTGCATTCCCACCAGCAGTGCAGGAGGGTTCCCTTTTCTCCACATCCTCGCCAGCACTTATTCTGTGTTGTTTTGTTGATGAGCGCCATTCTGACTGGTGTGAGATGATATCTCATTGTGGTTTTAATTTGCATTTCTCTAATGATTAGTGATGCGCATTTTTTCATATGCCTATTGGCCATCCGTATGTCCTCTTTGGAGAAGTGTCTATTCATTTCTTTTGCCCATTTTTGGATTGGATTGTTTGTCTTCCTGGTATTAAGTTTTACAAGTTCTTTATAAATTTTGGTTATTAACCCCTTATCAGATGTTTTGTCAAATATATTCTCCCATTGTGTAGTTTGTCTTTTTATTCTGTTCTTATTGTCTTTAGCTGTGCAAAAGCTTTTTAGTTTGATAAAGTCCCATTTGTTTATCCTGTCTTTTATTTCACTTGCCTGTGGAGAAAAATCGGCCAATATATTGGTGCAAGAGATGTCAGAGAGCTTACTGCCTATGTTTTCTTCTAAGATGCTTATGGTTTTACAGCTTACATTTAAGTCTTTTGTCCATTTTGAGTTTATTTTTGTGAATGGTGTAAGTTGGTGGTCTAGTTTCATTTTTTTGCAGGTAGCTGTCCAATTTTCCCAACACCATTTGTTGAAGAGGCTGTCTTTACTCGAATGTATGCTCTTACCTCCTTTGTCAAATATCAGTTGTCCATAAAAGTGTGGGTTTATTTCTGGGTTCTCAGTTCTGTTCCATTGATCTATATGCCTGTTCTTATGCCAGTACCAGGCTGTTTTGAGTACAATGGCCTTATAATATAACTTGATATCTGGAAGTGTGATACCTCCCGCTTTATTCTTCCTTTTCAAGATTGCTGAGGCTATTCGTGTTCTCTTTTGGTTCCATCTAAATTTTTGGAATATGTGTTCTATATCTTTGAAGTAAGTCATTGGTATTTTAATCGGTATTGCATTGAATTTATAAATTGCTTTGGGTAATATAGACATTTTAATGATGTTTATTCTTCCTAAATGAGCACGGTATATGCTTCCACTTGTTTGTATCTTCCCTGATTTCTTTTATCAATGTTTTATAATTTTCTGAGTACAAGTCTTTAATCTCCCTGGTTAAATTTATTCCTAGGTACTTTATTTTTTTGGTTGCAATGGTAAAGGGGATTGCTTCCTTAATTTTTCTTTCTGATAGTTCATTGTTAGTGTATAAAAATGCCTCTAATTTCTGAGTAGTAATTTTATATCCTGCCACCTTGCTGAATTCATTTATCAGGTCTAGTAGTTTTTTGACTGAGACTTTAGGGTTTTCTATATACAATATCATATCATCTGCAAATAATGATAGTTTTACTTCTTTTCCAGTTAGGATGCCTTTTATTTCTTTTTCTTGTCTGATTGCTGTGGCTAGGATTTCTAGAACTATGTTGAATAGGAGTTGTGAAAGGGGGCACCCCTGCCTTGTTCCTGATATTAAGGGGATTGCTTTTAATTTTTGCCCATTGAGTATGATTTTGGCTGTGAGTTTCATAGATGGCCTTTATCATGTTGAGGTATGTTCCCTGTATTCCCACTTTGCTGAGAGTTTTGATCATGAATGGGTGCTGAATTTTATCAAATACTTTTTCTGCATCTATTGAAATTATCATGTGGTTTTTCTCCTTCCTTTTGTTTATGTGATGAATCACATTGATTGATTTGCGAATATTGTATCAGCCTTGCTCCCAAGAATAAATCCCACTTGATCATGGTGTATGATTTTTTCATATATTGCTGGATCTGGTTTGCTAATAGTTTGTTGAGGATTTTAGCATCTAAATTCATCAGGGATATTGGCTTATAATTTTCTTTCTTTGTGTTGTCTTTGCCTGGTTTTGGAGTCAGAATTATGCTTGCCTCATAAAAGGAGCTTGGAAGTCTTCCTTTCTCTTGAGTTTTTTGAAATAGCTTGAGAAGGATAGGAGTAAGTTCTTCTTTGAATATTTGGTAGAATTCACTTGTGAAGCCATCAGGCCCAGGACTTTTCTTTTTTGGGAGTTTTTTGATAACTGTTTCAATCTCATTTGTTGTAATTGGTCTGTTTAGGTTTTCTGATTCTTCCAGATTAATTTTTGGAAGATTATATGTTTCAAGGAATTTGTCCATTTCATCTCGGTTGTCTAGTTTTTTGGCGTACAGTTCTTCATAGTATTTTCTTAAAATATTTTGTATTTCTGTTGTGTCAGTTGTTATTTCTCCACTCTCATTTCTAATTTTATTTATTTGAGTCCTCTCTCTTTTTTTCTTGATGAGTCTGGTTAAAGGTTCATCAATCTTGTTTACCTTTTCAAAGAACCAGCTCCTGGTTTCATTGATCCTCTGTATTGTTTCTTTAGCCTCTATGTCATTTATTTCTGCTCTGATCTTTATTATTTCCTTCCTTCTACTAGCTCTGGGCTTTACTTGCTATTCTTTTTCTAGTTCTTTTAGATGTAGGGTAAAGTTGTTTATTTGAGCTTTTTCTAGCTTCTTGAGCTATGCCTGTAATGCTATGAACTTCCCTCTCAGGACTGCTTTTGCTGTGTCCCATAAATTTTGAGTTGATGTATGCTTATTATCATTCGTTTCTAGGAATTTTTAAATTTCTTCTTTGATCTCATTGTTTACCCATTCATTATTTAATGACATGCTATTTAGTTTCCAAGTGTTTGAGTATTTTTCAGTTTTTCTGTTGTGGTTGATTTCTAGTTTCATGCCATTGTGATCAGAGAAAGTGCTCAATATGATTTCAATCTTCTTAAATTTGTTGAGACCGCTTTTGTACCCTAACATGTGGTCTATTCTAGAGAATGTACCATGAGCACTTGAAAAGAATGTACATTCTGCTGTTTTAGGGTGAAAGGTTCTGAAGATATCTATTAAATCAAGTTGATCTAGTATGTCCTTTAAGTTTGCTGTTTCTTTGTTAATTTTCTTTCTTGAGGATCTATCTAGTGATGTTAGTGGGGTATTGAAATCCCCTACTATTATAGTATTGCTGTTGATCTCACCCTTTAAATCCATCAAAGTCTGCTTTATATATTTAGGTGCTCCTATATTAGGTGCGTAGATATTTATAACGGTTATATCTTCCTTTTGGATTGCTCCCTTTATCATTATGTAGTGACCTTCTTTTTCTCTTACTATAGTCTTTGTTTTAAAGTCCATTTTGTCTGATATAAGTATTGGTACCCCAGCTTTTATTTCATTTCCATTTGCGTGAAATATTTTTTTTCTATCCTTTTATCTTCAGTCTATGTGCATCTTTTGTTTTAAGGTGTGTCTCTTGTAGACAGCATATGTATGGGTCTTGTTTTCTTATCCACGCAGCTACCCTATGTCTTTTGATCAGATCCTTTAATCCACTTACATTTAAGGTTATTATTGATATCTAATTGTTTATTGCCATTTTATTCTTTAAAACTGTATTCCTCTTTTGCTATATTCTTTTTCTCCTTTGATCTGTTTACAACAGGCCCCTTAGTATTTCTTGCAGCCTTGGTTTGGTTGTAGTGAATTCCTTGAGGTTTTTTTGTCTGAAAAGCTTTTTATTTCTCCTTCAATTTTAAATGATAGCCTTGCTGGGGGCTCCTTTTTAGGTGATAGTCTTTTTTTCTCTAGCAGCTTTTAATATTTTCTTTTTATCACTTAGCTTTGGTATTTTAAATATGATGTGTCTTGGTGTTGATTTCTTTGGGTTTCTCTTTAATGGAGTTCTCTGTGCTTCTTGAATATGTGAGATGTTTTCCTGCCTTATTTGAGGGAAGTTTCAGCTATGATATGCTTAAACAAAGTCTCTATCCCTTGTTCTTTCTCTTCTTCTTCAGGAACCCCTATGATGTGGATGTTATTTCTCTTTATGTTGTCACAGAGCTCTCTTAGAGTTTCCTTAGACTTTTTGAGTCTCTTTTCTTTTTTCTGCTCCGCTTCCGTGCCTTTATTTATCTTGTCCTCTCACTTGCTGATTTGATTCTCAGCTTCACCCATCCTGCTTTTAATTCCTTCCATTGTGTTCTTCATTTCTGATATTGTATTTGTCATTTCTGACTGATTCTTTTTTATTATTTCAATGTCCTTTTTTATATTTGCTATCTCTTTATTTAGCTGTTTGTAATGACCATCTATTGTTGTTCTAATATCATTGAGCATCCTTACAATCATTATTTTAAACTCTGCATCTGGTAATTTGGTTACATCTGATTCATTCAGGTCCTTTTCTGGGGATTTCTCTTAATTCATTTGTGTTGCATTTCTCTGCCTTCTCATTTTGTCTATGTAAAAGAAGGTTTTGGCCACTGAAGTCCACTGGGTGTGGCCTCTGTTCCCTAGGTATGGTCTGTCTGCAGGCCCGCCACCCCCTCTGCTGTTGCTGCCTAGGGCGTTTGGGTATGGGCATTGCCGGTGTCTGCCCCCTGGGGCTGTTGCTGTGGTTTCTGCCTCTCCTTCACGGGATTGGCTGTGATCATGTGCTCGGGTGTACAAGCCTTGGTGGCCTTGGCCTTTGCCCCACCCTCGTGGCTGGTGTTATGCTCAGCTCTGAGGGCAATGGCGAGCACCTTTGCTCAGCTGTGGGTCTCTGCATGTTTCCAGGCTTTTGTTTGCCCTTGCAGGAGGAGCCCACTCATGGGATGGCTGCAAGCCTTGACTCCACAGGCCAGGCAGGACTGCGTGCCCACTCTCAGTAGTGGGACTCTGCCTGTTCTGGGTTTTTGGCTCCACCCCCGCAGGAGGAGCCGGCTCCCAAGTCAGGCCACAAGCCTTGGTTCCACAGGCGGGGCAAGGCTGTGCTCCTGCGCCCTTGCTCAAGGTCTGGTCTCCACCCCTTCTGGGGTTCCCGCCCTTTTCCCGCAGGCTGGATTGCAGGCTGCCCACAGCTGGGCTTGACCGCTTTTGCACACTCCCTCCTCCCCAGCCGGGCAAGCCTGAGCTCACACCTGGGCCCAGTGGTGGCTAGCCGGCTTTTGCCCTTGCCAACAGAACCGCGCTTCCATGTCCCACTGTTGCCCGCCCTCAGTGAGCCCTCAGCCGTGTGGGTGGGGGCGCTGCAGCTCAGACCCTAAAACTCACTACTGTAGTCCTGAAAGCTCTCTCCTTCTAAGCGACTCTGCTCTGAGTGCCGCGGGAGAGCTTGTTTGGCTGGTGTCCTGCTTCCCTTTGCTGGTATTGCTGTTTCCAAGGGAAATATTCACTTCAGATTTGGGGAGTGACTCATCCCAGGAGTTAGGGTGGCTGTCTCTCAAAGTGTTTCTCCCTGTGCCTCCTAGATTACACTCTCTTCCTGCTTCTCTGGTCCTCTCCTCTCTCCCCATCCCCTGGAACCCCAGGTGAGTGGTTGTGAGAGAGGTTTTCTGCATGGTCCCTTTAAGAAGAATCCTGGGTCTGAGAAATCAATCTCTTTCTTACAAACAGTATCCTGTCTTGTTTCCAGCTAAATACTGTCCATACACCTCTTCTAGGCTCTGGGGTTGCAGGCTGGGGCTTTGTTCCTGGGACTCAGGACCCTCCCCTCTCTGCTAAACCCACTTCCTGCCACACGAGTCTCTCCTGGCTGCCGTTCACTCCGGGGAGCTGGGCAGCCCTCTCCGCATTTCCGCTTTTCCTACCAGTCTCAGCATGACTTCTTCAGTGTTCCTTGGTTGAGGTCTCCTCTTAGTTTAGTCCAAAGTTGGCTTTTCCAGATGATAGTTCTTAAAATTAGTTTGTAATCCACTTTGGTTCTGGGAGGTGGAAGTTGGTACGTCCGCCTACTCCATCGCCATATTGTCTTCCTAAATCCTTTTATATTCAACATGTTTTACTCCTATTTTATAAGTAATGTTGAAGAAAGTATAAATTTCTAAATTTAAAGAATTTTGTTCTTTCAGATGCATTATTGTGGGAAACTGATCTTTGGATTGCTTTTCTCATTGATAATTACAATTTCTTTTTCTTAAACAGTGAACTTTGGCAGAATACTACTGCTATTATGATGAATATATCTTTTAACAAACAACTCTGAGTACCATTTTCATCCCTTTTTTACATCCCTAGCTATGATGAGACACATTTTTTGTTAAAATAATCAAATTATTTTGTACTGAAGAAATAAAACACATTGTAGGATTCTTGCACAGTGCAAAAGATGCTCGGGTTATGTGGACTTTGCACAGTAACAGAAGGTACTCTAGGTTTATTTCATTGTTAATATCATCCTTATTCTCAGCAGATTGAGAATCTTGGCAGAGGGAATGATATTTAAGTGGACCATTAATAAGCATATCCACACTTGACTGTCTCCTTGTGCTGTGAGTTTGGTTTTAATATTTTATTTATAAATTCTTCAGCTGATAAGTATTTTGAAACACTACGCTACTACTTACACAAAAACCACAGTGCACAAATATGATGCAACTATAGAGAATAAGTGGCATGCACATGATTTCAGCACAGTGATATACCAGCGTAAACAGCGTGGTGTGCTCTGTGATTAATGAGCATATGCGAAGCCTGTTTATTGGTGGCCCCTGTTACAGCCTATGGCAGGGAGCCTGAATGGATGGGCTTAATTTAGAATTTTTAATTATTTATTAATTTTACTGTCTGCTACTATGATGACTATACTATTTACCAAGCCAAACAGAAATCTTTCAATGTTATCACAGTCACTGTTGTTCTATGGATAATCATTGATTGAATAAATTGCAACATGGAAAGAAGATATTTGAACTCAAAGGTTACTTCTGGTTTTAGAGAGATCCTGGGAGATGGGGGAGAGTGGCTCTGCCAATGGCAAGAGGACTGCAGGAAGCAATTTCCCGTACACTGGGAGAAGGCTGAGGGCCAGGCTCTGGAGGAGAAGCGACCCATATGCTGCTTTGTGTCAGTGACTCGTAAGGGAGGCAAGACCTCCGAGACATGGTGGTGCCCAAGAGGCTGAACCCAGGCAGTGAGCTCCCAGGCATCCAGCTAGGACAGAGCAGAAGGTCAGAGGTAAAAGGACCAAGACTAGCTAGCTGGGATGTCTCAGCAGGAATCAGTGCCACAATGACCAATAGTAGGAGGAACTGCCCAGTAGCCTGGTGCTAGGTACGTCCCCAGAAGCTTTGCCCAATCTCGTGGGGAGCCCCAGCGAAGGCTGATACCGAATTTCCTGCTACCCAAGCAAGAAAGGGGTGCGCAGTTAGATTTAAGTTATTTTAAAGAAAACCAAGAGGTGATTTATTCAGCACTTGGGAGTCGGAAATTCATATCTAGCTTCTCTCCATGGTGAATGTGTGCCTAGCAAGTTAAGTAAGCACAGTCCTAAGCTAGACAATGCCAACTTAGATATATGAGGGCAGGCAGAGCAGCAAACACTGGCTACCAGTGAATCGAGTCATTGTGCTCAGTACAGAGTGTCAATGGCAGACATTCAACTTAAAAAATATATATTGCTGACTAAATTATATGCAAGAAAAAGGTTCAGATATCCTGGGGTGGGGATGAAGGGTGAGGGGAAAGCTTTAGATCCTGGTTTGAGCAACCCAGATGTAGAGAGCAATTTTGTGAAGCCAGGAAACATGTATGGCAGAACGTTAACAGTAGTTGAATCTGGGTGGTACATAGATGAATGCTCACTATACTATTTTTTCTACTTTTCTATACCTTAAAAATAAACATTGCAACCAGGTAGAGGTGGCCAAGTATTAGAGTTCTGACCAATGAGATGTAGGCAATCGCTGGAGGGGTCATCCTTTACTCTCCCCAAAAGACATGCCTCATGAGCTGAAATCTTTGGGCTCTTTTATTTTCTTCCTGCTTGCAGAATGGACATGAGGCCTGAAGGTGCAGTAGCCTTCTTATGACCATGAGAACCAAATCCACAAGCTAAGGATAGCAAGTCAGGAAGGTAAAAGGGGCTGGGGACAGCAATAGTATCATGGAGGTACTATACCAGCCATGAACTGATTGTCCTGATTTTCTGTCAAATCAGGAAAAGAACCACTTTATTCAACCATAGTATAGTTGAAAAACTGCTCACTTAGAAGTAACTGAATTTCTTACTTCCATGGCTTTCAAAAGTGAGAAGTTTTATTGGCTTGTTCAACAAGAAATCGGGGAATAAAAATTTCAGGCTGGTAGGGTAGCACAATTATAACAACTAAATAACATTTTTTGAATTAATAAACTATAACTGCCTAGGTTTTCTGTTTTCTGAAATTCTATTGCTTTAGTCACCTTGACTGAGATACCATTCTGCATCTGATAAAACAAGAGAAAGCAGGGCTAGGGAAAGGCAAGAACAATAGAGGCTCTGGTATGGATGGAGACTTGGAAGTCAGAATGGTAGGATAATGAATCCTTTTTTGTTTGTTTGAAACTTTCTTTTGATGTAGAGACTCCTAATTCTGGTAATGCTGGACCAGGTAATTCAGACCAATCTCCCACCCCTACCCCATACAACACACACACACACTGAGCACAATTTTAAAAGCTGAGCAAGCCCTGACCAGATAGCTTGGTTGAGTAGAGTCTCATCCCTCATGCAAAGGTTTTGGGTTTGATCCCTCAGTCAAGGAACATACAGAAACAGATGGAGGTTTCTGTTTTTGTTTTCTCTCCTTTTCTGAACGCAGTAAATAGAATTTTTTTAAAAAGCTGAGCAAAACATAAAAACACCTTTTTAAAAGAATCAAAAAGACTTAAGAGAGTAAGGAATTACTGGGGCCAAGTTCTGAGAGTGGTTGGGAATTCAGAGAAGTTAGCCTTGTACTCAGGCCAGTTTTGCCCTCAGGCATTTGCTAATCTGAAGGAGGTAACCTAGAGGCTAAGCTGTGGCTTTAGTGCTTTATAAGACTAGGAGCAAAAGTCAGAGTCCAAGGACCACCAAAGTGTGGGAACTGATTACCTACCTTCTTTGGCCTGGGATCCAGAAGCATTTCTCCATGTAAATAAGGGTGAACCAGACTGCAGTCATATGGTTAGCCAGAAAATTTCAAACCCTGGATTTGGATTAATACAATCCTAGAGTGCTTATTTCCCCCAGACACCTGTCAAAAGAGGTAGAAAATCCTCCTTAAAGAAAGAAATTATCTTAGATCTCAAATTTCTGCAAAGGATTTTTAAAAAATGTTTGACATACAATAAAAAATTACTAGACACACAAGGAGCTGTGACTCTGTGAGTACCAGCAGGAACAAAAAATAATAATAGGTCAGCCCTAAAGGGACTCAAAATATTTGATTATCAAATTTTCCTGTGATATTATCTTACTATTTTGATGTCACAAAAATGTATTCAGTTTAATTATAACAATTAAAAGAAGTGATTGATAGAAAATAAACCACAAAACACAGAGCTAGAAATATATTACTATTGTATTGGTGGTATATGAGAATGTCAGACTATGGTGTTTGTCTCCCCTTTTTTCATTTCTGTATTTCCCAAAATTTTTAAATGAGTATTTATGTGAGAAGACAGACATATTTATGTAAAAGAGTAATTGATAAGGAGTATACCCAGAGCAGGGCTGGATTCACAAGTATGCAACCTCTGCAGTTGCCCAGGGTTCTGTACTCTGAAGGGTTTCACACTTGGCTTATTGGCCCTGCTGCTGCTATCTTAAAATTCTTTGTGTGTGTGTGTGTGTGTGTGTGTGTGTGTGTGTGTGTGTGTGTGTGTGTGTGTATATATATATATTTTTTTTTTTTTTAATAAAAGAAGTCCTATATTTTCATATTGCACTCGGCACAGCTACATGTAGCCAGTCTTAATCCAGAGGCAATTAAATGCTGATCTGTTGACCACTTTGTCAACAGCCACTGGACTTGCTCTAGTTTCTCCACTTCCCATGGAAAGACATCATTTCCAGGCTGGAGGTGCAGCCAAACAGTTGCAAGAATGTTGGGGTGCAGTGGACAGAGCCTGGATCAGGAATCTACAGGCCTGATTCTGGTTCTGTCATTAGCTAGTTGCATGACTAGCCAGCTCCCTGTAATTCCTTCCTTCCTGCTCTTAAAGCCACTGGAATCACATCTGTGAACAGTGCAGCTACCACATCAGGATGAGCATCAATCAGCTATTTTACTCAGTGCCTATTCAATGCAAGAGACCAGGTGCTCTGAGATGCACTCCAAACCATTAGTGGATCTGCCAGTCGTTTTTCAGAATATTTCTCCTTTCTTTCTGGATTTCCTGGCTTATCTGAAACCCATGTTCTGTCTGGAATGATTGCAACCTCGTTCTCTGCCATATAAGAAATCCTATATAAGGAAACATGGTGCCACGGGGCAACGTGTGTAGATAATAATGCTTAACATTTATTGAACGTGTACCAAGTGCCAGGCTCTGTGCTAGGTTCCTTATTTATTTTCGCATTTAATTGGAAGCACTCTTATCCTTATTTTTTTAGATAAAGAAACCAAGGTTTAAAGAGGCTAAGAAACGTGCAGTTAGTAAAGAGGTCTGACTCCAAAAGCACATGCTCTTGACAGTGCCAGACCAACACCAGTAACGGAGAGCCGTTGTTGCTGCTGCTTCAGCCCAGAGTAGTGCACAAAGTCTAGTTTCCCCAATCCCAAGGTCAGACGGTGGGGGAGGGTGGAGGTTGCGAGGGAAAGACGCTAATGGAGAATTTTGTAGGGGCTGGGAGCCGTGCTGCAGACGCATTACGATGCACTAAGAGCATTATTACCATTTGGGGAAGCCCACCGAGCAATCCTGGGGTCCAAGGGTTTGTCCAATACCCCAACCAATAGAAGACCAACCCCTATGCCTTCACATTTCCCACTCAGGCGAAACTGCAAGAACTGAGAGAGGTGGCTGATATCTTTAGGCGCGAGGAACACACCATACTCTTCCGCAGCTTCCCACCTCCTCCAGACGCACGTGTTTAAAAAGTCCCTGGTCCGCTCCATCCCTCCCCACCAAAGCCGGGCCTCCTTAAGCCGCTGGCCTCAACTTTCCTCCGAGAGGCCGGCGCGCACAACTGCAGCTGCGACGGCGCCCCAGCGCTCGGCGGCGCCCGCCACCCACCTTTCCCAGTCCCTGCCGCCGCAGTCTCCGCCCGCCGGGAAGGGCGTGCTCGGCGGCGCGAGAGCCGAGGGTGGGGCGCCGAGAGGGAGGGAACCCCGGGCGAGCAGCTTCTGTGCTGCTAGCGGTAGAGGTGGCGGCAGCAGCAGGTGGAATGAGCTCCACGGCGAGCAGCTCTTGGCCTTGGAATCCGCCACTGTAGCCGCCCGGGCGGGAGAAGGCCCGCAGGGCTAGAGCCCGTGCCTCCCAGGGTCCGATCCTTAGTTTTGGGGAACTTTGGTGACCTAGGCCGGCGGACTGGGGCCGCAGCTGGGATGGGGCGCGCCTAGGGGCGCACAGCTGCCCTGGAAGCTGCGTTCGGAGCTCAGGGTGGGGGACCTAGCTCGGCTCGGCTACCTGAAGAGCTGCTCTCCCGGAAAAGAGCCGCTGCCGGCTCTGGGATTGGAGAGGAGCTCGGAGTGCGCCCGGGCACCTCGCTGGACGATGTCCGATCACGCCTCGGTGGCACGGGAGGGTTCTGAGCGGCGCGCTCGCCTCCCCACTTCGGCGTAGGAGCAGAAAGCATAGGGCTCTTCCCTGGGATTCCGGGAGACCGGAGCTTCTCGCTCCGTCCTCGGCGGAGTCCTCGCACCCCTCGCTGTGCTTGTCTGGAGGGGTTCGCTGGTTGGCATCAATCTGCAGGAGTTCTCTACTGATCTGATTTCTTCTTCAATTTGGAGACAGTTCCCGCCAAAGACGCTCAACGCACCTTTTCCTGTTTGTCCAGCTGGCCGGCCTCGCAGGTCGCCGGAGCCTGTGGAGTCCTGTTCCTCTTCATTGATCTTCGCGTCTCTCTGTGTGGCGTGCCGCCTCCCAGCCACTGGCCTTGAAGGGAGGTTGCAGGCGTGGGTCTCTTCTCTCCCTCTTTGGAGGGAGCGCAGTCCTGGAGAGGGACATTGGCCTCGTAGGGGCGGCTCTGTGAGTGGTAGGATTGGGGTGCAGGCGGCCCGGCCGCCGGCCATGGCCTTCACTTTCGCGGCTTTCTGCTACATGCTGTCCCTGGTGCTGTGCGCTGCGCTCATCTTCTTCGCCATCTGGCACGTGAGTAACCAGCAGCGGCTTCTAACTCTTTCTTCCCAAACGCACTCCTGTCCACCTCCTTTCCCAGTTTCTCTAAAATGCCATCTCACTGCCTCTACATTGCGAGTGTGGGCGGCCTGGGAGGCCAGCCATGGCGCATCTGCAGGTTAGACCCTCTCTCGCTCCCTGTCCCGGGGCAGGAACAGTTCGTGGCGTCCGAGCCAGGGGCGCTGGGCTCGTCCCCGGTGACCTGGCCGCTGATGGAGGCGCAGGGACCGTTGGTTCCCAGGCAAGGCACCTATGCCAGGGCCTGGCCAACGTCTGGGACCCGGGGAGTGGTGGTGACAACCCTGTACCCCCCTATTTCCCCTGCCCCCTCCTCTCCTGCCCTCGGGGAAGAAGCGCAGTGGTGTGGCCAGCAATTAGTCAAGTAACTATAACAACTAAACATTTAAAATGTCAGCATCTGTGGTGGATTGCGTTTAAGGTAATTGGAGACAAAGTGGAAAAGATGACGGTAGTGCCTTGTAGGAGAAAGTAGGAAGAAGCTGGGCTGGGTAGGGGAGGGACCGCCAGGTCGTGGGGGTTGATGTGGAAGGCTGCAGAGAAAAATGAGGAGGTGAGGGAAGGACAGGGATGAATGAGGCCATGGAGAGAAGTCAGGCTGGGAGAGGCCAAGACGAGCAAGCTATTTCCTTTGTTCTCCTGGGGCCTGAGCCATCCAACTCCTGAAGACCATCTGCAGGTGGCAGACCATGCATGGCCCCCAGCATCCCTGGTGGGCACCAGCTTTCTTCTCATCCTTCAAGGGGGGGGGTCTGTCCAGGTTCAGGGTAGGCATTGTGAGTCTCAATCATGCAGGTGTGCCCTGGGAACAGGAGATGGGATGCTTCTGAGTAGATGCAGGAAGAGGCAGAGAACAGGACGGAGGAGCGCTGGTCCTCTCAAGACTGTGCAGCATCCAGCAGGTCCACTAGACTCAGGGCTTCCTTCTTCCAGGCTGTTAGGCTCTCAGCTCTCACCATCAGAGAGTTGGTGGCCAGAATGGCTAAGGCCAAGCAATTTGAAAGGAGCCCACAGTGTTTATAATCTCCTACTGTTAACAGCGTTGCCCTGCCCTGCAAGTCTGGGTGACAAGGGAGGACCCTGAGATGAATTCCTTAAGGCATGGTTCTGAGGAAGCTTAGAGAGCACACATGCAGTGAGAGATGACCTGGAATGAAGACCAGAGGGAAGTTGCAGGGTGGGTGAGATGTGGTGTCTAGTATAAGTGGTTTCTGGGTGAAAGTATTTATCTTAAATACAACTAAGGAGCTAGAGCATCTCCTATTACAAGGAGGAGAGGGAACTCCCAAGAGGAGGAAGGCTTCTAACCATGACATCTTAGGAAAGAGACTTGTATGTCACTTTCCATATCTTAAAAGTGACCTGGATGATCTCCCAGCTGCCCTTATGTCTAAGATGGTGTAAGTCGGGAAGTCAGTGGATATAGGAAACTGAGGGCAAGAGAGAAGGAGTTCAGACATGGCAATTTCCTGGCTGATCAAAAATCCTTCCAGTGAGAAGTATTGGGATTTTGCAGTCTCTTTTCCTCTGCCTGGAATTCTGGGTCGAAACTGCTGGGTCTACTCTACAGTGGAGAATCACCAAATGTGTTTATTTTATATCAGCTACTCTCTTTGAGTATACTTGTCACATTTGGGAGATGCAGACTAAAACTGAGTTGTTGGCAGGTGAAACCACCTGATTTAGAATTAAAAGGGGTGCGGAACAGATCATGCCCAAGCAGAGCAGCAGAACCTTGCTCATGTGCCTTAAAGGAGCTTCCTCTGCTTCTTTGGATTTGGGACTTTTCCTGCATTCTGGGTGCTAACTACAGTACCCTCTTTCCCCAGAATAACTTCATGTGCTAGTTCTTTATGTGATTGCCTTGGCTGGAGGGTGCAGGCACCAGAGAGCTCCGACAAGCTGCCGGAGGTGGAGTTCGCTAAACTAGCCTCTGAAGCAGAACAGGTAACCAGAAAGAATAATTTCCTCTCACTCAGGGAACGACTATAAATAATTCAAGAACAGGTTCATTAAATGGACAGTTTGCGCCACTGGTTGGCTAATAGACATTTGAATGAAAACCAGGCATGGCTGTTGTCCTGTGTTGACCCCTGCTCTGTGGGTCTCCGACATTCACCCCTGTGGCCAGGGGCAGCTGGAAGGTCGGAATCCAAGCCTGGCTCAGGTCCTGATACCAGGGGAAGTGGCAAGATTCCAGTTTCTAAGACTAAAAAGAATCTGTGCTTTTTAAATTCAAATTACAGGAACACTTTCAAAGTCTCAGCCCTCTTCCTTTCGGAGCCTTTCCCTTCTCCCTCTCCAACTCCAACAACCTGAAGCCCCACTGCATTGGTTGGTTCCTGACCATTGAAAGGGGAAATCTGAGACTCATTGATTTCAGTGCACACAGCGTGTGTGTGTGTGTGTGTGTGTGTGTGTGTGTGTGTGTGTGTGTTGGTCATAAGGTAGAAATTATTTCAACCAAAATTTAGGAGAGTGAGTTCTGTATTAGACTCTGTCTGCTTTCTCTCCAGCTTCCTGTACCCCATGTATGTACTTGATCTGATGCGCCATATTGATTGCTTTGCGTACACTGACATCCCAAATAAGGAATTGCGCACTGAACAATATACAACAATTTAAAGACCCCACTGCCATGTCTAGGCTATGAGATATGAGGATATGACATGTTTTTCTTGTTTAATTGTACATTCCTACTTAGGGTTAATAATAGTAGCTACCATTAATTGAGCGTCTACAGTAGGCCAGTTCTAGGCACGCTAAGGACCTCCCAGATGGACCTCCAGCTTCTTACCCCCACTCTTCCACTGGAGGGCAGGGAGCAAGGATGGGTGTGGCCAACCATAAGCACACGTTTTTTTTCAAGTCTTGTTTACTTTGACAATTCATCTGCGTTTGTTTTCAAATGCAAGTGTTTCAAATCACCAATAAATTTATTTTATGTTAGCCACTGTCTTTGCGTACACTTGTCACATTTGGAAGCTGCAGAATAAAACTAAGTCGTTTGTGTGGGGGTGGGAGGCTTTGCATACCTTTAGGCACCTTCAGGCATGTGGCCTCTTACTGTCCAGGCAGCCCTTAATCCTCACAACTGACCTTTTACCAATGAGGAAACTGGATCAGAGAGGTTATGAAACTTGCTTGAGGTTGCATAACTGTTATGTATTGGAGCTGGGATTTAAGCTGAGTTCGAGAACTCTTATGCCCATGTCCTTCTATCTCTAGTGACTGTCATTGGATTGTTTAACTTGAATAACAGTGGATAATGTTTCTATCCCTTGGTTAGAAACCTTTCACTGTATAAGCAAATTATTTGGAGTTAGAATTTCTGGTTGAAGTTATAACAACAAGAAGACGGTACTAAAACACAACCTACATTCTTTTTTTATTATTGCTTTTAGAGAGAGGAAGGGAGAGAGGGAGAGAGAGAGAGAGACAGGAGCATGAATCTGTTCCTGTATGTGCCCTGACTGGGGATAAAACCGGCAACCTCTGTGCTTCAGGACGATGCTCTAACCAACTGAGCTAGCCAGCCAGGGCTATAAAAGAGAAAATATATTTAATTTTTTTCAAAATCACTTTTTTTTCTGCTTATAAAATGATACAGTTTCATTGTTGAAAAATTTGAAAATATAGGGACATAAAATACAAAATCACCACTATGCTTACCATCCAGAAAACTTCAGGTATCATTGTGTATGTGCATATTTCTAAAAATTGCATCTGGATGTTCGGAAAGCAAAGCAAAGTGTTCTAATGGGTTTGAGACATGAAGTGATGTCTATTTCCAGCCAGTATAAAATGAACAATGTTTTCCCTCAAGAGTTCTCTTAACTCCAGCGTGGTTGAGCCTGTTTGCATATTCTCTTGTTTATACAAACAGATGAAACCATCCTTTGAAAAGATTAAAAGTTCATTTCCAGTTCTTTCAGGTTTTTAACTTTTAAAGTTTTTTTTTTTTAATCTGTAGAGTCACATTTTAAAACTTTGAGTTATGGTGATGTACAAGTAGACTAAATTCCCAGCAATATTTCTTTGTATTCTCAGCAGCACTTGTTACCAGAGAGTTTTAATGGATCCGGACTGATGCTGACCAGTGCATAGTTACCGAGAGGCAGCTTTGCTAGGTGCGATGTCCTGATAGCTGAGCCTTTCCGTCGGCTCCACTGTGCCACCAGTGTCAGCCACTGGAAACTGAGTAAACTGCTCAGTTTCTCAAATGATCCATCTAGAGAGAAATGAGTTTCTATGAAATGATTGGAGGCCTGGGGTTGGCAGCAGCCTCTTTAAGTCCCTCCTTTGGCCATGCCTTACCTGATCTCCACTTTTTGTCGTTTCAGACTTCCCTGCCGTTCTCTGGCATCACACTCTCAGATGTGACCTCTGCCCTTCCCTGCTCTTCTCCTCCTTTCTGTTACCCTCCCCCTCATTCTCCTGCCTCACGGCCCTGGTTCAGGGAGGCTCCATGAGAGCTGTGACTCACCTGCTTCCCATTGTTGCTCTGGAGCCCAGAACAGTGCCTGGCACAGAGAGGAGGCTCAGTAAATACCTGTATAATACCTTGTTCCCCTCGGCCTTGGCCCACTGCTGGCTGACATGGTAACTCATTTCTGATTTGACTTTTGGCTACTTCTCAGGGCCTGGTCCGTAGGCATTGGGAATACATGCATTTTTTGCTGTACCCTGGTGCTTCATACCCTTGAAAACTTAAGTTGACACACAAAAGAGGGCTGACCATCACCATACGGGACAGTCTTGATGACAGTGGAGCTGACCTCCTGCAGAGGCACAGCATGGGGAGCAGTACCGGCTCTACCCGGAGGAAATGCCCTCGTTAAGGTGTGGTGTCTGTGCAGTCTGGGCCACTGCACCCTTGCTGGCTGGTGATTTTCCAGAAACCGTCCTTGAAAGAGAAGGCTTGTGTTGTGATCGTATGCCTACCAGTCAGGTCGAGAGAGAGGAGAGAAGGATGTAGCATTCAGGGATGGCCGAACTGCTCGGTGAGAGTTCAAGGCCTTGCTGGGGTTGATGTTGTAGGGTGCCGTAACATTTGACTTTGACGTTAGAGGTGCTAAGCAAACATGGAAGGCAGTGGAGGCCTTCACTGGGTTATCAGAGCGTCCGCCCGTGTTGGCACTGAAGCCGTGCCTGGGCAGAGTTCCTTCCTGGATTTCGGGGCCCAATGACCTCACGTGCCTCATTTCCCGCCACTCTGGCTGCCTGGCCAGTCTCTCCCCTCCGTGCGCATGGCTGCGTGCTGCCGTCTCTGTCCTTGTGTTCTGTCACTGCTCTCCCTCCCAGGGAATCTGCAGGCGGTTTCCTTTGGTGCCTCGCTCTCTTGGAGATGTGCTGTCTGGATCCACCGAGGACTAGGCATCTGGTCACAGTCATGTCTCCCTATCCTACATCATTCATCCTATGTCTGTTGGTGATGGTCACCTCCAGTGACCACTTCCTTCCCTCTGGGCCCACACCTGGATCTGCCTTTCAGGTGTGAGCCCTGGGCTTCCTCACTCCCACACTCTGCTGCCCTGCTCCTGGCAGTCATTGTAACCGACCATTTCTCCTTGACATCCCCGCCTTCGAGGGAAGGATTTAGTTCCTGCCCTGTGTCATCAGATGCATTTTTTATCAGGGATGACAGTGAAATACACCCATCTCCCATCCTTCGATGGCCAGGGATAGATAGTCCCTTGTGGCTTCGTAAGTTAGATACTCAATTCCAAGCTGATGGGTTCACCAGTCCGATTGCTTCTGGGCTGCTTCCTCTTCTGGTTACTGGACGGTCTTTAGGGAAAGAAAATGCGCTGTGTCAGAGGAGAGGCATTAAGTCAGCCCTGGTTCACACAGTGAGGTCATGTGGAGGGTTCCACACTCAGCTCTGCGGGATTGACGGCAGTTGCCGTCGGGATCTTCCTGAGCAAGGCTTCCGCATCTTTGCCTGCATGCCTCAGACTTGCCTGCGCTTCTTGTGATGGCACCTGGACTCTTAATTAATTCCCATGAAGGTCACTGAAAACTTCAAGTGCACAATTAAATCCTGAATTGGTCTCTGAATACCAACCCAGAACTGAATGAGGCGGCTGGCAGGTATTTTTAATTTGGCATAGAAAGAGAGGCGACCATGAGACATCCTTACATATGCTACAGTAGAGCCAAACTATGGAACACTGAAAGAGATATCTAAATCACGATGAAGCTGGTAGACTGGAACAGAGTCACCAACACCTCTGTGCGCAGCGTCACAGGATTGAAAGACGCCAGTGTCTTGATTGGAATGGTCCCTGCTATAGGGCGCAGGGACTGAGGACTAAGGGTGGGTCTCATGGATCTCCCAAGACAGCGAGTTTCAACCCTTTTCATCTCATGGCACATGTAAACTAATTACTAGAATGCTACGGCACACCAAAAAATAGAATTTTTTGCTGATTTGACCAAAAAATAATATATATAATTTTGATCCATTCATACCAAGAGGCTATTGTTGTGTTGGCTGTTGTCATTTTTTTTTTTTTGACAGATTAAGGGAAGAGAAGTCAGTGCACTGGAGTAACTAGTCAGGTATTGTATGTTTTAAACATTCTTGTGGCGTGTGGTTGAAAATCACTGTCTTAGGATAATGGCTACATCAATTTGGTGTTGGAGGTCTGTTACCATGTCATATCTACCTACCTTTGCAGTAGGTACCTCTCCCCACCCCCATTTCCTAGCCCCAGCTCCACAGGACGCCATTGCCTCCTAGACAGGTGTTTCTGTTCCTCTCTCCAGAAGGAAACACTTCCATCACTGTGCATCTAACTCCTGCACAGCCTTCCACTGCCTGGCCCGCGTCTGAGCATCGTCACTTAGCTCCGCTGCACAGGTGACCTTGTGGCAGTACACACTTGTGTGGGTACACCAGGGATCTCTAAGTGAAGTCACAGCTGCTGAAAGACGTGCCCTTACTGTCCAGGTCACGTGTTTGCAAAACCTAGGGGGACACATGGAGCAGTGGCCGCTGGTCAGTGGCTCTCAGACTGGGGTGACAGGAATGCAGGTCACCTCTGTGGCAGTCTCCTTTGGCTTGTGGACGCAGAGCATGCAGGTCTCATCCCATGGAAGGAAGGGGAGGCTGTGGTGTTGGGGACGGGGGTGCCCAGCTATGGTGGGCTGTGCCCTGTGGGAGTTGGCAGAGCTCTGGGGGACTGAGAGGCTCCTGCCTTCTGCTCTGAGACTCGACATGACGGTGACAACAGCATACAGTGTGGAGGACCCACTGGGCAGTCTGCACATCGGGCACCTTTGTCAGAGGAAAAAGCCCCACTCATTGGGGGATCCCCACCGCCACAGGCCTGGGTGCTCCTGACGGAGCTCTGAGAACAGCACCCCTGTCACTACCTGCTTGCCAGGCCATGGGCCTAAGTGAACAATTAAATTACGCTAGTTGAAGGGTTTCTATGGCCTCAGCCTGTTGGCACAGAGAGGGCAGAGCTGTCTTTACTTCTGTTTGACCGTGACTCGTTTAGATGCTAATTAAGTGTCCATTGAATTGGACCGGGTATTTCTGTCCAGTCGCCATCATTTCATGAGCCCAGCCCAGGTCTTGGCTTAGGCTGCCTTGTCCAGCTGTTTCCTCTCATTCCAGCCTGTTGCTGCCTTTTGCCCACCTGCCTGTGTGTAGCCCTGGCTACCTGAGAGAAAAGGAACTCACCCAGCCCCGTGGTTTCTTCTTCGGGCTCTGTCTGGCTCCTCTAATTTTAATTTTCTATTGTGGTAAAATACACGTAACATAAAATTTACCGTTTTTAAACCATTTGTAAGTGTATAGTTCAGTGGCTTTAAGTATATTCACATGGTGGTAAAGTCATTACCACCATCCATCTCCAGAACCTTCTCATTGTTTCAAATGGAAACGCCACACCCATTAAACACTGACTCCCCTGTGCAACCACCATTCTGTCCTTGGCAACCACCATTCTGCTTTCCGTCTCTATGAATTTGACTATTCCGGGTACCTCTTATACATGGAATCACACAATATTTGTCCCTGTGGGACTGGCTTATTTCACTCAGCGTAATGTTCTCAACGTCAGGTTCGTACATGTAGTGTGTGTCAGAATTTTATTACTTTTTAAGGTTGAAAAATATCCCATTGGCTGTCCAGTCCACATTCTGTTTGTCCATTCATCCGTCAGTCCCTCCTTTTGGCTATTACTGTGAACAGTGCTGTGAATATGAGTGCACAACTACCTGTTTTTCATTCTTTCTTGTCTATACCCAAAAGTGGAAATGCTATTTTAATGAAAATATAATTCTCTGTTGAATTTCTTTGTGGCTCCTCTAATTTGACAAGCAGAAACTCATTTGGAGCTCAGTCTCTGGGGCAGGAACTCTCTGCCCTTTCTTGACCCTCTGCTTCTGTGGGCTGCCCGCTGCCTCCCTCTAGGGTGCACTGGCAGCCCCATTACAAGTGTGCTTGTTTGCTTAAATATCTGGTCTGTTGGCTACATCACTCTGGAATCCTCAAGTCTTTTAGGTGAATGAAGTACTTAGAGAATCTTTCTCCAAGTCTTAGTGTTGGGTTCTCGTTGTTGGAAGTTATAAATGCTCCTTAAACAGGTTTTAGCAGATCTGGGGCTTTGCCAGGGAGATCATCCCATGATCCTAGTCATTTCTTCCCAGTGGATGCATCAGGAAGAGATGGCAGAATTTTTTGGAATTTTAGACCTGAGAATGTTCTGGGAGTGTGAGAATGAGAAATGCGTCCAACATTAAGAACAAAGGGATTATGCGAGAATAACTTTATTGTTATTGTTTATTAAAACCTTATTTGTATTTCTGTTCTCCAATCAATGGGAGGCCCTGATTTCTAGCACTTCCTTTGGTGGCTGCCGGAGAGGGGGCTAGGCAGGCTTGCCTGGGTGACAGGGGAGCGTAGCCTCTCACTTTCATTTTTGCCCCTAAGCTGGGAACTGTTGGGGCAGGCCAGGAGCAGGCTGTCAGCTCTCTGGGGGACCATTGGGAGGATGGCTCCATTTTCTACTTTCTTTAAGCTGCCTTTAGTCACAAAAATGGTTTAAAAAACAAGCTGGATTTGTAAAGATGTCATTTCACGCATGCACACGCACACACATGCAATTAGTACCACAACGAAAAATACTCCATTGCAGTGAAAATGCCACACTTGCCTGGCCATACATTTGGGGATGATGAAGTATGCTTTTCTCCGTCCTCCTGGGGTTAGGGGGAGGTGGGGGTGGGGGGTAGGGAACACCTGCGTTTCCATTTGCTGTCAACATGGTTCGGGCGCAGTTGGCCGCACACATTCACGGCACCATTGCTTGCTCCTCAGCACCAGAGGCTGGGGTCAAGGGCCCCTGTGCTGTTTGCATGGTCTGCCTTGGGTCTGCCCTTGAGTGTGACCAGCACCAGGAGGTACCCTCGGTGGGGCTGGTTTCTACGATGCTGTCTGACTTCTGGCCTTTCGCAGAGTCTGTACAAACTGGAAGATGTTCAGGATGTCAATGTAAGGAACGTCCAGACCTGTAAGAATTTTTATGAGTTTATTTGAGCCAAACTGACAGTTGCCAGGAAGGAAAATCTCAACAGATTGAGAAAGTGCTCCAGAAAATGGCAGTTTCCCCACTTATTTTACATGTCTGAATCAAAGGGGAAGAGGAAAGGGGGTGCATGGAACCCATCGGTGATAGATTAGGGAGGCAGGAGAAAGCAAAGGGGGGCAATCTCTGAGATTAATGAATAAAAGTAAAATGAATAGACTCACTTTTTTTACATTGGTGGGTACAGGATAGTTAAGAATCAACAATGAACATGATAACGACAATGAAGGGACTTGTAGTGTCTGCCCCGCTGGTTGTGCCCTGAAGGGTCTGGTGGGGGGAGGAAATTTCCCAGACAACCCAAAGGCATGTTATCTAGATGCAAAAGACAATGGATGGCTCAGTTAAGGCAAAGATTGACCTTTCTCAAGAAAGATACCAGCCTGGGACATGACTACCCACCCTGACCTGCCGTTTAGCTAGGAAGTTTTAATGTCAGACCATCTGTATGGTTAGGTCTCTGGCTTTGTAAGGCCACCAGACAGGCCTACTGTGAGCTATTTGGGTTTAATATGTGGCCCCTTTTTCATCCACAGGGACATGTTTTTGACTGAATGACACACTGACTCCCTTTCTCCGGCCCCCTCCCTGCTAGGGAAGGAGGAACCACAGAGGCTAGGCCATTGTAAATCCATATTCTTTGAAGGTTTGGGCCATCTACCTCCCGAGCTCAGTGCCCCACCCCTGCCTAGCAGGTGCTCCAGCTGGTTGGCTTGTTCAGAAGTCTGAGGTTGTCAGGGGAGTCCTGCATTAAGGACTCCTGAGGCCTAGGCTGCTTTTTCTTTCTCCTTCCTTCTTCCGTTCCTCCTCCTCTGTTGTTTTTGACCTCCTTTTATCCCTCTCCTCTGCACATCCTAGGTCTGCGTGAGGCTGCACAGTGTTACTTAGCCCAGCGGAGGGCCCAAGGGCTGGGAGGTTGGCTGATGCTGCCTCCTCCCTCCCCCAAGACATTTCCAGGGCATCAGTCTTCGGTATCTCTTCTGCTTCTATGTCACACGGTCTGTTTCGACTATGGAATACAGCTCTCCCGCTGGGGAAAATGCAGGGGAGGAAGGCAGAATCTTGGAGCCGACTTCCTTTTTTCTTTTCCCCCTTATTGGCAACTGCTTCACAAACACTAAAAAAGGAGTTGATAGCAACATCCCAGCTAGCCATCACAGCCCAGATGGTCCCCTATATAATAGAGGCATTTGTATCTGGGATAAGAAATATTGAAATGTGTTCTGTGCACCTTACTGGAAAAGGAATTAGCAACTGCATTCAAGGGTTGTGGGTGTGGAAATAATCAAATGATTCTGGTTCCCCTAGAGTGTAGAGATTAAGAAAGAGGAACTGGGAGGTGTAAGGCCGGTTATCAGGGGAGTTCAATGAGGGGAGATGGATTCTGAGGGTGCCACACTGCACATCTGTAGGCCTGAGATAACCCGCCCTCAGCTACACCATGGGCAGAGGGTCCAGTCTGGGTGCACACACGCATGTTCGTGTGTGTGGATGGTGCTACGTGTCCACCCAGATACAAACCAGCTGGAGGTGGGAGAGGCTTCATAGCAGCTGTGGGCAGACCAGGGCCTAAGAGAATCAACTTGTGTCAACCATTTCTAAATCCTACACTGAGCCAATACACAGACGATCCTGCTTCCTTTCTCCTTCCTTTCTCTGTGTTTGTCTAGAAATGTTTGGCTCAGTGAATCTCACAGGCGTGCCTAAGATCCTTACAGAACATTCACTGTCCTCATCTTCCTCCATCCTAAGCAGACCACTGAATTGGGCTCAGAAATCCTTATCCAATAGGGGTTCTGAATGGTGGTAACATAAAGCTGCTGATGGTCACTTGGTGAGGATGGAGGGGACATTGGGAAGGGGTTGTTACAGCCACTGAGCTGGAGAGTGTGTGAGTGGCAGTGGGTAGAGATAGACAGTCTCCTAGAACATGTGGGGTCATTATCTGGGGCTGGGAATGGGCATTAAATGTTGCAGGACCTAGGGCCACTTTGTCACCGCTGGACACTGACATGTCCCAGAGTCATTTTTTTTTGGAGATTCCATAGAGTGATGAGGGAGCTGAACAGAGGCCAACAGAGCAACAACAAACAATATGTGCAGACTGGAGGGAAATGTGTTCGGTCCTGACATCCCTTTCTCTCATTGGCTGACAGTTTTAGAACCAGAGTCATGCTCCAGAAAGAGGCTGGCTGCTAATGGGGCTCCTGCTGAGTGGCGCTCCCGGCAACCTGACCCCTGGATTTAGACACATCTGTGCACCACCTGGGCCTTTTGTTGCTGTGTGTATAAAATAAAGGAGCCAAACAAAGAGGTCTCTAAGCTCCGGTCCAGCTCAGGGTGGGCAGCTTCCTCACTGCTCACTATGTGCGTCTGGTTCTTTTCCCGTTCTCCTGTCCGGGCTTTTCTTTTCTGATGGTTTTCCTGCGCACACAGTGTCTGAGATCAGTGTAGAGAAAGTATCCGTTAGGGTTCTTAGAAATCAGTTCTGGCCACCTACACCCAGAGGAGGAGTCAGGGAAAGGGGACGGGGTGCCTGTAGAATAGATGGGAAGTCTAGGAAGCAAGACTTGTCACTACAGAAGAGACCAGACTTAGATCGTTGCCTCTCTTTCTTTTGTCCTTGAATTTCTGCTGCTGAGGTTGGAGAGAGCCTTCCAGGCTGAGCTGGGGTGGTGGCCCTGCTGGCTGTCCCGAGTGGTGAGTGTGACAGGGAGCGCCAGGCATCCTTTTGGCCTCCCCAGTGGATGGACAGGCACCTGGGTTCCCCTGGACTGCACGCAGATAATTCCCCAGAAGAAATCACAGCAGCGTAGGAAGGGGACATAGATGTTCAGTGACGCCAAAGTGACAGATGTTCACTGGCACAGCTCTTCGGTAACTGTCCCCTCACCTGTATTCGGGTTCACTTGTTGCCACAGACCCTGCGATGTGTTTGTTATACCATGTGAGCAGCTTGTGAGGAGCAGCTGTGCCCTGGCCAGGAGGCTGGACTCACTGGTCTTGTTGCCCAGAACATGTTTTCCCACCCAGGTGATGCTGTCCACTGCCTCTGAGCCAGGCCCCCATCTCCTCATCATTAAAACAGTGTGACCTGCTTCCATAGCCCATGACTTGCCTTTGGAGCCTCCAGCTTTGACAGAGACCCCTGGATGCAGGCTTGGCGTGGACTTAGGAAGTCCACGGAAGGAGCAGCAGCCTGCTTGACTCCAGAATAAAGCAAATGATGTCTTGCCTGTTGTGTCTCCCAGCCTGCTTCGCCCCAAATTCTAGGAGATGTGAGTGGTAATGTGAAAACCAGCCTCCCTTTTCCTCTTGGAAAAGCAAACACCTCCCCCCCAACCCCCTGCTCTTACCAAGAAGTCCTCTCATCACCTCACATCTCGACTGTGCCGAGCAGACGTGCCCATTTCGGTCCACTGCTTCAAACGGTACAGGCAGGAGGCTCCCGGAAGCCTCTCAGCGCGCTCAGTCTGTGCTCCTTTCATTCCCACCAGGAGCCACTCTCTTATAATTGGTGAATCCAGCAGCGCCCACCGCTGTGCACAGGAAGTTCTGCTCTGTGAATGGCAGGCATCATCAGTTGTCTCTCTAGGGACCGGGGATGTGATGGCTCAGAGCTACACTGTGTGCTGGCACCCTCTTGACAATGAGCTCCTTACCGTCCTAGGGTTGTCATAAAGGAGCAAAATAAAGTTTGATGTGGCAGGATTATTAAAGCCCAGGGAGAAATGACCCTAGGAACAGCATAATGTTCTCCAGAAGTCAGTCCCATGGAGCCATGGTGGGACAAGGGCAGCTCTGGGCTGGAACAGGGACACCCTGGCCACCGAGGGAGGGCACCCAGCAGTGGCACACAGAGTGTGGTTGCCAGGCGCTACTTAATCTAGGTCCTCTCTCGGGTTTTCAGCTTTTCCTTTCTTATAACATTAAGTCGAACATGTTATTGAAGAAAAGAAAATGAGAAAACAAACCAAAGCCCAATCCAGCAGAGGGTCAAGGGCTCAGCTGGCACTGCTGGCAGTTCTGTGTGCTGCTCCGTGTGGACACACAGCGCCCTGTGCTCAGCTGACAGTGTGCGTGAGTTTGCTTGACGGTTTGCTGATCTGTGTTCTTTTAACTTGTCTTACACTGATGAAAGGGGATAGAGTCATACAGCCATGCAGTCCTGAAATCCTGACTCCCAGAGGGTCTGTCTTCACACTTGGAAATGGGGGTGCTGGACCCTGGAGAGGCAGGAGGGGCGTGGCTTCAGCTGCACGGTCCATTCATGGCAGAGCCCAGGGCAGATCATTAGGTTTCCAGATTCCCAGACCAGTGCTTGTCCTCCAGTGCTAGGAGTTTTCATCTGGTGTTCTGGAATCTAGAGTAAAAGTGTGTCTGCTTGATCTTGGCCGCTGTGCAGACAGAAGATTCACATAGGAAGTCCTCACTTAATGTCGTCTGTAAGTTCTGTGACTTTAAGGGAGATGATGTATCAGGAAATCAATGTTACCATGGGCTAATTGACATAAACCAGAGCTAGGCTCCAATGGCACCTCATCAACCCTATAAGGAAACAGTGTTTTTTGAGGACCTGCAGTGCTTCCTCCACAACTCACCATTGGATTTTGTGACTTTGAATTGTTTTCTAGACAGGGCTAAAGTAAACAGAGCTGATCAGCTTAAGAAAAGAGGGACACACTTCACATTCTGCCAGTTCTCACATTCAAGATAGTCTATAGTCCTGAGGAAGAAGTGAATTAGACTGAGTTGTTTAAATCATTCATTTATTTATATATTTCTCTTTGAGCACTTGCTACTTGTGGACAGAGGTTTCCATCTGAGAGGCCTGGCACACACACACACACACACACACACACACACACGACATCCTAATTCTGGGCGGTAAAACAGAATACATGCTTTCCCCTGGTGCCTGTCCCCAAACCCCTGCAAATCAGTGCACCTCTCTTTGGGCTCTAGTCTCTTTAATCATCAAATGGAAGGGTCTGTTCTTTCTCCTGGTGTTCAAATTGGGAGGGGGTCACCCTCTCTCCTGGTTCAGTTTAGCTTTCGTGCAAGATATCGTGGTCATCATGCATTTTCAGGAGAGATCTGGTTTAGCACTGGCCCCTCCCTTCTCTTCCGAAGGTCACTGTAAACCCCCAAGGATGCCGTGCCCTTTCTCCCTTTGTCATGGCGTCTGTCCTCTGACTTAGTACAGTCTTAAAGGACAGGAGGTCATGAGTTGGGTAATGGCAGGCTTGTCATCGTGTGGCCAGTTGAGTTCTTGTTGCTCACAGTGTGACATGTTCTGGTCAGCCCCCTCCAAGGCCCTTTGCTCTCCTAGTCTCGCAGCAGATCCCTTTGGCCAACCGACACTTTTATCTGCGTGTGCCCCCAGCCCTGCCCCTCCCCGGGCCCTCCTCCCTCCCGGGGGCACAGGTGACTCAGCTTTGTAGAGGTCTGTCAGATTTGCTGGTGGCTTCCATGCTTTTCAAATGGATGGATAAGAAAGAAAAACTACAAAGCAATGACACTGCTGGTTTATATCATTTCTAAGATACAAACCCTGTCTTTGTGTGTAACTCAAGCACAATATTCCTTGCCCAAACTGCACAAGAGAGAACACGCTCACACGTGAGCTGGGAAGAGTGCTTTGCGGACCGGTCTTAGAGGACGTGCCCATGCTGGAGGACGAGGTGGGGCTCTTAACCGCCTTTGAGTGTCTGCAAGGGATGCAGGTCAAGGGTGAAAGCCAGAGGAGATTCTCAGGGCTGGGGCAGGGGGCTGGTGGTGGTGAGGGAAGGTGCAGGCCTGTGGCCCAGCCCCTGCCTTCAGGTTGGACAGAGTCAGCTTTTTTGGGAGCCTCCAGGAGTTCCCGCACCCCGCCTCGGGGCCCTGTCCACCAGGATGCTGGTCCCGCAGTCAGTGGACTCTCTTCCGCCTATTGTGGACCCGTCTCCCCTGTGCTGTTCCAGCCCTGACCTTCTGAATCGGGCTTTAGAATTCTCCTCCTGTTGGCCTGTCCTGATTCACCACCCTTGTGCCACTGCTCTGGGCTTCAGTTTCCCACTGTGTAATAGCAGGGGAGGCAAGGTTGGTGGTTCCCATAGCTGCCTGACCCCTAGCCATATTTCTTTGAAGGTCTAGGGCAGGGTCCAGGATCCTGAGTGTTTAGAAAGCTCTAGATGACTCACACATGCCCACAGCTCCAGGAGGCACTGGGCCGGGGATCTCTGACATTCACGCTGTTTTGAACTTTATTCCCTCATGATTGTTTCCCAGGATCCCACGTCAAATAGTGAATCACCTTGTCATTCTTTCACACTCTCTTTGGTCCCACCTGTGTCCCTCTAGCATGCCATCCTTCCCTTTATTTGCAGTTCTGTTTTTTACCAATCTGTATTTCCAATTTCTTGCCTTCTCCAGGAAGTCCCCCAGGATTTGCTTCTTGCTCGCTCATTTCCCTTTTGACACAGGGCTCCCAGCTATCCTCCAGGTGATATATTTCTCTCACACCAGAGAGAATTCCATACTGTTTTGCTCAGGAAATATAATTCCTTGGTTGTCTGATTTGTGAATTTTCTTTCCCCCATGAGAAAGAAGGTAAACTCTTGACTATCCTCCTCTCTCAGCAAAGAGCCCTGTGGGGCCAGTGAATACTTGATCTTTGATCTTTGTCCTCAAGGGGACATTGATTGCCCCTGCCTAGCACTCTCCTAGTAGTAGATTTCTAAGTTGCCCCATTATCTGATGGTTTTGTGATTCTGACCTTGATGGGGTCCCTGGCTTGAGTCGGAGTGGGACGGGGCTGAACAGGATCACCGTCTGCTGCCTGTGCCGGACCCTCGGTTTCCTTTCCTTTCGTTCTTTATTGTTGTGTAGAGCACGCTGCAACCTTTCTCCACCCCCTGCTTTGTGACACTGTGGGCTTTCTGCACCGCACCATCCCGGCTGCCTCTCTAGGCTGCACTTTTCCTACCTGCAAAGCGAGGTGGGGCAGGTACCCGCTGAAGCCCCTTTCGGCTCCTGTGCTGAAGACAAGCCCCATTTCCTGGCCTCACTGCTTTGTCCGCAGCAACAGGTGCCCCAGAGGCCGTGTGCTGGGTGCTGCTTAGAAAAGCCCCTTTCTTTGCAAAGGATATTGGTGTCAGGTTTGCCTGGGGAAGCCGCATCTGATTGTCTGAATAATTTATTCACCCTCAGCCTCCCCTCTGCCTTTCCCATCCATCCTCTGCACATTAGTGTGTGCCCAGAGTGGCAGGGGCTGGAGGAGCCAGTGACAGGGCCCTGCTCTGTGCTGTGTGCCGGGCAGCACAGAGACCATGGACAAGATATTTGGGTGACGACGGGACGGGACCTTGGCCACCATCTGCCAAGATGCCCTTTGTGTGTGTTGTCGCCTGGGATCGCTGAGTGGTTGTTAAGGGGTCGGGCCATTTGGTGTGGGCTGAAGGCCACTGCTCAGTGTTTCCTAAGCAGCAGGTCCCAAGGTGAAGGAAGAAGGAGCAATCGATTGGGAGAAAGAGTGGAGGTGACACATTTCCCGTGAGATAGTTGACATTTGGCAAAGATTACGACGAATTATTTTACTTCACCTGTGCTATATTTGCCTCCTTGGTCAGGCCAGTACAATTCTCCAGGGCCTCTGAGACTCCCTTTTAGAGTAATTGGGACACAAAGACACTGTGATATTAGAGTCTTTGAGGCACCAGGTGGTGGCAGAGTGGCAGACACTGGCTCCACCCCATCGCTGGCCTGAGCTGACACCTGCTGCATCACAAGTGGCTTAGGTCCACCTGCAGGAGCAAGGAGAAGAGAGGGGACCAGAAGCTTCTCTCTGAGGGAGCGCACCTCCTTGTCCCCCATGTGCAGCCCGGCTGGGAACCCTTCCCTCCATTGTCATCTGTCCTGCCTGCTCAATGCCCCACCTTTGTTCAGTGGTGCGGTCCTCATCCCAGCACCCAGCCTCAGAGCCCTGCATGCTCCCTGGAGAACTCTCCCTTGCCTCTCCGTCCCGTCCCATCAGTGGAGAAGCATGGCCTTGTCTATTGCTTCCGGCCTTTGCTTCCTCCTTCCAGCCACCAGCCCAGGACCCCGATTCCTCAGGCCCCGAAGGAAGCCAGAGACCACCCACCCCGTGACTAATCGCTATCACAATGTCTGAGTGGAACATGTTGCTAAGAGCACAATCTGCCCAGGCACAGCCTCTGCTTGGGCAACTCTGGCTGGGTTTCGGGGTCTATTTTGAGCCTGGGCACATTTCTCAAAATGAAGACAGCCAACTTGCAGAGGTGGGGTGGCTGCCCACGACACACTTCCTTTTTTCTCTGCCATGTCCTCTTGGCATGTTCTAGCATCTCTCCAACAGGATGGGGAGATTGGCCGGTCCCCTTTCTTCAGGATTTCCTGAAGCTGCCAGCCTGCTAATTCCCGGTCCCATCATTGGTTAATGGAACATAAGTGGCTTGTTGGTTGTGAGACTCCCAGTCACAGCTAAATCACCTGAATGTCACCTGAGCTATCCCGGCCTGTCTGCTGTCTCCTCCCTGCTGTCATGCTCTGACAATGGAGCATTGATGAGAGATGGGAAATTGAGGTGTCTTTGTAAAAGCAGTGAACAGTTCTGTTCATCCCGCCTCTTGCTGTAGTTCCATTTAGGGTCTTCCTACAGGTATTTGATGAGACCAGTGGTTCTCAAACCTCAGGGGGCACATGAATCAACATGAAATTTTCACAAAATTCAGATTAATTTCTGCCATTGGTGACTCTGGTTTGGGTGGGAGGGCTGGCCATACTCAGTTTGGACAGACAGGTTTGTTAAACAATGATATTTTACCTATATTGCTATTTTGTGCAAGACAAGGCTGTAATAACAGCTAATATTGATTGAACGTGTACTCTCTACCAAGCATGGTAATAAATCTAGCGACTCATTTAACCCCCGCAGTGTCCCATTATGCAGACCCTGTTATTATCTCTATTTTCCAGGTGAGGAGATGGAGGCACAGAAAGGCTGCCCATGGGGACACGGAGAACAAGTGGCAGAGCCAGGACTGAGCTCCTTCCAGGCAGTCTGATCTCTGAGCACGCTCCTTACCACTGTGTTCCCCTACCTCTCTGCTCTGCCACACATCCCGGGTAACTGTTTCAGCATCCTGTGCTCTGTAGGTAGATTAAAAAGAGAGAGGGAATGAATGGTATTTCTGATTTCTTAGAGTCCTAGAACTACATGTGTATCAGAGTATCTCTGATAAAAGAAACCTCAAAGATGGTTAGGTCTTCCATGTCAGGATAGAAGGCTGACCCTGTGATATAAGCAGTTGGGGCTTCCCCTGCCCCAAGAGAGTGTTGAAGGGATGCTTGTTAATGCAGCTGAACATAAAAGACAGGATAGAGTCCTTTCTTCTCAGAGGCTCCCGAAGGGTCCCTGATTTCTGTCTGTGCCCATCAGCTGTGCTCAGACATGTCTGAGGGCCGTCTGTCCTCTTGTTGGTGGCTGTAGGCATGCAATTGGAAAAGATGCATTTGGTTTTAGCTCTTAGATTCCTGTTCTCAAATACATCGACTCTTCCCACTACATCAGTGTCTGTCAAGGGCCCCGGGCCTTGGGGATGTAGGGGGAACAAACCCAGGCCTGTCCACTGGGGAAAACACCAGTAACATGAGCAGTCCCCTCCACTGTGGTGGCTGCTGTGTCCATATGTGGACATGGGACACATGTGGCTAGGACACTGGCCCCAGCCCCATCTATGCAGAGGCTCATCTATACTTTGGGGAACTGGAGGAAATGCACTAAGTGGTGAAATACAAGCACAGGGTCCTGCTTTGGCCCCTGCAGGCCAATCAGCTTGACTGGAGTGACCCAGGCGGGACTGTGGAAGTAAGACCAGGTAGGGCAGGTTTCGGGAATGAAAACCAGATAGCCATTGCCCTGTGGCCCAGATGCTTGGGGCACCTAGAGAGAGAGCCAAGACCAGGCAAGGCACAACCTGGTGTCTCCAAAGCTGGCAGGTGGGTGTGGGTGCAACCCTGGGAAATCTAGTGGGGTGTTTGTGATGTGATAGAGGCCGAAGGACCTTGGGGACCTCTTGGACCCCAAGCTCCGGAAGACAGAACCCAGGTCTGACTCGTTTTCAGCTGCTGCCCCAGCACCTATCCCCGTCCCGCACTCAGCAGGCACTCAGCACATGCGTGGCGACCGGATGTGTGGAAGAGACTGTAATGTCTCTCCTGGATAATTCCACATCCAGAGCGGTAGCTATGGAGATAGACTACAGAGTACTAGAGAGAGAGGGGTCGGACTGGATGGTGTGTGAGGGACCTTGCAGCTCTAACATTCTGCCTGGTACAAGGCATGCCATATTTGTTGAATTGAAACAAATTCTACAATGATAGAGAGGGGAGAAAAGCATCTTAACCCTAACCCATTTGTCTTTGTTATCATCCATTCTTAGCTGGGTTTCTCCTGGCTGCTTAAAGTAGTGATTATTATCCATTATCCCTCTGACACCTGCCTGTTCTGAACAGCCTGGTCTGAAATGGGGAGCCGTTTTTTCTCTACTAAGCTGTAATGCTCAGCGCTGCCACTAGAGGGCCGAGGGTTTGCGCGACGCCAGGCTTCCTCCAGTTCAAAGCTCTGGGAAGCGGGAGGGAAGGCCGGTGCCAGTCCTGAAAACTTGCTCAAGCAATGGCTGCTCAAGCAGCCCGCACACCTGAGCTGGGGACGCAGAAGTGTGGCGCGCCTGTACTAACTCGTGCAGGCTGTAGGTGAGGTCTTCGTGTGGCCAAGGAGAATAGGGCTTTCATCATTAAAGGGGGGGCTGCCTCACCACGTGGAGCAGTGAACAGTAGGACACTTCTCTCTTTATTTTTGCTGCTGGGCTTCTTTTATCATAAAGGAGCAGAAACACTCAGAAGGGCGTGAGGTCTTCACCAGGAAAAAAACTGGTAGGCTCCTTTCTATATCTCCCCTCCACCCTTTTCTTGACTGTTACCACCGCCCCTCCGCCCAGCCTCTCCTTGGTGCCTCTTGTTCTGCCCTATCCTCCTCTCTCCTGGTTCCTTTTTCAGGAGTTGCCGTGTTTGGTGTGCGGTCAATGCTGGGTGCCGCTGTGAGTACTCAGGTCCCCAAAGGTGGAAGTCCATAGAGAAGTGACACAGAAACGTAGAGCTGTGGGCTCAGCCCTGGGTGGAACCTGCACGAGGAGGCAGAGCCGACAGTGTGGGGGCGGTTCAGCCGGCTCCAGAGTCTGTGCGGTGCAGCTCGCGCCTGGATACGCGCGTGACCCAGCCTGTCTCCGAGTCTGGAGGCTAGTGAGGGTCACATGGAGCAGTCCCCGTCTGGAAGGTTCTGCCATGGCAGCATGTGACCTTGTGGCAATTGTGGCCAGTGGATATTTACATCTGTTGCTTAGGAATCTAAAGAAAAGCACACCCCAAATCCAGTTCATTTCGACCACTCCCCACCCCACCCCCAAGTGGAGGAATTTATTATTATAGTGGTTCTCTTTTCCCCACCACCCTTCCCCGAGAGCTGAGGAGGACTGAGCAGGCCAACAGGCTAAAAGCCATGGGAAGATGCAAGAGAGGAGCACAGATCATGTTTAATTCATAAATCGGATAATCTCTTGCCCTTGGCAATGTACACGATATTTTTGGCTCTATGTAGCATAGCCCTTTAGGGAAACCAGTTGTATTTAATTCTGTTCATATTTATTATTGAGGACCCATTTGTCAATCACCACGTTTGGACTTATAGGAAATATATAAGATAAAGGCCCAGTCCTCAAGGATCATAAAAGTCTAATATACATAGTAACTCTAATGTAAGGCACAGAGGTCTGGGATGGAGGTTCCAATCAAGGTCACATTGGATGAAGGCATCGTGGAGAGTGACATTTGTCTGGGCCTGGGCATTTTGACAGATGGAGAAGAGGAGAAAGATGGAAGGGGTAGTTCACATGGTTAGGATGCTTTGGGGAGAACTTGTAAGTCGTCTGGCTTGGTTTGTCCATGGAGTGTGAACATTGATTAGGGAATGTCTGGCCACCCCCTTGCCTGGGCCTGGGATCGGGACCAGGGGTTGGCAGAAGTTGGTTAAGCGGTTACTCACAGGACCTGGTTCTGTGTGCCAAGGCTGCTGCAGGAAGTTCCCATACAAAACTGAAAGCTAGGACAAGAACCAAAGCAGCGAGCTGGGTCAGAACCCCTAGGAGAAAGTGAAGCTCAAAAACTTGGCAGAACTGAGAAGAAATGAGCTATCAAGCCATGAAAAGACTTGAAGGAACCTTACCTGCATGTTGCTGAGTGGAGGAAGCCAATTGGAAAAGTCTATATACTCTATAATTCCAACTGTGACGTTTGGGAAAAGGCAAATGATGGAGACATAAAAGATCAGTGGTTGCCAGGATCTGGGGAGAGAGAGGGACAGACAGGGAGAGCATGGGGGATATTTAGGGCAGAGAACTATCCCTGGAACCCGTGACTGTGTTACCTTACGCAGGAAAAGGGACTTTGCAGATATGACTAAATTCCGGCTATTGAGATGGGGTTGGGGAATTATCTGGGCGGACCCAATATAATCACAAAGGTCCTTTTAAGAGGGAAGCAGGAGGGTCCGGGTCAGAGAAGGTGCTGTGATGGTGGAAGCAGAGTCCCGCATGGCACACTTTGTAACAGGATGGATGTGTCCCTGGACTCAGACCAAGGAAAGAGGCTAATTGGATACAGACTTCCAAGAAGTTGCACAAACTAACCAATTTGATTTTAAATACTTGGAGTTAGGCCTCTGGAGCCCAATATGTAAATTTATGTAAAATTATATGCAAATAAGCACTAGAGCCAAGTGGCCTGGCCCTGTTTTCTCAACTCAGGACAACGGCTGCCCCAATGTTTAGTTCTGTTTTGGGCTCTGTGACTCTGGGGATGTTGTTTTTGGCAAAACACACTCAGGGTGGGCAGCATTAGAAAGGACTGTTCCAATTTAAACTGACACGATAACAAAAATTCTTTTAGCAAATTGGCAGGCTGTTCACAAACTGCTTGCTAGTCACATGAGGTTTTAGAGGCCTCACAACCTCTCTTCTGGGGAGTGAGAGGTTAGGAAAAGATTTGTCAGGACCCAACTCCTGAGATGATAATGGAAGAGAAGGCTCTTCGGCTCTCTGGTGGGACCCTGTGGATGCTGCCTGAGTGCAGGCCGGGCCGCCCACAGCCTGGTTTAAGATCTGGGCTCCCGGGGCCTGGGCAAGGAGGAAGGTATGTGGCCCCTGTGTTCGGTATAGACACTGGCCTGATGGGGTCTTCTGGTGTCCCATGCACTTGTTCAGGTGCTGGTGACCTGAGGAGTGAAAGAGAGGGAGGAAGAAGAGGAACACAGAGATAGATAGAGACCACACCCACACACACACCCACACACACCCCCACCCCACCCCCCACACACACGCGGCAATACTAGTAAGCCCGAGCAAGTGTGGTGGACAGTGGCCACGGTGCTGTGGTTTATTCAGTTGGAAGTAGTGAGTTTGGATTGATGATAGAGTTAGAAAAGCAGGGAAATTAAAAACAACAATAAACAGTAAAATACATAGCTTCGGGGGGTATTTTCCAGATTACATGAATAATTCATACTTATTATAAATTTGCAAACAGCGCAAGATCAGCTATGTAGGGAAAGCCCTTGGTGACAACCTCTGTTAGGGTCCTGGTGATTACACTTTCCTGCATTGTTTTTATGGACCCCACATGCCTGTTTTCTATAAATGGAATGATATGGGTTATAGCAGACATTCCAGTTTTCAACCACTTTAAAAAGTTGTGGTTTTTGTTGTTGTTCTTTCTTAACTACTCCCTCAACCCACGGGAACTTGATTCCCACCCCATGACTGTCCCCTCCCACACTCAGGGTCACCAGAGTTAATGGCCGGGTGTACACCCTTCACGTAATTTCTTTATGGCCATATAATCATAGTCAAAAAGAAATACCTTCTGTAGGGCTTTGGTCGACAGTGTTTCTGTAGATCGTGCCTTCCTCACTGAGTAGCCGCTCCAGAAGCCCCTCCATCCTGTGCTATAGGTTTCTATTTTATTTTATTTTATTTTTTATTTTTTATAAATAAATTTTTATTTTAATGGGGTGACATCAATAAATCAGGGTACATATATTCAAAGAAAACATTTCCAGGTTATCTTGTCATTTAGTTCTGTTGCATACCCATCACCCAAAGAGATCGTCCTCCGTCACCCTCTATCCAGTTTTCTTTGTACCCCTCCCCCTCCCCCTCACCTTCTCCCTACTCCCCTCCCCCCACCCCCCGTAACCACCCCACGCCTGTCCATGTCTCTTAGTCTCATTTTTATGTCCCACCAATGTATGGAATCCTGCAGTTCTTGTTTTTTTCTGATTCACTTATTTCACTCCGCATAATGTTATCAAGATTCCACCATTCTGCTGTAAGTGATCTGATGTCATCATTTCTTCTAGCCCCATCTTCTTTATCCAGTCTTCTATTTTTTTTTTTACAGTGATTAAAAGCCTTTAAGCAAACTCTTGGCCAAAACAGCAAGAATCCATAAAAGAGTAGTGTCCTTAACATGTTCACCAAGTCCAAGTTGGCCCCATCACCATGCCAAATCCCTGAAAAATGCAACCCAACCACAGTTCAGTCTGTTAGGAGCTGTCACAGGGAGCAGGAGTCCAGGAAAAGTCCACATCCAGGAAAAGTCCTCATGGCACTGGAATTGTTGTCACCATTCTATACTTTGTAGCTCATGTCCAAGTCCCAATGACCGCTGCTTCTAGCTGGTAATGATTCAGGTAGACTGGAAAAGCCATTTGCAGCATGCGTGGATATGGAGCTTCTGTTCTCCTCTGCCTGGAGAGATGAGACTAGGTTGCTTTTCCCTAGAGCTCTGCGACTGTGGCATGGTAAAGAGAACCTTGGGATACACTAAGCTGTATCCAGGTAGATTCATAATAGAAGTTGGCAAAAGGGGGAAAGAGAGCTCTAAATTAGGAGTAGGTCCCAGCCTGAAATATGAGTGGGGCATTGAGGTAGGAGGGATAAAGGAGACACTATATATTAAACAAAGCAGCAGAAAATAGGACTATCAACACCTACAACAGAGATCTTTGAGGGAAGAATAAAAAACCTGACTATTCAGGCAAAACATAGTTAAGTGGCCCTTGTGCAAATGAAATCAGTTTACCTGCTTCTTGGAAGAAATACCCTAGGCTCGTCCACAGTGTCGTAGATGGGGCCGACGGCCCTGGGCACCTTCAGCCTTCAGTGGCAAACCCCAGCTTTCTGGGCAAGGTTAGGAAATAGGTGGCTGGAGCAGGGCTGGAAGAGACTGAACCCTCCCTTAGAAGAGCGAGGGGGAAGCCTACCTTCCAGTGTCCCTGTTTCCTCACAGCAGAAGCATGTAAGCCTGGCAGGCTTTAGCTCAATGACCTTCCTTTCCACTATTGAAGCAGGACCCAGATGGCATCCTATGAGACCGCTTTGGGGCGTTGGAGCCTTTAAGGGTGTATCCTAAAAGCTGGTAGTTCCCCTGATCTCTATTGGGCTTTTTCTGCCTCTAGGTATCTTAAAAGCCATTCTCAGAAGATCTCGCTGAGGGGTTTGAGGATCCCCATCTCCCTATATAAATCTTTTCCATATATCTGGAGCTATTTGGAAAAAGACAAAACAGTGTTATTAGCTGGATCTAATAAAGAAGGTAGTAGTTTGCAGGCTAAAAAGATTTGGTGTCTCCTGTTCATCAGCATTCAAAAGAAATGTAAAAATATTTTTTTTAAGTAAGAAGCATGATATGGTAGACCCGTAGGAGTTCCAGGATATGACTACCCCCTTTTAAATTTTTTTTTTAAATTGACCTTAAAATGTTTGCTGAGTACACTTTAATAATATCTTAACTTTAAAGATTGTAAGCATGACAAAATACAGTAAATGTTTTTGCTCCATATGCAGGAGCATTTTCAGTTTAGCCAGTTTAGGAAATCCAATAATAGAACAATGCATACAGACAATGAGCTATAACATGCTTAGCAGCCTCTCCTGTTCTGACAGAGGTTACTATAGATCCGGAATATGTATCCACTGTAATGTGGACATACGACTGTTTGCCAAATGAAGGTATATGAGTAACATGCATCTGCCAAAGTTGTCCTGGTAGGGGTCCTTGAGGGTTAACTCCAAATGAAGGGGCAGTATAGGACCCCTTGGACAGGATTTCCCAATCTGCCGTGCTGCTTCCCAAGAAAGTTGAAACTGTTTACACCGGGCTGCAGAGTTCTGGTGATGAATAGTATGAGACTGACTTGCTCGGTCTGTCATGGTTGCTCCATATAATTTTCTTTTGGGTAGCTTGCTCAACAAGGGCATTTCTAGGCCCTGGCCGGTTGGCTCAGTGGTAGAGCATTGACCTGGTGTGCAGGATTCCCGGGTTCGATTCCCAGTCAGAGCACACAGAAGAAGCGCCCATCTACTTCTCCACCCCTCCCCCTCTCCTTCCTCTCTGTCTCTCTCTTCCCCTCCTGCAGCCAATGCTCCACCAGAGCAAAGCCACCCCGGGCACTAAGGATGGCCCCATGGCCTCTGCCTCAGGCGCTAGAATGGCTCTGGTTGCAACAGAGCAATACCCCAGATGGGCAGAGCATTTCCCCCTGGTAGGCATGCCAGGCGGATCCCGGTCAGGCGCATGCGGGAGTCTGTCTGACTGCCTCCCCATTTCCATCTTCAGAAAAATACAAAAAATAGATAAATAAAAGAAAAAATACAACAACAACAACGAAAAAAAAAAAAAAAAAAAAAAAAGAAAGGAAAAAAAAAGGGCATTGCCTTGTGCTAAAGCTCCAGGGAGCATGGAGTGAGCTTGAGTATGTCCTATGAAACATGGAGCTCTATGTTGACATATAAGTCTTGGAAGAAGGAGGAACTGCTGAAATGGTTCATCAGCATTTGTCCCTAAGACAGCAGTCTTTATAGTGGAAACACCATAAGTAAATATTTGCTGTCTGTCTATAGATTAAAGGGGGAATATGGCAAATGCTGAAAAGCCATGATCTTTGTGACCCTCCCCTCCCCCAACCCCCTCCCTCTCTTCCCCCCACCCTGTAACCCCAACACTGTTGTCCATGTCTCTGAGTCTCATCTTTGTTTCACCTATGTATGGAATCATATAGTTCTTAGTTTTTTCTGATTTACTTCTTTCGCTCAGTATAATGTTATCAAGGCCCATCCATGTTGTTGTAAAAGATCCTATGTCATCATTTCTTATGGCTGAGTAGTATTCCATAGTATATATATACCAAAGCTTTTTAATCCACTTGTCCTCTGATGGACACTTGGGCTGTTTCCAGATCTTTGCTATTGTGAACAATGCTGCCATAAACATGGGGGTGCATTTCTTCTTTTCAAACAGTGCTATGGTGTTCTTGGGGTATATTCCTAACAGTGGTATATCTGGGTCAAAAGACAGTTCGATTTTTAATTTCTTGAGGAATCTCCATACTGTTTTCCACAGTGGCTGCACCAGTCTGCATTCCCACCAGCAGTGCAGGAGGGTTCCCTTTTCTCCACATCCTCGCCAGCACTTATTCTGTGTTGTTTTATTGGTGAGCGCCATTCTGACTAGTGTGAGGTGATATCTCATTGTGGTTTTAATTTGCATTTCTCTAATCATTAGTGATGTTGAACATTTTTTCATATGCCTATTGGCCATCTGTGTGTCCTCTTTGGAGAAGTGTCTATTCATTTCTTTTGCCCATTTTTAGATTGGATTGTTTGTCTTCCTGGTATTAAGTTTTACAAGTTCTTTATAAATTTTGGTTATTAACCCCTTATCAGACGCAATGTCAAATATATTCTCCCATTGTGTAGTTTGTCTTTTTATTCTGTTCTTATTGTCTTTAGCTGTGCAGAAGCTTTTTAGTTTGATAAAGTCCCATTTGTTTATCCTGTCTTTTATTTCACTTGCCTGTGGAGACAAATCAGCAAATATATTGCTGCGAGAGATGTCAGAGAGCTTACTGCCTATGTTTTCTTCTAAGATGCTTATGGTTTCACAGCTTACATTTAAGTCTTTTATCCATTTTGAGTTTATTTTTGTGAGTGGTGTAAGTTGGTGGTCTAGTTTCATTTTTTTGCAGGTAGCTGTCCAATTTTCCCAACACCATTTGTTGAAGAGGCTGTCTTTACTCCATTGTATTTTCTTACCTCCTTTGTCAAATATCAGTTGTCCATAGAGCTGTGGGTTTATTTCTGGGTTCTCTGTTCTGTTCCATTGATCTATGTGCCTGTTCTTATGCCAGTACCATGCCGTTTTGAGTACAATGGCCTTATAATATAACTTGATATCTGGAAGTGTGATCCCTCCCGCTTTATTCTTCCTTTTCAAAATTGCTGAGGCTATTCGTGTTCTCTTTTGGTTCCATATAAATTTTTGGAATATGTGTTCTATATCTTTGAAGTAAGTCATTGGTATTTTAATCGGTATTGCATTGAATTTATAAATTGCTTTGGATAATATAGACATTTTAATGATGTTTATTCTTCCTAACCATGAGCAAGGTATATGCCTCCACTTATTCGTATCTTCCCTGATTTCTTTTATCAATGTTTTATAATTTTCCGAATACAAGTCTTTAATCTCCTTGGTTAGATTTATTCCTAGGTACTTTATTTTTTTGGTTGTAATGGTAAAGGGGATTGATTCCTTGATTTCTCTTTTTGACAGTTCATTATTAGTGTATAAAAATGCCTCTGATTTCTGAGTATTGATTTTATATCCTGCCACCTTGCTGAATTCATTTATCAGGTCTAGTAGTTTTTTGACTGAGACTTTAGGGTTTTCTATATACAATATCATATCATCTGCAAATAATGATAGTTTTACTTCTTTTCCAGTTAGGATGTCTTTTATTTCTTTTTCTTGTCTGATTGCTGTGGGTACTTTATTTTTTAATAAAGAGGATCTTCTACATGCTGATTTTCTTTCTATTCAGTCATAAGCTAGGAGTGGCCTCTGTAGACACTTATTTTAGCCATTGTCTGAAACCTGCTTCTGAAACCAGGACCAGAAGATGTCTTGCAAACTTTAATTGGTTGTATCCCATTACTGCCTACATCTTGTCACTTCCTATTGTTTCTTAGGGGCACACTTTGCAAACAGTTCAACCTGGAGAATTCATTAGGAAGCCATATTGCTCACAGCCAGGTATTCTAAAGCAGCATTACTGAGAACTACAAAAAACAAACCCAAATAAACCAAAAGACCCTTTGCTGAGCGACTAGAGACACTAGTAACCAGCAGTGCTTGCTTTGTAATTTTTTCAGGCCAAAATAATTTCCTTCTCTTGGTGCAGAATGTTGAGGACTTGGTCCATCATCTGTTCACATGGTGACATGCCTCCACATTTATTTAATTTTTAGGACAAGTACTGTGGCCCAACCTTCAGATCTCTTGCAGGCTTTTGTATCAGTTCGGGTCCCAACAGATGGCGCATTCACGAGGGGTGATGGGGAGAGCTTCATGGAAGGACTATTCACCAAGGAGAGGCAGCATCTAGCGGACGGGGAAGGTGTTACCAGTGTAGGTGTGAAGGGGCAGGGGAGGGGCAGTCCCGGAACTTCATGCGAGGGATGAATGAGGGATCCCCAGATAGGAGCTGTGGCCTCATATGGAGGAGAGAGGCACTGCCAAGCCACCATCCAGCAGGAAGGCGAGTAAGTAACCTACGAGGACCCTGCAGTCTTCTGCTCGTGCCTCCTATGGGCCTAACAACAATGGAAGCCAGAGGGCAAAGAGACAGCAGGGTGGAGAGGGGTCTGAACGGGTCACTGGAGACTGTTCAGCACAGCTAACCTTTGGGCAGAAGCAAAGTGGACATCCAGGCAGGAGGGAGAAGCCTGGTTAGACTCCTCAATTTTCACAACTCATTGTCAACGTCACTGTTGGCCCATTGGGCCTCCAAGCTGTAAGGAGCCATTGCTACCGAGCAAGACTGTGGTCTAGGTCTTTGCTGAAGAAGCTCAGCTGCACTTGCTTGCTCTCCATTGTGAAATGTCAGCTTGGGGGATATATCAGTGGAAGATTATTTGAAGGACTTTCAAAACCAGGACCGTAGTGTCTTGTCTCGCCTCCCCTGGAGAGTGTTTTTATTGGGTCCCACTTTGTGTTGAATTCTCAGCCTTGACTGAGGGATGTTGCAATAAAAATCCATACCTATCGCTGTGTCAGCTGTGTTGTGTGTGTGTGCCCCACTGGAGTTAGAGTATGTGCAGTAAATGGCTTTTAGATGTGAGTGTTGGGGGTAGTTTGTTTCCCTCTAGGAACTAGTATGCTTTTTCTTTATGGATATTAAGAACTATGTAGCTGATTTCTCTGTCCACTTTAGCTTCTGGGCAACTCACACTTTTCAAGCCGACTAACTTGGCTCTTTGGTGTGTGTGTGTATGTGTGTGTGTGTGTGTGTTTCCTTCTCTAAATTTTTACATTTTTTTACTGAATCTAATTTTTATTCTTAAATATTTTTCACTATGTTATATATTTCTGGTATACCACCTGAAGTAAATGCTTTTATAAGGCAGAGCATCCTCACACACCCCTGATTACGGGTAAGTTCAGTTGGTTAATTAGTGGATCTGGAGGTGACAGGTCTGGACAGAGGTTCTGAATCTTGAGACCTGCTGTGTGATAGTGGGCACGTGACTCAGAGCTGCGGCACTGCATGCGGTATTCCGCCTGGGCTCCATCTTGGGTGTGGGGATGGTTTGTTGTTAGGCATGCACATTCCCACCTAGAAGGACAGTGTGGCATAGGGGAAGCATGTCTCCCACTTTGTCTGCAAGAAGATCAGACAAAAGTGGGTGGTTGTGATCCACTCATGACATATTTATGAAAATATTGTGAGAAGTTTAAAATATATCATATTTGTCCATGTAATCATTTAACATTTATTGCAAACACTAGGCCACGGATACAAAGATGGCTAAACTCATTCATTTATTCATTCTCGCAATAGGTATTTACTGAGCAACTATTGTGTACCTGGCCCTGACCCAGATGCTAGGGATGTGGCAGTGACCGGAACAAAGTGCCTCTTCTGGAGCGTAGCATCCTAACCCCAGAGGCGCTCATAACCTAGCAGGGTTCTTTGTGTCTCAGGGGCAAGGAAGGAATTCTTAACACTTTAAAAAGTATAAAACATGGCCCTGGCCGGTTGGCTCAGCGGTAGAGCGTCGGCCTGGCATGCGGGGGACCCGGGTTTGATTCCCAGCCAGGGCACATAGGAGAAGCGCCCATTTGCTTCTCCACCCCCCACCCCCTCCTTCCTCTCTGTCTCTCTCTTCCCCTCCTGCAGCCAAGGCTCCATTGGAGCAAAGATGGCCCGAGCGCTGGGGATGGCTCTTTGGCCTCTGCCCCAGGCGCTAGAGTGGCTCTGGTCGTGGCAGAGCGACACCCCGGAGGAGCAGAGCATCGCCCCCTGGTGGGCAGAGCGTCGCCCCTGGTGGGCGTGCCGGGTGGATCCCGGTTGGGCGCATGCGGGAGTCTGTCTGACTGTCTCTCCCCGTTTCCATCTTCAGAAAAATACAAAAAAAAAAAAAAAGTATAAAACATAAGGCAAAAATGGATGATTTCCATTCAACAAAGGATACTACAGCTAGAGCTAATTAACGGGATAGACGAGAGGAAGTGTTGAATGTGTCTGAAACTGAAGGGGGACTCACATCTATGATACACCAGCAACCAATGCAGATCAGAAAAGATCAAGGTAGTGATCCCATAGGAAAGTGGGCAGAGCAGCCAAGCAGGCAGTTTACAGGAAAGGAAACCCTAAAGACTAACCATTATATGAAGAGACGCTCTAGCAGTTAGAGTCTAACTGGAGACATGCAGGTTAAAACAACAAAGAGATCACTTCAAATCTATTAGGCTGTGAAAACTAGGAGCTGGATGCTGCCAAGTGTTGGCAGGATGTGGGGGTGCAGTTGAGGGGTACTTGGTTCAATGAAAAAATCCATACACCTCATGACGTGGCAGTTCCATGCTTAGGTACAAATCCCCCCGAGATTGCACACCAATCCCTAAGGGAACCTGCTTGGGGATTTTCTAGAATTATTTGAGGTGCAAAGGTAAAATCAGTCTGTCTCTCATTGGATAGACAAAATATAGTGGGCACACTTGGCCAGGCTGCTAAGTACAAAAGGTAAAAGAAGGAGGTACGAGTTAGGTAGATTAAAATGATATGCACACAGACATACCCATGCTTTGTAAGAATGCAACCAGGAAAGGCACACATTAAACATATCAAACATAAACCAGCAACCACCTAGGATGGAGGGGAAGGGCCAGTGGCATTGCAGGCCTGGGAGCTAGAGGAGGCACTTGCTTACCCAAAGGAGCAGAGGACATTGGGACCAGGAGGAATGATTCCAAGAGCTGGTGTGGGTCTGAAGGCCAAGACTCCAGAGGATGTCTGGGGGATTCCAAACCATTTGAGCCAGACATTGCTCCTGAAATCTCGTGTTTGAGAACTGAGGATGCCAGAGCAAGCACATGCTTGTGGGAGGAAGTGGAGCCTGAGGCTGGAACAGTGACGGGAACAGCAGGCTCTGAGGTTCCCAACTTGCTTGAAGTGGCAGCTGTGTGTTCAGTGGGCCGGCTGAGTTGGGGACGGGTGGGGCAGGGGGCTGTGGCCTGGAGGGGACTAGGAAGGTCACAGAGGGCTGTCGGCTGCCATGCTCTCCGCTGCCCTCTCTCATAGCTTGTATTCTTCAGAGTGCCTGTCCCCCCTGCCCCCACATCTCAGCAAAGTGTGTGGGCCTTCTCGCCCCCTCCTCTCTGGATTTGACCCTGACCAGGACGGCTGCTAGCTGGAGTCTGTGGCGCTCCCCTGGGTGGCAGCAGGAGCTGGCTGGACCTGTCCCCTTCTCCCACTCTCCTGGCTTCTGTCCCAGAAGTGCGCGGCTCTGGGGTGTCTTTGTTTTTCTTTAACTAGAAGAGGACCAGCGAAGCAGTGTCAGGACCAGCTGCGTCTGCAAATTCCGGCAGAGACAATGGTACAGGAGCTGTACCCTGTGTTCCCCAATTTGTACTCATCATTCAGGTCTGGGGACTGATATGATCTAATCCTGGGGCCTCTGGGGCCTCCCTTCCCAGCTCACCTGCCAATTCCAGCCTCCTTCTAGCATCATTGCTGTGTCTCCCACCTGTGACAGGATGCCCGCTGCAGCCACATGGTGCTCCTGTCCATGGTTCCTACCCACTTCCTCCTGCCCCACTCCCCTGTACAGTGCCCGCATTCTTCTGGAGTATGTGATGCCAAAGACAGCTGAGGGCAGGGAGGCTGGGCAGGTGAGGCCCAGACATCTGCACGATGCTAGTAAGTACAGTACCAACAGGAATAATTATTATCGTGACTTACATCATACCTAGTGCCTTACGATCATGATTTCATTTCATCCTCATTGCAATGACACATGAGGCCTTGGATTGACTCCTGGCATCAGAGTAGTGATCTTGGACAAATAATTGAACGATGTTTGGCCTCAGTTTCTTCATCTCTAAAATGGGGGTAGCGATAGGACCTACCTCATGGTGTGTCAAACCATCAAAAGCAAGCGCAGTATGAAGCCCAGTGCCCGACACAGTGAGCATGTGGTGATATGAGGTGGCTGTTATTGTCATCATTGAAATGATCTGTGTACCTGCTTGTCTCCCCCTCTGGCCCAGGATGCTGCTGAGGACAGGAGCTGTGTCTTGTTGGGTCTTTGTCTCTGCAGGACCTCGCCCAGTGCCTGTGTGTAGTAGATGCTCACTGAAGTTGAATGATTGTCCTGTAGTGAGTGGTTACCATGTGGAGGCGGGGATGCTGAGAGTCTTTATCCTCGTTGTGTGCCTGCCCAGCTCCACTTGCAGGAAACACTCTGAAGGACCTGTTTTCTCATGGAACTCAGAAGCAGAGGCTATACTTGTGGGCTGAGCTGAGGGGGCCGGAGTCACCTGTTCTCCTACTTGTTCAGCAGCTCGGAATCCCCAGGGACTCCTCTACCTTTCGCTCCAGACCCACCTCTCAGCTCTTATACAGGGACATGGGCACAGGTCAGAACCGGGCCTGGGAGCTGTATAGGTATGTCTTCAGTTATAGCTGGACTTCCCCCATGGGTTCCTAGTCTCTTTGGGGAGCTTATAGGACTAGGTGGTTCACCAACAGTAAGGGGTTCTAAAGCCACCCAGGGACTCATTTTCAGTTGATTAGATCAAAACACGGTAAGTTGTCTTTATAGTTGGATAAATAATAGGCGAAAGGTTTGCTGATGCCTGGCTCGTGGGACCCAGGCATGGCAAGCTCCGGGCTCTGCCCTGGGTCCTGTTCACTTTGCGTTTATATCAGGATGAATGTGAGTATGGATACTGAGAACATTATGCTCATTAGGATTTGTAGTCAGGGGATAGATAATTTCTCATCAGGCTGGACCAATGGACCAATCTGAATAGGGAAGAATTAAGGGGCTAAAAGTCAGTTTCTGCTCTTAGGTCCCCAAATCTAACAATGTGTATTGCAGAATAAAGTGGATTGGGTTTAACTCAAGCACATAAAGAAAGACCCAGGGCTTTTAGGCAATGCAAGGCCAATATGAAGCCAGGGATGTGATGTGGTCCTCAAAGAGCTAATGCTATTGGGTTGCATTAACAGAGGCATAGGTTACAGAATACAGGAGGTGATTGATACTTTTACTCTGTGCAGGCTGACCTCACCTTGAATGTGGTGTTAAGTTCTGACAGTTAATACATATTTTAGTACAGACATTTACCTGTAATGTCAATGGAGGGCTATTAGGATGATGAGGCAACTTGGTGCCAGTTTATATAAATAAAGGCTGGAGAGATTTAACTCAAAGAAGAACGATTAGCTGGGTTCCTTCCATGTGAGTGATTTGAGCTATTGTGTGGGCCTCTAAAGTAGTGTTGCCCAATTAAACTTTCTGTGATGATGAAAGTGTCTTATATCTGTGCTAATAGCTGCTAGACAGGTGTGGTTTTGAGCAATTGAACTGTGGGAACTGAATTTTAAATTTAATTTTAACTAATTAAAATTAAAATTTTTTAGCCAAATGTGACCACCATATTGGATAGTGCAGCTCTAAGGGCAAATAAAAGAATAGACCAGGATTGGCAATTTCTTTCTGTAAAAGGCAAGATAGCAACTATTTGGGGCTTTGTGGTGTCTGTTGTAACTGCTCACCTTTGCCCTTGTAGTATGAAAGTATACAGGAACAGTATATAAAAGAATGGATGTGTTTGTGTTATAGTCCTGGCCACCTGGTTCAGTGGTAGAGCATCAGCCCAGCGTATGGATGTCCTGAGTTCAATTCCTAGCCAGGGCACACAGGAGAACCGCCTATTTGCTTCTCCACCCTTCCCCCCTCACTTCTCTCTCTCTCTCTCTCTCTCTCTCTTTCTCTTCTTCTCCTGTAGCCATGGCTCGGTTGGTTTGAGCAAGCGGCCCTGGGTGCTGAGAATGGGTTCATAGAGCCTCCACCTCAGGCACTAAAAATAGTTTGGTTGTGAGCATGGCCCTAGATGGGCAGAGCATTGGCCCCAGACGGGGGTTGCCAGGTGGATCCCAGTCAGGGCACATGCGAGAATTTGTCTATCTCCCCTTTTCTCACTTGGTAAAGAAGAAAAAGAAAAGAAAAAGAAAAAAAAGAAAGAATGTGTCCATGTTCTGATAAAATTTTATGGAAGCTGAACTTTGAATATAATTTTTACATGTTACAAAATATTCTTATTTTGATTTTCTCAATTATTTTAAAAGTGTAAAAGCCATTATTGCTCATAGTTTGTACAAAAATGTGTGGCAGGCTGGATTTGGCCTGCAGGCTGTGGTTTGCTGACCCTGGCTTGGACTGTGGATGGGATCCTCGGGGATTCATGTAAATTTGATACAGGAAGACAATGAGTAATTAGAGGTAACCAGGAATGGAATAAGCATCCTCAGTCAGTGACGAGTTTCTTGTTACTAAAGGGCTCAAGTACAGGCTGGATAATTAAGTGCCTGGCAAGTGGTGATAGGGGATTGTGTCTATTGAATACACATTATGCTAGAATTTTCTCCTAATTCTGCAGGAGAATTGAAATCAGGATGACATGTGATTGCTTTGAAATTAGACCCGCTTTGTAGAGAGAAGTTTTTTTAACTCATGTGGCGCTTACTCTCAGCCCTGTGTTGCTGGGACAGGGACATTCAGGGGTGGTAGGCTGACTTCACTGCTTTGGCGATTCTGTCCAAGAGTTCAGACCCCTGGGTTGTACAGTCATGGGGAGTCATTATCTCCACTGGCCAAATGCCACCTTGTTCTGAGTCACCCTTCTGGGGAGAAGGTGGCCAGAGTCAGGGAGCATCACTTCTAGTTATTTCTTTCTGTGGCTATACCACGCCTCGTTCTGTAACTGGAGAAGGTCACCTCCAGCATTCTCCCCTCCAGACAAGTGGGGAAACTGTTGCTCTCCGGGAGCTATGAGTCTCTGTCTAGAATGAATTTACCTCTCTGGACCATGCTGTGAAGTCTTGACTGTCCAGAACTTGGTGGTCCAGCCGGTGGCAGGTGGAGATGGGGTTATTTCTATTTCCGTCAACTCTGTTGTCTTGTTGTATTTTCCTCCTTATTTGCCTGACTTCTGTTCCTTTTACTTCTAATCAGCATCTCTGCCAAAATAAACAACAATAGAAATCAACAGCGTCCTCCTTAATGAGGAGCTGAAAGTGTGTTTTCTGTGCCCTTACCCTACCCGCACCCTGCGCTCACCATCGTGTTGGGAAAGCACAGAACGCTTACAAAACTTTATTTGGGGGATTTAAAAAGCTGAGCTATATCTAACATACAACATCGTGTAAGTTTAAGGTGATACATTGCATTGCAATTGGCTGCCACTGTAGCATTAGCTAACACCTCTGGGCCATCCCATAATTATCATTTCTTCTAGCATCGGGAACAATTAAAAAATACTCGTTTAATTGTTATTATGATACAGTTTTGTTGTCTAGAATCGCTGTACTGGGTATTAGATTCCAGGACTTACTTATCTACTAGTTGTAAGACCCTTTCCTGTTTGCGATTTTTTAGGTAAACACAGCGGTAGAAGGGTGTAATCCACCCCAGTGCCCATCACCAGCTTGGGCAGCGACGGACTTCTGGCCGGTCTTGTGTCATCGATGCCCTTTTGCTTTCTCCCCTCTTACTTTGAAGCAAATCTCCAGGTAGCTTTTGACATGTCATATTGACTCACCTTTGCATAAATGTCTCCATTCCATGTATTTCGTTTCAGATCATTGCCTTTGACGAGTTAAGAACGGATTTTAAGAGCCCCATTGACCAGTGCAACCCTGTTCATGCAGTAAGTAGAGGGTGTTGGTGGTGGTGGGAAGGGTGGTGTCACCACAGGTGACCTAGGGCCTGGGAAGGAGGGCGAGCTTTCGATGAGTGGCATGCATAAAGAACATTCTTGGCCCTAATTGGACCTCCTGGCTCAAGGCTGTTGAGGAGACTTTTTGTTCTTGAGGCTACAAGTCGAGTATGGAGGTCCTGATAATGCAGATGGGAAAGGTCTGCTGTGCTCTGGCTGTTGTGACTTCAAGGCTTTGTGTTAGTGTGTTTTGGTTACTTGTCCTTGAACAAGGGGAGCTCCATGTTGTCTCCACGTTGGGCAGGGTATTGGAGCATCATTAGTGCTCGTCCCCATTCTTGTAGGGGTAATGCACAAAGCTCCTCGCCCCATATCCATCACCATGAAGGATCATGTGGAGAAGGTATGTGGGCCCGAGGCTGTCTCCCACGGGGGTCTAATGAAGTCTGGTTGTCTGGTCCACATTCAGCACGGTAGAGACTTCCTGCCCCGGCATGTGCTGTTCCCGGGGTCTCATTGCCCCATCTTGCTCCTCAGGCTGTGTGTGCTGCTCTATCCTGGAATGGATGTAGAAAGAGGCATGAATGCTGGGGAAGGAGGATGATGTCACCTCTATGGAATGGGATGGGTGTGGGCTCTCTGCTTCTCTTGTCATGCTAGCCCATGTTCCAGAGACAGGGACCTACCATGAGTGTGAACAGAGCCTTTTCCAGACTCAGTCCAGACCAGCCCTGCTGGGCTCACAGGATGACGTGCACACATCTACACACGCACTCACGCAGTCCATTCAAGCATGTGTCTTCCACGTTCAGCTGCAGCCCCATCTAGGCCCTGGTTCCCAGTGCTAGTCTAAGGCAAGTTATTTTTTCAATAACTCTGTTGACCTTTTCGGTCGGAAGTTAGAGCAAGAGCACCAGGCTTTTCTAGTGTAATGCCACCTAAACCTGGAAGGCTAATGGCAGTAATTTTTAGTGACAGGGATAAAGTGGTCTATTCTTAGCTGCAGGCCCCCTGAAGAAGGGTAGTACTCTTAGGCAGCATTGGAAGCCAGCCTTGCCTGTCCCCAAAGCCTGTGTTCCTATCTACTCGATGCTATCCCTTTAGGAGACTTGGTGTTCTAAGACCTGAGTCCCCCTCGGCATCATGTCCTTTGATTCTCCAACACGGAGACAATTCTTTTCAGGGTTACTTGTGCAAAGCAGAATTTCATTGCTTGAACACATTCCTAAGTTCACGTGAACACTTAGTATATTTTGTGACATATATCATTATTAACATCATTTTGTTTTCATTACCCACCTGTAAAGATGTGGCTCCCCTAGACCTGAAGGGGTTGCCCAGGCCTCATTTCTTTCTAGATGTTTCTGTGTTTGGCACCAACATGGCATGTCTGGCTTGTTGACATCTGCCAGGTGCCCAGAGCTGCTCTTGTCTGGGAGAGCCCCTCCATGGCGGAACTGCGGGGCAGCCAAGCGCCAGCCTTCCTTTCTCCTGGCTGTTTGGGCTCCAGTTAGAAAGCAGCTCACTTAGAACACCCAGCACCTTCCCGAATGACCCCAAGGCAAATGCGAGTGGAGAAATTTGTCTTGCCGCTCAGTTCCGTCTTGCCGCTCAGTTCCTTCGTGCCGGTTCCACACTGGGTTGGGGGTGATGGGTGAAACCACGAGACGTTTTCACAGAGCCTGATTTCCTCTCACTGTGCCGAGTCTCTTTGTTCACATGGCACAAAGAGACTGAGACTTGCACAAGTCCCATGGCACCTGCTCGGAAAGGTCAGGGCCGGGTCAGAACCACACGCAGCAGGCACGCAGCAACTATTCGTTGAAGAGAGAGAGAATGAATGAATGTAGAAGCTGGATCTCAATTTCTTACTCCTGTTATTAAAGCTACACTTCTAATTAGTTAGTGAACTAATTAAGTCACCTGGGCTCCTGAAGGCCAGCCCTCTCATGGGCACATTGGAACCACCAGGGAAGGACTCTTGCCTGAGATTTTAAAACAGTTCATAAAAACTCTAAATGGAAGAATATTAGATACATTTTCCCAGTTCTGATGATGATACGCCCCGGCAGGAAGTGAAATGCTCTGGATGGTCTCATTTAACTCATCCTCAAGATCTTTAGGCCTCTGTCGAGCCCCAGAAGTGGCATTTCAGGACAAAGTGGCTTGGAAAAGCTACCTCACTGGTTGGTAACAACAGCCATAGGAGAGCCTGTGTTATAAGTCATTGTGAATGGTGTGGTGCGTTTCTAAATGACCGAGCACAAAGTCTGCTGGTTCTTTGGGCTAAGACCCCTTAAAGCTCCAGATATTGCTGGACCTTCTGGGTGGACCCTTTCCAGGAGGTGGAAAGCAGGAAAAATGCTCTGTTTTACTCTCAGTTTCTCTTGTTTATTCTTTCCCTTTCCTTGTACCAACCGGGCATTCAATGTCACTGTTAAGCGACGAGAGTTGTCTGTCAGAGGACCTGGCTTGCTGGGGAAGGGGCTGGTATGTGTCCCACACCACCCTGCCTCATGCCTCATACCCCATACCATTGCCCATTATTCTGCATGTAGGCAGTATTGCTGCCCGGTTCTGTGTGTACGTTTGTGTGTGCATGTTGCACATGTGTGTGCATCCATATGTGTTGAAGAGAGCATGGTCTCTCTTCCTAGCCATGTGGACACTAATTTGTCTTGATGTGCGCTCTTCCCTCTGGGTTTAAAGGATGCTCAGAAACCAAGCAAGTCCCTGCAGGAAAGGGGAGAGGGCATTTAGCGTGTGATGAAATCGTCACCCATCTAGCATCTTCCCTCCGCCATGAGCCGGACCCCAGAGAGGAACTTGGACATCTTAAAAAGTCTTAGCCCAGGGTCACTGCTGGTACCTAATTTAGTGGGGAGATTATTTCCTTTAAACACTCTTTAGAACACTTTAGAAAAATAAAGCCAACGGGCAGAGAATGTCCCTTCCTTAGACACTAGTCAGGGCACACATGCTCTTTGGGACCCCAGTGGGAGTCCCCCGGGAGGGCTGGCTGGAGGCTTTAGGACATTCAGTGAACACATGGTGCCGGGCCAGCAGGTGCCAGCTCCCGGTCACGTGGGGGCTGAGAGAGACCTCTCTGCTGGGCTGAGAGGAAGCCGAGCACGCACTGTTTGCTGATAGGGTTCTGCTAAGAGCAAGTGGCTATAACCAGTTGGATGGAAAAACTCGTTAGGGTAAGCCATCGGTGGGAGCATGCATTCTGCCTCCACTATGGGGCCTGAATGTGGGGGCTTCTCCTGCACTAATCCTCCCTCTCCTTTCTTTCTTGTGCCTCTTGCTAGAGGGAACGACTGAGGAACATCGAGCGCATCTGTTTCCTTCTGCGAAAGGTCAGTGCAAGAGCCCCGTGGTCATGTGTGGTTCTGCAGTGACAGGGGCCAGCGAGGCTCAACGTCTGCACCTGTCCTGTCTCCCTAGGAGGGCAAATGGTGGCAGGGAAGGGGGGGGGCAGTGATGGGCTCTTCGGAAGCCTCCAGAGACAGGAGGAGCTAATTAAAAGGGGTGGCCATCAATCAAAGTGTCAGGACAGCCCTGGATGTTTGAAGTGCCCTCTGGTTGGATTCAGAGGTTCTTTATCTTGGCGTAACAATGGTTGGCATTTACAGCTGACGTTGCCTCACAGCCTTTGTTCCTGGTGGAACTGGGCTCAGAAACACTCCTGCCCGATTTAGGAGAGTTTGTCACTGGGTAACGGGTTTCCTTTGAGGTTTCCACCTGCCACTCAGCTTTGCAATTTGATTGGCAGCACCATTGGGAGTGTCGGAGGGGTGGGATGGGAGGTGTTATTAAAAGCGGAGCCAAGTGTTCAGAGTGTTGCTCTAAATGGATTGGCCACGGGTCACAACTTCCCTGAACACATTCAGGAAGCACACGTGTGCACACATGTTCGTGTGTGTGTGCACAGCTCAAGCTTGGTACTTAACACAACTCTGTGACATTGCTGGAGGGTTAGAGAGACCAGTCTGTCACTCTCCAGTCAGGAAAGTCTGTGTCTTTTGCAGCAAAGTATAGAAAACAGCAACTTGCAGGTAAAATAAGCAATGTCTATAGCCTTGAGCCAAAGCACATCCCTGACCTCTGTCCAGAGCAGATGGGCTACAGGCCATAGGAAAGCTACCTGTCAACTCAAAGGGAGTTTTTTGAGCCTCATTTGAATAGAAAAGAAACCAAATGCCAGACCAACGCTGATAGAAGGGAAACAATTTTGCACGCTTTTGAAATTTTTTGTTTCAGCGATGATAGTTTTCATTAGGAAAGCGAACTTAATCAGGAAATTGATAATTTTTCTAGCTATTCCTCATCTCTTTAAACTCAATCTGTCGGAGTTCCACATCTCGTGGGTCATAGCAGGGGTGGTTTGCTCAGAGAATGAAAGTCCATATGAATATACTAGTGGTCCCAGGAATAAAGAGTGATGAAGAAATAACATACAACCTTTGGTATTAAGGATAATTCATGAATTTGTAAGTTATTTTCTCAGATGATATCTTGGTCACCATTAACCCACTCCAGCTGTCACTTCTGCAGTCTCTGGTTTGTTCTTTAAGACTCTAAGTGTCACCTGACCAGGCAGTGGCTCAATGGATAGAGTATTGATCTGGGATGCTGAGGACCCAGGTTCAAAGCCCCGAGGTCACCGGCTTGAGCATGGGTTCATCCAGCTTGAGCATGGAGTCACCAGCTTGAGTTCAGGGTCTCTGGCTTGAGCGTGGGATCATAGACATGACCCCATGGTCACTGGCTTGAGCCCAAAGATCTCTGGCTTGAAGCCCAAGGTTACTGGCTTGAGCAAGGGGTCACTCACTCTGCTATAGCTCCCTAGTCAAGGCACATATGAGAAGGCAATCAATAAACAACTAAGATGCCGCAACGAAGAATTAATGCTTTTCATCTCTCTTCTTTCTTGTCTGTCTGTCCCTATCTGTCACCCTCTCTGTCTCTCTTGCTTTAAAAAAAAGACTCTAAGTGTCTTTCCCACTACAAGTTGCTCTTTGCCCCCCATGCTGAATATACCTTCTTGAATTTTCTGGCTGAGTGTTAGGCCATGTGCATTATGTCTTAGCTATGCTCATCCTTCTGAATGGCTTCACCGTTGACTCTGGCCAGACAGTAGGCAATGGCCTGTGGCTGCTTTTGCCAGGGTCCTGCCCTCCACACCCTTAGACCTTTCAGAGTCAAAGCCAAGAATATCAAAGTAGGCAGGCAGTGCAAGCACTAGCATTATCATTTGCAAATTTGCATATACTTTGCATAAGTTTCTATAAACAGTAGACTGAGGCATTTTACTGCAGGAAACAGTGCTGCACGTACCTTTTCCTGGTGTTTGTCCCCCCCCCCTTTTTTTTTCTGAAGCTGGAAACGGGGAGGCAGACAGACTCCCGCATGTGCCGGACCGGGATCCACCCGGCATGCCCACCAGGGGGCGATGCTCTGCCCCTCCGGGGCGTTGCTCTGTTGCGACCAGAGCCACTCTAGCGCCTGGGGTAGAGGCCAAGGAGCCATCCCCAGCGCCTGGGCCATCTTTTGCTCCAATGAAGCCTTGGCTGTGGGAGAGGAAGAGAGAGACAGAGAGGAAGGAGAGGGGGAGTGGTGGAGAAGCAAATGGGCGCTTCTCCTGTGTGCCCTGGCCGGGAATCGAACCCGGGACTTCCGCACGCCAGGCTGACGCTTTTTCCCCTTTTTATTTACCCACCCTCCTCCTTCCCACACTGCTGCCTCTGCTGCTTCTGTGACGTCACACGTGAATGCTGTTTGTTGTAGTGGGAAATGCCAGGGAGGAAAGTTCAAGGTCGAAGCAACACTCACTTGGAGACTCTAGGTGTTGTAACTGTGCCTGATCACATGTTCTGCAGTCTGACAGCATTCTGGCTCCCACGCAGCTGCCCTGGGGTGGCGGGCACCTCTGGACCATGTTGGGGCAGCAACAAGCCACATGCCTGCAGCTTTATGTCCTTGTGGCTTCTCCTTCCTGCCCCAGTCCTCTTGCTGTGAGCATGCCCATCTTTTTGCCACTCGGCTGGCTCTTTTATCTCTTCACCTCTGTGTCTCTGTGCCCTGGATCCTCAAGGCTGTTTTCATTGATGGGAAGAACAGAGAGAGCCTGCCCTTGGTGTGCAGTGAATGTTTTTTCAGTGAGTTAATGACTGAAGCTAGCTTTCTGGCCCTTCTGTAACCTGCATCCTTGCTGGGAAACCTGGGATAATCATTAATCTTTTTAAAAAATAAATATATATATATTTTTAATAATTTTATTTTTAATGAGGCGACATCAATAAATCAGGATACATATATTCAAAGATAACAAGTCCAGGTTATCTTGTCGTTCACTTTTGTTGCATACCCATCACCCAAAGTCAGATTGTCCTCTGTCACTTTCTATCTAGTTTTCTTTGTGCCCCTCCCCCTCCCCCTTCCCCCCCCCCCCTCCCCCCCCCGTAACCACCACACTCTTATCAATGTCTCTTAGTTTCACTTTTATGTCCCACCTACGTATGGAATAATGCAGTTCCTGGGTTTTTCTGATTTACTTATTTCACTTCGTATCATGTTATCAAGATCCCACCATTTTGCTGTAAATGATCCGATGTCATCATTTCTTATGGCTGAGTAGTATTCCATAGTGTATATGTGCCACATCTTCTTTATCCAGTCATCTATTGACGGGCTTTTTGGTTGTTTCCATGTCCTGGCCACTGTGAACAATGCTGCAGTGAACATGGGGCTGCATGTGTCTTTACGTATCAATGTTTCTGAGTTTTGGGGGTATATACCCAGTAGAGGGATTGCTGGGTCATAAGGTAGTTCTATTTTCAGTTTTTTGAGGAACCACCATACTTTCTTCCATAATGGTTGTACTACTTTACATTCCCACCAACAGTGAATGAGGGTTCCTTTTTCTCCACAGCCTCTCCAACATTTGCTATTACCTGTCTTGTTAATAATAGCTAATCTAACAGGTGTGAGGTGGTATCTCATTGCAGTTTTGATTTGCATTTCTCTAATAACTAAAGAAGATGAGCATCTTTTCATATATCTGTTGGCCATTTGTATTTCTTCCTGGGAGAAGTGTCTGTTCATGTCCTCTTCCCATTTTTTATTGGATTGTTTGTTTGTTGTTGAGTTTTATGAGTTCTTTGTATATTTTGGATATTAGGCCCTTATCCGAGCTGTTGTTTGAAAATATCATTTCCCATTTAGTTGGCTTTCTGTTTATTTTGTTATCAGTTTCTCTTGCTGAGCAAAAATTCTTAGTCTGATGTAGTCCCATTCATTAATTTTTGCCTTCACTTCTCTTAAAAAATATATTTAAAAAAGATTTTATTTATTGGCTCTAGAGAGAGAAGAGAGGAGAGAGAGAGAAGTGGGTGGTTGGAAGAGTGGGAAGCATCAACTTATAGTAGTTGCTTCTCGTATGTACCTTGACCAGGCAAGCTCAGGGTTTTGAACTGGCGACCTCAATATTCCAGGTCGACACTCTATTCACTGTGCCACCACAGGCCAGGTATCAATAATCTTTTACTTTATCCTTTCAGTAGTGTCTGTAACATTGCATACAACTTACATATTTTAGTACATTTACTACTTAAGTCAGTTTGTATTTTGCAATCACTTAGAACTCTGCTGTATTCATTGTGGACACAGGTCTCTAACCTACAGTTTCTCCATCTGTTTCCTTTCCTTGATGCTTCTGCCTCCTGCCCTCTTTGTTGTTGGTGTGTTAATCTTATCAATGTCTTCTCTCTGCCAATTCTGGTTCCTACCTTCTGAAAGTGGTGCAGGGAGGTGGTCAGGTACTTAGGTTTCTGCTGCCTTTGCCCTGATGAGCTATACACTCCTCAGTGTGACTCTAACGTGGGGGTAATGTGAACAGCCAACCTCCCCCTCAAAGACTTGTGTGAGAATTAAATGAGATAATATATGCACATCTAGCTTATAAATGCTCAGCACATATTAAACATAATCTTTATTATCATCCTGACCCTTAGCTGCTGCCCAAACCTCCTTATAACGTCCCTGATCACAGACTTGGCCTTCAAGCAGGCCGGGGTCATCCTTGGCTGATGGCATCCCCCTCGTGCCCCCTCCCAGTCTCTTAGGGAAGTGTTGATGTCTGAGCAGTGTCATAAGGCAGAATGGACCCAGCCTCCTCCTTCCTGTCTCTTTCATTCTGAATGAGCCCTGAGTGCCTGCTGGGGATGGTAGGGAGGGTTAATGGGTCTAGTTAGCATCACCACCTTCTGGGAAGCATACTTTCCAAGAAATGTATTGAAACTCATCTCCACAACACCCCAGAATGTGATGCAGCCCAGCAGTTGACTGTCGTTAAACCACCTCCTCAGCTTTCTCCGGAGAAAGGAAGGGATTTGCAAAGTGGATCCATTTTTAGCTCCGTAATTATCAGAAAGTGTGTTCTCTGTGTAATTGTCTGAACTGCAGGAGTCATGTGTCAGCTTGTATTCATGATTCATTTTTTTTGTGGTAAGAGCCTCTTGCTTCTTGTGCTGCTCTTCCCCCCAGCGTGCGGCAGCAGCGTGGGTCCCTGTGAAGCGCAGGTTAGGGAGCAAGAGGCCCCAGGAACGCAGAGGGTGGTTCAAGGGCTGCTTTCAGGCACTTAGAGGGTCCTCGTGGGGAGTAGACTGACGAGGGGTCTCCTGTTGCACCTCTAAGTTCAGGGTATGGTGAGAGGAAATGAACTTACGTGAAAGCCCGCGATTAGAATGAGAAGAAGGAGAACGTTTCTTTATAAGCGGCAGTCCTCAAGTCTTTGGCTATGAACTGTTCACTCCCTTAGACCAGGGGAGACAACCTCCCATCTGAGATGGTTTGGGGTTAGAGAGAGCCTACCTGATAGGGGGTGGTTCCTAGTTGCATAGTTTGGGGTGTCCTTTCTGGCGTGACAATTCTGCAATTGTACAGAATTACTGGAGGAGATGGGGTGACCCTTGAACAAGGTGGGGGTTAGGGGTGCCAACCTTTCACACAGTTGAAAATCTGCATGTAATTTTGACTTCCCTCAAACTTAAGTTGTCCCTTGGTATCCAAAGGGGATTGGTCCCCTCACGGATACTAAAATCTGCAGATGCTCAAGTTCCCGATATGAAATGGTGCAGATCAATGCATACTATAGTGAGCTCTCTGCATCTGCGGACTTCCAGCCTCAGATCAAAGACATTATAGGTATTTATTGAAAAAAAAAACCCCACATATAAGTGGACCTGCACAGTTCAAACCTGTGTTGTTCAAGGGACAGCTGTATTGTTCCTAATTCTTCACACACTGCCCCCCCACCCCACATCCAGGACTGGCTACAGCTAGACAATTTGCAAAGCCCACTGGGAAATTAAAGTGTGAGGCTCTGTGTCAAAAAGTTACTGAGGATTTTACAGAGTTGATGGCAGAACGTACAAGTAAACGTGGGGCCCTCCTGAGTGTGGTCTGTGTGCAACTGCACAGGTCACATGCCCCCGAAGCTGCCCTGCCCCTGTCCATGATCTTTGCATGTGACTTTGTAGTTCCTCTTGTGTATTTCTCTCCCCATTGATGTCAGCTTCTGCATGTGGTGAGATTTGTCTGCTGGAGTGTGAGCAGGTACATGAGTGTGGTCGGGGGCGTTAAGAGTTACCAGGTGTTTTTGCTCTTCCTCTTGCACTTCTGACATCACCAAGGCCAACCCACAGGTGCAAGGACCATGAGAGGCATGGGGAATAGTCCTGAACCCACTTGTAGCTTGGAGCCAGTCAAGCCCACTAATCAGATGATTGCCAGTCAACCTTTAGATGCGTGAGCATGTATAAATAATTATTGTTTTAGGGCACTGAACTTTTTTTTTTTTTTGTATTTTTCTGAAGCTGGAAACGGGGAGAGACAGTCAGACAGACTCCTGCATGCGCCCGACTGGGATCCACCCGGCCCGCCCACCAGGGGCGACGCTCTGTCCACCAGGGGGCGATGCTCTGCCCATCTGGGGCGTCGCTCTGCCACGACCAGAGCCACTCTAGCGCCTGGGGCAGAGGCCAAGGAGCCATCCCCAGCGCCCGGGCCATCTTTGCTCCAATGGAGCCTTGGCTGTGGAAGGGGAAGAGAGAGACAGAGAGGAAGGGGGGGTAGAGAAGCAAATGGGCGCTTCTCCTATGTGCCCTGGCCGGGAATCGAACCCAGGTCCCCCGAACGCCAGGCCAACGCTCTACCGCTGAGCCAACCGGCCAGGGCCTAGGGCACTGAACTTTTGGAGTGATTTGTTATGCAGTACTATTATGGCTATAGCTAGCTAATACTATAAACACATGCTACTTTTATAAGAGGGAAAATCTTTTCTTAAAAAAGTGATTTTATTCGGTGCCAGAGATTAGCTATTTGCTAACTGTACAAATTTACAAGTAGATCATTTCAAACTCTGTCCCCATTCCTTTGACTTAAGAGGAAGCTACAAAATGTGTTTATCTACCAGAACCCACAGAAAGGCCCATGTTGCTTTGGAGAACAATGTTTATCACAGGAATATTCAAATACTTAGGAAAAATGGTGAAGAAAGAGCCTTGTCTCTAATTACTGGGACTCTTTGCCTCAGGGACTGACTTGATTGCCAGTGCTTTTATCTGCTCAATGCAGTCCTCCTTGCCGGCATCTGGATGGGATAGTGTATTTTACTTGAGAGACATAATACAGTGAAAAGACACATGAACTCAGAGGCACTCATTTGGAAAGCCTTCTGCAGCCAGCCTTGACCCAGAAGTTTTCCAGGTCTGAGTTCTGTGTTTCCTGGGGATTTCTGAAGTGTGATAGTGGTGGTCACCGATGCTTGCATTTCTTGAGCAACTACACACCTTTAAAAGTATGAACTCTGATGTCGCCCCATTAAAAAATAAAAGTATTGAAAAAAAAAGTATGAACTCTTTTGAGCCTCAAAACCCTTTGAAGTAGCCCCACTTAACAGATGAAGCAGTCAAGGCTGGGAGAGGTTAAGCATGTATCCCTGAGTCTCACACTTCTTAAGTTAGTAGAACTGGGATTTGAAGGCAAGTCTATCTAACCAGAGTCCAGATTTTTTAATCAACCACATTATAGGGGAAATTATTGGTTCTCTTTGAAGCATTCTCCTTAAGGACCGTTACCACAGTAATATTGCTCAGCTATTTTAAAGGGAAGATACAACTACCAGGAGCCACATAGGGCCTCGGGGACCCGATAGTATGCTTGGCTCACCATGATGGGGCCAAGTGGGTTCCTTTACAGCTCTTTTCTAATTCCATTTAACTTCTTGGTAGGATAGTTCACCACTCCTGGAGGGAACGTTTGAAGAAAAGTAAAAATATCCTGAAACAAAACTCGTAACTAGTTCAGAAACTGTGTCTCATGTATAATTTATTTTCAGATACTTTCTGTGGCAGACTCCTTGTTAGTAGAGGGGAGGATGGGACATTTCACTTGTGGTCTAAGTAGTGGTTCTGTCTCGGGTTTGCTGAGCTAGTGGCTGGAGGGCGCTGGAGCAAGACTGTGTCCTCACTTTGCTCCCGAGGCTGCTGCAGTAGAACCGAGGACTTCCCATCATCTCTTCAACATCTGAGAGCTGGGCAGCTGGTCCCCCACTGCCATGCTAATAGAGCATTAAACCCGTGTGCAACAACCATCATTTATATTTCTCACCAGTGTATGGGTCATCTGGTTGGTTCCACAGATCCTGGGCTTATGTGGAGAAAGACATGTTCTTCTAGCCCTGGTTGGGGCTTATTCAGATGTCTGGCCATCCAGAGACCATTAGTGAATCCATGGTGTCCTCAGGTAGAGTGTTGGGTTTTGTTCTGCATCTTGTCCTCCAGCCAAAGGAGATGGGGACACACTCAAGCTCTTTTTCAAACTTTAGTTTCCAAGCTTTAGTTTAGTGACCTATTCATCAAAGTGAGCCACATGGTCATAGGGGGCGGGACTACAGTGTTACAGGACAAAGGGCGTGGCTAGAGGGAGGGTCCAGTTGTCTGTATTTTCAAAGTGCTGCACATGTGCTTCTCATGGGTGGCTGAGGTAGAGAAACACTCTGGGGAGTCGTAGGTGACTTCAGTGGTCGATGGATGTGCTGATGACTCTAAAGCAGCTCCCAAAATGCCTCCCTGGGGTCTGAAGAATGGATCTGCTGAGGAAGAGAAGAAAGAGAGAAGGACTTCAAACCACAGAGGTTGGCAGTCAGCTGGCAGTCAACTCCATTGAAGACCGCCCAGGGTGAGCTGAGCCCGGGACTGGGGGAGCCGGCCCCAGCCTGCTGTGTCCTGGCTGTGTGTGAGAGGAGCAGTTCATTGGCCCACGACATGACAGAGAAGTGGTTCTGAGCTAAGCATGGGGCTGGCACAACCAGCGCCACAAACGGAAGAGGTCCAGTAGCCCTCATGGCAGTGGGGAAAAGAGCCCCAAATCTGTCAGTGACCTAAGGGTGTGTCACTGAGAGTGGCCCCCGAACCTGGCTGTGCCTCACATCGTGTCTGGAAAGGTTATTAAAAATATGGATTTCTGAGTGCCCATCTCCTATAATGGCTGACTTCACGTGTCTACTTGGTAGGCTACAGTGCGCAGGTGTGTGGTGCTCTATGGTGCTGTGATGGTGCCGTTGGTGGACTATGAATGAAGCAGATTGCCCTGTTTACTATGGGTGGGCTTCATCTAATCAGTCAAAAGCCCCAATAGAACAAAGACCGACCCCCAACCCCCACCCCCATGCAAGGAATTCTGCAGCAGACAGCCTTTGGACTTCAACTGTGACATTGGCTTTTCCTGGGTCCCCAGCCTGCTGGCCCACCCTGCGGAACAGCACTTACCAATCCACCAAAACTGCATAAGCCCATTTCTGGAAATACCCTCCCCCCCCATACAGACATAGAAAGATATGTATAGGTAGATATAGCTATTTCTTGTCAGTTCTGTTTTCCTGGAGAGCCCTGACTGAGACTCCCCCCGCTCCCAATCCTGGGAAGCTCAGGTTTAGCAAGTGCTAGAGGGGCCTGGGACAGCTGTGTGGCGAAGTCGTCACAGCATCCCCGTGAGTTGGGTGAAATTGTCTGCCTTCACCTTGCTCACAGTCACTGGCCCCTGGGTCTAGCTGCAGAGCTCATGCTCTCGCTCTGCCCCTTGCTGTTTCCATTATTTTTTAGACACAGGAGCCGTGACTTTCCATACCGTCCACAGAGCTTCTTGTCCTCTACATGACGGGCCAGTCTCTGCAGGCCACCACCCAAGAATGACCTGATTTCCCCGGTAGTCCCGACAGACTTTGCAGACCAGGAGAAAAGAGGCCAGTCAACTTATTGCATTCATCAGCAAAGCTGGTTCTCCCAGGCTGACCTGCCAAGCAGTAAAGATTTATGGACTTTTGGCGGTTTCACTATGAGAAGTTGCCAAACCATTGACCATTCAGACAGAAATAATTTGGTTTTCCATAATGCCTTTCTCTTCTCATTAATATAAAAAGTATTGTAACTCGAGGTATTGCGGGACGGGTGGCAGGAGCGTGTATTGGATACGGGTTCTGCTTGAGTAAAAGAGACGAGGGAGCTTGTGGTGATGGGGGAATGTAGGGCGCACCGCCTCACAGGGTCTCCTGGGGACCCCGGCTCCTCCTGCTCTTGGAGCGCTGCCACCATTAGGGCTTTTCTTGTTCACGTGGTTATGAGGGCATCACCCCTTCAAGCAGCAAGACAGAGGGGAGACGAGGAGAAGGCCATTTCCGTGAAGGTAGTGGCCCAGAATTGGCACACACCGTGTCCACTTAGCTCATTGGCCAGATTGGAGGCAAGTGGCCACTCCTGGTCTTCTTTTGTAGAGCTATATGCTCAGTGGTTGCATTCCTTCAGGTCTCAGGGAGGAATTGGGTCACTGAGCAGTCAGTGCAGGGCACACAGCTGCTGATGCACACCCAGAAACACCTGGGCAGAGGTGGTGGGTGTGGGAACAGGGGAGGAGAGACTGGACATTAGAGGGGGAATGATGTTTGATGGTACTTGGAGGAGGCTGCGCAAAAATGGGGGTTGGAGATGGCGCTATGGAGTCCTTGGCGTTGGCCTTGCTGGGTTCCAATGAGCACTGCTCTGAATTTATTCATTTATTCAATTGGAATCCATTCATTTAGCACCTGCTATGTACTTTACGTGCTGAGGAGGATAAGTGTGTGTGTGTGTGTGTGCTCTGTACATATGCTCAGTACAGCTACAAGCAATCTGGTTTTTCCTCTGAATTCCTGCTCGAGAGTCTCTGAAAGCCCTGATCCCACAGCCCCTGTAGTATAGTCGCTTGTACATGCACTGTACACATTTGTATTCCTGAAGGCAGGCATCACGTCCGCCCAATTTTTGTATCTGTTGCATTGCCTTGTGCTGGAATGCCCTGGGGAGCTAAAACAATACTACTGTTCCTGGGTCCCACCCCCAGAGCTGCTATTTCATTGGTCTGGTTTGCAGCCTGGGCACTGGGGTTTGCAAAGCACCCCCCCCCCTTGGCGATTCTAATGTGCAGTGAGGCTGCAAATCACTGAGTTGGAGGGTTCACCAGACTTCAGCAATGCGGGTGGGAGGCCTTTTCCCTTGCTTGGTTCTCCAGGGTATGATTTAGAGAGCCATAATTTTCTAAATGGTACCAGAGTAAAAGCAGTAATTTGCTAACGGGTGCCTAAGTGGACCGAAGGAGCAAGTCCCTAACTTCCTACTTCCTCGGGAGATGGTCAACCCAGCAGGATGACTCATTGCAAGTAATCCGCAGACAACTTGTTTTTTCTGGTGGGAGCTTTGGTTCCAGAGGCTTTCTTCTCCAAAATGTGATGAGAAGTAAAAAAAAAAATCTTTCAGCCCTCCAAATACTCCCCTTTTGTGCCCTTTCCCAGGCTGCTGAAAGAGCAAAAAACATTTCTGGGTTATGTTTCTAGGCCACAATATATGCCAATAATTATCAAAACCTAATAGCCTCTTATTCCTAGTCTCTGCCTCTCCCTAGAGTTAAAGCCAAGAAGCAGCCTGTTCCCAGGCAGGGGCCACAGAGAGAGCATTCCCCTGGTCTCCTGACTTCTGCTGACTCAACTGGGAGGCTCCAGATGTATCTCCCCTCAGGGAGTAGCTGTGTCTCTAGGGAGTAGCTGTGCCGCTGTGTTATTGCGCTGCCTCCATTTGCAACTTGCATGAGATTTGTTATTCTTTAAGTAATTTGGGGCACTGGTCCTCCTCCAACACAGAGTGTCACTGGCCCTGTTGTCTCTGTGGCACAGACAATTGCAAAACACAGGAAGTTTTGTTTCATTAGGAACAGACCCGGCAGCAGACAAGAAAAATGCACCGAATACGTATAATTTGCTATACAAATGCAAAGTGCCATTATGCAAAAAGACAGAAAAAGCATGCTGTTCCCTTTCTGTATCTGCCACATGGTCACAGCCATGATGAAATCCTGGAGGACAATGATCCCCGATTATAGCTCAGGGAGGTGGGCGGGGAGCAAGTAGCAGACACAGTTCTGCTCTTGTGGCCTTCAAGCAGTAGCATCACTGCTGTTAGCACTCAGCATGGAATGGCACCAGTGCCACCGTGTCCTGATAGGAACCAGATAACACAGCCACGTATACAAGGTTCCTTCCTCGGGGAATATACATATTGTTCAGATGACATCAGCAGGATGTGCTGCTCAAATGCCAAACAGTGCGTCTCCTATGAGGCTCTGTGTAATCCTGCGTGTATAAGCGAGATGTACATACATGCCGCCATGGGGCTTCAAATGTCTTCTGATTGTGGTGACTCCACCCGCTAACAGAAACCACAGGTAGTGGCTATTGGGTTGTCTCACGTTACTGATGAAATATTTCAAGCACCACTACTCCGGACTTTAAAGGGAAGGCAGTGTAAGAGGGGAAAGTCAGAGGTGTGGCAGTCCGTAAAATGTTTATTTTCCTCAGTAGACTTTGAATTCTGCTTTTTGATGAATGGGAAATAGAGTGGATAGTGAGCCCCTTGGTTTAGACTTTACTAGTAGTTTCCCATCATCCACAGTGTGATCCTGTGAAAAAGAGGGCAAGACTTTGATCCTCTGTTGGATATTATTGTACATTTGTCAGAATAAAAAGCAAACGTATTGTGAGCAAAGCCTATGAGGAATCACTTATTTACAAAAGCCAAGATACAGAAACAACCTTAATGGCCATCTGAGGATGAACAGATAAAGAAAATGTGGCATATATATACAATAGAATATTATTCAGCCATAAAAAAGAACAGAATCTTGCCATTTGCTGCAACATAGATGGAACTTGATGAAATTATGTTAAGTCAAATAAACCAGACAGAGAAAGACAAATACAATAGGATCTCACTTATGTGTGGAATGTAAAACCAAAACAAAACACCCAAATTATAGATAGAGAGGACAGAGGCGGGGCCCTGGGGGCAAAATGGATGAAGGAAGTCAAAGATACAAACTTCCAGTTATCAAATAAATAAGCCATGACAACGTATAGCAGTTAATAACACTGTATCGTGCATCTGCTAAGAGAGTAGATCCTAAAAGTTCTCATCACAAGAAAAAGTTCTGTAACTATGTATGTTACCTAGACTTGTTGTGGTGATAGTTTTGCAATATATACAAATATTGAATCGTTATGTTGTAAAACTGAAACTGATATTGTAGGTCAATTATATGTCAAGAAAAAAAAAGGATCACCTTCTAGGGAAGATGGACCGAACTCAGGGGACTGGACCCTGCCTCTTCATAGTGCCACATCCCTTGCAGGGAGCAGCGTGCAAAGCCGATTCCCCAAGCTTAGACAGTTAACTCAACACACGCTGGACAAGGCATGGACTGCTCATTGCTCTAATTAGCTGCGGCTCCTAACTCCCCAGCAGGCCCAGAGTCAGGACCAAATCCATGTGGGCGATGTGAACTTTTGCAGAAGTGCCAATTGCTGAGGTGGTCTGAAGTTATGCAATTATTGTAACTATCTTTGTTTGTAGGACATCCCTTCCCAGGAGATTCCCAGGCACTTCCCTGCCCAGAAGTTGTCACTGGCTAGTACCCAGCCTGACCCCTTCTGGGCTGGAGGAAGTGCTAATGAGCACCGTCCACCTATGGTGCTGTGCAGGCTGGACAAAAAGCGTCATTATCACATCCCGGCTCTGGCTCTGGCTCTAGGGAAGACTGGCCTGAGGCATCCCTGCGCCATGCAAAGAGGGGGCTCGGGGGATTTTTCTTTTCTGGAGGAGGCGAGCTTACCTAGACTTTGAAGGTTGGTCCTTAGTAGCTTAGGAAAAGGTTTCTCCTTAAACACAATGTGTGAGTTACCCATATGGTTTGTAATATGCCAGACGTGCAGAATGCCTAAATGTATCATTTCACGTAATTCCCTGTGGTGTGGGCATCATTACGGTGTGGACATCACTGTGGTCCCCTTCCACGGACAAGGATTGCGAGAGCAGCAGGGTGGAGGGGCGAATGCTAGTGCATGCAGAGGCAGGACTTGAACCTAGGAAGTCTCATCCCAGAGCTCACTCTTTGATTTTTCATTAATCATTTTAATTATAAAGGTAGTACGTCCTCATTTTGACTGGCCAACCTAAACCTAATATAAAGAAAATATTGCTAAGCTCCTTACCTCTCTCTGTTCCTAACTCTCCAACATGACTCGTGTTAAAAGCTTGGGTCCACGTCCTGCTGACATCTCCACGCATGTTCATCCACAAATACATCCCCACACTTGTATTCACTTACAGTTGCTTAGGGTTGGCTTTTTGTTTGTTTGTTTCTTTCTTTCTTCTTCCCAACAATGAAAAAGCTGGTTTCCTATAACTTGTTTTTGGCCTCACATACCATTACATAGGCAGCACTCCAGTTCAGTAGCTATAGATCTAACTCTTAAAAATAATTGCAGACACTTTCATACTAGTCCATAGTACCCATAATGTATTGAGTCGTTTCCATATTTATGGTCACCCTATCAGTCTGTAGTTTTATTAGGCCCCTACCAGTAACCCACAATAAACACCTCTATGCATTTGTGTCCCAGGAGTGAGACTGTTGGGTTAAAGAGTATGTGAATGTGTACTTTTCTAAAAATTGCTAGATTACTTTCCCCAAATGGTTGAAGCAATTTTTATTCCTCATGTGGAGAAAGAGGTATCTGTTCCCACATGGCTGTCCCCATGATGAGTTGTCGGGGAGCCCCGATTCTGGCCTGCTGTTCCCAGTTCCTGGGGCATCCCGGGCGGAGGCAAAATTGAGGTGCTCAGTCAACACACATTCAAATCTCCTGGGGAGCTTTTAAAATCGCAGTATGAGGTGCCACCCTAGAGAGTCTTGGTGTGTCACCGGGGAAAAGGGCAGAGGTGGTTTCAGAAGCTCCCCAGAGGATTCGAATGCTCTGTGAGCTTCTGAGGGGGACTCTGCAGACCCCAGTGTCCTAACCTGCCTCTCACTCCCATCCCTCCTACCTGCCTCTGCAGGGTCCTCTCCTCGCAGGGCAGTGGGAGTTTTACTAGAAACAGCAGGTTTCCCTTCGGCTGGCAGCCTCTCGCTCACTGCCTACTGCCGTGGTCCTGCAGGGTCACACTGGGGTGAGGGCACCGCTCCTAGAATGTTGCTGTTGACATGGTCCACGGAGCAGCTGCAGTGGCATCACCTGGGAGCTTGTGACAAGCGCAGTCTTGGGTCCCAGCAGACTGAGGGGATTGTACTGGGCATTTAACAAGACCTCCAGGAGTTGGGTGTGCATGCTGTTTGGGACAGAATGGCCAAGAGCCCGGCTCTGAGGAAGAGATGACCTCTGCACTGGCCTCTGGCACTAACTGAGTGCCCACTGCAGGCAGCCTTGTTGGGAGGTGCAGCAGGGAGACCACCTCACCCTGATCAGCCTCCCCTTCCCACGCGCCAGGTCCCCTCTCCTGAGTGAACCCCGGGCTCCACCAGAGGCCACCTCTCTCTGCGCGCCTCCTGCCCTCTCACTGCTGCCAGTCCTCGCTGCTGGCAGCTGGTTGTGACTCATGCCCCTGCCCACCCCCAGTCCTGTCATGCTGACCTGTGGGCTGCTCCTGACTATCCGTAAGTGTCCCGACTCCTCTGCTGTTTCTCAACAGGGATCACGTATGCTCGTAAATGGGGGCCAGGGATGCTGGGTTCCCTGTCTCTTCCCTCTCTGCTTCACAACCTTGTCTCCCGGATCCTCCTCTTCTGTCTCAGGTTCCCTCTCTGCCCCATTTCACGAGGTCCCTTAATTCGGTTTCTTTCTGACTCAAGCTGAACCAGACCCAAACTAGCCCCCTCTTTCTGGAGTAGCTTCTCTCTCATTGCTCTCCAGCTCTCTCCCCATCTTCCAACACATCTACTCTTCCTTGTTCTACAATCTTTCATTGCCCTTGGTAACCCTGCACGCTACCAGCCCACACATTGCTTCTTTCTTTCATATAGCATGAAGCGGGGAGTCATCGGCTTGCCTTGCCAAAACTCCCTCCCCTCTTACTCATCTCAGAATCCCTTGCATTGTGGCAGATGCTCCTTTCATGCTATTGAAAGATATCTTGAAGGTCACCAATGATGCTTCAAGTCCCAGATCCAATGGACTGACTTCTCTCTTCTCAACCCCCTCCACCTTGCTGTAGTGTGACATCCTAGTCACTGCTGTCTTTTTGGCTTCCTGGCATGTGATCATCTTAGCTTTCTTTCTGTCTTGTGCACGTTCATCTCCGACTCCATTGACTAGACTTCCTTCACACCCCAAATACAGAGGTTCACTCCTGTTCTGCCCCTGACCTTGTTTTCTTCTTGTTCTCTGATAAGAGTTGCAATCAGCAGCCTGTGGGTCATGTAGGACCTGCAGTTTTGTTGTGTTTGACCCATTTAATATTTTAAGAATCTGAAAATTTCACACAGAAATCCAGATTTGCAGCTTCTTTTGGGAGAGAATGTGCAGGATCTGGCACTGTCAGAACCATATCCTGCAGGCAGTTGTCAACAGGAGGGGAGGAGTGGATGCCTTTGTTCACACTATTTTATCACTTGGATCATTCTTCTCTGTTGGCTAAAATATTATCTTTCAGTTTCAAATGCTACCTCTTCCATGAGCCTTCTCCAATCCACCAAACAGGAAATAATCTGTCTTTGTTTTATTTTAATGGTCTCCCACATAGTGGTGTCTTGTCTGCACGTCTGATTCCTTCACCTGGCTGCAATCTACCCGAGGCCAAAGCTGCACCTTCACCAAGCGTTCCCTGTGGCATCTCTGCAGTCGCAGCACAAGGGAGGCACTTGATCAAGGACTGTTTACAAAACTGCATTTTTGCCAAAGTAGGAAATGGAATGGACCCAGAGAAAAGGATTCTGAAACACAACAAATAAAGCATGATCCTACGTATTACTAAATATAGCTGCCCAGAGACAACTATGCCACAATTAATTAGCAACGCATTGGTGAACCCCGACAATTTATCTATAAATCAAGCAGTGTATAGATATGTGCAATACTGTTTTTTCATCTCTTCCTTGTCATCCTTCTTGCAACCAACATAGATTTTTTTCATCTGTTTAGTCTTAAGAATGGAGGTTTCCTTAGTGATTTCTCTAAATTCAGGTGCCAATTTTTGCCAATCCATTTATCACACCTCTGCCAAGTTATTTTTGTGAACATCGCTGTGCATGTTACTCCTGCGCTCAGAGGCCTTTGGTGGCTCTTCATTGTCTGTAGTATCAAGTCCCAACTCCCTCTCGTGACCTTCATGACCCTCCCCAGAGCCTTCCCTAGGCTGGTGTCTCACTTCTCCCAGGCTCGGACCCGGGCCAGCCAGGTGACACCCTACACTGTTTGGGTGCCACGTCTTCCCTGGGCTCTAAAGTCTCGCCTAAAGCCCACCTGGCCTGACCTGTGGTGGATAAAGCATCGACCTGGAAATGCTGAGGTCACTGGTTCGAAATCCTGGGCTTGCCTGGTCAAGGCACATATGGGAGTTGATGCTTCCAGCTCCTCCCCCCTTCTCTCTCTCTGTTTCTCTCTCTCTCCTCTCTAAAAATGAATAAATAAAATTTAAAAAAAACTTAAAAAAAAAAAAAAAGCCCATCTGCTTCCATGAAATCATTAACTATCATTTCAGCTGGGGGGTAGGTTCTTCTTCCTCTTGCCCTTAGCAGCTGTTTCCAAACCTGGTAGCTCATCAGACTCAGATGCACAGCATTTAAAATACAGATCCCTGGGCCCCACCCTCTGAAAATTCTGAAGTGGAGCCTGGAAATCTGCATTTTATAAAGCTCTACCAAAAGATTCAGATGTTCAGCAGCTTTGGGAAGCCAGTGACCCCACCATCATCTGATAGGATCTCATCGGGCCTTGTGCTGGAAGGTATTTATGTATCTACCTAATCTCTCCTTCTGGACTCCTCCCGAAGGCAGGCTTGTGTCATCTTGCCTTGGGATCACCTGGCAGGATAGCTCTCACAGGAACATGATATATTACTCAAAGAGTGTTTGTTGAGTGAATGAATGAATGATTGAATGCATGCATGTATGAAGGACTTCTGCGGAGAGGTGAAATGTGAATGGTAGGAGGCACTTGTAATGTAGCCAGGAATTGAGGGCAAATTCAAGTGGACAGAGGAGCTTTTAATTTCAATATTTTGTGCAAAAAGCAGGTAGTAATCAGGACTCTGTGGAGTCACTTTGAAATCTGTTTGCTTGCAGGGTCAAAATGTTTCTCACAGATTGAATTATTTCCAGTTTCGGGAACATGTTTGTCTTTGTAAGAATTTCCAGTGTGTACCTTATTATTTGGTTGTTTCATGTCTGGCTTTCTGATGATCAACTGGGTGTTTTTAAAATAGAATGTTTCAGCTCTTCCAGGATCTGGTCCCTGAGGTTGTCCCAGCAACCACCTTGAAAATGTGGAAGGCTCTCTCCTCAGTTTCCAAACTTCTCAGATTTTCTAGCTGCCACACTGGTGTTTAGCCATGTCCTAACTGAGAGGCTAACTTTAAGTGATCTTGTGTAATTAACTACATCTCCTAAAACATTTTCAAAAGGCCCCAGCATTCTTAGCATCATTGTTGCGTGTCCCTTTCATGATGGTACTGGTACTGAACCCTGATCTTCAGGGAAATATCTTCAGTGGTGTGTGAACCAGGCCTCCAGCACACACTGCCCGACAGCCTCCTCTGCAGACTGACAGTTTATTTAAAACACAATCACTGTACCTGTGACTTCCGGAACATGTCTGTGTTAAAAAATTTTTTTTTTTTTAATTTTCAATTACTGTTGATGTGTCTCTGGTTTTATTGAAAAGTCAGGAGAAGAAAAAAGCATGGGACTTCTGAGACGGAGGTGTGGATGTGACGGTTGTGGCTAAGTCTATGCACGGTTCTGCATAGCACTGTGGACGTGACAGCCCTTGCCTTCTGTGTGGTCGGCGTGCCTCACCCATGGGTGTGTGATATGTGAACATGGCGGGGTTTGCCTCTGTAAGTCCACACTCACCAGTCCTGGCTGAGTCAGTAAAGGGCTCTATGACCTCAGGCAAGTTATTTTGAATTCTCTGAGCTTAGTTTCCTGCTTTGTAAAATGATTAGGTTAGAGCAGCACCAACTTCAGAGGTCGCTGTGAGGAATGAATGAGATGAGAAAGCAGAGCACTCAGCAGTGGTTGGGGCTGGAGAAATCTTAGCTATATTATTGTCATCATCAGCCAACATATCCGCACACACCCTGCTGTATCGAAGGAAGAAGAAAAGCACGCACTATCTCCTCCCCTGTTTGTTTTAGCACTTCGCCCAGATTGGGTGTTGCTCCGCTTTCAGAGAACGTTTCATTGGTCTGGAACACAAGACACGTTCATGCAACGTGTCTCCTCAGCAGCCTCTACCAGCCTGGTCTTCCTGATTAAAACTGCTGCCAGAAATTATCTTGGGAGCCACAGCCAACATGTAGTCCTATCTTCCAGTTGAACATTTCCAGAGTTCTCTATCCGAACGGCTGCACAAAGCATCCATTTCTCACATGGCACAAAGGAAAATGTACAAGGTACTAGGGGGTCCGTAGTGATAATTCTGGCCTGTTTCCTTTGCTCCCTGCGAGGGGGTGGACACACACTGTGGACTCTCACTTTGCACTGCCTGGGGGGCAAGGCCGTGCTCTGAAGGCGTTGCTTGTGCCACCCACCCTCACTCTGCTCGGTGTTTGACTGGCACGGGGCTCTGGTGCGAGCGAGGCCCTCAAGGATGTCTATCAAATGAGTGGATGGAAAGAATGAGTTGGCCTCCACTGAAGCTCTAGGTCGAGTGACCAATTGGAATATTTGAGCTGAAAAGAACAGTAGGGATTGTGCAGGTCAAATGTGTCTTATAGATAATATATAGTTGTTGTTTCTGGAGCGTTACTCTGTGCCAGATGCTATTTGAAGGTCTTCACACTTATTATCTCATTTAATATTCACAAAAGTTCTATGAAGTAGATGTTATTATTACTCCCATTTTATAGGTAAGGAAACTGAGCCCGCTGAAATGACATGGCTTACCCAAGTTTCTGTAGTTTACAAGGTCTCGAGCCTGAATCTCTTGTTTCTTAATCTAATACCCTTTTCACTAAGACTGCCACTCAGGCCCTTACTGGAAGCAAAAGTTACAATATTATTTTGTTTTTTCTATCCAATGTTCATTTGCTCAATTACGCTCTTGGGAAAGCTTGGCACGTGCCAGCTGACTTTGGAGAGACGCCTGTGAACCGTCACATTCCGACTGGCCCTCGCCTGGTGGTCTGGGAGAGCTTGTTCACGGGTCTCACCTTCCTGAATGGCCTGCTTCCCCCTGGGCGTAGCAGTGGGCACTCAATAAGCATTCGCTGACGGTGACGTGACTGTCACAATGTGCTCTCCTTTCCCAAGTATCAAGACTTGTTTTCTCATTCCTCACCCTCTTTTGCTTGTTTGGAGCAAAATTTCTGCAACCTGCTGAATGCAACAGGTAATTAACACCACTTCATAGCTGTTAAGTAGGATAATCATCTTTTTTTTTAGCCCGGGGAAGGTTCTCCTTTGGAAGCTAGTGGTGCAGCTCGAGACCCAGGCTGCTGCTGGGCTTCCTCTGTTAAGGAGGGATCCGTGGTGCAATGAACTCACCTGGAACCTGACAACAGCAGCTGCCTGTCACAGAAGCAGGGTGGCACCCGAGGCCTCACCTTGGAAGTACCAAGCAGGGCAGTGCATGAGAAAGGTGTGGCCTCGGGGCTTTGGTACCTTCTTCTCCCAACAGGAATTGGGGTTCCTTTCCTTCAAGCTGGGGGGGGGGGCAGAAGTGGGACCTAGTGGAGGGGGGCAGGTCCAGCAGCTGTGCTGATATTCACTGGTGAACTTGATGATGGTGCGTCCCACGTGGACCCTAATTGTTATGTACTGTGTGCTCAGGTCATGGTTCAAATAAAGGCGGAGGATGACTTGTTTCTGCCCTTGGCTCACTTCCTGTCATGTGGCTTTCCCTGGACAGGTGAAGTCATTGTGACTATTCCCTAGAAGGCCCCCCCTGCTGTAAGAAGAGGCTGGTGTGGAGGATTCTGGTCTCAGTGTCATTTCTGTGGGAGATCTGAGATCTGCCTGGGACACAGAGGGGAATCACTTCTCTCAAACATCTCCATGAAGGGTGACAGTGAGAGCCCCGGAGACGCCCTGAGCCTCAGCACTGCCTCCCCCACACAGCTCCTCCTCCAGACCTCCACTCAGGGACACTTCTCCCGTGAGAGCCCCCTCCCCTGTCCTCCCTCAGAAGGAACAGACCCCCTCTCCCCTCTTCCCACATCGTGTGCCTCAGGGCTACCTTGGCCGGAGCTTTGGTTCCCATCTGTCTGGTTATGCTACAGAGTCCATGACAGACATGACCATCGTCACTGCGGTCCCCCGGCTAGATGGCTCTGCACCCACCACCCCGTGATTGCTTATGGTGAATGTTCGCTGGAGGAGTCCATAGTGGGGCTCTGCAGCACTGGAAAGCCTGCTAAACCCTTACCCCTCTGCCCTCTTATTCTAGAACATTCCCTTCTGCTGGTGTCTCTCCTCTCAAACGATCGCAACTTTTGCCTAATCGTTCCCTGTGTTGTGAACACGATTCCCCCTCCCAGATCCCTGGCTTGAAGGAAAGAAAAGGAGTGGGTAGCTGCTAGTGTTCGCTTAAGTCGTCTCTGAATTGCCAGCAGGTTGTCTGGGAATTCTGCACCTTTAGAAATGTGGCACACTGGAAAGCGTCCTTTTATTCTTACCTCCTCCCTGAGTGGGCTCCTAGGTAGTTCAGCAATTGAACAAGCTAGTGAGGAAACTGACAGGCTTTTGAAAGTCAAGTGTGTCTTGAAGTTGCATGAAAACAATGATAAAAGACAGGCTGGAGGTGTGGCCAAGGCAGAGCCAGAACCCAAGGTGTGGTCCTAAGAGGAACCAGTCCCTTCCCAGGAAGGTCCTGTGAGCCCCAGGGGCGGGGACAGGTAGAAGGAGCTTGTGAGGGCGAGACGTGGAGGACAGGCTGAAGGTGGCAGGACCTGCAGGCTGTGGGTTCCAAACACAAGAGGGCCTGGAGAGCTGACCTGCATCCCGGGAAGAAGCCAAGGCCAACCCTGCAAGGATGGGCCCGCTGGTCATTGGGACTCAGGGGGCCTCATAGGTGTTCTTCCACATGGTCATGCTGGGAGAGCTGGGGGCAGACACTCCAGGTCTTGCCTGCAGATGCTGCCTGTCCATGAGCAAACAGTTAGTAAGCAATGAGCTCAGGAGAGTCACCCTACTGGGGGACTGAGGTGAGGACTGGTACCCAAGATCTTCAGAAAGTGTCGGCCTTGTGTTCTCTTCACACCTCTGGTCTATGGGTTTCAGCTCAAATGTTTAACAAAATAATTGGGGAGGCTTCTAAGAAATGCAGATTGCTGGCCCAGAGAGTCTATCTCGGTGGACTGGGGTGGACTGGGGTGGAACCCAGAAATCAGTATTTTAAACCAAGGCCCCCGGCGATTTGGATATAGGTGGCTGGTGAACCCTATTTTGGGAATCAGGGCTGAGCACCCACTTCTTAAACTTGAATGTGCATATAAACCACCTGGGGATCTTGTTAAAATGCAGGTTCTGATTTGGTGAGTCTAGCGTAGAGCTAATACTGTGCCTTTCTAGCAAGCACCCAGGTGCTGGTCCTGCGGGTCCTGGGACCACACTCTGTGGAGCCAGTTCTCAGGGATGCCCAGGGGGCTGCTTACAAAAGCAGACCAATGTTTTTAGCCCAATGTGGATAGTAGCAGAAAAGCTTGTGGTCTGGGTGGACAGGGCCCCTCCAGAGGTGGATGGAGAGCTGGGTTTCCCAACTGCCACTCCTTTTAAGCCAGCGGTTCTCAACCTGTGGGTCGCGACCCCTGTGTTTTGGTTGTTCGACCCCCGCCGGGTCGCGACCCACAGGTTGAGAACTGCTGTTTTAAGCTATACTCAGCCCTGGGACCTTGCCCATGGCTTCTGTGACTTGGTTCTTACTGTGTTTGGTCCCAGGCATGCCTATATGAGCCCCTCAGAAGCTGTCCCCTGGCATGCGTGGTGGGAGCCGGGAGCAGATCTCCACCACGAGGGCCACCTGCCGACTCCTCTCAGTCTCTGCCACCTTCCTTGTCCCCTTGTCTCAGGACTCCTCAGTCTCCCCTGGGAGCTTCATTCCTTCACTTCAACTCCGACAACCCCTCGCTGTCCCTTTCGGGGTTAGGAGGGTTCTCCCCCCAGTCCTGATGCCCCTCTCCACCACAGTAGTGAAGTTAGGCAGACGCTGATGCATTGTTACATTATTCTCTCATAATATATACATGTAGAAAATCATTTGTGGGCCGAAGCAGTGAATGAATGATACACGAATGAATTGAGAAGATGCATAAATAGAAATCAAACATTTTGAATGCAAATAAAATAAAAGTTAAATTCCTGGTAAAACAGGGATGTGGATGAAGGCTTAGAGCTGCTCACGGAGAGGAGGGGCCTGCTCTGTTGGATGGCAGGAGATTGGCTACAGGGTTAGAAACCGGCTCAGAGGTCCTTGTACCAGCCTTGGGAGGAGGTGCAGGAGCCCAGACCAGTAGGAGACAGTAGAGATAAAAAAGGAGATACAAACGCAAGTGGCAGGTAAAGAGAAAATGGCAACATTTGGAAACAGATGTGCAAACTGATGAGAGGAAGAATCAGAGACAGCTGTTGTTAGCAGACATTGTAATTTAGGAGATAGTTTGCAGGTGCTGGGGGAACTTCTAGCAATGCAGTGGTTTCAGTATGCAGTGGTTGTGGACTCTCCAGATGGAAATGTCTGCCAGGAAATGGAAATTGAAGATGAAAATCTGGACAGGAAATGAGAACAGGTGGTCCTCTCGCAAGGCCACATGCATCCTCTCAGAAGTGACGAAGAAGCCGAGCAGTAGGTGAAGTCTTTGAGATCCTCACTGCCAAGTGTATGAGCTTTGCTAGTGTGCTCTGCGAATCTGACCTGGCATTTGACCTCTGCCATGCATCAGGGCAGGGGGACAGAAGGAGGAGGGTGTATTGTCATCACACTCTCCTGACAGATCCTCCTGCCCTTCATTTTATGATGGTGGCACACAAAGGCCCCAGCACCAGGAGCTGAGAAGGTTGGTTCATACAGGAGGGGAATAAAACTAACTTTTACTCAGCCCTTGGCTTTCGTTTGGCCTGGCCATAATGCCAGCATCGGTGAACATGGCCACTTATTCACCAGCCCCCCACCCCCACCTGATCCCCCAGGCAGTGACTGTCACCTCTCTGCTTTTGCTCCATTGCTTTTTCTTCCGGAAATTCTGGCCTCTGCCTCCCTTGCAGGATCTGGCTTTACCCCCCCTTTAAACCCTCCTTGACTCCGCCTTGATCAAACAACCTTCCATGCGCCCCTGGGTTGGAATGAGTTGCAGTCTTTCCAGCAGTCCCACAGTACCTATATCGAGACCACTTATTTAATATCAATAGCGGTATAAAGCAGAGCATAATAAACGGGAATTTAATAGATCGTGGCCTGTATGTCATTGTTTCTGTTCATTGTGTGAAAGAATGAGATTAGCACCATTCAACAGTTTATCTTCCCCCCAAAAAAGCCCTAGTGTTTTCCAGGTCTGAGGGATGATGAGGGTTGTGTGTGTGTGGGGGTGGCCAGTGCTTCACTCAGGGTTTCTGTAGTTTGCCTGGTGGGTTCTGGGGTGGTCTTTATACAACAGGTGTGTAAGCCCAGTGTTGGGAGGGGACATCTCGTCCAACCATCCCCACAAATGAATAAGCATTATCCCCACCCGGTGGTCATTCAGCCCTGCCCATGCATGTCCAGTGCTCATGGAAGGAAGTCTGGATGTGGATGGTCAGGGGAGGATAAAGAGAGATGAACTCTACCTACATTTTCCCACTGATGACTCATCCTGTATCTGACAAGATGGGTTAAATTATATCATGGTAGGAAATAACTCCCAAATCTCAGTAGTTTAAAATAACCCCAGGTTTCTTGCTCCATGTCCGTCACCGGTCACCCTGGGGCCTCTCCCCTTCACTTACAGTTTCAGGATGATGGCGTACCTACCCACCACCCTACAAGCTTCTCGCTCTGGCAGGGGGGAGAGGGGAGAGGGGAGAGGGAGGGAGACTCTGGAGTGCTTTGCATGGGCTGGTAAATGCTCCAGCCTTCTCTGCATATCCATTCTGCCTCAACCCTTCAGCCCCACCCAAGGAGGGGAGCCTAGTGATGTGGTCTCACTGTTCCCGAAGGCAGGGCTATGGAAGTGCGTGGGCAGCCGTAGTGCCCCACCCTGCGGGCCTGGGGCGGATGGCCCGGCTGCTTTTCAGCTGGTCAGGGAGGAATAGGTCCCCTCCAGCTTCCACACCATCATGGCAAGGACAGCAAAACCGGTGTGTGTGTGCAAAGAGCATCATTGCTTCCCAAAGTCTCCCGAATGAACTGGAGGAGCTGCTCCCACTGGTAAGGATACTGCTCCGTGATGGAAAGAGGCAGTTGAGCGAAGCCACTCGGAGAGCAGGATGAATTCTTCAGCTTCTCCCCTCCCCCTCCAATAGGCTGGGGACCTCCAGCACTAGCTGGCCTCCGCTGAGCAGTTTTCCTGTGCACAGACAGTGACAGTGACGAATCCACCCTGCTTGGGAGGTTGCCGCTTCCACTATGAATCAAGCCCTGAAGAGGGGAGAAGCAGTGGTGATTAATAGTGGGACCTGAAATCCAAGCTGTAATCAGTCAGAGATTTGTCCCTGGAGCTGGAGACAGGGATGGTGACATCACGGGTGATTCAGGCCTAGGGTGGCTGTCTCTAACCATGTTAATTATCTCTGCTTAAGTGGCTGAAACTGACAATTTAGGAAAAGAAGAGATGTACACAGTAGCAGTCACTGCCACCACCTCCTGGGCTGGCACGACCAGCTCCAAGAATGTAGGCTTTCTCTTTGAATGGGAGGAGGGAGCCTGGTGCCTTGGGATCTTGTTTTGGGACCACAGGCTGCATCCCACACACTGGGCAGCCATGCTGCAACCTATGCACTTGGTCAGTTTAAATCATTTTGTCAACAACGCAAAAAAGCACTTTGCAAATGGAGATGAGTAAAGACTAGGGCTTGGCCAAGACAGCTTATGTAACAGGGGAATGGATCCATGTGAGCTGGAAGGTGGGAGAAGGGTAATGACTCCGTAGTGGACAGCTACGGAAAGTCCCGCTAGGAGAGGGTCAGAAAGCATGCGTGGGCTCAGAGTTGCAGGGCGGGGTGGGGTAGGCTGGGGAGAGTCTCCATTAGAAAGTGGCATTTGAGATGGCCTTGGAGGATGGGTAGAAAGATTTTGCTAGGAAGACCAAAGCATTCATGATAGTCTAAGCAGTGCACAGAGGCTAAAACACACACACACACACACACACACACACACACACACACACCCTTATGTGATTGGGAATGATGGTGCACTTGTATCTCTATCTTCGGGATTCCTGACGACTGGGCTGGACCACCTTTCTCCTTTACGGTCACTTCAATTTCTGCTACAACTTTGATGTCTGTTAAGATGTGAACACCCTTGGGAGAGGCTTCACAATCATTCCAAGCTCTTCTTACCCATTTATACCTGTGTGGGTGGGTCGGGGGTGGCAGAGCTTAGTGTTCTTGCTGGCCACCTTCTACTAGGTGACCCTTCTCGGTCTGGGCCATGCCCTTCCTCCGGGGGCATTTTCCCTCTTTGGTCATCATGACATGTTCTTTCCCTTGGGTTCCATTCAATCCAAGCATCCTCAAGCAAAATGCTGTTTTCCAGTTTTCCCCCAACCCTCCTATATTTGCAGTAAACACACATATTTGCTTTAGGTTTGTGAGTTCCTGTATTGTAGGGGGACACGGGCTAGAAAAACAGGGCTGGGTGGTCATGGCATCACTACAACCCCTACCAGTGCTTTCCTAGTGGGCCTGCCTCAGGTCAGACCTCACAGGGGCGGGGCAGGCTCTTCCGGTCTGCCCAGGCTTCACATGGGTGACCCCAGAAACACATTGCCCCCAGAAGTAGGGTGCTGTGGGCTTGTGTCCATTTGGGGCTGGGTATAAAGCCTAGGTTGGCACCATAAAGAGAATTTATCAGAACTGGATCACCATCTCGGGCAGTAACGGCTGCTGCAGGTTGGGTCTGTGTCCCCAGCATGTTGGAGGCAGTCTCTGGGCAGAAGCCCGCTGCCATGGAAGCAGGAGGGACTGCCCCTCTCTCTAACATGGTCCCCTGTCTCTGCCCCCTCCAGCTGGTGCTGCCAGAGTACTCCATCCACAGCCTGTTCTGCATCATGTTCCTGTGTGCCCAGGAGTGGCTCACCCTGGGCCTGAATGTCCCTCTGCTGTTCTATCACTTCTGGAGGTAAGTCAGCCTGTGACTGGTCTGTTCTAGCCCTCTTCTGCCCTCCAGAGGCGAGGTCCACCGCACAGCCCGGCCACCTAGGTCTTCTTCTTACCTCTCCCTTTGGGAGAACCTTTCTCCAGTGCCTTCACCCCGCGCCACTCTTGGGCAGCAAGTCCACCAAAAGATGGCCCTTTCCAGCTCTACCCTGTCGGTCAGTATAAGTAGCAGCTGCAGCATAATCCTAATCTGAAATAGCCAAGAAGTAGGAAAACCCAAATGTTTATCAACCAATGAGTGGATAAACAAAACGTGGTCTATCCTTACAACAGAATATTGTCCGGCAATAAAAAACAATGAAGTATTGATATGTGCTGCAACACGCAGGAACCTCAAAAACATCATAAGCCAGTCACAAAAGGCCATTGATATGAAATGTCCAAAATATGCCAATCTATAGAGACAGAAAGGGGATTGGCTATTGCCAGGGACTGGAAGGGAGGGGGAGTGGGAAGTGATTGCTCATGGGGACAGGTTTTGTTCTTTAGTGTGATGAAAATGTTCTGCAATTTGATACTGGTGGTGGTTGTACAACTCTATGAATATGCTAAACACTACTGAATTGTGTACTTTTAAAAGGTGGATTTTTTTGGTATGTGAATCGTATCTTAATTAAAAAACAACAACTAGACACACACAGAAAAACAATTACCAGGTGGGCTAGGTTTTCTGGGACAGTTCTGATTTTAAATATTCTATTTCCTGCTAAGACTGTGCATCAGATCATGATATTTAGGCTGTATGGGAAATATAGTCACCATATGGATATCGGAGGCAGGACAGCAAGGGATAGAAAAGCAGCAAAGAATGCAATTGTGCAGATAAATTAACCACTCTTTTACCACTTGTTCCCAGAACTATGGCCTCTCAAAACATCTCTTCATTGTCATTTCACCATAAAATATGGTCTGTATTTAGTCACGTCTTGAGTATTCACTTCTTCATTTAGCAAACCGTAGGGAACACATACCACATGCCAGACATCATGGGGGAATCCAAGATGAATGTAAAATGTAATCTCTACCCTCAAGGAATATACACCCTAGATGCAGAGAGAAACCTATATAAGGAATCTGTACAGGAATAGAGGGAAATGAGCATTTAGATGAGACTGGAAGGGGGATACCAGAAATTCTGGAAAAGCAGGTTCCAGGTTGAGTGACCAGCATAACAAAGGCTCATAGGTCAGAGGGCACTTGGTGAATTTGAGGAACTGCTCCATGTGGCTGGATGCAGGGCTGGTGCAGGGCAGTGAGCAGAGATAGGCTGGCAGACAGCTGGGGTCAGGCGTGGAGGTCTGAACACTTGGGTGGGGATGTTGGCATGAATTTATTCTGTAGTGAATGAGTGGCCCTCAGACTTTTGAGGAGGAAAATGACATTCCCCAATCTGCTTTTTAGGAAGGTGACGCTGGCAGCAGTGGGAAGGATGAGTTGGAGAGTGAAGTTTTGGGGACCCAATCCAGTTAGGAGGTTATGATGAAATTCCAGGTGAAGAGATAAGGGAGATGTGAGCCAGGGAGTAGAAGTTGGAGTGGAGAGTGGAGAGGGTTCGTGGAGGTAACATGGACGGGCCTTGGCCAATGACAGGGGGCAGGCAGTGTGGGAGAGGGAGCCAATAAGCCAGGTGGCTGGGCAGGGGACACTGTCATTGGCCAAGAGCAGAAGAGAAGGGATGAGGTTTAGGCAGGAAGGGAAATGCTTCAGTAACACAGGAAAGCTCTGCTTTACATACAGGTAGTCCATTAAAATCTGAACTTAGAGAGACATCAAACAGGGCCATTGTTGGTTGCAATGTACTGCATAACCACTGAGGAACTTTCCACGCCTTCCCTTACCCAGCATCCACAATAGATGGGTGCATAGGGGTTCCTTTTCTGTTTTACACTTGGGGACACAGTGACTCACAAAGGTTGTCCCTGCTCAGAGTCGCTCAGCTATGACATGACAGGGCCAGGGATCAGCCTCGGGATTATAGTTTGTGTCCTTGTCACTGGCATGCTGGCCCAGAGGGCTGACTCTTCTCCCTGTAAAAGGAATTTAACCCAAGGTCATTGGAATAGTGCGCCATCCTCCTGAGGTCTCAAAGATGTAGTTAACTTACAGAATCTGGACTTGTGCATCGCTGCTTAGGGCTGCTCCCTGCAAAGGGAGAAGGAGAGAGGCAGCCACACCTTAGACTTGGAATGCTCCCTTGGCACGAGAGCCACTGTAGGGGCCATGTCGTACTGTTTTTGAATCCCTGACAGGGCCTAGCCTTGTTCAGGAAATTCATAAATGCTCAGAAAATAAAAGAAAAAGGAACGAGGAGGGAGGAGTCCTTTATAAACAAGGGAGTCCTTAAACGCCCTCTATTTTTCTTTTCTGTTTCCCACCTGCCCCTCCCCTCCAACAGGTCCCACCCAGCCATTTCTCATGCAGACAAAGCCCCTCTGATCCACCTCTCCACTTAAGTAGAAGTAGAACCATAGAACTTTAAGTCAGTACCTGTTCTTTGCAGATGATTTGCCTCCATCTCCTCATATAATGATCACAATAGTCCTTTGGAGTAGGCAACTCTGGAGTAGGCAACTCCATCCCCATTTTATAGATGGATAAGTTGAGGCTCAGAGAAGGTAATGACTGACCTGAAGAAGGTCAGGCTCGTGACCAGTGAGCAGCAGAGCCCTGGCTCTTTCCACACAGCCACTGGCCACCCTGACACCCTTGCCTCCACTTATTGAGGTCACTTGGGAACAAGTCCACTGCAAAAGCAAATAGGTTTTGAAATCTGCCCCTGGGAAGAGGAGAGACGAGTGGCCTGGTGGGGTAGGAGCTGGCAGATGTCATTGTACCCAGCTTGTGATTTCCTCTCTGCATAGTGGCGATGACAGATCACGTCAGTGCAATCCTGCGAAGGGGAGGGAAGAGGGAACCGAAATACCAGCTTCGTAAGCTGCCGCATCTCAGGGTTGTTGTCCAAAGCAGTGTGGTTAATCTGGTCAGAGTCCGCTTTCCTGGTCTTGCCACCGTCCAGAACCATGGCCTGTCCCCAAGTTGCAGGGCTATTACTTTGCTCCCCGGCCTCCAGATGTCCTTATCAGACAGACAGAAAAACAAATTCTGAGCAATCTCGCCACACTTTGTTCCTTTGAAGGAGGCTGTGGCTGAGGCCCCGGGGGCCATGGCGGACAGTGGCAGTACCCAAGGGCCGGAGGACATCCTGTGGGCAGCCCTCACCTCCTGCCTGACCACTTACAAAGAGGCTCCTACCCAGTTTCCCGAGAGTTCTCTCCTGCTGTGAACAAGGCCTGTTCACACTGAGCTGACACGGTACTTGGTAGAGTGTAAGGTTTGCTCCCTCATGTCCCGTCTCCCCCACACTAGTCTGTGTGCACCCAGCATCCCTCTGGTGGCTCTCTCCCCGCGATGGCCAGTGTTCCTTTTGCTGTTCTCGTCCTTCTATCAAGAAGAAAAGTACCTGTAAACTACTCTACACTCAAGTGGGAATACGATGTCCCTTCTAGAGTATTCAAGGTTTTAAAAGAGGGTCTGGCTAGAGGACAATATTTAATCCAAAGTGATTAGGGTAGAAGTGTGGTACAGTGGCTCCAGGCAGTGGGACGTACTCTGCGTCTACCCACGCCTCTGCCTGTGTCTGCCGTGCAGATACACCACAGACCCCTATCCACCGCCCTGGACAAACGGGCCTCCCTGGTACCACCAGGCGACAGGTGTTCCTTCTGTTGGAGCGGCTGTGGCTGTGGGTGAAATCGCCATGATGCCGGCAGATCTGAGTACTTGGAGGGTCACCACCTGCTGGAAGGTGGTCGAGCTGTTTTCAGCAGTGCCCAGTCTGTGATTCAGGCAGAAGGCGGACACCTGCTTAGCAGAGCTTCCTAGGGGCTGTCCAGCATCAGGAGGGCTTGGCCCAGATGACTTCCAATGTCCCTTCTTGCCTTCAGAGCCAGTGATGCCGTGTCCTCTTCCCCTGCAGGTATTTCCACTGTCCAGCAGATAGTTCCGAACTAGCCTACGACCCGCCGGTGGTCATGAATGCAGACACCTTGAGCTACTGTCAGAAGGAGGCCTGGTGTAAGCTGGCCTTCTATCTCCTCTCCTTCTTCTACTACCTGTACTGGTGAGTTTGCACCCCTCCTGGTGGGGCTGTCTCCTGCAGGAAGGGGGGATTTTGCCTTGGGAGGTGGCCTGTGAGCCCACTGGATATGATGCCCACTGTCTGATGGGGGTTCGGAGCATGGGCTTCTGCAGGAAGCAGCAATGGGGTAGAGGTCCTACCCCAGGCCTTGCCAGCTGACACGTGCATCCTTAGGGCACTCACCAAGAACACCTCCTGCCAACAGCTCTTAGGAGACCCTGGGAACTGCAGGCCCGCTCCCCACAGGGCGTGGCATGGCGGCTACAAAGTCCAGCCAGTCAGCTCACCTCTGGCCTGTGTGCACACCCCATTGCCCCTCGCCCCCATGTCTGTGTGCAGGCCTTCTTGGGACCACAACAGAGACCCTGGCAGCAGTCACGCTTCACAAAGGGGCATGTGGGTCGTTAAATGCTTACACTTTCAATTCTCCCGATATTACATAACAATATTCTAATTAAGTAAAACATGCTGACCTTGCAATTCTGTTTCAGGTAGCCTCCCCCACCCCCCAACATCCGAGCTAAACAGATGGCTATAAACAGACTGTCTTCTGGTTTCATACCCCAGAGAGTGCCTTTTCTGGAAACATCTCTTCCTCCTTCCTGTTCCTCTTTGGGCTCATCTCTGAGGCGTCTCACCTGTCACCTTGCTATCATGTGGTACCTGTGGCAGGGCACGATATCTTCACGTATCCCTGTGCTGTCTCCAGCGTGCCATGGCTGACAGTAACTGGGTGAGGAAGAGGGGGTGGGGAGTGTTGGACTCCAAGACTCAGTATTCGAGTTGGGCTAGAATAGGCCGAGGAGTGATTGCATTTGCCTGGCATTTAAAAACGAGCCAGGCTTTGGTCTAAGAGCTTGATGTGTATTGCTAAGTTTATGAACTAAATGCCATCATTGCCCATATAGTAACAATGAGGAAGTGGAATCTGAGATAATTAGATGATTTTCCTAGTGACAGCTAATAGTGTCACAGCTGTAAGTCCATCTCAAATCTGATCCCAATGACTCAGCTCTTAACTGTTGCCTGTCTTAGGAAACCTGTAGAAAAGTGTTGATCCTAGTGCGGTCTTTGGAGTTCCTGCATCACAGTCAGGGAGTTAGGAGGGAATGCTTCCTTAACATGTAATAGATTCCTGGGCCTAGATCTGCTGATGCAGAATTCTGCAGCTTGGCAGCTCACCTGAGGGTAAGGTCCGCCCCCTTGGGCTGCTGCGCAGCTCTGCCTCCTCTCCCCTCTCCGTCCTGTGCCCAGAAGACCCAGAGGCCCTGGTGGCTTCCCCTGGAATAACTCAGGCTTGGAGGAGTCTCGGTTATTTTACCACATTTTTCTTGGAGTCAAGGCTTGGTGCATGCTCAGGGTGACCTGTTCCCTCCTCTTAGATAGATGGAGTGTCTTGAAACATCACCTGCTTCAACTTGCATGGAGCATGAGGGTCTCTGAAGCCCCTCTGGAGATTTCCAAGCTACCAGCAGGTTCCCCAAGTCCTCTGGCTTCAAGTCTGAACTGTCCAGCCACCAAAGCCTGCTTAGGCTGGTTCCTGTCTTGAGAAACCTATTAGCAGTAGCCCAAGCCCTCTTGGCATCATGACTCCTGGGCTAACCTGGAGGTTAGGTTCCTTTGCTGGATGTGCTCAACCTCTTTCCCTACAGCAAAGTAACAGACTGAGGTGCCTTTCCCCAGAGGCAGCACTGCCCTTCCTCAAAGACAGCGAAACAAGGATATTTTCTGCCCCATTAGCCTGGGATCCACCTGATCCCTGTTCAATCTCTCTCATTTCAGTTTTGTTGCAGTAACTGCCGAGCCCAAGGCATTGTGGGAAAGAAGTCGTAGAAATTCACAGACAGAACAAAGCCGCTCTGTTCTGCTGGGCTGAGGGGCGGAGGGCCATGTGGCATGGTGTTGGATGTGATTATTATGTAACTGATAATGTTCCTGACATTCTGTTTGTCTGTTTTTTAGTTCAGTTTGGCACTGCTTCATGTGACATTCATTAATTACTTTGTTTCCAAAACAATATTGGAAGCAACTGCTCCTTGGGCCGTACTGGGCCCCTGGTGGCTGCCAGAGTCCGTTCCTTGTTGAACTTGACCTTCTGGGGGCTCTTCTGGGCCATCAAAGACCCGGTTCTCCTGCAGCAGGAGCCCTGGCCCCTCAGACCCAGAGCTGGTGGAAGCACAGGTCTGTCAGCCCAGGCCACCGTCCTAGGGCGGGAAAGGGACCCGTGGGTATGGAGCTCCAGTGCCAGCAGCTGGGAACGAACGCTGTCGATGTGGGTTGAGGTTATTGAGGACCTCAGGGAGGTTAAGAAATGTGTCTAAGGGCCTAGCTGACAGCTATTTATCTGGTCCCAGAGCGTGGGCTCTTCCCACTATACTGCACTAACTGACCATCCTGGTCCCCAGAGCCACCCCCTCCTCAGACCAGGAGACATGTTTAACTTCCAGGTTACACAGGATGGGGACTAGCTAATGCTAATACTGATATTAATACTAATGTACTTGCACTAATATTAGCTGGTTAGTCCAGTATGGACTCTTTCTACTCAGTATAAAGATCTTTTCGAGTCAAGAGTGTGAAGCAGGCCCATCTCACCTGCCTGAGGGAGCCCCACCCTCCTGCCCAGTCCTACGGTTTACCTGAGGGTGGAGACCTCACCTGTTTTATTCCCCTCTGTGTCTGCAGTGCCGGGGTGCACACAGCAGGTGCTCACTGAACCCTTGATGTGGCTGTCAGGTGGATGTTCGCCACCCTGGAAGCGAGGATGGGGCTGCACACCCACCACTGTTTCCCAGCCTTTGGTGGAGTAGGCCTTGCCAAGTTCTCAAAAATGGGGCTAGCTACTCAGGAGCGCTTCCTGGGGTTTGGCAGCAGGATGGGGTCAGAAGTAAAACACTTCAGGTTTTTTCTTTTGCTTTTCTTTCTTAGATTGTCCATTTTTTTCTTCACCATGTGAAAGGACGCTGTTTTTCTTTCTGCCAAATCAACAAAGTATGTGTTTTGATGCAAAGCATTTCCTGGCTTGCAGACTTAGCATGCACTAGCCTCTTGTCCGGCCTAAGCCGGGAGGGAGCAGCTGGATGCAGCCACACTGTCAGCACGTGGCGGCTGTGGGCTAGGACTCCGCTGCCACGCCCCGCCAGGACCAGCCTGCAATCGCAGAAAAGAGGACTAGCAGGCGTAATGAGAATAACAGGCACGCAGAGAAGCACGTCCTTTTTCTAAGAGACACAGTATGCCCTCCTAAAAAAGGTTTAGTCCAATGAGATGCCCTAGGGACAGGAACGAGAAAGTGATAGGAATGACGCAGGTCCCCCTTTGGAGGGTCTGCCTGAGTCCTCCGCGGGTTCCCACTAATGCTTCTCTCCCCTTCCTTTTGCATCCAGCATGATCTACACTCTAGTGAGCTCCTAACTCAAAGACCACGTGTGCCACCAGAGGCGGGGATGGGAGAGAGGCGAGGCTGAGAAGTCACTGCTGCTGGCACTGGGAGAAGGGACCGGAGTGGGGATGTGTGAGAAAGATACTGGTGGACCCGACTGCCCCAGAACGGGAACCAGGCAGCAGCCGCTGCGCTGAGTTTACCACGCACCTGTGTTGTCGCCCCATGTATCTTGGCTTCAGCGTCCACACCCCCCTTCGGGTGGCAGGCCCCTGTTCCGAGCAGCAGGGACACAGGGACACTCCACCGCCCCTGAGCAAGAATCGCTGCTTCCCAAATCTGCTTCGTCAAACATCTCCCACCAAGTTCACTCCGCTTTCCCGACCGTGGGAGCAGGGGCCGGAGGGCTGGAAGGTGCCTGCCAGGGACCGCAGTGACCAAGAGCCAAGGCTGAGCCTGTGAGACCCATCCAAGGCCTCAGGGTCGTCGCGGGATAACCAAGGCTCTGGTCTTTCTTCCAACCCATGGCCACGCCCTTCACCTCAATGGGCGGGTCTGGAAGGTGTGGACTGTTTTCAGCTGTAGCCAATCTTGAGCCTGCAGGGTGTCCTTGTTCGTTCCCTGCTTTGTGAGAGCTCAGCTGAGTGATATCTTGAGCTGGGTTTGGGGCAATATGTTGGTAATAAATTATGCCCAAAGTCACAGATGTTGGGGGGTGGGCTGGGAAGGGGTAATCCTAGGGAAAAAATGATTTTAAAAAACATTTACTACATGTTCAAGGTGTTAGTCCTTTAGCACAACAAACTATCTGTTGCCACCTAGAGCCATCACAGAGTCATTGAATGCAAATCAACTGGTCAGCACAGGTCAAAGTCACTGTCTTTAAGTACCCGCACACAGCTCCAAGGCCAGAAGATGCTAGAATGGGCGTTCTGAACTGTGGACATCAGCAGCTGAGACATGAGACAACATAATCACAGTTTCATTTTATGATGCTGCATCATTTGTACTGTTTATTTTAGTTCAATGCGAGGATGTCTGCTCATTTAGAATTTTCCATATGACATTCTTTCTCCCTTTTGAGTAGGAATTTGTGCTGGGAGATTGTAAATAACGGAGAGACCAGGATGTTTCTGATGTTCAAATCGGGCACAATGATTTCTGTCCCCTGGGGGTCCCCTTCTCTCCTTCTGTGTGACACACACAGGCTATTTATACATGTTCCCAGCTCCTGTAGGAACCTGTGACTCAGGCTTATGAATGGTGTTTGTGTAACACATCGTGTGCTATGTTTAAAATGCAGTGACAACTTGAATGTCTCACCCACCTGGCTGTCTCATTTAAACCTCATTATTGGTTGCATTTGTCACCATATAGTTGGTAATCTGGTATGTAGAAAAAGCAAAGTTTCAAAAAGACAGTTAGCTTCTAAAAATTCTGCAGAAAACAAAATACGGACTTTTGCTCTTAGCTGAATATATAAAACATGAGAAACTGAAGTGGTATTTTGGGGAGCAGGCTTCCCCTTGGCCGGTCCCCATGGTCCTGGCCGTTAAATCTCGACAGAAAGTTACCATTAGGGCTGGTTGGCCTTATCTTCAACGCCTTTCCCAAAAAGACCCGCTACCTTCATCCAGAGAGACAAGCCCTGGAGTCCAGGCTGCTGAGAGCAAACCTAACACCACAGCCACCTCGCAAATACAACTGACTGGAGGGGGCACATGGTTCAGGTTAATCCTCACTATGGAGCTGTTTTGTTTGTGGTATAGTTTGCCTCCTTCTGGAAAGATTTTAAGTAGCTTATAATAGCGAATGCCAGTACACAAAGACCTTTAAAATGGATATGGAAATTCAAACTTAAAAAAAGAGGTCACAGACTTCCTGAGATACTTTGTGTACGGTGACTGAGCATTACATTCAATATCTCTGCAAACAGCAAATAGTAGCGATTCACATTCACACCGTGCTTAACATTTTATAGATTGCTCTATTTCTCGGGATTGACCCACCTCACAATCCTATGAAGTCGATACCAGTCTTTTTCTTGTTTTCTAAGTAAGGCAGCGGAAGCCCAGAGAAGGTAAGTAACTTCCCTATAGTCAACACAGCAGGTCACAGACCCACCTTTGAAGCCAGGTCGCATGACTTTAAAAACCCTATATCCTTTCCATCGCGCCTGAAAGCTGGTACAGTAGCTCAGGGTCTTATTAAGGTTTGATTAGTAACATTAACTTTTTGAGAAAAGATTTTTTAAAATAGAGCTATAGCGGAAGTGCCTACTTTTCTTTTCCTTGGTGTGCCAGCCCCAGACTTGCTGTGTTGTGGGAGGCTCTCCAAGGTGGTCCTTTGAAAGCTTTTTAAAGAGCTGCAAGAGCCTCTTAGGCAGTTCTTATGTTTCTAAAAGAGAAACATCAGAGGTTTCCCTCCCACACGTTGCACTGGGGAAAGAAAAAAGACAAAACAAAACAAAACAAAGTAGTTAGTTTGGAGTTTGAGCCAGTTCTTAACTCCTGGAGAAGCCAATCACTGTGATAAGAATCAGAAAAATGGGCACAGTTGTTAGAGCCCACGTCATGTGCCAGGCACTGTGCTAAGTGAATTCTTTATGCATGATCTCACCGGACACAACGATTTTACAAAGCAGGAGATTTCTGCCCCCACTTTACAGATGAGGAAACCGAGGAGGCTCAGGGCCAGTGCGTCTTCCCTAGGTGACGTAGCCAGACGTAAACTCAGTGCTACAAATAAATGGCCATTAATAACAGTAGTTATAAATTATTCTATAAACATCATATGCTTTTGTCTGACCCTCCTAACAATACCGTGAGGTCAATGTTATTGCCTCTCTAGATGAGGAAACCCTGTGATAATGAGTCACGTGCAGAGACCCACTGCTAGTCAGGGGTGAACTTTAAACCCAGGTCTGCTGCCTTTCACACAATTTCATCTGCTTGACTCTCTTTGTCTCTCCCTGTTTATTGCACAGGAATGACCAAAGGGAGGAAAGAGGTGAGGCAGTGGCCCCGTGGAAGAATCACACAGGGAATGGCCCCTTGGGTGACAGAGAGCTCTCCCTGGCAAGCATGAGTCTGGGCACCAGGAGAGAGTCTCTTGGGGGGCACGGACAGTACAGGAAGGCCGCTCTGGTTTCTCTCCCCTTAGGGAAACAGAGCTGCAGACCTGGCATGGTTGTGCCCACAGACTCAGAGCAGGCCCTGGGGGGCGTCCCTGAAGCCCACTTTTCACTTGGCTAAGTGAAGTGCATACTGGTGTCCAGGGCACTGACTTGTTATAAAGATGAGATGAGTCCGTATTTGCAGAGAACTTAGAAGAGAGCCCCACCCACAGTAAGCACTACCCAACTCTTTGCAGGGTCGAGTTTTCCTCGTCATCCTTCCTGCGCCCAGTGCCCCTCCAGGGCAAGGTCCTCCGAACAGAGGGGAGCCACCTGGCCATGTGGGAAAGGACTGAAGACCCTGGGCCCACCTGCCTTCCTGATGCACTGTTCCCATCTACAGTGTCTGGAGTGGAGGGCAGGCTGGGACCTGAGACCTCTTTTACTGGCGTGTTCTTTAGCCAGTGATGATAATTACCATCAAATATTTGCTACGAGCCAGGCCCTGTGCAAAGCCTAGGACATGCATGTTCTCAGCTCATCCCCACAGCAACATTATGGAGTAGGAACGCTGACTGTCCCTAATTTATAGTCAAAATCCTAAAGCTTATTGAGGTTAGACAGATGAGCCGAGGTCATAGTTCCTGGTCAGTCGTGGTGCATAGACTCCAGTCTGAGTCTTTGGGACTCCAGGCCTTGACCACTTTGTACTCCTGAAAGGGTCAGACGGTACAGGGAGGGCAAGGGACACAAGGAAGAAGAGAAGGGGGCAAGAAAGCAGCGGGCATGGGCTGCCCCCGAAGCACGGCTCTGCTCGCCCCTCGTGTTTCACAGCCCTTTGTGATCAGAAGGATTTGCGCTGTGGGACCCCATGCAAGCTTCTTAACCTTCCTGACACAAGGCTTCCCCAACTCTGAAGTGGGGGTAATGACATCGTCCCTTTGAGTGTGGTTGTGATAATTAAAGTAACTCATCACGGCCGCTCAACACATCTTGGTGCTCAGTGCTCCTCTCCGCTCCCCCTCCAGACACAGAGTTAAAAGGATTATGTAGAATATTGCGGTGAAACGCTTCTCATAGTAACAGATGGCAGTGTTCAATGAATCTTAGATTCCTTCCGTTCCGCGCTCAATCCTGGGGGGCAGATTGTCCCAGACACAAGAGGTGGGTAACAGAGTTCAGCCCTCTTGAGAAAATCTCCCCTCTCCCTATTTTTAGGCTTGGTAATTGCACCAATGTTGAATAAAGTTGTCACCGTCATGACAGTTTTGTTCTCCATAAAGGATGAATACGGCCAGCAAAGTGCTTTGACAATAATGAATGGCGCTCACACTGTGTCATTGAACAGGTCCCTTTCCTTACCCTTTCTTCTCTGGGCCTTGGGCTGCTGTACTGCGGGATGCGCTCAGGCAGATGCAATCCAGCTTTCAGGGCTGCCTATCCGAGCTGGACATCTCGGGGCTGCCTCTGCTCCTGAGGCTTGCACAGACCTCTGTAACTGCTGTGGGTGTTTGGGGTGGTATCCTGGGATGTGCCCTGTGACTTGTCTCACCCTAGGCAGAGGGGAGACTGAGGTGGGCAGAGGGGTGGTTCTTCAGGACACAACCTGACGTTCCTAGGGAAAGATGGTGGGGACATGTGTTAGCTTAGTGTAGGTTGGGAGCAGGAAACAGTTTCCTCATTGCAGGAGCTCTGTGTATGATGGAAGTATTTGGCATGGCTGTGCTTGTGCAGGGAAAAGACCTTAGTACTGACACCTTGGATTGGAATTCTATTGCTTCTAGTGATCAGTGATAGAAACAGGATTGACACAGCCACAAAATAGTATCTTCCAGGCTTTGCCCCCACCCCCTCTATGATCATTTCCGCTCCTGTTAAATTCTGCCCAGATAGCTCTAGAGGCTCCAAGAGTATCTTCCTAGGACACCGTGTGATGGCCACATTTTCTTCCTTCCCAGCTAGTGATGCATTATAGCTGGCTCCAACAGACTAGTGGAGTCCATTGTTAACATTTTTAGGGATTTTGCTAAACATTTGTTAAACACAGCCATTGTTCAAACTGGTTATGAAAGCTTACAATTAAATAAATTATATTAAAAGCAAAGGTAATATATAGTCAAAATGTATCACCTCCTAATTATTTTATTACATTTCACCATCAGCTATGTTCTAGAGGCCAAATCTCTTGTGCTTATGACAGATACTAGATAACTGCGTTGTGTCTTTCCCAACTTGGTGTTCAGTGATGTCTCATTAGTAGCTTGAAACTGGCTGTGGTGGGAGTATTTACACCACAGAAATTAGCAAGTACTACAGTTTAGCCTTCTCCCACCTGCACCTCTTCCCTCTCCAGGGCTAGTTGTTAACTATTTACTAGAGCTCACTGTTCACATTTACTAGTGATTACTATTCCCTGCTCTGGTACACTGCATGGCCACACTGCAGGAGCCAGTAGCTGGCCGAGGTGGCAGCTGGCAGCCAGTACTTCTGAGAAATTGGGCAAGACCCTGAAGGTGCTGCTGCCTTCATGACCAGATCTGCCACCTACCCCACAGCAGGGACACCTGTGGTGCAGCCATTTATGCTCTTTGTGTTCCCTAGATATGATAGCATAGTAACCTGTTAAGTTTTATGCACTGTTGGTCACCAGGGCTTCAGTGTGGAGCTACTGTAAATGAAACATACTCTGCTGAGCATGAAAATACTTTGACACTTTGACCTTAGCTCCACAACCTTGAATTAACTTGGGAATTGTCATTCTTCCCATAGGTTAGGTCCCTTCCCAAGAGGCTTCCAAGGTCTTCAAGTAGTTGGATGGGTGCTTCTTGTCCGAATGTCAGGGTGAACCCACCTTATATGGTGGTCTTAGCAATATGTAAGGTAATGTCTATAACAGGGGTCGGAACCTTTTTGGCTGAGAGAGCCATGAACACCACATATTTTAAAATGTAATTCCATGAGAGCCATACAACGACCCATGTACATTACTCATTATCCAATAAAAATTTGTTGTTGTCCCAGAGGACAGCTGTGATTGGCTCCAGCCACCTGCAACCATGAACATGAGCAGTAGGAAATGAATGGATTGTAATACATGAGAATGTTTTATATTTTTAACATTATTTTTTTTATTAAAGATTTGTCTGTGAGCCAGATGCAACCATCAAAAGAGCCACATCTGGCTGCGAGCCATAGTTCCCGACCCCTGGTCTATAAAGTGCCTAGAGCTATGCTTTGTACACAATATAAGCTCAGTAACTGCTGCACCTTCCTCTGCTGGCTTTGCTATGCACAATGTGGGTGCCCCTCTCTCCCAGCCTTACAGCTGCTGTTCTTCCACCCACACCCCTCCAGGCAAGCCAGCCTCCTCCCTGGGCCTCCAGGTACCTTGGGGGGCAGACATACACCTTTTGGTTGAGAAGGAGGAGGTTGTTTTATTTCCTGGAGCGTGACTACCTGCCCGCCAGCGCGGAGGCTCAGATGCAGGGTTTGTGTTCAAACACCAGAATGGGGGTCTGAGCTGTAAACCCAGGCTGTTCAGAAATGCTTGGCACCCCCAAACAACAGGCCTTGCTAGTAGGAACATAGTTCTGAAATTTTAGAGCAGAAGAGTAGGGAAAATGAGAAGCCAGTTAAATACCAGTTCCCACATTCAATTATAATGAAACTCATCATTCAAGACCCTGTGCGTGCTTGGGACAGTCTGTTTTGATTATAGCAACAAGAACAGCTGGTGGCACTGGAGGCTTTGGGGGAATTTTGTTGGTTGGTGGCATCATAGTGAAGTGTAGAAAAGAAAGGCTTGTAACATAAATAATTTTTGGCAAACTTACTTTCTCTAAAACAGAGACTTTTTTTTTTTTCATTTTTCCGAAGCTGGAAAAGGGGAGGCAGTCAGACAGACTCCCGCATGCGCCCGACCGGGATCCACCCGGCATGCCCACCAGGGGGTGATGTTCTGCCCCTCTGGGGCGTCGATCTGTTGCATCCAGAGCCATTCTAGCACCTGAGGCAGAGGCCACAGAGCCATCCTCAGCGCCCGGTCCATCTTTGCTCCAATGGAGCCTCGGTTGCGGGAGGGGAAGAGAGAGACAGAGAGGAAGGAGAGGGGGAGGGGTGGAGAAGCAGATGGGCGCCTCTCCTGTGTGCCCAGGCCGGGAATCGAACCCGGGACTCCTGCACGCCAGGCCGACGCTCTACCACTGAGCCAACCGGCCAGGGCCTAAAACAGAGACTTTTAGCAGAACTTACTTTTTCTGAAAGTAAGTTACTCCCTATTGGCCTTGAGGCTGGTTTCCCAGACTGTGGCCTTGGGCTAGCTTTGCGAAGTAGCAGGTGTTCTCAGAATGTTTCTCCCTGAATTACCCCTATAGAGCAGGGGTAGTCAACCTTTTTATACCTACCTCCCACTTTTGTATCTCTGTTAGTAGTAAAATTTTCTAACCGCCCACCAGTTCCACAGTAACGGTGATTTATAAAGTAGGGAAGTAACATTAGTTTATAAAATTTATAAAGCAGAGTTACAGCAAGTTAAAGCATATAATAATAATTAGTCACCAAGTACTTTATGTTGGATTTTCACTGTTTGGCAGAATAAATCTTTATAAAACAACCTACTATAGTTAAATCTATCTTTTTATTTATACTTTGGTTGCTCCACTACCGCCCACCATGAAAGCTGGAACACCCACTAGTGGGTGGTAGGGACCAGGTTGACTACCACTGCTATAGATAAACATTGTAAGAAAGCTTGTTTCACTGCTTTGTTTTAATATTATGCTTTCTCCCCTCTCCATTCCTCAATCAGTATTTAATTCTCCCTATAAAACCTAACCCCAAACTGTGTTCAGGGCCACATTGATTTGAAGGGCTTTGGCCCCCATGTGGTCCATGCACATAGCTAGCTAATAAAGACTCCCTAGCCTGACCAGGCGATGGCACAGTGGATAGAGCATCAGACTGGGATGCCGAGGACCCAGGTTCGAGACCCCGAGGTCACCAGCTTGAGTGCGGGCTCATCTGGTTTGAGCAAAAGCTCACCAGCTTGGACCCAAGGTTGCTGGCTCGAGCAAGGGGTTACTCAGTCTGCTGAAGGCCCGCAGAGTCAAGGCACACATGAGAAAGCAATCAATGAACGACTATCTCATCTCTCCGTTCCTGTCTGTCTGTCCCTATCTATCCCTCTCTCTGACTCTCTATCTGTCTGTAAAAAAAAAAAAAAAAAAAGACTCCCTAATTTGGCTAATTGTGTGGCCAGACGTCCATTGTCTCGTTGTCTCACTGTTCCATCATAACAATAGCACAGGTCTTGTGATGGTCTTAGTTTCCTTAATTTTCCAAATTGTTGCTCACCAAATGGAGAGGAAGTTTGAATTTGAGGTAACTTTGCAGATCACACACGGTACAGAGGTGCAGAGAGCCCTCTCAATGACACGAAGACCGCAGCAAAATCTAATAATGCCTGACAGAAGGGCTAGATCCCTCCTGGATAGCTTAGAACCCTGCACCCTGGGCAACTGGTCTTTAGGATTAATATTTCATGATTGATTGGATTAAAACAGGTGTGCTTCAAGATCTAGCACCTACCTAGCAGTAAGTACTCCAGCAGTTACCACTTCTAGGTCAAAATGAGGAAAGGAGGTCTGGTCACATTCTCCATTGGAGGAACATGCCACCTATGTCTGGGTTTCTAGGCAACCCCCATCACTGGTTTTCAGCTTCACAGTTTGGGGAAGCCCAGCCCGCACCAGACCCCAATGTTTAGTGCCAGGTGGAAGACAATACTTTCTAAACAGAGGGAACCCAGGAATGCTGGTTTGTGGATCAGCGTCAGCCTGAAAGGTGGGAGATGGTCCCGAATGGGATACCCCAGAACTTTGTACTGAACCCCATCCTGCCCAGTGTTTATCAACAGTGGTTTTCACATGAAGGTGGCCGATTGATTCTGGGATGATACAAAGCTGAAAAGGATTAAATGAGGACAGAAAAAACTAAAGACTTAAAAAATATCGCACCAGCGCAGACTCACAAAGGGAAATGTCACAGGCATTTTCTATGGAATGGAAGGTCTTGAGATGGTCAAAAAGAAGTCAGCAGCAAATTCTGATGGGGTGCGTGTGAAAGGGGTGGAGTGGTTACCAGGTGCGGGCAGGGGTTTGAGCTGACACTAAGCTGATGTTCAGCCAGAGATGTGACCTGCCTACCAAACACTAGCAACTCTGTGAGGCTTCATTATAAAATGTCTAGGATGAAGGGATAGAGGGTAGCCCTGGTGTCCCCAGCCCCTGTCACCTCTCCCCAGGAGCGCTGATCCATTTGCAGCCATGTGGTTTAAGAGGGACACGAAGAAATTTGTGCCCAGGGCAGGGCATCCAGAGTCCATTTGCCAGGACTGGGCAGAGAAGCTTCCAGAAGACTGTCTTCAAAGAATTAAAGGCTCCAAGAGGACAGAGGGCAGGTGTTGGGGGAAAGCAGCCCTCCTCAACCCCTATCTTTCACATGGTGATGGGACAGCTGCTTCCCAAAGTGGGTTCTGGAGAGGTGTCAGGTGAAGCAGGTGTTCTGTGGTCAGATATCTGTGGGAACTGCTGGGCTGAACACTCCCACAGGCTTTCCCAAACCTCCCTCGGCAGGGAGCCTCTCATGGTGAGCATGGGGAAGGGGAGGGGGGGCAAAGGGGAGGTGATGGCTTCGGACACTGTGAAATGCAGGAGTGGAGACCTGGGCGGGGGACCTAGCTCTCTGGGGTCAACAGTAGACTGAGAGATGAGTATGTATTACAGATGAATTTCACACAGGGAACTGAGTATCAGAAGTCATGTGAGAAGGTTGGGCTGGCTCCAAATGGGACAGCAGCATGAATGATCATTGATCCACCTAATTCGAATGCAGAAATAAGTGGGAAGAGCTGAATTCAGGATCCCAAGGACTGGAAGCTCTTTGAGGATAGGATTTTATCTACATAGCCCGAGAGCTGGGCTTAGTCCTTAATATAACACAATAACTACAAGTTAAATTGAATTTTGGGTTGCTTTTGGAATCAGCAGGAGGAAGAGATAACTCCTGTCTTCGGGAGGAATCAGTGTCCTGTGAGGAATGTGGAGGAGAGAATGTTAAAGGGATCTGGGGGCTCATGCAGCCATATTCTGGAAACACCATGTTGGGTTCAGTAGCCGTAAAACAGGCAAGGGCACCTGCAAATTGATGCTCACCAAAAGCCTCTCAGGGCTCATTCTTCATCCAATCAGGCTCACAGGAGTAAAGACAGTCGGCTCTCCAGAGTCACAGAGTGACTAGCATCTCTAACCCTATCACCTTCGGACACATGACAGTTTAGGAAACCTTTGATTGTTTGTTGGCTCGGGGAGTCTGGCCCATGGCAGCTGCTGCTGGGAGTACTAGAGGGAAATCCACACACAGTCCCAGGTTATATGTGGGGGTGCCTGAGGCTGATCAATGACTCAGTGGCTCCCACTCTTCCCCAAACCCCTGGACATTGTCCAAGTGGGCATGGTGGAAGGGAAAGGGGGAGGGTGAACAGGGTATGTAAACAGTAAGAATGACTTTAATGCCAATCGCTTCTACAAGGTTTCCTTTTGATCATGTCTGACTTTTGGGGGCTTGGTCAGTCTGGTCCCAAGGGAAGCAGGGCAGAGGACAGGACTGAGCTGGGTTTAGTTTTATGTGTTTGTTTTTTTAAAAGATTTTATTTATTTATTATAGAGAGGGGAGAGAGAGAGAGAGAGAAGGGGTGAGGAGCAGAAAGCATCAACTCCCATATGTGCCTTGACCAGGCAAGCCCAGGGTTTTGAACTGGCAACCTCAGCGTTTCCAGGTTGACACTTTATCCACTGCGCCACCACAGGTCAGGCATGGGTTTAGTTTTGATGTTGTGTAAGTTAAGGGGATTCCAGCTGTGGTGTAATAGAGGCTGACTCTATTTTCAATGTTCGGTTACTGACCGCTCTCAGGCCTCATCATGCCCTCATCCCCTTTTCTCCACATCCGGTCAAGCGGGTAAGCAAGTCTGCGCACTCACTCCCTTAACAGCAGTGGGAAGTTTCAACCACACAAAACCCAGCCTGTGTGTGGGAGCTCTCGCCCAGCCCCTAACCACTGAAATGGGAGTCCCAGGCTCCTTCCATCTTGTAACTCCTCCTATTCGAGGTATTTAGGACTCTCTCCATTCAGTCACCAGATGGGAAAAGAGCAGGAGGGTCACGTGATAAGCCTTCAAAGGGGCTTCACTTCTTACTTTCCTTTGCTTAGAACTCATTTGTTCCCCAGAAGGCTGGAGAACGTAGTCTAGGTGGATTTTGGTGAAGTAAAGTGGTCCCCATCACAGATGTGTTGATTTTGAATATCAATTGATCACTGAGATGAAATATTCCAAAGGTAATGGGAGAGAGGGGTACAGGGGGGAAGTACTGGGCTGGAGAGCTATAAATTTATAAACCACCAGTGAAAGGAGAAAAGGAAAAAGAAAATTCTATTTGTGATTTTGTTTTTGTCTGATTTTCATCTTTGACGATTGCCCCTTACTATCGGTAAGGGGGTGTTGGGAGTGGGCTGAAATTGAGCAAGGAGACGAGGAATACTACTCCCTTTGAATTAGAATCAGCAGCTTACACTTACACACACACACACACACACACACACACACACACACACACACACACACACCCTGCCCTTCTAAGCCTCTGAGGAGAAGTGGCGGAAGTAGGCTAATTGGAGAGGAGTGTGAAGGAATGGCAGAGCAGGGACAGGAGAGAGGAAATTAGGCTATATTAAGGACATGAGTGTTTCCCTGTAAACCATTATTGCCTTCTTGCCAGTTAATTTCACTTCAAGTGAAGTTGAAAGGTAATCTGATAGGTTTCATTATCTCTGCAAATAATTCATAAATTCAGATGAACTCAGAATTGCCACAGGACTGCACTGGGGCTGACAGCTGGCATTGAAATGGTCCTCCTCTTATTGAAATTCTCTGTGATTAGGGGAAAAGGCAGCTAAATGGATGCGGCAGACAGCCAACCAGGGCACACCAACAGATCTGCCTGGGGGTGGGGGTGCGCTGAGGGGCTAGCAGAGGCTTTGTGCTTGACTTAGAGCTTCAGAGGCACATGACTCTCACAACTAGCCGATGACAAGAGCAGTGCAGATAGGCAGAGAGGAATGCCATGTTCAGTTCCGGAATCCTAGAGAAAGGAGGAAAGAGAATCAGAATGTATTTATCAGCACAAGTGAGCTCCTGGCAGCTCTTGCTTTGCTCAGGCTAGAGATGTACATTGTATCCATAACCCAGTCTCCAAGGTGGAAGGAAGCTTTCTGCTAGTGGTGAGGATCGTGGTGCACCAATCATGCACTGGGGCATGCACTTAAAGGGTTACATCCCATTTCATGAACATCCCAGAGCAAGAAACCAGGAGAACCAGAGCTAGAAAGACAGGGACTTGTGGTCTCTCTCACCTGTTTCTTGCTAGTTCCTTTCCTTTTACTAGTGTTCATGGCCTAATATGGTCACTCCACATACTTGTCAGTTCAGCATTAACAATGTATTTTACAACAACGTGGATTTTTTGTTTTTTGCCTTTGAAATTACATTTATTTATTTATTTATTTGTGTTTTTCCGAAGTGAGAAGTGGGGAGGTAGAGAGACAGACTCCTGCGTGCACCCGACTGGGATCCACCCGGCATGCCCACCAGGGGGCGATGCTCTGTCCATCTGGGGTGTTGCTCCATTGCAAGTGGAGCCATTCTAGCGCCTGAGGTAGAGGCCATGGAGCCGTCCTCAGCACCTGGGCCAACTTTGCTCTAATGGAGCCTTGGCTGTGGGAGGGGAAGAGAGAGACAGAGAGGAAGGAGAGGGGGAGGGGTGGAGAAGCAGATGGGCGCTTCTTCTGTGTGTCCTGGCCGGGAATTGAACCCGGGACTTCTGCACGCCAGGCTGACGCTCTACCACTGAGCCAACCGGCCAGGGCGCATGATTACCTTTAATTCCAAAATCTGATGCCCATTTTACAGATGAGCAGATTGAGAGTCAGTGGTGTTGAAGGTCACCTGGTGTGAGTTTCGGTGCCCTTCATTTCGTGTTTTGTTTTGTTTTTCCAGCAGAATCTCCCTGGCCGCTGCCAGGCAGGTTTTTATCCGTGGCCGGGAAGATGGATTTCACAGTGCAGGGGCTGCTCCATCTCAGGCTGTGGGAACAACATCTGAATAAAATGGAAAAATCAAACATGGCAGGAAAACTGATTAGCATATCTGCTGGAATAAGCAATCACTTTGTTAAGCCTGAGACTTCGCCTTAACCACCACCATTAGTAAATAGAAACCTACTTTTGGCGGTGTGCAGACAGCAGCTAAAAGCAACGAGCGTACTGTGAAGGCTTTCTCTTAGAATGATTTTCTCTTGGCGGGTTAAGTGTTTATATTAAATTTTGCCATCTTGCAGCTAACCTCACAACCACCGCAGAAGCAAGGTGACTTTTGCAAGGTGACACTTGCCTAGAGCAGGGACTTATGGTTAGTGTGTTTCCAATACACCTCCAGCCACCTCTGCTAAGGAAATGAGGGGATAAGGAGTCAAGATTTCCCCATAAAAAGCAGAGAAGTCACTTAAATACCAGGCATTTTTTCCTACTCTTCTATATATATTTTTGGTCTCATTTCATTTTTTTATATTTTTATTCTGTTTTCTGGCGAATTCTTATCTCCCAAGTTGGTGAATGGAGAAATGGAGATAAGTTAGACCCATTTCCAAGACAAGGGTCTGTTCATTTGTTCATTCATGCATGCATGCATTCATTCATTCAACAAACACCCGCTGAGCTTTGGTGTGTGAAGTGTCGTGCTGGCTGATGGTGTTCTCAGAATTCATTCATCATCCTCTCCTTGTATTTACTGAGTGAGTTTTAGGTCCCTGACCCTGAGTGTTCCTAAAAGATCTGGAAGTATCATTAGCAAAATGAGCAGGAAACAATCAAGAAACAAAACAAGACAGTCGTTAAGTGGGAAGTATTATGGTGCAACTTCTGGGAATACCAGGAGTTCCTGCAAGGTGCTGATGAGCCGGTGGGAAAACCTGGGGAGGCTTCTCAGGGGAGGTGTCATAGGGGCGAGGCTCTGCTAGCAGCAGAAGTTCAGGGGGCTTTCAAGACCCCTTGAGAGCCTTACACCTCACCTCCTCAACCGCCTGAAAGAGCTGAGGCTCAGACTGGATGCCATGAAGAACACTCAGGTTTGGGCTGGACCAGATTAGACCTTCAGGCGCCCTGATCCTTCAGCCCATGCCCCTTCCTAGATTCTAAAGATGAGGATTTCACCCAGAGGAGGGGCCTGAGTCCTGGAACCTTCCATCCTTCTCTGGTTCCAAAGCTAAGGATAGGGGCCACATGGAGAGAGCTCAGAGGAGAGAGGTCAGGCCATAACCCCCTCAGCAAAGGGGTTACTGCATGAGATATAGCCAAGAGGGTCTGGTGCCATTCAATGTAGAGAAAACCAGAGGATGAAATACAAATGCTCCTGAAGTCTATCGAAGGTCCGACCCAGCGAGAGGCTGGTGACTGGCACAGACTTCTCTGAAAGCATTGGAAGAAACCCAAAGGGCTATTTCCACACCAGTGGAAGGTTTGGGATCAGAGCTGTTGGGCTCCTGTCCATCCGAGTCTTCTGTCCAGTTGTCCTGATTGGGGAAAACAGCCCCTGACCCAGCGGGGCAAGCCACTGACTTCTCTCTGTCTTTTCATGCTCACAATGGTGAACTTACTGTCTCTTGGCTTCTGCGAGCCACGTCAGGCACGGTTCTGACAGTTAACCAGACTGGAGTTCAGCAGACAGAGCTCTCTGGAATCATTTTAAATTTCTAACTGAAATGATTTTTTTAATGAAGTGCTTTTAATTACACTCAAGCATTTCAACACGCATGGGACCATGCTGAGCACTTCCCTGGGAGTATTCTACTAAACCCTCACTGTAATCCTGCAGGGGAGGTGCCCTCACACTTCCCCTGTTACCAGGCTACACCGAGGTCAAGGCAGTGAGGTCACATGGTGGTAAGCTGGGGACCCAGCAGGTGAGTTTGGCTCCAGAGCCCACATGCTGGGCTGTGGCACGTGCCTGGACTTAGCTGTCAGCTCAGATGAGTTTTAGCGACTCTGGGTCTTACCTTCCTTATGCCTTGTTGGCATAAGGAATCAAATACATTACCAGTAACACTTCCAGTTAGCAAATTTAATCAGAAACTATAAAAATACCTAAAATAGTCTTTGGGATGGTGACATTGGTTTTCATTTTTAAAGGTAAGGACATGGTGGCAAAGAGAGGTTTTATTTAAAGGATCGTTACTGCGGTTTTGAAATATGTAAGACTAACTGGGGTGAGGGTTTATGAGTTAAATTCAATTTTTCACACACATAATGAAAGGAGCTAAGCTCGGGCTGTCAGGGGAGATGAAAGTGATTGGAGGCCTGAGCTCCACTTCGAAACTTGAATTCTCAGACAGAATAGGGGAGAATGAGTGTTTGCTGTTCAGGACTTACATCTTGAAAATTTCCAAGTGATTTGGCTCGAACCAGGAATTCCGGGGTATATCCTGCCTTAGTTCTGGCCACTGTCACAAAGTCCCATAGACTGGCTGGTTTATAAACAATGGACATTTATTTCTCCAATGAATGCTTCCATTCCCCCCCCCTCGCCAATTCATATGTTGAAACCCCAAGTGATGGTATTGGGAGGTAGGACCTTTGGGAGTTAATTAGGATTAGACAAGGTCATGAAAGTAGGGCCCTCATGAATGGGATCAGTGACGTTTCCAGGGTCCCAGAGAACCTGTTGCTCTCTGCTCTCCACCATGTGGAAAGTTGGCAGTCTGCAACCTTGAAAAGGGCCCTCACCAGAACTTGACTATGCTGGTGCCAAGAGAGGCCTTATATAATAACACGCCCTTTGCAGGTGAGTAGGAAACATCACTTTACCAGAAGGGCTGAACTGTATCAAAATCACAATGTCTGAAATGCAGAAATGGTGGATAAAGTAAGCCCTGCTCATTAGATGACTCTCTGCCCTACATAGCTGTCCCCGAAACTGATGTCTGGTTCTGCCCAAGTGTAAATAGCCTCCCTATTTAGAAATGGCACAGAAGGAGGTAAATGGATCGGGCAGGGGAGACTAGTCATAACTCGTCACATTGAGAAGCTTAAAACCGATGCCTGTGAGTTGTTGAAGACCAGGCTGTGTGCTCGGGACTTTACATACATTAGCTTATTTAATCCTCCCAGCAGCTCAGCAAGGTTCTTCCTGTTCTGTTTTACAGACAAAGAGTGTAGGCTCGGCAGAGTTAAGCAGCTCGTTCGGGTCATGCAGATAGTGATCAGACTCTAGAAATCAGGCCCTGGTCATTCTTGTCCCAATCTGTGTTATTTTCACTAGACCCCACTGCCCACGACTGGCCAGATGCTGAGGTTCTCGGGCACATTATACAACCTCTTTCCTCATTATGAGCAGGACATTCTTGGCCTGATCCTTGGCTAAACGGTGCTCTGCAATGAGGCTGCTTATGACAGATTGAGCCTAAAATGATGAACATCATTCTCGCTGTGGTTGAGCCCACCCCTGGCTTCCCTGGACCCTGGGCTCCTCCTGGTCAGGTTCCTGTACAATCTATCAGTGACAGTCCAAATAGGGTGATGCTCGTGGTGCCCTGCCTGCCTCTGTGCACTGGCCCTTCCTGGATTTCCCAGTAATAGTGGCTGTGGAGACTGTGAAGCAGTCCAGTGAATAGTGTCTCTATCCCCTGTCCAGATTCTGAATTAGAAATAAGGCAAATAGTAAAGTAGGCATAGGCCTAATATACTGCTCACAAAAATTAGGGGATATTTCAAAATGAATATGAAGTGATCAAATATCCCCTAATTTTTGTGAGCCATGTGTCTTAGTTACAGAAATGGGCTGGATTGGAGAAGCCTCCTGAGCGTGAGAGTGAAACGGGGCTCTGCTGCAGAGTGGGGGAAGGCAAAGTCCAACGTGGCATTTGAGTTGCAGGAAGCCTATTAGGGAGTTCTTTTGGGATCTAGAACCGCGGGAGGGGATGGAATGAAAGCAGGGTTGGCAGAAAGAACAGCCGTGACTGTCTTATCAAAGCCACAGCCAATGCTGGAGCATGCTGGATCTTTCCGCTTCTCTATGGGCCGGTCGCTGGGTTCAGGCTGCCGCCAACCAAGGGCATGATCTCAGGAGGGCCCAGCATTTTTCCATGAAGGATAATTCCCAGAAAGGCTATTAGCTGAGGGCTGTCAGCTGCCAGCAATCTCAGTAGAAGAAATAAGTCCTACAGTCCTCAGGGTAGATCCTGGCAGCTCACGAGAGTGTCCACTGCAGGGGTCAATGTCTTCCTTCGATTTCTGGGAGCGGCGTCTCCAGGCCACTGGCTGGCTGCTTTTCCTGGCGGGGGCCCTAAGAGAAAAGGTCAGTGGACAACTGCAGCCTCCACCCTAGAAGCTGGTCTTGGGGTCACAACTGATACTCGTTGTCTTCCTCATCCTCTGCTGGTCCAAGTGGTTTGCCAGGTGGTGTGACTCAATTTGTCATCTCTGACGACTTTAGTCCCTGGCCCCATGCCTTCCTTAGGCCTGCTGCTGAACTTGTCCACTTGCTGTTAACCCTCATTCAGTTGTCCCTTGCAACTCTGTGGGACTCCCTTTCAGAGTAAAAAGATTGGGTTTGTAGGAGTGGGAGGTTATTTAAGCTTCCATGTCTCTTATCATTCAAAAAAGAAGCAGATAAAAATGTTCAGAAAGGTTATTGTATGGACAGAGCGGGGGGCTTGGTTCACCTGCTGGCCAGGAGGCGGTGAGAGGAAGATGAGAAAGTACCCAGTACCACTGCCCCAGGGCCCTGCGTGACTGCCCCAGCTGGGCTGAGTTTAGCAGACACTGGACCTGCTTGGTAATGATTCAGAGACCCTTAAACACATATTGCTGGTGGGTTAATTAGTTCAGAAGAAGGAAGGAGTTAAGTGGCCCTTCAACAGGGTGGGAAGTTTTAAGATATTATGAATGGCAATTAATGACAGTTAGCTGGCAAGTTCATAAGTACCCTTAGCAAATAATTGTGTTGAATTATAATGGCAGTTATGGCTGGAGGTGGCCCCAAGTGGTCTTAACAAAAAGCAAGGCACAAATACAAGCGTGTATAATACACATCAAATTGACATGATGTTTCTCAGGTCCTGTGAAGTTGGTAAGGGCGAGGAACCAGGTTTTGAGAGAAAAGGGGAGAAGCCAGGGAGGACATAGCACCGTTCCCGATTGAAATTCCGCAGAGAAACCTGACAAACCAAAAACAGACTGAAGTGCTGAGCAGACAGTAAAGACTGAAGCCCCAAATGACATGAGTCAGCAGACCTCCTGTCACAGCCCTGAACCCATATTGATGCCCAAGTCAGTTTCTATTTCAGTTGAAAAAGCACTTGGTCTTCCCTGGCTAGCTGGCTCAGTGGTAGTGTGGGCCCAGTGTGTGGAAGTCCCGTGTTTGATTCCCAGCCAGGGCACACAGCAGAATCGCCCATCTGCTTCTCTACCTGTCCTCCTCTCCTTCCTCTCTGTCTCTCTCTTCCCTTCCTGCAGCCAGGGTTCCATTGGAGCAAAGTTGGCCCGGGCACTAAGGATGGCTCCATGGCCTCCACCTCAGGCGCTAGAATGGCTCTGGTTGCAACAGAGCAATGCCCCAGATGGGCAGAGCATTGCCCCCTGGTGGACATGTGGGGTGGATCCCAGTTGGGTGCATGCGGGAGTCTGTCTGTCTGCCACCCCCGCCCCCACCCCTGCCCTTCTCACTTTGGAAAATACAAAAAAAGAAATAAAAAGAAAAAGCACTTGGTCTTGGTGGGGTTGTCCACGAGAGCACACACACAGCTGTATTTGTTTTGTCGACCCCGGGTTTCTGGAAGGCTGGATCCCTGCCAGGATTCAAGTTTCTTGAGGAGTGATCTGCTGGGCAGGAGAGGAGAAAGCCTCTCTCGCTACAGTCACTTAATGTTAAATGTCCATTTAATAAGCATATCTCTTAAGGTTATGTGAAACCCAGAGAAAAGGGCTGTTAAAATGGGAACAAACATACTCTCCTCTGTTTTCAGCATGGGTAACAATGATGATGTACTCAAACCCTTCGTTTGTAAGGAGATTTTCCTTAGGAAGGTTTAGAGAGCTACTGGTTTTCCACCATTGGAATTATACAGGGAGGTTTGTTTGTTTATTTATTTATTTATTTGTATTTTTCTGAAGTTGGAAACGGGGAGGCAGTCAGACAGACTCCCGCATACACCCGACCGGGATCCACCCGGCACGCCCACCAGGGGGCGATGCTCTATTGCAACCAGGGCCATTCTAGTGCCTGAGGCAGAGGCCACAGAGCCATCCTCAGTGCCCAGGCCAACTTTGCTCCACTGGAGCCTTGGCTGTGGGAGGGGAAGAGAGAGACAGAGAGGAAGGAGGGGGGAAGGGTGGAGAAGCAGATGGGCGCTTCTCCTGTGTGCCCTGGCTGGGAATCGAACCCGGGACTCCCGCATGCCAGGCTGACGCTCTACCACTGAGCCAACCGGCCAGGGCCAACACAGGGAGTTTTAAAACAAACAAACAACAAACAAACAAAAAACCCCAGCCAAATGTCCCATGGTCCCACCCCTTACAGATTTTGATTGGTCTAGGATGGGTTGCTCTGGTGATCTCATGGGATAAAGTCAAGAAATGCCCATGTACAGTCTTTGCCTTATTGCAGAGGCTGGGTGCAACCAGTTGCATATTCAGCAGATCTGGGGCGGGACCTGAGAATGTGCATTTCTAGCAGGTTCTCAGGCAAAGCTGATGCTGCTTGACCCAAGGTCACCCCATTGGGAACCAGTGTCTTAATAGTATCATTTAGGAGTGCTGACCTTTGGGCTTGCTGAGAGTTAAACACAGCCATGCCTAATGGCCTGCAAAGATGAACTGGGGCTATTCCTGTGCCATTTTGGACAACCTCCCAGGGTCTTCTTTGATTTGTTCCAAATTGGCTTCTTTTCTACTCTGTGCTCTGCCTGGCTCCAGACACTTGGCATCCTTTCCCACTCACTAGCGGCGTTTGGATCGCACCTTTCTCTCTGGCCGCCCTGGCCCTGGCTCCCGATTCTGACTCTTGGCTTGTGCTCAGATCTTGGCGCTGTCTCCTCCTCCTGACTCTCTTGGTCTGGACAGCTGAGAGTATTGACCTATCTGCGTCTGCTCCTGGAGACCACCCTCCAGCACTGGCTCCTGGTCAGACCTCCTGGCCTCTGACAAGGTCTAGGAGGAAGGTGGATGGTGACATTGTTAGCAGTGAGGCTATAACTGTGGTTTTTAACTCCATTCTTAGGCTTCTAACAATAACCTTATGTTAACAATAACAACCATAGCAACACAAACAGCTGATGCTCTTTGAATCCACACTATTTCAGGCTTACTGTATGCTTAATACTTATATGGATAATCTCCTGTTGTGTTTTCTTTGTTTTTCCAACTCTACTGCATGTTACCTGGGGCCAGGGATCATGTCTTACATAGGTTGCCTCTGTAATTGAATAGAGCTACTGGTTTTGTGTGGCTTTTAGTTAATCCATTGCTTTATAAGATGCAGTACTACTCTCATTGATGTGAGATGGTTAAAGAGAAAGGAAAAATACTGAGCTATGTAACAGGGCAGTCTTATGCCACTCGTCATTGCTATAAATGTCCATGCTACCTGAATGGCTGGGAACATCATGGTAATGGTCTGCTCTGTTGTGTAGTTGACATGACCCAGAGCTACATACAGAAGATGCAAAGCCCCCAACCTATTCTACAAAGCAAAACAAAGGTAACACAAATAACAAAAGACTGACCTCACTTATGAATATAGATGAAGATGTGCTAAATAAAATATGAGCAAATAGAATACAATCTGATGCCCCATAATACAGGAGGGTCCATGCCAGAAATAAAGGGATTATTCAGTATTAGCAAATGTAGGACTAGAGCTCATAGAAGCCTTAGTGGTGTTAAGGGGTGTTGGGACCATAAAGTGGGGTCATGAGAAGCGTTGGAATAGAGTGGAGAGATGTGAAAATGGTTTAACAGGATCACAGGGCTGGTATAAAGAAGGGGTCCAAAGGAGGCAAGAGAGGAAGCTGATTTAGAGGGGTGCTGGCAGAATAATACCCTCCCAAAGATGGCTGTATCCTCATCTCAGAACCTGTCAATGTGTAATTTGCATATTTAAATTTAAACATTCTTTTTCAAGGGGGAAATTAAGGTTGCAGATAGAAATACAGTTGCTAATCAGCTGGCCTTGAGATAGGGAGATTGTCCTGGCTTATCCACCTTGGGCCAATGTAATCACAAGCGTTCTTCTAAGGGAGGGAGTGATGCAGCAGGAGAATGACTTGACCATGAGCTGAGCCAGGCAGGTAGACTATGGGAGCGAGGACATACAAGGACAAGGATTCACCTCCGGAGCCTACAAAAGGAATACTGACACCTTGATTTTAGCCAGGTGACATCCATTTAGGACTCCTGACCTCCAGACCTGTAAAATAATACTTTTAGCTGGTTTAAGTCACTAAATTGTGGTACTATGTTACAGTGGCAGTCAGTTTGCCTTCGTAATAATCCAGGTGGGCATGGCTTGGAGCGGGAAAACGTGGCTGATTTCTGGACAAGTTAACAGGATCTACAAAATCTGAGTCAATGAGAAGTTAAGAAGATTCTCAGCGGAAGGAAAGGGCTTAGAATTTCCTTGGCGAGACATGTAAAATTTGAAGAAGTCCCTCTGGAGACTGATGGCTTTCTTTCCCTCTCCCAGCATCCCCACTCTTCATACCCAAGGATCAAGGTTCTGGATGAAAGGTGTGACAAATGGGTTCTCTGGGCCATTTTTTCCCTAGATTTCTACCCTAATCTGGGCCCTTAAGCTATTGCCACATTTAGTTATAAAGTAGTCACGGGCTGTAAAGTACAGCATAGGGAATATAGTCAATAATATTGTCTTAACTATGCATGCTGCCAGGTGGATACCAGACTTGTCAGGGGGTCACTTTGTAAATTACATAAACGTCTAGTCCAGCGGTTCTCAACCTGTGGGTCGCGACCCACAGGTTGAGAACCGCTGGTCTAGTCACTATTGGTACACCTGAGACTAAAATAATGTTGGATATCAATTGTAACTAAAACTTTTGAAAAATTTAAACAGATATCGCACTTTGATGGGAAGAGTCATAAAGGAAAACATGAGATTTCCCCATCCCCTGATGGTGGAAGAAAGAATCCTTGACTTTCTCTCCCCCCTTTCCCTCCAAGGGAAAGTTTACCATTGTCTGCTCAGTGCCTGGGTTGGATCATCTAGCGGGAGAGGCCAGAGCATTTCCAAGAAAGGAAACAAATATCTAGTGAGAGAGGAAAATGCTATCCAGGAGTGGGGGTGGAGGACAGCCAAAGGAGTCAGAGTCACTTGGATGGGTTATCGGCGTGCATGTTGGCAGCGAGCTAGAAATGAAATGGAGACAGGCTTTGATCAAAAGCTGTATGTGCAAGATTGAGAAGGGTAGAAAAGGAAAGAGAATTTTAAGGCACATTGCAATGGTTTAGAACTATAGCCTCTGTGATGTTCTTTGCGAACATCAGTACGAGTGGGAATGGCTTTTAAGTGCCTAGATGAAAAACATCTCATGCCCTGTCGTTCACTTGTCAGTGCTCCTAGGCTACCCTTCTCCTTTCCATGCTGTGGATTCTCAGAGTCTCAGCCTATTCTTTTTTATTCCTACATGCCAAAGAATGGAATTATGTTGTTTATCCTTGAAACTGATTCCTTGCAACTGCTAATGAAAAAAATCTCAGCAAGATGAAAAGGTCTCCACTTTCTTGATGCTGTTCTGCATTGGAAAACAGTTCTTGCAAATGACAAAGGGGATTTGTAGGGAGAAAATTCTGGACTTTTCTTTTTTCTTCTTTTCCAAGTGATAAAAAGGGAGATAGAAAGACTCCAGCATATGCCCCGACTGGGATCCACCTGGCAATCTGGGGCTGATGCTCTGCCCATCTGGGGCCATGCTTGCAACCACCTGAGGCAGAGGCTTCACAGAGCCATCCTCAGCACCCAGGACTAATGCGTTCAAATTAATTGAGCCATGGCTGCAGGAGGAGAGGAGAAAGAGAGAGGAGGAGGGGGAGGGGTGGAAAACAGATGGTCACTTCTCCTGTGTGCCCTGACCGGGAATCAAACCCGGGACATCCACATACCAGGCTGATGCTCTACCACTGAGCCAAGTGGCCAGGGCTGCACTTCTTAATTGTTGCCTTAATAAACAATTATTTGCACCAGTAATGAAAGAATGTTTACTTTGATGTCTGTTTTCCAAAAGGTATAAACGCTTGTGAGTTCTATTTGATAAACCAGAAGAGGGTTACTGACACTTTCTTCTTCCACATGAATGGATATAAAAATAAGTAAAACCTGGACTTTGTTAGATTTTTCTCACTTTGTACAACAACAACAACAACATGCATCCTGGTTCCATTCTTCAGTAACAAAAACTTTAGTTTGCTGAACTGTATTTCCTGGAGTTTTATTCTGAGCAGGAACTAGTCCATGTGGTCAACTGATGAACTCAGTAAGAACAGTGACCTGTCAGCCCTAAGAGAGAATGGACCTAAACTGACTTCTCTAGATCTCCAGGGGAGGGAAAGAAATCATCCTGAGTAATAGATTCCCACCACTCCCCTGCGCCCTGTAAACCACATAGAAGAGCTGTAGGGACCACAAACTATCTGAAAAGGACCAGTTATTGGGAGAGTGCCTGTCTCACTCAGCCCAGTGACATGCTCCCACTAGGGTTCCTCTTCTAGCCTATGGCTGCTCAGCTCTGTCCTTGGAACCTTCTTTGTTTCTGACCCATTTTGAGGAAGAGTAGAATCAGAGGAGTGAAAATCAGTTGCCCCCACCCACTGCCCCTGAGGTTAGAGAGTGTAATTTACGATAGCAATGTTTTCTTTATTCACCTGTGAACTCTATACCACTGAAAACAGCAATGTCTCCTCCAATATCAGCTCAATTCTTTATTCTCTCAGAGAAACAAATATTCCCCACACAATGTATTGCGGTGGTCCTCCCTCGGGTATCTGGTGGGAGCGTGGGTCTTTTCTCAGGAACCTGGAGCATCTTCCCCTCGAAATCACAGAGCTGATTCTGCACCTCCAAGGTACGCTGACCCCAAGTCCAAGCCTCCTTCCAAAGCTATCGGAGCATTTTAGAATGTTGCAGCCACCTTTAGAGAAAAATCACCAAATAGCACAGTCAAATATGAGCCGTGGAGCAGCTCACAAACCTTAAAAAAAAAAAAAAAAAAAAAAAAAACTTACATAAGACATCATTAGGAAAAAGCATCACAAAAGATTGTGAAAATAATAAAATGCAACACCTGTTCCTAATAAAAGCTCTTTTAAAAATTCAGAATAGATGGAGACTTTCTTAACCTATTTAAAAACCATCACATGAAACAGATATTTTTAAAAAATGAAGAACTTTGCATTAAACCAGGCACAAAATAAGGAAGCTCATGGTCATCATTATTACTTATTTTTCTGGCTACTCTGGTGTTGTAGACTGCAAATGGCAAAAAGCCTTTGTAAATTCGAGGCATAGCAACCACTAAGTTCTCCCCCGTCCACCTCCATATTGGCTATGATGCTGAGTATTTGCACCCACTTCACTTGCTTGCTTACGTTGCTGGAAGCAATTTACATGCCCTTCCTCTTACTCTTTGTTCAGATGTTGGTTGATTTTGCTTATGCATGGTGGGGGGATTTCTGTTTATGCCTTGGGAGAGTTTCTGTTTTAGCCTCAGATGTGTAATGTGTATCAAGGACTTCCTTGATTTGCATATGGCTATATAATAGAACAAACTGGGGCTATGGGGTACTCGGATATTGCCATCAGCATTGAAGAGTTCTCCCAATCCCATCCTTTTCTCTTAATGAATCTGTTTTCTTAATTCCACACCATTCTCACTCAAAACCCAGAATTAGGAGCCACGCTGGTCTGTGGCAAGTGGCGCCCGAACAGAAGAATTGAGTATGAGTACGAGAAAACTAAACTAAAGGCAGGGGATGGAACTCCCCAAGTGAAGTGTGCACAGTGAGTAAAGAAAGGTTTTTGGGGAAAGTATAATCAGGAGTAAAATATTATAGGACAGTTAGGGTTAAAAATAAAGGACTTTTTCGTAGAAATGTTTCCGTATGAGGACAAATCATTGTCTGAAGAGTATCCCTGGAAACAGAGGGATGTGAATATGAGGACAATCTGGAGTCTGAGGATGACTCGGGGGGATAAAAAATCTGCGGCTATGGCTGCCTTAGCTGCAGGGCCTCCGCTGCCCTCTGCTCCTTCCTATGTTCAACCCTCTGCTCCTCTGTTTCCTTATTGGGCTGATTGCAGAGTCTATAGCTCAAAATTTGGGAAATCCCCTCTCCAACAATCTATAGACCAGGCTCGAAATATAGGGGAAACAATAAATGGCTTTACCTGTTTTCCTGTTGTAGAAAGACAGGATGATACAGGGAGACTAGTATGAGAACATGAACCTGTACCTTTTAGAACTCTGAAAGAGCTTAAACTTGCTTGTGTTCAGTATGGGCCTACTGCCCCCTTTTCACTTGGTTTATTAGATACTATTAGTGCAAAGGCTCTTCCCCAAAATGACTAGAAGGCTATTGCTCGTGCTTGTCTCTCCAGGGGTGATTATTTGCTGTGGAAGTCAGACTTTCATGAAAAGTCCATTAAGGTAGGGGAGAAATCTCAGCATAGTCAACCTGAGCCGCCAGTTACAGTGACTATAGAATTTGAGAATGGACAGGAGACTCAGGTATTAGGAAAGTTACAGTTTTTCCTGTTAATGGTCTGATTTTCTTTAATGTTCTAACTACAATCTTCTGAACTATCATTTTGTTTCTTTCTTGTTCTTTGCCTGGAAATTGAGGCAGGGGACCTGTGTTGGATCTGACTATAGAAGATATCCCAGCAGCTGCTGAGAACAAATTTTCTCGGGGAGATTTTGTTTAGTCCCATCCTTCAGTCCCTCTGTCAGAAAATGCCCTGACTAATAACAGGCAGGCATCTTTCTAACCTGGTTGTGCTCTGAAATCCCAGGTTTCTCTCTGGTTTGTCTGGCTCGCCTAATTCTTGTTTCTGTTTAGTCTTTGTTTAATGTTGTCTAAAATGTGTCTGTTTTTAAGGCCTGAATTAAGTTCTTTTTTTGCATGCAAAAATTGGAACTGCTGGCTCTAATATTGAAAAAATAAAATGATTTTAGAACTTGTAAGAAGCGCTCATTTAAATTTAAATAGAATATAGATCTTTAAGACTTACTAATTTGGTTAGTGCATTGTGAAGTATGTTCAGACTTAGGAGCCAAAGTATGTTCAGACTTTAGAATTAATCAAAGTTGTATGTTATATTTGTGTTTTTGTGCATAAATTGTCTTGTTTATGTGTAAGATTATACTCAGGTAGGCAAAACAAAGGAATTGAGCAAAATTAAGCAAGGCCCTAATAAGTCAGTGTAAGAATTTGTCTCAAGCTGCTTCAGGCAGTTAAAAGAATAGTATAAGAATGCTAAATCTGCTTCTCGGGCCAAACCCTGCAAAAGGGACCCTGAGAAAATCAAGGATTCGCCTCCTCTGATTTTACCAATTGGATTTAAAAAATAGGTCAGGAACGCCCTGAAATGGAACTAACAATACAAGGGTGTAAATTTAAAGGACTTTTAGATACTGGAGCTGATGTATCTGTTGTTGCTAAGCTACATTGGCCTCCTTCCTGGCCCACTCATGCAGCAGCCACAGAATTACAAGGTATAGGGCAGAGTAAATTCCCTCAACAAAGCTCTGTTTTTTTATAATGGGAAGATTAAGAAGGTCATTCTGGACTTTTTTAGCCTTATGTGCTCCCTGGATTGCCAGTTAATTTGTGGGTTAGAGATGTTTTGAAAAAATATGGGAGCATTGCTTATCAGTCCTAATAGTACTCAAATGCTTGATCAGAGATCTTGCCCACTAAGGGACTAGAGAAAGAACAGTGGGGAATTCTCACCCCCATAGAAGTGGCACCCAATGCCAGAAGGTGTGGATTAGGATATCAAAATTTACCTTAGGGGCCTTGGTAGCTCCTACTACCCCGATAGTGCATTGTGCAGACCCAGTTAATTGGAAATCAGATAATCTTGTATGGGCAGACCAGTGGCCCCTTTCTCAGGAGAAACTTAAGGCAGCTGCTCAGTTGGTACAAGAGCAGCTACAGCGTGGGCACATTGAACCATCTAACAGCCCATGGGATATGCCTATATTTGTCATTAAAAAGAAATCAGGAAACTGGAGGCTATTACAAGATTTGAGAGCAATAAATAAGACTATGGAAATTATGGGTCCTCTCCAGCTAGGACTCCCTTCTCCTACTGCCATTCCATGGAGTTTTCACCATGTAATTATTGACTTGAAGGATTGCTTTTATACTATTCCTTTAAGCCCTCATGATTGCAAGTGTTTTGCATTCAGTGTTCCTTCACTTAATTTCCAGGCTCCAATGGAGCAATAACAGTGGAGAGTTTTGCCTCAAGGTATGGCTAACAGTCCTACCTTGTGCCAAAAATATGTTGCTCAAGCTATCTCTCCAGTATGACAGAAGCACCCTAAGGCATACATAATTCATTATATGGATGATATTCTTATTGCTCATCCAGATAAAGACACTGTGTTGACCATTTTGCAACAACTAGAATATTCTTTGACAGAATCAGGACTTTATATAGTTCCTGAAAAGATACAGCAATCTTTACCTTTTTCTTATTTAGGACAAATTATTGAGGGACAACAAATTCATCCACAAAAATTAGAAATTAGAACAGATCATTTGCAAACTTTAAACAATTTCCAGAAATTATTAGGAGATATTAATTGGCTTAGACCTTCCTTGAAATTAACTACCAGGGAACTAAAGCCACTTTTTTATATTCTTAGAGGCTCAGCTGAACCAGCTTCTTCTCAGCTACGGGACAGCAAGCTTTAAAGCTTGTAGAAAAAACCTTGCCACAAGCTCAACTAAAATGCATAAATCCTGAAGAATCAATTGCCTTACTAATTTGTCCCTCGAGTTACACTCCAACAGGACTATTGTGGCAAGCTTCAGGTCCTATTGAATGGATCCATTTGGCTGTTACTCTTAAGAAAGTTTTATCTCTGTATTTTGATCTTGTTGCCTCCTTGATTATCAAGGGGCATAGGTTACTCTTACAGCTTATAGGTTTTGAGCCTCAAATTATTATTGTTCCTTTTTTCAAAGGATCAACAACAATGGCTCTGGGAAACTTTCACTAAGTGGCAAATTGCTTTTGTAAATTTTATAGGCCAAATTGATTCTCATTACCCAGCTGATAAAATAGTTCAATTTTCATTAATTACTACATTTGTCTTTCCTAAGACAATTGTTAATGAGCCCATTCCTGAAGCACTTACAGTTTTTACTGATGGATACAGCTCAGGAATAGCAGGCTTAATAATTGATGGACAAATTTATACTGAAACAGTCACCTTAAAATCCACTCAAAGAGTAGAATTACATGCCATTATCATGACTTTTCAGCATTTGCCATGTTCCTCCTTTACTCTGTATATAGACAGCAGATATTTACTTATGGTTGTTTCCACTATAGAGACTGCTGTCTTAGGGACAACTGCTGATGAGGAACTATTTCAGCAATTTCTCCTTCTTCAAAGACTTGTACATCAACATAGAGCTCCATGTTTATAGGATATATTCGAGCTCACTCCATGCTCCCTGGAGTTTTAGCACAAGGGAATGCCCTTGTTGATCAAACTACCCAAAAGAAAATTATTGGAGCAACCATGACAGATCAAGCAATCCAGTCTCATACTATTCATCACCAGAACACTGCAGCCCTGTGTAAACAGTTTCAACTGTCTCGGGAAGCAGCGTGGCAGATTGTTAAATCCTGTTCAAGGTGTCCTATACGACAATCTGTTCCTTCATTTGGAGTTAATCCTCGAGGACTCCTACCAGGACAACTTTGGCAAATGGATGTTACTCATATACCTCCATTTAGCAAACAGTCCTTTGTCCACATTACAATGGATACTTATTCTGGATTTATAGTAGCCTCCGCCAGAACAGGAGAGGCTGCTAAGCATGTTACAGCTCATTGTTTGTATGCATTTTCTATTATTGGACTTCCTAAACTGGTTAAAATGGACAATACTCCTACAAATGTAGGAAAAGCATTTACTACATTTTGTCAAACCTTTCGAATTATGGGTACTTCTTACAATCTTTAAAGTCAAGGTATTATTAAAGTGTACCCAGCAAATATTTAAGGTCAATTTTAAAAATATATAAAAGAGGGAGTCATATCCTGGAATTCCTGTAAATCTACCTTATGTTTTTTACTTTAAAAAATTTCTTTTGAATGCTGATGTATAGGAGACATCAAACCTCTTTCAAACTTCTATTCTCTTTTATTTGATCCAGCTAATAACACTGTTTTATTTTTTCCAAATATCTCCAGATATAGGGAAAAAGTTTATTTAGGTGGATGGGGACCCTCAAACCCCCATGGCTTTTAAGGTCTATAATGACCAAGAGGCAGACAAAGCTCAAAAGAGATCAGGTGAAATACCAGCTCTTGGCATATACTCCTAAAGGCTTCAATGCCCCGAAGGGGCCTCATAGAACTTCATCTGGGCCCTGCTTCAATAATGGAAAGGAAGGTCATTAAGCCAAAGCCTGCCGGGCTTACATGCCTTTGCTGTGAAGAAAAAGGGACACTGGAAGGTAAGCTCCTCTAAGGGAGGGTTCAGTCTCTTCCAGCCCTGCTCCAGCCACCTGTGACCTAACCTTGCCCCACCTGCTGAAACTTGCCACTGAAGGCTAAAGGTGCCCAGGGCCATGGCCAACAGATATATGAAAAGATGCTCATCTTCTTTAGTTATTAGAGAAATGCAAATCAAAACTGCAATGAGATACCACCTCACACCTGTTAGATTAGCTATTATCAATAAGACAGGTAATAGCAAATGTTGGAGAGGCTGTGGAGAAAAAGGAACCCTCATTCACTGTTGGTGGGAATGTAAAGTAGTACAACCATTATGGAAGAAAGTATGGTAGTTCCTCAAAAAACTGAAAATAGAACTACCTTATGACCCAGCAATCCCTCTACTGGGTATATACCCCCAAAACTCAGAAACATTGATACGTAAAGACACATGTAGCCCCATGTTCATTGCAGCATTGTTCACAGTGGCCAGGACATGGAAACAACCAAAAAGCCCTTCAATAGAAGACTGGATAAAGGAGATATGGCACATATACACTATGGAATACTACTCAGCCATAAGAAATGATGACATCGGATCATTTACAACAAAATGGTGGGATCTTGATAACATTATACAGAGTGAAATAAGTAAATCAGAAAAACCAAGAACTACATGATTCCATACATTGGTGGGACATAAAAATGAGACGAAGAGACATGGACAAGAGTGTGGTGGTTACCGGGGGTAGGGGGGAGAGAGGGGTGCTGGAGGGAAGGAGGGAGAGTGGAAGGGGGAGGGGGAGGGGCACAAAGAAAACTAGATAAGAGGGTGATGGAGGACAATCTGACTTTGGGTGATGGGTATGCAACATAACTGAATGACAAGATAACCTGGACATGTTTTCTTTGAATATATGTACCCTGATTTATTGATGTCACCCCATTAACATTAATAAAAATTTATTTATAAAAAAAATAATGTCATGAAAGGAAAAAAATCACATATACATGAACAATAGACTGAATGGAAAAATACAAAAACATTAACAGTAACTACGTTTGTGAAGATTAGGGATGGTTTATTTTCTAGAATAATTTTCTGCATTTCCAATTTAAGAAAGTGATTATGTAATATTTTTAAAACAAAAATCTACACATTTAGGGCAAAAGAAAATAAGACAATCTGAATGATTTACTTTTGTAATTTGGATATCAATGAGAGTTGTCGGTCTTGGGCCAGATGATGGAGACTGTGATACTTCTTGCCATTTGGAAAGTTCTGGAAAGTAAGAACCCCTCCCCCCTCCCTTAAATTCTAAAACTGAATCCTTGAGAATTCAAATGGGGACTGCAGGAGGAAGAATCCGGAAGCACTGGTCCATCAGAGTCTATTGCTGAGAGTCAAGTTCAAGGGGGAGCATCTTCACCAAGTACAAGCCTCCAGAATCCACAAACTAACTCATCAGAGTGTCTGCTTCAGACCCTGTCTTTTCCCTGCTTCCTCTTCCCTTTCCTCCTCCCCATCTCCTTTCTGTCACCCTGCTTCCCCCAAAGCTCAGAGTTGGACAAACAGTCTGGTGGAGAATAGAATTAGCACAGTGGTTCTGCAAAGCAGTTCAGCAATAACGTTAATACCTTTTAATTTAATAATCTCACTGTTCCAATCAATCCCAATGTAATAAACAGATGTGGGGAAAGATATAAAAAAGAACGATGCTGATTACCACGCCATTCATCACAATCAAAAACAAAACACACAGGTGCATAGCAGGGGGCTGGTTCAATAAATTAACATTCATCTATATGGTGAGCCAACATGAACCCATTAAAATTGTTTTGTAACACTTATTATAAATGTTAAGTGAAAAAAAGAATGGTAAACTCTACAAACAATAGGATTCCAATTTAGTAAAACAAAGACAAACAAAATCCCCATATATATGTAAGTAGGTGAATAGGAGTTGACCAGAAAGAATAGGAAGTTAAAATTGTTCTATCTGGGTGGCACCGTAACAAGTGATTATTAATTCCTTTCCATTTTTTACACATTTTCAATTTATTTTTACAATAAGCATTTATTACTTTTAGACACAACAAAAAACTAAATATTACCTAACAAACTAGTAATTGTCACGGAAATTGAAGACTATTTGTTTCTAGGATCATTTATATTCTCCGGAGAAAACTGTTGCTTGTCTTTTCTGTTCTTTCTGCACCTGCGTGTCCTCAGCATTAGCAGCACCAGCAGACTCGCTCAGAAGCCTTAGTGGATGTGTACGGGAACCTCCTTATGACCCGACTTCCTGTTTCTTGCTTTACTGATGAAAGTAATGAACCCATTTAGTGCTTCAGTAGCTTCTTCCCTGTCCAGATTTTGTGAATCATTGGTCTTATGTTCCCATTCCTACTTTCTGAGTACAGAAACAATTGGACTGTCTGGGTCAGCACAGGTGACATAAACTGAGAAAGATGTCTGCAGGAACAGATCTTGGACCAAAATAAAACGTTAGCCCCGTGCAATAAGGACTATTTGTCTAGTGTATGGCTTTATACTTGGCAACCAGCATACTTGCCTGTACATGTAGGAATCACGTAATAATATGTGAAATAATTTTGAATGAGGCAATAAATGAGTAGATATTTGTTTAATGAAGAAGGAAAAAACAAACAGAAAAGGGTGGTGTATTACCATCCCTTTACTTTTTTGCCAAAGGAGACAGATCTTCATGAAGCTCACATTTCTTCACATCTTGGCATTTGTAGCTAATTTGCTTGGATTTATTTGCATTCCAGGACATGAAAGAGACAGACCTTTCTCCCTTCTAGGGAAAATTGGCTTACATTGCAGGGTAATGAAGAGAATGTCTCTCTCTGGAGGGGAGGATGAGCAAGCTCAGGGTCCTCAGATGTCAAATAGCCTCTGCATGCACAGAATTCACCAGTGCCCACCTTGGCTTCGTCCCCATGGGACTTGGGGAGTAAGGGAACTGAATCTGAGATGAAGTTTATACTGTCTGCTGTGAGTAACAAAGTATCTGTAGCCACATGGGTTCATTGTCTTTACTGGCTAACTCTATGGGGCTGAGATACACAACATGACAGTGGTCACTGTTGAATCTTAGTGATTACTTGATGTTGGGCATGCCTATTATGTTTTTGCTTGGTATCATGAGCCAAGGGAGCAAGCGTGTTTGGTGGACACAGCTGGAGTATGTGTGTTAGGACTTTGTTAAGTTAACATGTGTTAAGTAGAACCCAGGGGGCTGGATGGAGAGTCCCGGTTTAACAAAAGACCACAGGAGAAATGGAAACAGACATTTACTACTCACAGGCCCTTGTGAAGTACACAGCATATACCTCGAGGGGCTCACATGGGGAGGTCTAGGCAGAATGCACAGAGAGAGAAATGGGAGCTGGGTCTTGGGGCACCTGCCCTTATTAGGGTTCTTTGGTAGAGTGTTTTGAGGTTTCTTGGAATGGGTCAGATTGGGTAATTCAAATCCAAAGAATGGGGGTTTGGTAAGCCTCCTGGGGTTTTATCTAAGGGACATATAAGGCATGTAGGCACTGGGAGGCCAGGGAGACTACTGATCACAAGGGCTGTCAGGAAGTCATATCAGGAACTTAGATTTTGTTTGTGACTCTGTGGGCTTCTGTTTAAGGCGTGGGCTTATATAATGGTCTGGTGTCAGCTTAAGGCCCCTATAGACTGCTTGGCCAAACAAAAGGGATGCCAAGGCAGCAATACTGCAGAGTAGCTGAGTTAAACTGTTGACAATAAGCTTCCTATTCAGACAGACTTCTCCTCTGTGACCTTGGGTAGATTATCTACTGTCTCTTAACCTCAGGATCCATATCTGTAAGATGACTTTATTTTAGGCTTGTCATAAAGATTCAATATGAAGCAACCAGCATAGGGGCAGGCACAGAGTTGTACCGCATTCTCCAAAGTAATTGATCCTCTTCCCTGTAAGCCCAGGAATCATGTTGTTCAAAAACAAAAATCCAAATGAATAAATTTAAAGATCAAAAGGGCTTTATTCAGTGATTCAGAGACTGGGCAGCATCCCATCTAGCAAGTAGAAAGGAGCTCAGCGAGAGAAGAAGAAAGGCTTTTAAAGGCAGAAAAGGTGCAGGAAAAAGTAAATTATTAGTAAAGACTGCATTGTTTTGGAGAAGGTTGTCCCCTTAAGTAGAACGGAAGGGGCTTATCAGGTGGATTAGGTCTCTAGTGCTGACCAGGTAATGCCATGTTCACTGGTTAAGGGTGACATTCCTGGAAAGCTGAAACTATGATTAGGTTAAGTATTGAATTTTGGTTTGCCGTTATGGGGCTTGGCACAAGTGACTCCATTTTGGGCATTGTCTCTTTTTAAACAACATACTACAATTTACTTAGTTAGCTACCACAGACTTCCCTTTTACAATTTCTAATCTACAGTTTCCACTTAGAATAAAAGCTTTTAAAAATAAAAATAATTTTATTTAAAATTCTTATCAAAAGTCATTACTGATGTTTTTCACCACTATATCAACAATACTTTCATAAAGTGGTTGTAAATATGTAAAACTATACAGAAATATGCAAACTGGCTTATTGCACAGAAAGGAATCTTATTTATCTTAATTCTGCAGAGGAACATTTATTGAGCGACAATCTGCCCGCCACTCTACATGCATTGCCTTATTTAAAGCTTCTAGCAGTTTTCCGTTTCATTTCGTGGAAATGAGGAAACTTAGGCTCAGAAATTAGTAACTTGTGTAAGTTCGCACTGTGATGGAATCAAACTTTGGACCTTGGGTATGTTTGTCTTTAGAACATGAACTGTTTCCTTTACAAGTTTTAGAAAGCAATCTAGAAAGCATCTACCATAAGCTTCGGCCTTGGCCACTGAGGCTCTGCATTTTTCCTTGTCTTCTGTTAGACTTCTAGCTGCAGTTTTTTGTGTTGAGTTGTCCCTGAGGTCTCCGCTGTCCTCAGGATGGCCCGGTTTCCTGCCTACACTGGAGCTGGGACTTTAGTCCACTGATGTGTGTGGGATTCCACCTCCTCCCAAGGATTGGATTGTGGAATTTAATATGCAAAGGGGATTTTAATATTAGTTTGTTTGCTTGTTTTTGCCAAAAGAGGAAAGAGAGTCCAGTGACAGAGCAAGAGGGGGTGAGAGTGGTAATGGAGGGCTACATGGCCTCCTGGTGGATGCTGCCATTTTTGTTTGTGTATTTTTTAGATTTCTTAACTCCTGAATCCCCTTTGTATATATGGGACTTCTACAATGTGAGTGGTGGAGTCAAGACAATGGTTGTCCTAGCCTTTTTGCAAACTGGGTGTGGTGTATGACCAGGGCCTGGGCAATCAGACCAACCCTGCAAGGACTCTGAATTGGGAACTAGTGAGCAGGAGGAGGCTCAGGCCAGAAGCCCAAAGATTAGTGCCACTGATAGACCTTGTCAATGTCTGGGAACCACCGACATCTCCTGGGGGGCAAGAAACACAGCGAGCGCTCAGTAGGAAAGGAGGCTGAACTTCCGCTCTGCTCCTGATCCCCACTTGGCCACAGCCCTGATATCAGCACAAGTCTGGTATCCTGAGAACTCTGGGTTCATCAGGGAAGGAGGCCAGAGCTCTGTGACGGTGACTTTGTGTCATCCTGGAGGGCACTGGCAGCGGAGGGGCCAGGAGCCTCTGTGAGGAGCCTGGAGCAGAGGACATGAGCACCTTGCTCCTGAGCACACTACCAACAAGCTATGTTAGTTCTATCATAAAAGAAGTCTGGAGGGAGTTAATTTGGAGCTACTGTTCACAGTCTCAAAGACACGGACTCCTAATCTCCTTCTAGCAATCTGTTCCTCCATCAGCATTTGGCTTCTATCCCAAGAAGGTTGCCTAAACTCCAGCCATCGTGTCCACATTCCAGTCTGCAAGAATGAGACAGAGAGAGTGGCAAGGGGCATGTGTTAGCTATCTTCTAAGGAAGCTTTCTGGAAGTTGCCACACAGAACTTCTGATTCCATTTAACAGACCAGCACTTAGCCATGTAGCCACATCTAACAACATGGGAAAGTTGGAAACTGGTCTTTGGGCGCACATATATACAGCTAAAGATGAGGGAGTCTAGGCCCTGGTGGGGTAGCTCAGTGGGTTAGAGCATCGTCAAGATGTACCACAGTTGCAGGTTTGATTCCTGGTCAGGGAACATACAAGAATCAACCAATGAATGTAGAAATAAGTGGAAACACAAATTGATGTTTCTCTCTCTCCCTCTCCCCCTCCCTTCCATTCTCTCTCTAAAATAAAGAAATAAACATTTATTTAAAAAATTAGGGATTCTATCTGCCCCCTCACCTAGAGCAGGAGTCTTAAGGATAAAATGCTCTTCCTGGATCCTTGCCGGCCATTCTGCCCTGGCTCTGCCTCTGATTAGGTGACCCAGGAAAACTCTTGCATGAGCTCTGGGAGGCTGCCCAGCTGCTCAGTCTCACCTCTCTCCTGTGAGCAAGTCCCCAGTGCACAAAGGAAGGGCGCACCTGTGCACTGCCGGGTGCATTCCAGAGGGCAGGTGTGGCCCTGGCGCACTGCCCAGTGTGACTCCAGTGCTGTGCTCTTCTCACTCAGAGACTTCCTGCCACACCCAGGTGGCCGGACACCTGGGACCAGCACTCCCTCTGCAGCAGACCTTGTCCCGCCTGTCTTCTATGGCCGACAGTGTGAGGACTGATCATTTAGCTTTACTCAGTGGTGCTGGGAAGACAATGATGATGGGGGGGGGGGGGCTACACAGCTCAAAGGGTTGGGGGTTGCAGGTTTTCAAGAACATTCAGGGAGCTTTTACTCCACTCCAAGCACCATCCAGTGTTTTACATTTAGTTCACACAATAAACTTGGGGAGAAGATGGACTCGTTATACCCAATTTACAGATGAGAAAACCAAGGCTTGAAGAGGCTACTTCCTCAAGGTGAACCCAGCTAATAAGTCAGTGACACAGTCATGTTTTAAGCCCTAGGCCCTTCTGACCCTGGAGAGTACCCCTTAACTCCTAGATTGTGCCCTGTGGCATTTGGAAAGAGCTTTCAGAAATTGTCATCTCTCTCAATGCTACATGACAGTGATACAGTACAGAGCAGAAGCACATGACAGTGACTGCTGTAGTGGTGGCAGACTTCCTTTTGTCATATAGGGAATGAGGGGGATTGGGGGACTCTGTAGAAAAACTGATACTAGCTCATTGCTCTAAACACAAGTCTGCCCTGTGTAAGCTTGAAAATGGCAACCCCCTTCCTGCCTTCATTCTCACCTCTCTTGCTCCCCAACTTCTGAGCAGTTGTCGGTGATGCTAACAAGCTGGAAGGGATGTCAGGAAGGGGATAGTTTAATCCCTTTCACCAGCAACTGAGGATATCACCTCCCCAATGATAGACACTCTCTTCCTACAAGAGAGAAAGAAGCAAAACCAGGTATCCCATGCGTGGCCAGCTGGGGCTTCACGCCGGATGCCTGGATGGAGACAATGGAGGGGAAAGGTTTTGTTTCCAGATACCTTTCTGTGTTGTCTGAAGGATGGTGGCTTATGAGGTCCAAAGGCTGGTCCCTGGGACCTCCATGAGCACAACCCCACTGGCCAGCTGGCCGGCCAGCTAGAGAGCACTGGCTTCTTCTTTGAGACTATCAAACAGGGACTGACTCTGAAAATCAGAGGGCTTGTTTTTGTTGTTGTTTATTTAGTTTGTTTTTTAATTTTACATAACCTAATTTGGTTTATATAGTCATTATCCTCAGTGCCTATTGCCAATCAATACTACCAAATTTGTGGTGGTTTTGTGAGATTTAGACCAATGGGTAGACTTCATCAGAATGACAGCTCCAGTCCAGATCAATTCTTCTACATGGTTCTCAGTGTCCAGAAGAAAAAAACAAAAAAAGGAATTAGTTGCTCAGGAGATACCGTATTTCCCCATGTATAAGATGCACACTTTTCCAAAAAGTTTGGGGTCTAAAAACTGGGTGCGTCTTATACAGTGGCTGTAGATTTTTTTACTTGCATTTCCCGTGCATGAGGAGTTGTATGAATTTTATGATGAATAAAACTTGAGTTCAATAATTTTATGTAATACATTTTTTTTTCAAATTTTGAGCCCCCAAATTAAGGTGTGTCTTATATGTGGGAGTGTCTTATACATGGGGTAATACGGTAATATGACTGGAAAGTGTGACCTTAAAGAAATTTCTTCTCTGGTTCTTTATAAAGTGGCCTTTGTAATACAGTGAACAAACTACCGGGTAATAAGATATTCTCATAATTGAGGTGGCTGGGCTTAGCAAATAAAACCACAGAACACCAGCTAAATTTCAATTTGAGATAAGCAATGAATAATTGTTTTAGTATAAGTATGACCCATGAACTACTTGCAACATAACATACTAAAAAGTTATTTGGCCCTGGCCGGTTGGCTCAGTCATAGAGCATCAGCCCAGTGTGTGGAAGTCCTGGGTTCGATTCCCAGCAAGGGCACACAGGAGAAGCACCTATCTGCTTCTCTACCCTTCCCCCTCTCTTTCCTCTTTATCTCTCTCTTCCCCTCCAGCAGCCAAGGCTCCATTGGAGCCAAGTTAGCCTGGTCACTGAGGATGGCTTTATAGCCTCTGCCTCAGGTGCTAGAATGGCTCAAGTTGCAATGGAGCAACAGCCCAGATGGGCAGAGCTTGCCCCATGGTGGGCATGCTGGGTGGATTATGGTTGGGCACATGTGGGAGTCTGTCTCTCTGCCTCCTCACTTCTCAATTCAGAAAAATACAAAAAAAAAAAAGGTTATTTGGTACTATATGATCTCACTTATATGTGGAATCTAAAAAAGTCACACTCATAAAAGCAGAGTGTAGAATGGTGGTTAATAGGCTGGCGAGTGGGGGCAATGGGGAATTAGTTGTTGGTCAAAGGGTACAGATTTCAGCTATGCAGGATGAGTAAGTCCTGGAGATCTCATGTACACTCTGGTGACTACAGTTAATAATTCTGTATTGTATACCTGAAATTTGCTAAGGGTACTCACCACAACATCAAAAGGTAAACCCCACCTCTTTCTTACCACCTCCAAGTTGAACTGGTTGATCTTTTGGCCAGCTGCACAGCTCCTCCTGGTTATGCCCTGTATCACCTTTGGGGACATTCCTTTGGTTTCTTCTACTGGAATACCTGTTTCCTGGAGGCACTGCCCCCAATTGCTTGGGTTACTCCCCCATCTTGATGGAGCACGTCTTCTAATATGCCCGCAGTAACTACTTGATGAGGCATGGGTGAGATGAAAACTGTGGCCCCTTTGAGGCTGGCCGTAGGGCCCTTACTTTGCTTTGAACACGTTGTGGTACCTAAGAAAAAACTCTAGATCCTGCCTTCCTAGTCCCTTCTTCATCCCCCTCATCCTTCTTGTCTCTGCAGAATCAAGCATCACAGCAGGATGTCTCCATATTCCATACTAAATGTCAGGGCAAAGAGCACTAATGAGCTAATAGATGAGGAACCCCTGGGTTGCAGGCAGGGTGCCTAAATATCCCGCTGGTTGGGCACTGCTAAGGGATAGCCAGCTCCTCACCTCCTCCTGAGCCCATGGAGGATTTCACCTTATTATTAAATCATCCTGTCCAAATCTTGACTCTCTCCTACTGTTCCAAACAAAACTGTCTGAGCAAAGAGCCATTAAAATGTCATTAGGAGCAGCAGGCAGTAGGTGCCGAAATGTATGACTCTGAACCAAGCATGATGAGTAATGGAGGTAATGGGCCTTGCTTTATTTATTTGCTTTTCCCCCTTCTTTACTGGTGATTAAATAAAGTGCCTAGTGATTTAATGGTTTGGCTTTCTCTTAATTGGATGTGGATGGTTGTATAGGGGTAGATTCATTTTCTAGCACCAAATTATCGCTTGACAGAGAATGTTTCTGTTTTCTGACTCACACGGTCATTTTTCTCTTTCATTCACTTTTCTTCTGCTGATGGAATAAACATTGTGCAGAATGAAAGCTTAAGTACGTAGTTCCCTCTTTTAACATGCCAGAGATGTGACGTGGACATCACCTGATCTGGCGGGAAGTGTTGGCTACATTTGTCTAGCTAGTAACAACAATATGGCTTGCTCTGACAACAGTGAAGATGTCTTATGGTCCAAGCTGTGCACATAGATCAAAAGACTTTACCAGAGAGAGAGAGAGAGAGAGAGAGAGAGAGAGAGCACAGAAGGGACTTCCCTACCTGGAGATGACACTTGGTTCATAAAGACAATAGGAATACAAACAAGTTCGCTTCCTCTGGACTCTCAGAGTAGGGGCAGGGCCACACCAGGTAATTTTGTGGATGGGAGACTGAGGTAGATAATTCACATCTGGGTTGAGAAGAAACAGAATTTCCTCTAGAACAACATAAATCAGAATGAAAACTGGAGCCCTGCTCATGAATCAAACTATGCAACTTAAAAGCCATATTCAAAGAACAATTATGATGAACTGTGTGGATTTTCCCCTATTCAGGGGGAAAATAACTATTTAATGTACCTGCTTATGTGGGATATTGCTCTATCTACTTGGAGGGGAGCATCTTCATGAAATTAATTTCTTTTATTTTTTAAAAAAGCACAGTTAAGAACATTTGAGCTGTGGGTGGCTGTTAGTAATAAAATCCCAAACTTAAAGGCAACAATTGTTGGGGTTACTAGTTTTGAGTTCTGCAGTCAGTTTGAAAAGTTGGGTCTTTCCCTTAAAGCAGACCAGATAGATGATCATAGGTATTGAGAAAGGAGGAGGACACATTTTTAAAAACAAAGGAGGAGATAAATAGTGAGAGGCAGGTGGCAAAAATGTGAGATGGCAAAGAAGATTGAACTATCTCCACATTATTATCCAAAATGGCAGCAAGTCCAATAAAGACCAGGAAATGAACAAGGCTGGGTGTACAGAGGTAGAAGTAAACAAGCCAGCAAACCATCAAGATGTTTTGGACAAATGCCCACCTAGGGTGGGCTTGCCCATTCTCTGTCATTGTTCTCACTGCATCTTAATTCATTTTCAGAGCTCTGGAAAATGCCATGATGCCTGCAACACAGTAGATATTCAGGAAAGAATTACTGAGTGATTTAATAAATAACATTAATTGTTATTTAATAATAGTAGCTTGCTTTTGCATTGCACTAAATAAAGTACATTCACACACATTATCTCACTTGCTTCTTGGAGCCTACTGTGAAGTAGGCAGGGCCAGTGTTAGTATTCAATAGGGCTTAAAAAGCAATTTAATCGCTTCCTTTTAAGCTTTAGAGGAGAGAGGATAAAACCCAGGTTACACTGGTGATTTCAATCTGAGAAAGAATTGGGGTATATTATGTGCTTGATAAGAATCCCTTTTTTGGGATTCTAGAAAAAAAATATTCTAGGTCACCTCTGTATTGCTTCTCATTATCTTTAGTTATGAACATATGGCCTGGTTTCCTCACTCACAAACTGCAAAGCCTAAGCGCACATGTATAGAATTACTCTTAAGGTTAAAAAGCCAGTACTAAGGACCTAAGACTAGAGAACAATCCGAGTCCTTGTGCAGGGGATGAGCTGTGGACAGCATGAGGCTATACTTCCATTCCATCATTTGTCCCACGGGGTGCCCAGGACTTTCAGGATTTGCCATCTTGAGCCATCCTTGACACCAGAGAGGGACAACATTGGAATGGACAGATTCTCAGAGCGGGCGCTGCGCTTAAATGTAGCTGTCTCTGTTCTGGGGTGTGAACAGATGCTACACAACTCAGATTCCAAGAAGAGAATGGAGGACAAAGGAAATGGCAAGTTAATGAAGTGACAGAATTTTGTGGGTTTTTTCCTGCCTAATGTTTATCCCTCCTTCTTCTGACAACAGCTCTGATTTTCCTTTGAAAAATCACTTTTCACTCCAAAATGTTCTGGGGGGGGATAAACCATTGAGAGTGGGTGACCTCAGACTGCCTGATGAGTGGCTCTCTAGCCGCAGTGATTGGCGCAGTTATGTGCACGTGACTCGGGTTTTTCCCAGAGTGACTCAGCTTGGACATTTGGTGAAACTGTTGGAATGGAGGGGCTCTCCCGCTAGGACTGAGGAGAGGAGATATGGGCTAGACTGGATGACCTCAGTCCCTGGGTACAGTTGTACCTAATGTCAGTCCTAGTTACTCTCTCTCTCTCTCTTTCTCTCTCTCTCTCTCTCTCTCTCTCTCCCTCTCGTGTTCTCTCTCTCTCTCTTTCTCTCTCTCGTGAGTTGGAGCTATAGTTCTGGATTTTGTTTGCTTGTTTTTGCAACTTGGAATCCTGATGGAAGCATGCAACTCAGGGTAGTGTAGCGGGAAGGACAGATAAAGAAGTTTGTCTGAGAAGTCACTCATACGGGACAGGATTCCATATCTCACAGCCTCCAGGTGGAAAACAGGAAAGGAAGATTAGAATTCACACAGCCTGCAGAGGACATGTGGGCATGTATAGGAGCTGGGACGGCAGCAAGTGACACAGCCACACAGTCACGTGGAAATGTGATTGGTGGGCGCTGCAGGTGGGCGAGGTGCTAAGAGAGTTATTTGGAAATGTTTTGTAAAGACGTGGTTGCCACCGTCAATTGGACATCAAATGTAATTGCTGTTGCTGTGTTTGTATCCAAGGAGTGTTTTGTTATGATCAGGTTATAGAAATGCCTCTGGAATATGAACGTTTATCTTGTGCAGATTATGTTAATGACTCGCTTTCTTCACATATGAAAAAGAGAAAGAGGAAGTGAATTATAGCAGTCAGGTCTTATTCTCCTGGGGTCCACGGCTCATGGTTATGCCTTGGAGGATCTGTGGATCCCTTGACACTATGTATAAAAATGACATATTTGTGTATTTTTCTGAAGGGAGAGTCCAATTCACCAAAAGGCAGGTTAACAAAAGAGAGTCGATTGGCTGTGGAGTGTACACCTGACCCACATCGGCCAATCAGCTATTTCTTCCTGAATAAGAGTTGAGTGTGAGCCGCCTCCTGTCAGTCTCTGAGAGAGGCAGACACTAAAGAGAGCACACTCGAGAACTCTGGGGCCGCCATTGGCAGGGACAGCAGGCACTGTCCATCTGCAGGGGGAGAAAGGTGGAGTGAATGTCACGGATGACTAAGGCAAGAAGACGTGGTCCCCGAGCCAGACTGTGGGAGCTGTGTTCTGAGGCACACCAGCTTGCTGGTTCTCGGTTCGGGGGCCCCGTGATGGCCGGAAGCTTGGCTCTGCCATCTGTGAGATGCTCCCGTGTCCTTCCAGTACACTCGCCTCAGTGAAACTGGTTCCAATTGGTTTTAGTTCTTTGCAAAGCAAAGAGTCTCAAATAAAACAAGAGGTTACAGTGAAAAGACTTGAAAAGCTCCTCGCGACAAGACAGAGTGATGTCACGGAAATGGCGCCGTGAGCAGCACATCCGACAGATCTCCCCAAAATCACAACAAATTTATCAACTAGAAACAGAAAAATTTATCCTCGGAGCATTCCGGAGTTCCACACAAACTGAAAGCAAAAGGACTGTTATCACTTGAATCTGAGAAACGAGGGTGTAGAGGAAGCTACCGCAGGGACGTTCATTCAAGCCGTGGAGGGAGTGCGCCTGTGGTGAGTCAGCCCACACTCGGGAGCGGCGAGCGGCCACTGGCGTGCGCCCGGTCCAGTTGCAGAGCAAGTGCCGCCCACACTCGGGAGCCGTGGAGGGAGTGCGCCTGCGGTGAGTCGGCCCACACTCGGAACGGCGAGCAGCCGCCAGCGCGCGCCGGGTCCGGTTGCAGAGCGAGCACCGCCCACACTCGGGAGCGGTGCGCGCCCGGTCCGGTTGCAGAGTGAGCACCGCTAACGTTCCCAGCGGCCCGCACTGCGAGTGAGAGACCCCAGCCACCGGTGCCCAGAGCACCCCATTCGCGCGCGTGCCCTGGGCAATCCACGCGCCCAGAGCGCCCTACTGGCCCGCACACCCAGGGTGCCCCATTATCCTGTGCCCGGTGCGCCCCAGCCGCCAGCAGCGGGAGGAGCGGGAGAGGCGCCAAGGCGGTCTTCCCTACTTGGGAGATTCTCTCCATGGGCGGGGCACCTCACCCAGCCATTCAAGCTAACAATCAAGCGTTGGGGGAGGGGCGCTCAGGCAGCCTGAAATACCTTCGGGAGCACAGCTGCGGACCCAATCACTGAAATTAGCTTAACCCATGAAATCTGCGCACCCACGGGTTCTAATTGATAAGATCTCTCTCAGTTCAGCGATCCAAGACAAGAGGCATGATATTTTTTAGTGCCTCTCGCTAAAGGGGCGGGGGCAACTTCTGATTGACAGAGCCTCCATATTCAGGGATAAACGCTAACAAGAGGGACTTGGCAGATAATAAGATCTATACTACACTAGTCGCAAGCAGAGACTAGTGCCTCTTCTTCCCAGCCAAAACAGGCTACAAAGTGTGGAAAGCCTGGGTTGAGTGGTCCAACTGAATGCTAGGTGCTAAACAGTCACCTTGACAACAATTGACTCCCACTCCTGCCTGCCTGATTACACTGGAGGCTCTGACTGCCAGAGCCTTTCCCAAAGCCTTGCGCTGAGTGGGGATAGAGTGGGGATTTCCCAGCTCTTTGAGCCTCTTACTCCCCAGGCAGAAGCAGTTGCAGCCTTATAGCTGGATCACCAGGCTGCTAATTCAGAAAGGGGGGACTAGGAGAGAGACTCCAGGAAAGCAAACTCTCTCATCGCTGGACCCTGCAAACGCCAACAAGCCTTGACTACCAGCAAGACTAAAGCCAATTATATGACATTGCCATAGAATCCCATCAACTGCAAATCCCTACCTAAGTGTGACACAGGGGCAGAGCCTGGGGTACAGAGTCACCAACCAGGAAAAGGGAGAGAAAAGAAAAAGAAAGAAGTTAACCTCTCAAAATCAAGAAAAATCCACAGACTTTACAACTTGTTCCACTAATTTTTTTTTGTTGTTTGTTTCTTCTATCTTATTGCCTTTATTATTATTATTTCTATTTCCTCTACCTCGGTCCTTCTATTCTCTGCCCATCTTATGCTTCCCTTTTCTTGAACTACACTACCCATGAGTGTTACATTTTATTTCTCTTCTTCATCCTCACCTTCCTTTAAGGTTATACTCCAAAACACTTAACTCTCACTCTCTCCTCTTTTGTTTTTTTTTTTTTGTTTTGCTTTATTTTGTTTTTTTTTCTCTTCCTTTTTTTTTCTTCCTTCGTTTTTCTCTTTTTCTTATTTTTTCCTTTCTATTCGTTTTTTCTTTTCTCGTTTTACTTTCCTCCGATTTAATCCTCAATCACGAACAAATTAGTTAATTTGGGACTCAAGGGGTTTTTTTTAGCTTTATTTTTCTTTTTCGCTTTTGTTTTTGTTTTTTTCTTGTTTGTTTGTTTATTTTTGTGGCATTTTGGGTACTTTTTACGTTGATTTTTAACTCACTAGCATTCCTCCCAACCCAAGGTCTCCATTGTATTTAGTCTTCGCTCCACTTAATACAACAGATTTTTACTTATTATTTTTATTTTTTTCTTCTTTATTATTCCTTTTTTTTTCCTCCTTTTTACTGGTTCCCTCTTATCCCTCTCATTATATCTCTTAGTCGACCATCACTTACAAGCAAATCATCTTATGCTTGTCTAAGATTTTCTTCCTTTTTTTATTTTTTTTATTTTTTTTTGCATTTAGTAGGTCCCTACTCCCTTTTTTTGCCCCTTGAACTCTTCACCCCAAATCAGGCCCTCCATTATAGGCAGTTTTTGTTCCATTTAGCATAATATAATTCACAGGTCATCACGATATTTCCCTGAGGAGGGGAGAGGAGGGAAAGAGAAGAAAGAAAAAAGGGGGAAATAATAAATTATTACTGTTTTCTTTTGTGGGGTGTTTTACCTTTTTTTTTTTTTTTTTTTTTTACTTTTTACTCTTTATTAATTCTAATTAGTGCTATCAACAAGACCACCCTCAGATGCCAATAAGAAAGAGGAAATCGAATATTATGGATACAAAAGAAAGAGAGGTAACACAAATAGATGTGGAAAAATCTATGGAGAAAAGACTTAACATATTGGAAGCCTTGGAGCTAAATGACAGAGAATTTAAAATAGAAATCTTAAAAATACTCAGAGATATACAAGAAAACACAGAAAGGCAATTTAGGGAGATCAGAAAACAACTCAATGAACACAAAGAATATATTACCAAGGAAATTGAAACTATAAAACCAAATCAAACAGAAATGAAAAACTCAATTCACAAGCTGAAAAACGAGGTAACAAGCTTAGCTAACAGAACAGCCCAGATTGAAGATAGGATTAGTGAAATAGAAGACAAACAACTTGAGGCACAACAGAGAGAAGAAGAAAGAGATTAAAAATAATAAAAAATGAGAAAGCCCTACAGGAATTGTCTGACTCCATCAGAAAGAATAACATAAGAATAATAGGTATATCAGAGGGAGAAGAGAAAGAAAATGGAATGGAGAATATACTCAAACAAATAATAGACGAGAACTTCCCAAGCCTGTGGAAAGAACTAAACCCTCAAATTCAAGAAGCAAACAGAACACCGAGTTTTCTTAACCCCAACAAACCCACTCCAAGGCACATCATAATGAAGATGACACAAACCAATGACAAAGAAAAAATTCTCAAGGCAGCCAGGGAAAAGAAGAGTACAACATATAAAGGAAGACCTATTAGATTATCATCAGATTTCTCAGCAGAAACTCTACAAGCTAGAAGAGAGTGGACCCCAATATTTAAAGCCCTGAAAGAGAGGAACTTTCAGCCAAGAATACTATACCCATCAAAGCTATCCTTCAAGTACGAAGAAGATATAAAAACATTCACAAATACAGAAAAGATGAGAGAATTTATCAGCAGAAAGCCCCCACTCCAGGAAATACTAAAGGGAGTTTTCCAACCAGATTCAAAGAACAAAAGAAAACAACACCACAAGTAACAGCTCCACCAAGAACACAATAAAACCAAACTTAAACTGTGACAACAAAAGAAAAAAAGGGGGGAGAGGATGGAGATTAACAGTAGCAAAGGATGATGAAGTGCAGAAATACTCATAAGATAGGGTACTACAATGAATATGGTAGGTACCCTTTTCATTACTTAATGGTAACCACCCTTGAAAAAACCACCACAAAAACACTTGACTTAAAAAAGGTAGCAACAGAGGAAAGAAGTATGGAACACAAACAAACAAAAACAAATGATAGAAAAACAAAAGAGAAGAATCAAACAAGATACAAAACTAACAGAAAGCAATTTATAAAATGGCAGTAGGGAACCCACAAGTGTCAATAACTACACTAAATGTAAATGGATTAAACTTACCAATAAAAAGACACAGAGTAGCAGAATGGATTAAAAAAGAAAATCCAACTATATGCTGCCTACAAGAAACACATCTAAGCAACAAGGATAAAAACAAATTCAAAGTGAAAGGCTGGAAAACAATACTCCAAGCAAACAACACCCAAAAAAAAGCAGGTGTAGCAATACTCATATCTAATAATGCTGACTACAAGACAGAAAAAGTACTCAGAGACAAAAATGGTCATTTCATAATGATTAAGGGGAAGTTGAATCAAGAAGACATAACAATCCTTAATATATATGCACCAAACCAAGGAGCACCAAAATATATAAGACAGCTACTTATTGACCTTAAAACAAAAACTAACAAAAATACAATCATACTTGGAGACCTCAATACAACGCTGACGGCTCTAGATCAGTCATCCAAACAGAGAATCAATAAAGATATAGTGGCCTTAAACGAAATACTAGAACACCTGGATATGATAGACATCTACAGGACACTTCATCCCAAAGCGACAGAGTATACATTTTTCTCTAGTGTACATGGAACATTCTCAAGAATTGACCATATGTTGGGCCACAAAGACAATATCAGCAAATTTAGAAAAATTGAAATTGTACCAAGCATATTTTCTGATCATAAAGCCTTGAAACTAGAATTCAACTGCAAAAAAGAGGGGGAAAAACCCACAAAAATGTGGAAACTAAACCACATACTTCTAAAAAATGAATGGGTCAAAGAAGAAATAAGCGCAGAGATCAAAAGATATATACAGACAAATGAAAATGAAAATACGACATATCAGAATCTCTGGGATGCAGCAAAAGCAGTAATAAGAGGAAAGTTCATATCACTTCAGGCCTATATGAACAAACAAGAGAGAGCCGAAGTAAACCACTTAACTTCACACCTTAAGGAACTAGAAAAAGAAGAACAAAGACAACTCAAAACCAGCCGAAGAAAGGAGATAATAAAAATCAGAGCAGAAATAAATGAAATAGAGAACAGAAAAACTATAGAAAAAATCAATAAAACAAGGAGCTAGCCCTGGCCGGTTGGCTCAGCGGTAGAGCGTCGGCCTAGCGTGCGGAGGACCCGGGTTCGATTCCCGGCCAGGGCACATAGGAGAAGCGCCCATTTGCTTCTCCACCCCTCCGCCGCGCTTTCCTCTCTGTCTCTCTCTTCCCCTCCCGCAGCCAAGGCTCCATTGGAGCAAAGATGGCCCGGGCGCTGGGCATGGCTCTGTGGCCTCTGCCTCAGGCGCTAGAGTGGCTCTGGTCGCAATATGGCGACGCCCAGGATGGGCAGAGCATCGCCCCCTGGGGGGCAGAGCACCGCCCCTGGTGGGTGTGCCGGGTGGATCCCGGTCGGGCGCATGCGGGAGTCTGTCTGACTGTCTCTCCCTGTTTCCAGCTTCAGAAAAATGAAAAAAAAAAAAAGAGAGAAAAAAAACAAGGAGCTGGTTCTTTGACAAGATCAACAAAATTGACAAACCCTTGGCAAGACTCACCAAGGAAAAAAGGCACAGGACTCAAATAAATAAAATCCAAAATGAAAGAGGAGAGATCACCACAGACATCATAGATATACAAAGAATTATTGTAGAATACTATGAAAAATTATATGCCACCAAATACAACAATCTAGAAGAAATGGATAAATTCCTAGAACAATACAACCTTCCTAGACTGAGTCATGAAGAAGCAGAAAGCCTAAACAGACCAATCAGCAGGGAGGAAATAGAAAAAACTATTAAAAACCTCCCAAAAATAAAAGTCCAGGCCCAGACGGTTATACTAGTGAATTCTATCAAACATTCAAAGAAGACTTGGTTCTTATTCTACTCAAAGTCTTCCAAAAAACTGAAGAAGAAGCAATACTTCCAAACACATTTTATGAGGCCAACATAACCCTCATACCAAAACCTGGCAAGGATGGCACAAAGAAAGAAAACTATAGACCAATATCTCTAATGAATACAGATGCTAAAATACTAAACAAAATACTGGCAAACCGAATACAACAACATATTAAAAAAATAATACATCATGATCAAGTGAGATTCATCCCAGAATCTCAAGGATGGTTCAACATACGCAAAACGGTTAACATAATACACCATATCAACAAAACAAAGAACAAAAACCACATGATCTTATCAATAGATGCAGAAAAGGCTTTTGATAAAATACAACACAATTTTATGTTTAAGACTCTCAACAAAATGGGTATAGAAGGAAAATATCTCAACATGATAAAGGCCATATATGATAAACCATCAGCCAACATCATATTAAATGGCATAAAACTGAGGACTTTCTACCTTAAATCAGGAACAAGACAGGGTTGTCCACTCTCTCCACTCTTTTTTTTTTTTTTTTTTGCATTTTTCTGAAGCTGGAAACAGGGAGAGACAGTCAGACAGACTCCCGCATGCGCCCGACCGGGATCCACCCGGCACGCCCACCAGGGGCGACGCTCTGCCCACCAGGGGGCGATGCTCTGCCCATCCTGGGCGTCGCCATGTTGCGACCAGAGCCACTCTAGCGCCTGGGGCAGAGGCAAAGGAGCCATCCCCAGCGCCCGGGCCATCTTTGCTCCAGTGGAGCCTTGGCTGCGGGAGGGGAAGAGAGAGACAGAGAGGAAGGCGCGGCGGAGGGGTGGAGAAGCAAATGGGCGCTTCTCCTGTGTGCCCTGGCCGGGAATCGAACCCGGGTCCTCCGCACGCTAGGCCGACGCTCTACCGCTGAGCCAACCGGCCAGGGCTCTCCACTCTTATTTAACGTGGTGCTAGAAGTTCTGGCCAGAGCAATCAGACAAGACAAAGAAATAAAAGGCATCCATATCGGAAAAGAAGAAGTAAAGGTATCACTTTTTGCTGATGATATGATCCTATACATCAAAAACCCGAAGGACTCCACAAAAAGATTATTAGAAACAATAAACCAATACAGTAAGGTCGCAGGATACAAAATTAACATACAAAAGTCCATAGCCTTTCTATATGCCAACAATGAAATATTAGAAAACGAACTAAAAAAAATAATCCCCTTCACGATTGCAACAAAAAAAATAAAATACCTAGGAATAAACATAACAAAGAATGTAAAGGACCTTTATAATGAAAATTACAAAGCATTGTTAAGGGAAATCGAAAAAGATACAATGAGATGGAAAAATATTCCTTGTTCTTGGATAGGAAGAATAAATATAATCAAAATGGCCATATTACCCAAAGCAATATACAAATTTAATGCAATTCCCATCAAAATCCCTATGAGATTTTTTAAAGAAATGGAACAAAAAATCATCAGATTTATATGGAACTATAAAAAACCCCGAATAGCCAAAACAATCCTAAGGAAAAAGAATGAAGCTGGGGGCATTACAATACCTGACTTTAAACTATATTATAGGGCCACGATAATCAAAACAGCATGGTATTAGCAGAAAAATAGACACTCAGACCAATGGAACAGAATAGAAAGCCCAGAAATAAAACCACATATATATCGTCAAATAATCTTTGATAAAGGGGCTAACAACACACAATGGAGAAAAGAAAGCCTCTTCAACAAATGGTGTTGGGAAAACTGGAAAGCCACATGCAAAAGAATGAAACTCGACTACAGCCTGTCCCCGTGTACTAAAATTAATTCAAAATGGATCAAAGACCTAAATATAAGACCTGAAGCAATAAAGTACATAGAAGAAGACATAGGTACTAAACTCATGGACCTGGGTTTTAAAGAACATTTTATGAACTTGACTCCAATGGCAAGAGAAGTGAAGGCAAAGATAAATGAATGGGACTACATCAGAATAAAAAGTTTTTGCTCAGCAAGAGAAACTGATAACAAAATAAACAGACAGCCAACTAAATGGGAAATGATATTTTCAAACAACAGCTCAGATAAGGGCCTAATATCCAAAATTTACAAAGAACTCATAAAACTCAACAACAAACAAACAAACAATCCAATAAAAAAATGGGAAGAGGACATGAACAGACACTTCTCCCAGGAAGAGATACAAATGGCCAACAGATATATGAAAAGATGCTCAGCTTCATTAGTTATTAGAGAAATGCAAATCAAAACTACAATGAGATACCACCTCACCCCTGTTAGATTAGCTATTATCAACAAGACGGGTAATAGCAAATGTTGGAGAGGCTGTGGAGAAAAAGGAACCCTCATTCACTGTTGGTGGGACTGTAAAATAGTACAACCATTATGGAGGAAAGTATGGTGGTTCCTCAAAAAACTGCAAATAGAACTACCTTATGACCCAGCAATCCCTCTACTGGGTATATACCCCAAAACCTCAGAAACATTGATACGTGAAGACACATGTAGCCCCATGTTCATTGCAGCACTGTTCACAGTGGCCAAGACATGGAAACAACCAAAAAGCCCGTCAATAGATGACTGGATAAAGAAGATGTGGCACATATACACTATGGAATACTACTCAGCCATAAGAAATGATGACATCAGATCATTTACAGCAAAATGGTGGGAACTTGATAACATTATACGGAGTGAAATAAGTAAATCAGAAAAAAACAAGAACTATATGATTCCATACATTGGTGGAACATAAAAACGAGACTAAGAGACATGGACAAGAGTGTGGTGGTTACCAGGGGTGGGGGGAGGGAGGACATGGGAGGGAGGGAGGGAGAGAGTTAGGGGGAGGGGGAGGGGCACAGAGAACTAGATAGAGGGTGGCGGAGGACAATCTGACTTTGGGTGAGGGGTATGCAACATAATTTAATGACAAAATAACCTAGACATGTTTTCTTTGAATATATGTACCCTGATTTATTAATGTCATCCCATTACCATTAATAAAAATTTATTTAAAAAAAAAAAAAGAGTTAAAACTATTGGAAATCTCAGCTTTATGTAGTTATCTTAAATGAAAGTGTATGTAAACAATGGGACTTCATTAATGACACTAGAATGTCTTGAGGCTTTAGATATTAAAAGAAAAAGAAATCAAAAAAAAAAAAAAAAGAAAAGCTCCTCGCTGGAAAAGAAAGGGAAACAAATGGGGGCTCTTCTAGATGTTGTCTCATCTAATGTGCACCAAACTACTGCCTTTGCACAGTTGGGGAATGGGGTCCCAGGCGGGTTCAAACCCTTCCCAAGTCACATAGCCAAGAAGGAGGACATTTTAATTATGTCATGGTGAAATTTGATGAATGCAATTTTATATATTGCGATCTCAGACACTTTCACCCCCTTTTTCTGGAATTGATTGGGTGACACTGATTAACAAAATTGTACAGGTTTCAGGTGCACAATTCCATGGACACGGACACCAGTGTGATGACAGCTGGGGGAGGTGGAGGAGGGTAGAGGGGAGATAAATGGTGATGGGAGGAGGCGTGACTAGGGGAGGGCGGTGAACACATGATACAGTCTCAGTAACTTTCTTGTGACTCAGATATTCACTCCTTCTTTCCAGGCAATCTGAGTGCAAATTGACAAGTGATGTCCTCATCGATCTTTCGTTCCTGGAGCCCCAAACTCTTCTAAAAAACCTTCTGACTTTCTTTTCAATCAGGAGTCATTAATTCTCTTTACTAATTAAAATAACTAATGCTTCCCTTTTGGGCTATTTTTAATAAATACATATTTTTATTATAAGATATATTACTCACAAAAATTAGGGGATATTTTATTGCTTCATACTCATTTTTAAATATCCCCTAATTTTTGTGAGCTGTATATATTTATATGCTCATTACACAAAAATTTGAGAACTTAGGAATATAGAAATTTGAAGGACAGCCACCATTCCACTATCCAGGTTAGTCATTGCTAACATTTAGATATATTTTCTTCTTCCTATACTTCAAAAAAAGTTCTAAGTTTCATTGATCGCTTATATTATTTTTATTCTTTTGTTGTTTTTGCTCTAATATTTATTATTTTGTTTCTTCTGCTAAGTCTGAGCTTTGTCTTTCTTTCTTGCTTCTTGAGGTCTAAAGTTAGTTTTTTTATTTAAGATCTTTTTTGTTTTTTAATATTGGCATTTATCCTGTTTAGTACTACTTTTGCTTGTCCATAAATTTTGATACATCATGCTTTTGTGTGTGTGTGTGTGTGTGTGTGTGTGTGTGTGTGTGTGTGTGTGTGTGTGTGTTGGGTATTTTCTCATTCTCTTTTTGGTTTCTTCTTTGACTTGATGATGGCTCTTCAATAGTGTGTTCATTTCTACCTATTTGTAAACATTTCATTTTTCCTTCTGCTATTGATTTTTTTAGTAACATTCCATTTTGGTCATAAGAGATACTTGGTGTGAGTTCAATCATCTTAAATTTTAAAAGTTATTTTGTGATCTAGCATGAGATCTATCCTGGAGACAGACCTGTGTGTCTTCTACTGCTGTTGGGTGGAAAGTTCTGTGTATGACTGTCAGGTTCAGCTGGTTTATAGTGTTATTCACGTCCTCAGTTTCCTAATTGACCTCTGTGGATGCTCTATCCATTATTGAAAGATAGGTGTTGAAGTCTCCTACTGTTATTTTATCGCATATAATTCTCCCTTCAGTTCTAGCAATGTTTGCTTTGTATATTAGGTGCTTTGATGTTGGGTGCATATATATTTATAATTGTTATATCTTCCCAGTGAATTGACCCCTTATCATTATATAATGTCCTTCTTTGTCTCTCGGGACAGTTTTCAACCTAAAGTTTATTTTGTCTGATAGAAGTATAACTGCTCTTGTTCTCCTTTTGGTACTCATTTACATGAAATGTCTTTCTCCCTCTCTTTATTTTCAGCCTATGCATATCCTTAAATCTGAAGTGAGTTTGCAGTATATAGTTGGGTTACATGATCTTAACTAATCTTCATAATTCTGTAAATCATGCAAATCCTCTTTACTTTCCATTTGGGGAGGAAGCAATTGGTGCTTACAGACTAAATGACTTGCTCAAGTCCACGTGTAGTGAGAGGAAGAGGTGGGGCTAGAGCACGTCTTCTCTCATTGGCAGTGCAGCGCTGTCCCGTTAGACCTACCTCTACCTCTCTCCACCCCTTCCTTTCCTACAGACACAGATGCCTAAAACTTTTTGGTGGTGGACCACAATGTAAGATGAGGAGTCTGGTTTCAGGTACAAGGTCATGCAATGCCTTGGAAACTTCAGACATCATCCCTGTGCCCCCAGTCTTGAGTATTGATGATTACCTGCTAAAATACTTGAGGCCTCCATGGTTACCATGTTATCATGGTCCCGGCACTCAGTTGTATTAGGTTGCCTTACCTATCCTTTTTATTGCATATTTGTTGCCCTTTTATTATTAAATTATATTTAAAAATCAGATGGTTTCTATTTTATCTTGCTGGTTGCCATGGAGATTGATTGTGTATCTCTTTAGGCTGATAAAACCCACTGAGACCATAGTTGGTGAGGAGGAGCACGTGGGACAGAGCTCCTGTGTGGGCAGTCCGAGTGATGCTGTCCAGTGGGAGGGGCACATCGACACTGCCTGAGCCAGAGGCATATCTCCAAGTGCAATCAGGGCCACAGACATTCAAAGAAGTTTCCAGAGAGTCTCAGAATATTTTGGAAAGTTTCCTTCTCCAAAAAAGGCAGTCTAGAAGATAGGAGACCGGTTAGGATTTGAACCAACCAGTGATTTTCATGTGTATTTTGACATGATCCAGAGTAAGAAATGCATTATGACCCTGTGTAGGTGTGTAAATGGAAAATGTTTTAGTAAATAATGCCTTTGTTACATGCTACATACTCTGATAATTCCAGAGCTTCACCTTGGAGTCAAATATACATTTTGGAGGAGATGAGGTTGGAACACAGACTGGGGCAACTAGAAGAGACCTCTTATGCTGCATGCAGATACGTATATTTTAATTCATTGCCATTGAAGGCTTTGAACTGGGGACCAACAGTGTCAGAGGATGGCTTGGAGGAGGGAACAGAAGACCCAGTCAGGTGTAGCATGAGACATGAGATAACGAGGCTTCTACCAGGAATAAGACAGTCAAAATGGGGAACAGGATCTATTTCAGGGAGATTAAGAAGCAGGAATATTCAATAAAATTATTTCACAAGCCAGAGTGTGTACATAACTTAAACAGCCCACTTCCAATTTCATGGCGTACTTTTGAAGCACAGAACAAAGGTTTGGTTTTACCTTTGACGCAAATTCAGTAGCTGACTAGTCTTGAACGTATGTCATGGGTTAATTAGTTTAGATTTCCTTGCTTTTTGAAGCTCTAATTTGCACAAACATGGTTGTGGACTTGGCTGAAAAGCTGCCTTGTTCTCAGTGGGAAACTAGACAGATCCCAGAGAGCTGTTGGTTGAAGTTCCCCAAAATGCACTCATCCAATAATCCTATAAGCAATTTTACCAAGTGAAGTGTTGACTGAGATGCAACAAAAGTTTGCTTCCAATGACCTTGAAGAAAGTTGGACTGCCTCCCGCGTCAGCCACAAACAAATGGAAATGTGTGTGCAGACGGCGATGGAAGAATTTTTGGAAAGCTCTCGAAAAATCAGGTCTCCTACCGGCATCAGAAATATCAATGTAAGGCCATGCTCTGTACTGGCATGAACAAAAGAATTTTATTTTATTCCTGACAAACAATATTTTTAATACAACCATATGACTGTGTGCTTTGTTTTCTCTATAATATGGTTAAGAATTGTTTTAGTTTTCATTTTAAACATTTTAGTCAAAGAGCAAGAAATCTGAAGCTCTCAATTTGAGGTAGGCCTAAGTACTCCAATCATGATTAGAAATGTAAAGAAACACAACCTCCCAAGGGGAACCCACAACATCACCATCATGAGACCCCTGTGGTGGAATGTATTTTCCCAAAATGGCACAGCAATATCTGTATTTCCATATGTGCTTCTGGAACATTGCCATGCCTCAAACCAACAGATGGAATGTATTTTCCCTGCTCTTGATACTGGGTTGTGGGGGATACTTTGCAACTGCCTCAATTAATAAAACGTGGTAGAAATGACTCTTCTAAGGCTAGGTCATGAAAGGTGATGAGACTTCTATTTGGCTCACTCTCTTTCTCTCGCAAGACAACTCACCTTTGGGAACTGGCTACCATGTTGTAAGGAAGCCCAACCCACACGGAGAGGCCAACAGCTGTAGACAAGCTGATAGCCGCCATTAGCCACCTAATGTATGAGTAAGTTAACCTTCAAGGGATTCCAGTTCCCAGCCTTGAGCCATGCCAGCTGAAGCCAAGTGGAGCTGAGACAAGCTATCTTCACCCATCCCTGCTCAATTTGTGAGCAAAACAAATGCTGTTATTTGAAGACACTGCATTTGGGGGTAATTTATGATGCAGTGATAATAACTGGAAAAGTCCCCAAAAGCCCAGGAGGGAAGACCTTGCTAACAGGATGCCCATAAGGGTTGGGTGTTAGGCTGAAATGATTAATCATGGAGAGGCCAGGCAGCATAGGAGGACAGAAGAATTCCAGAGAATTCATAGCCATTGGGCCACCAGGAACACACGGTTTGAAAGGAAAGTCAGACTTCCATGTCACAAGTGAAGCTTCTTTCATAGAAGCACATGTCTGTGTGCAGTGGGCGCAGAATGACACGGATCACAGTGTCAAAGAGGGTAGAAGCGCCTGGTGACAGACACCCATCTGTAAAGAAGCCCAGTCACCAGGCAGCACACCCATCCTCACACACTCCAGTTATGGAGCAATAATTCCACAGTGGGGACAGATCCGTCCCTGCTTATATGTCTGGGCAGCTCACCTTCATGTGCATGTGAACCTTCCACCTGGCCCAGAACCCACTGGCGGAATGGAAAAATCGGCAGAGGGACAGAGCATAAACATTTGTATTATTAGCTGGCACATTACATTATTTCTGTAAGACTCATTTTTTCAAGGGAAATATCTTGCCACAGCTTGTCTCTTTTGCAGGGGAGCAGGGCTGAACCATTACAGGGAGCACTTTCACGTCAATGGCATTGTATGTTTGAGACTCATCAGTGAAGAGATGGAGGCTATGATTTGTCCAGGGACAAATGGCTAATACGTGGCAGAGAAAGGACTGGCACCCAGGTCTATCGGCTCTTTGTTGAGGGTTCTACCCTGGGCTGGGATCTGCTTTAAAAAGCAAAGCTTTTCCATTCAAACCTTTGCTTTGCAAATGAAGACCTGATCAATGATATAGAAAAATTGTAGAGGCTACTGGAAGAATGTCCTCCCAAATTCTCGTCCTAACCACAGTGTTTATGGAGAGTCTATTACAGGTTGACAGCGTTTATTGAGCTTTATAAATGTTTCCAGCTGCCTCCTAACTGTACCTGTGAAATCAGCAAGGGACCATTGTCATGTTTCAGTCAATGACCAATGGAAGGCTTGCCCTTAGCCGGGTTCCCCTCCTTCGTTCCCCAAATTCTCCCCCTTGTTTATTTTAAGTAGGAAACAGGAAATGTGGCTATTGACTAAATCCATGAGATGGGAATTCAACATTTGCTATTACTTATTTCATTCAAGTCCAAAGTTAAAGTAGTTTACGGAGCTGGCCAGATCATCAGAGCTCTGCCGTTTATTTTAGAAGAATCATTGTCTACAATTTCTATGTGGGTCTCAATGTCAACTCTAATAAGGTAGAAAATCCTGATAGTGAAAAACTGTGCATACGTGTGTTTCTAACAAATTCTGAGGGCCCACTGTACACTGTCTTATTCAGAGACCACTTTTTATTTTGTTTCCTGAGTAATGAATAGATTAATTTTTAACCACAAAGGCAAATACATATGGAGATGTAAAAAAAAAAATTATACACACACACACACACACACACACACACACACACACACACACATACACGGGACGGAGGACGATTTGACTTTGAGTGAGGGGTATGCAGCATAATCAAAGGTCAAAATAATCTGGAGATGTTTTCTCGGAACATATGTACCCTGAATTATCAATGTCACTGCATTAAAATTAATAAAAATAAGATAAAAAATATATATATATACAGGAGAGGTGGGAGAGAAGCAATTTAAAACATGACAGGGTCTCTACTACATGAATAAGTCAATTTTAGATTTGTCGTCCAACAAAAATGGCAGTATGGGCAGGCACGGGCGAAGTGGGACCATGGCATGTTAATGATGGATTAGAAAGAACATTCCATTGTTCCATTATTACTTGATAACCTGGGGGTGGGAGGAGAGGTCAGCATATGGAAGCAGTGGTGCAGGGAGGCTAAGACACTCTATAGAGTTTTGTGGTCTTGTCTTGCCACTGAATTCCATTGGGCTTGAAGCAAAATTGACTTTTATTATATTCTCTCTCTCTCTCTCTCCTTCAAGTTCTCTCTTTTTCCTGCTCTGTGGTCCTTCACATATCCCTGTGACCGAGATTAGACTGGCTAACTTCAGGCCTGGTTAAAAACTTTGATTTAATCCTTAATGGCAAATACCTAATGGTTTAGGAGTAAGAAATTTAGTACTAGTTTTCATATGAACATCTAATTGGATGGGGCACAGCAACACTATTTATAGTGACCCACCTGGACACGACCTACATGTTTACCATCAGAAGGTCAGATCAGTTATAGCACATTCACCTCATGGAATGCTACATCTGTCAGTGAGAACGAGCCATCTACAACTTCTTGCTGCAACATGGATGACTGTCATATGCATAATGTTGAACCAAAGGAGCTGGACTCAAAAGAAAACATACCACATAGAGAAAGTTCAAAAACAAGGAGCTGCTTGTTGGGCGCCTGCGGTAGGGAGAGACTGTCAGCACCACCCACCCAGCGCCTGCTCAGCCTGGGGGCGTCAGGAGGTTTCCGTGGTCAGAGCATGTGGCTCTGAGAGGACTGTCTCTGTTCTAGGATGACTGGGGGGATTGGAAGAGACCGCACATGCAGAATGCTTGTTCTGACAGATGCCTTTAACTAAGGGGGAGGGGACTGTGCCCCACAAGCCTGACTTCAAATGAAGGCAGAGCCAGACTTCCATCAAATACATGTGACACCCTCATTCTGTAAAGAATGCTGAAATTAAATGTCCCATAGCAAGTTACTGACAAGAGCCTTAGAGCCCACTGTTTTATAAAGGGTAGAATCTTAAGGATCCTGCTTTGAGAATTTTCTTACAATGTGTTAGGCCTCCTGGTGCCCTGGACAGAAGCCAGCTCAGGCACAGTGCCCTCTGCTGGTGGTGTGGATCCCTGTCCAGCATGCCTGGGAGAAAGGGTCAGGCCACCACAAGGTCTTTAATTACATTTGTTGTTGTTGTTTTTTGTTTGTTTGTTTTTTGTGGGTTTTTTTTTGGTATTTTTCTGAAGCTGGAAACGGGGAGAGACAGACAGACTCCCGCATGCGCCCGACCAGGATCCACCTGGCACGCCCACCAGGGGCTACGCTCTGCCCACCAGGAGGCGATGCTCTGCCCCTCCGGGGCGTCGCTCTGCCGCGACCAGAGCCACTCTAGCGCCTGGGGCAGAGGCCAAGGAGCCATCCCCAGCGCTGGGCCATCTTTGCTCCGATGGAGCCTTGGCTGCGGGAGGGGAAGAGAGAGACAGAGAGGAAGGAGGGGCGGGGGTGGAGAAGCAAATGGGCGCTTCTCCTGTGTGCCCTGGCCGGGAATCGAACCCGGGTCCCCCGCACGCCAGGCCGACGCTCTACCGCTGAGCCAACAGGCCAGGGCCTTTAATTACATTTTTAAGAAATGAACAGAGGTGATCTCTGGCCATCAGCTGGGAACCAGAACAGAGGAGTGGTGTGGAGCTGGTAAGGGCAGTGAGGGTGGTGAGGGCAGTGAGGGCTGGGCCCCTTCTGAGCAGCAGGCTGAGTCACTTCCTTAGCTCTTGCCCCTCCCCCAGTTCTCTGGCTCACCACCACCAAGTCTTGTCAGTCTTCTCAGTCGGAGGGGAGTTCAGAGGGCGAACACCATGTTGACTCATCAATCCAGCCAGGGATATAGCTGGTACTGAGGAACCATTTCATGGAAGGGCTGACTGATCCATCACTTTGTTTCATGACCAATGACTGAGCTCTGAAAGTTTGTGAAGCTTGATCGATGTCAGAGCGGTGCCCCCCACCCCCACCCCGCGGCTCTCCACGGCCTTACTGGGAGAGGGTTCAGCCCAAGGCACTGGGGCCAAGGAGCAGCACTGGCTGGTTTAGGGCAGCGAGAGTGCAGAAGACACCTGAGCCCAAGAGCATTCCACTGGGAACCCAGAGCCCCACTGAGAACCCTTGCTGGAATGGGTATAGTAAACAACAGTACTATACCCATAGTAAACAACAATAGGTATGTATCTATGATGCTTGCATCGCTTGGTTGAGTTACCTGTAAGCTTCAGTCTCTAACTGATCAGTTTCCTTGTTTCTCGTAGGAAACTGAGTCAGCATTTCAGCTTCCCATCATAAGATCGCCATCTAGCGGTTGTAAGAGCCAATTGCAAGGCGATGCGTCGTCTTTTCCCCCTGGCATTTCTGGTCCCCCAGAAAAGTAGACACAAAGAGTAACGAGATAAATATGGCAAAGTTAATTCAAGATTTGATTTCTGAGCTGGGCCTTCAAAGAAAGTGGCAAACTTAAGATTGCTGAAGAAGAACGAGATGTATTTTTTTTTTAGGTTGGAATTGAGAAGAAGGAGTTTGGGCCAAGAAGGCTGTTGTTTGGATGGCAGGCTGAGAGAGAGCTTCAGGCGCTGGAAGGAACAGGGACAGAATGAGTTCCACCAAGTTCCCCACTGGCTGGCCCAGCCAGGGGACATCTGCGCCGTCTGGGGGCCGTGTGACAACCTGGTGAAGAGTGGGAACAGTAGAGGATCTTATGAAGAAAGGGTTAAAGAACCTGAGATCTATACCTTGAAGAAGGCAAGATGTCATGATCACAGAATGGCTTGCTCAAAACATTTGAAGGGCTCTTTATTGTCCAGTCACTCAATGCAACGTCCATTGTCACATGGAAGAAAAAAAATTGATTTTTTTTCCCAATCTGGTTTCATGAAGCAGAACTATACAAATTGGCCGAAGTCAAAGGAAAATGGTTGTCAAAGCCCCAAAACAAGACAAAATAACAAACAAACAAACAAAACCTTTCAGACATTGATTGTTCCAAGTATGTGACAAGCTGCTTCTCAGAGCCGTGCCCTGCCTGGAGCTGAGGTCGTGGAAGCAGAGCCAGGGGCCAGGCCTCCCAGATCCTGGGAAGGAAGTCTCAGAGCTGTGCCAAGGGTTTTTGTGGCAGAAACTTTTAGTTGCCTATCCAACCAATGTATATTCTCCCCCCCCCCCTTTTTAATATAGAGCCCTGGTTTTATATGAGCCATCAACCTGCCTAGCCAAAGCCTGTATTTCCTAACCCCTTGAAGTTAGATGTGGTCACATATCCAAGTTTAAGACAAAGTTGTGAATGAAAGGATTTTGTGGGACTTCTGGGAAGGCTCATTAAAGACAATTGATTATCGGAGAAGTACATGCTTTTGATCCTTCCTTTTTTCTGCTGCTTGGAGTATGCAATGACTAGCACTCCAGCAGCCATCTTGGACTATGGTATGACCTTGAGGATAGAAGCTACTCTGCAGGACAGTGAAGCAGAGGGATTACAAAAAAACCAAAAACCAAAAAATAAAAAAATCCAGGTAACCTGTGATGACAGAGCTGAAGTTCACTACATATTTATTGGGAGCTTACTATGTATGCTTTCATGCACTGTCATAGCATTTGATGAACAAAACAGACAGGGTCTGCCCTTATAGATCTTACACTAGTGAGGGATCCAGGGCCGCTTGCTACATTATACAAACTCTGAGGGTAGGGAGCATTTACAGTGAACAAAATGGGGCCTTCTAAAGTTGGTCAAAGTAGTAGTTCTGATGGGAGCTTACATTTTAGTAATACCCTTATAATCTTTATTAGATAGATGAAAACATTGAAATTTAAAGATATGAAGTTATTTCCCAAGAGTACTCAAAGAGTGGTCAGAGTGGGATTCAACTCTTGTATCTGACTCCAAGTTCACTTTCTTTCTTTCTTTTTTTTTTTTTTTTGTATTTTTTCTGAAGTTGGAAATGGGGAGGCAGTCAGACAGACTCCCGCATGCGCCCGACTGGGATCCACCCGGCATGCCCACCAGGGGGCGATGCTCTGCCCATCTGGGGCGTTGCTCTGTTGCAACCAGGGCCATTCTAGTGCCTGAGGCAGAGGCCATAGAGCCATTCTCAGCGCCCGGGCCAACTTTGCTCCAATGGAGCCTTGGCTGCAGGAGGAGAAGAGAGAGACAAAGAGGAAGGAGAGGGGGAGGAGTGGAGAAGCAGATGGGCCCTTTTCCTGTGTGCCCTGGCTGGGAATCAAACCTGGGACTCCTGCACGCCAGGCCGACGCTCTACCACTGAGCCAACCAGCCAGGGCCCCAAGTTCACTTTCTTAACCACTATTTCAACTTGTTCAAGGGCAGGAGGTAAGAAAAGGGTAGGAATGGACTCAAATGCATAGAAAGGGAGCCAGGAGAATGAACTATTTCAGAAGAGAAGGGGAGGGGAAGTCTCAGGAAAGGCAGGGGTAGAGAAGTTCAAGAAGATGAAGACAGGCAATGGGATTTACAGGGTGGCCATTCTTGACCTTCCTGAGAACAATTTTACTAAGAACTTCCTGGCTTACTTTTCTTCCCTCAACTTGAGTCTTTTTAATTTTTTTCTCTCTACAATAGGTTTATAAAAATCTTTCATTTTTATATGTCTATTATTGAGATTTATGTTTAAAATAGATCCCAGCAACTGTTTGGTTATGTAATTATCTCTGTGACATCAGTAGTACATTCAGTACCAATTTCTTTTGTTGTCAATCTACCAAATGCCACCAAGAATTGCACACTGCGCAGTGTTGGCAGCTGTTTTGCAGACATTTGAGTATAGAACTGAGATGTTTTAGACACATGACTTTTGCATTCACGTCTGTGGACCTGCAAGGTGTTAGTGCACCATATGCTACTTTCTCCTCAACCGTAGAGTAATAAATAACGAGGTCGAAATCACTCCTGAGAAGTATACATTCTTGTTTCATCTGGGGGAGGGGTGGAGGTTAAGTTTCTAAAAATGTTTCCTCTTATGATTTTTGTCTTCATAATTTAAAAGAACACTGCCCTCTGGTTGTCAAGGAACTGTGGTAGGTTTTAAACCTCCCAGAAACTCTTAAGCTCTGAAAGGCATTTCCTAAAATGGTTTGAGTTGGAAAGATGGGATGGAGTGAGAGGCCAGGTAAGTCACAGGTGCATTATCTTCAAGTCTCCTCCAACCTCACCATGTCTCTACGTCGACCCTCCTCACTGACTGTCTCCCCTCTGTGTGCTGACCCTACCCAATTTTTAAAAAAAGCAAGCTCATTCCATACTTAGCATTAAGAATGAAGGCTTTTTGGCACAGCAGGAATTAACGCCATGAGTATTTCTTAGAAGACAAAGATGACAATTATTCTGAGTTTGATGGACAAGAAATAGAGCAGTGAGCATACTACCCTGTGTGCCCAGGAGCTAAAAATGAATAACTGTGGAAAGAGGTACTTGTTTTCTTCCAAAGGTCTTGAAGAAGGGCCGCAGCTGTGTGAATGTGCAGGGATGGTATCCACTGGACGTGGCCAGTGAACTAATCTCTGTCCCGAGGATGGGACCTGTGCCGGTTCCCCTCTCAGGCTGTGATCACACCCCATGATGGAAACATTTTGCCAGATCCATTTACATATATTCGCTCATTTCATTCCAAGGGATACATTTGTGGAAATAGTAGTATTTTTAGAGGAGAGGCAAAGAAGCTAAAGTTAAACAGTCTGCTTAAATGTAAACATCTGTTGTTACAGAATTTTTACCTGCATCTCTGATTTCATAGCACACGCTCTCCTCACTGGACCACACTGCCCCAAGGCACCGTGGCCTGCCCATGCATGGTGGCAGCACATGGCATGGCTGCTTGGGGCCTTTGCCACCTGGGGTTCCAGAACCCTCTTTGCTGTTTAGTTCATTAGACCGCTCAGACCTAGCTGACAAGGATTTCCATTGGAAGAGACTGTGAATGATCATCTAAACTTTATTGAACAGAGGACACTCATGGAAGAAATATCGAGGACAGACTAGATGAATAAAAAGAATAACATGCCCGGATTCCATCTTGTGCTCATGAGTATATCGTAGAACGCACTTCTGATTCTCCAATTCTGAGCTCTCTGCAAGTTCAGATCGTTGAGACCGCTTTTTCCATTGTGAAGGGGAAACAAAGGCAAAGAGGGAAGCTTCCATTGGCATCCAAATGCACACGTGCACTCAGTTTTCCAGGGCATGTCTTGGGGTCATCACAAAGTCAGGTCAACTTCTACCTTCCAGAATTTTGGGACAATGAACCAATCCCACCGACTGGCAGGTTTCCTTAGGATCTTTTAAATAACTAAAGAATAAATTATATTTGGTAACAATGTATCATTGTTTTTATTTTACACACACACACACACACACACACACACACACACACGAAAGCCAGATACATTTAAATAACTCTCAGCCACGTAGCTCCCCTCCTGAGAAATAAGTTCACAATAATACGTAGGTCTTTGTTTTGACCCTAGTCTCCATATCTGCTTTGGTTTAGGCTCAGCTGAGTTTTTGCCTTTTCCATGCACTGTGAGCTCTTGGAGGTTACTAACTATGTCTTATTCATTGTTTAAAAATTCTTCATGACACATAACTCTTGAAGTAAAAGCAGAAGCAAGTTGAATATTAAAATACTTTAAAATAGATGTTTTCACTTTAGATGTGTGGAGCCAAAGACAGGAAAGCTCGAGACTCCCTAAGACTGACTGTGACATATCCTGCGGGTATAGAAAGAGAGAGGTCACAAAGCCTGTGAAATCCATGGTCAGACTGCTTAGATTCAAACCTGCCTCTGGCGCTTATTGGCCGTGGGATTTTAGTTAAGCTGCTTAGCTTCTCTGTGCCTCGGTTTTCTCAGCTCTGAAATGGGATCACTGATGGCATTTATCATGTGTGAGGGTCAGATGAATCTCACATGGGAAGCACTCTGCCCCTTGTCCAACAAACAGTAAGAACTCCATAAATTGAAGAATCATTGTTATTATTATTAAAAATGTATGGGGAGCTCAGGGAGGAGGGACTAGGCCAGGGGTCCCCAAACTTTTTACACAGGGGGCCAGTTCACTGTCCCTCAGACCGTTGGAGGGCCGGACTATAAAAAAAACTATGAACAAATCCCTATGCACACTGCACATATCTTATTTTAAAGTAAAAAAACAAAATGGGAACAAATACAATATTTAAAATAAAGAACTAGTAAATTTAAATCAACAAACTGACCAGTATTTCAATGGGAACTATGCTCCTTTCACTGACCACCAATGAAAGAGGTGCCCCTTCAGGAAGTGCGGCGGGGGCCGGATAAATGGCCTCAGGGGGCCACATGCAGCCCGCGGGCCGTAGTTTGGGGACCCCTGGACTAGGCAAATGAATACCTAATGGTCTTTATTTCACGGCATCATCTTGGGCATATTACTTGAACTCTCTGACCCTCAGTTTCTTCATCTGGAAAATGAGGACAATATTCATGCCTACATCACGAAATAGTAAATTAAGTCAAGCAGGTAAAACACTTAGAAAAGTGCCTGGCACCTAGTAAATGTTTAGGAAATTCATTTAATTACTCAACATAGACTTATTGGCCATTTAGTACTCAGTTGTACATGCTGGGTACTGTTCTGGGTCCTGGGTGATCCTGTCTTTGCCGACATGGAGCTTACAGTCCAGGGAGGGCAGATGAGAGACAAATGAAGCTGTCACAGTGCAGGTAGTGACGGGGTGAAGGGGGACACAGGGGAGGTTGGGGCTGTGCTAGTTTACAGAGGCTGCTTACATTTGAGCAGAGACAGAAGGAAGAGAGGGCGTGAGCTGTGTGTTCACTTTGGGAAAAGGTGTTCTAGGCAGAGGCAACAGCATCTGCAAAGGTTCTAGGGTGGGACCTTGTTTAGAGTGTTCAAGATCAGGAAGCAGCAGAGGAAGTGGGAGGAGCCAGTGGAGACATCATGGAGGCCAGATCCTGTATGACCCTGAAGGCCATGCTTTGGACTTTGGGTTTGACTATGAGTGACAGGGGAAGCTACTGGAAGGTTTAGGACAGACCCATGATATAACCAGACTTAATTAAGCTTTAAAAGCATCACTTTGTGAGGACAGGATGGGTGGAATGTAGGTTGATTATTGTTTTTGTTATTATGATTATTTTGTATATCTCCCTTGTTGGAGGAAGCCAGTATCCCTCCTTCCCTTCAGGTACCTGATGTCCAGACCTAAACATGGAATTATATCATCCCCCAGAGCTGCCATGACATGGCGGAGAGAAGTATTTGGGGACTTTCTCATTTCCTTACAGTGTTGACTTTTCTTCAGAGCCTACTATAATATTACACTTAAAAATATTAATACTGTATTAAATATGAATATTGAGTCAAATTAATAATGAGTGATTTTTGTAGCAATTTTTCTATTGGCACAAATGCCCTAATGTTTCCTGCCCCGTGTTAAACCAATGGTGAGCCTTCCCCCTCGCTGCCCAGCTGGGCTGGTGAACTACACACCTCAGTGATACCATCTGTGAGGCAGGTAATGAGCCCGTGTGCCCAGAGAAGACTGTTAATCTTAAGGGACCTACCTACCTGCTCACTGCTGGGAAAGGAAGAACCTTTTACTAAAAATGCTAGATCTACCATAGAAAGAAGCCAGTTTGCTGCATAAATTAATCTGCCTTCTAGGGTGACTTGGGAAAATAATCCCAAGTAGCATTCTTAACAAACAGAAACTTTGGCAGGTCTGGCAAGACAGCAGACACCCAGCCCCGCAGCCTCTGTGACAGGAATGGGCATGTGCTTTTGTTCTCAGTCTATAAAAAGGGTAATTACTGTGGAAAGTAGTTCATTGTCTGCCCCATAAAGGCCGCTGTCAATGGGTTATAAATAAATGATGGCTCATAGTTCATTAAAAACAAGACGATTGGAGAAGTTTCAAGGGAGCCTGAGTTTTCAAGGAGAACCCTCAAAATTCAAGCAAGTTACAGCGATCAAAACAACATGAATCCCTCCCTATGTGTGGCGCTGAAGAAATCCCAAGGGGGTGTTTTCCTCCAAAGGGAGCAGGTTTTTCTGGTCCAGTCTGCTGCAGGCACATTGCTGGGTGCTGTCCTTCCTCTGCAGGAAGCCTCCTTTCACAGGTGCTGGCAGAACCCTGGACTGGGAACCAGGAGATTAAATTCAGGCCACTCCCTATAACCTTGGGCAAATTGCTTAATGTCCTTGCGCCTCAGTTTCCTCAACTACAAAATGGGTAACCACAGTACTTGACTCTCAGAGCGGTGGTCAATGCTGCTTGTTTTATTCACTCAACAAACATGGCTTTGGTTGAAGCCCTCTTGTGTACCAGGTGCCGGGTAAGGTGCTGAGGATAAAGATCTCTTTCTCTCTTGCTCAAATGAATAAAAAAAAGTCAACATCCACATTTGATAAAAATAACACTCAACAGCCTAACCAGGCAGTGGCACAATAGATAGAACATCGGACTGGGATGCAGAGGACCCAGGTTTGAGGCCCCGAGCTCACTGGCTTGAGCATGGGCTCATCTGATTTGAGCAGGGCTCACCAGCTTGAGCCCAAAGTCGCTGGCTCGAGCAAGGGATCACTTGGTCTGCTGTAGCCTCCCTGGTCAAGGCACATATGAGAAAGCAATCAATGAACAACTAAGGAGCTGCAACAAAGAATTGATGTTTCTCATCTCCCTCCCTTCCTGCCTGTCTGTCCCTCTCTCTGTCTCTCTCTGTCTCTCTCTCTCTCTCAATAGTTGGGTAAAGCATGGTGACTAGAATTAACCACACTGTATTGTATACATATTTGAAAGCTGCTAAGGGAGTTAATCCTAAATGTTTTCATCATAAGAAAAAAATGTAACTCTGAGAGGTGATTGTGATAATCATTTGACTGTTAATTCCAAGTGTAAGAGTTAAGGGCACCCATTTGGGTACAAGATCATGTGGGATCTATTCATGACTAGTCACTTACGTGCTGTGTTAACCTTGAGCAAGTTCCTCAGCTTCTCCATGCATCGATTTTCTCATCTACTCACGTGACTAAAATAATTTCTCTCTCAAGGAGTGTGGGTCAGATAAAGTGAGCTGCTGGTTGTAAAGCACCCAGGGTCATGCCCAACACACATGGCAGGCCCTGTGTTTGTTGTTGCCATTGTTCAAACGCCCCATTCTCTGTGAGCTTTACCAACACCCTGATGAAGGACTCCTCTGGTATTTCCTACAGAAATTTATATTGCAGATATTTATCTACATGCTTTTCTCCTGAGGCTGTGAATTGCGCAAGGGTAGAACTGGTCTTATTTATCACCTAGCATAGGTCTTGCATAGGTGCTCTCTGCCCGATTTATAATATAAATGTGATTTATTTAAAAATTTTTTTAATTTGTTGATTTTGAAGAGAGAGGAAGGGAGAGACAAACAGACAGAAATACTGATCTGTTCCTGTGTGTATCCTGGCCGAGGACCAAACCGGCAACCTCTTTGCAGTGGGACCATGCTCTAACCAACTGAGCTCCCCAGCCAGGGCTGTGACCTAGTTTTTATTAATTTAACAAAATATGAACTACCAAAGCAAATACATTTTTAAAATCAGCAATAATTTTTCATTGTATTGTAAAGACTGAAATCTGATTTTTTCATATGTGGAAAGAGCTTACAAGTGCAAAGTATTTTGATAACTTTGTTGGGGGTTGGGTTTTTTTTGCTATTAAAACTTTGGCACAAATTGTGAAATGTTCTTGCTGCAAATCCTATAAAATATTTAGTTTTGTAAGCACCATGAAGTTTAATCCTTGTAAAAGAAAATCCTTCCTCTGGAAATGTCAGACATAATTTATTAACTCCCTTTTCTGTGCACTGAGAGTTATACTAATGCATTTCTGATCAGGAGCGGAATTGCAGATACAATGGAGATGTGGAAATAGACTAATTCTCTTGAAAGGCAGCATTTTGAACTCACATGCAGCTCTAGTGAATGCATTGTGAGGTTTCATATGTAGGATGAGTTCAGCTCTCAGGGACATTAGCTGTTCCCTCTGCCTGAAAGCTCTCTTCCAGGAAGTCCACCTGGCTAACTCTCACTTCCTTCAAGCTGAAGGGGAGCAGAATATGTCACCCCGAAATATACTTTTGGCATAAGGAGCTGGTTATTTTTAAGAAACAGCAGACAAAGGAAAAATTCTGACAACTGAGCAGAAATCACCCTTTTGTACGACACATTTGTGAGGGCAAACTCTTGTCACTGAAGAAGGCAGTGACTTCAGTTTGCATAACAACCCATAACCCTGACTGCTGGGCTTGCCTGATCACTTCCCGTAACTGACTCCTCGCCCTCATCTTTGTCGTTAGCTGGAGATGGTATTTAAGGTGATGTCTTGGGCTGGTCCAGAGTTACTCAGTGTTCCTGGGTATCTCCCATGCATACACGTTATTAAACTTCTGGGTTTTTTTCTCCTGTTATGTCTTTTATTATATGGGATCTCAGCCAAAAACCTAGAAGGGTAAAAGGAAAATTATCTTTCCTTCCCTACCAAGCTTTTGCTCAAAGCTCACATTATTTCATCCTGCAACCCACCCCTTCCCAGGCACCCAATTCCCATTACCCTACCAAACCTCTTCATCACCTTTAATAGTCTATGTTCACCTTCTTACGTTCATTGTATATCTTACCCCACTTGAAGGCAAGCACATGAAGGCTGGGCTTTTTATTAGCTGTGTTGAATAATGTAGCCCAAATGCCTATAACAGTTCCTGGCAGTTCTGGTTTTCATTTGAATGAAGGAAAGGGAAGGGAAAGGAAAGGGAGGGGTGGGGAGGGGAGGGATCACGATTTGACCAGGATCACAGATGTTTCTCAATTTTAATCCTCCCTACTCCCCTCAGCCATGCATGGTGCTATGAAAATAGTGTGAATATCCCTAATTTATAGGAAATAGAGATTCAGAGTTTGAACAAGTTGTCCAAGGTCACACTTAAATTTCAGTAAAAGCAGAATTCAAAGTCAGTTCTGCGAGACTCCAAAGCTCCATGCTCCTTCTAGAGCACCATGCTGCCTTCTATGAGTTTAAATATTACCCAAATCATGTTTTTATTGACATGCATGTGTGTGGATGTATAATAGTTACTTCCACATGGTGTTTTAGGGAAAGCCAGAATGTGGAGTGACTTCGAAGGGGCACAAAATAACTACTTTCTGAGTGTAAATATTTTATTTTTTTCTGAGGTTTTTTATTTTTATTTTTATGGATAAGCCTGGAATTTATTCTTGTATCTATCTGCCTTATTTCAAATATTCTCTCTGCCCAATAGAAGGCCCTTTTAGCTACTGAATTATTATAACACATCTCTCCTTAATACATGTTCTTCCTACATTATTTTTCCCTTAAAAGTAATTGGCAAAGTAGCTAGAGTTAACTTCCAATAATTAAATGTGTGCGATTCTCGGGAATCACTTCAGATTTTGCAAGTGCTATGCTGTTTTCGAGAATGATGGAGATAAAACTTCTGGCTGTTTTAGACACTCGGTCTTCACAGTTTGTAGCCTCCACTGCTGGTAATTTTACTGAGCCGGCATCCCCTCCAGAGAACATCCTTTTATCTTTTAAAAACAATTATAATTATAATTAATATTGTTATTACTTTTTTAGCCACAACAGCGAGATACAATGACAGAGCCTTCAGTTCAAGTTCATCAACTTGAGATGCAGGGAGTACAGGCTGCCAGGAAGGGCTCTCTGCTGCCTTCACCAGAGCCAGGGGTGGAGAAACCTCAAGAATTGCGTGTTTGGTGGGAGCCCTACCAGAGGGAGTGCCCCCCCTAGAGCCCACACTTGTCATTTCCTCCCCTTCTGCGTCAAGAGGCATTACTAGCTACACCAGTTGCATTTAAACCCTGCACATAAGAATCACCTGGGGCTGCTTTGGAAGCTCCTGACGCCCAGGTTGTGCCCCAGATCAATTAGATCAGAGATTCTGGAGGTGGAGGGGAAGGGAAGCCACACAGTAGATAGAGTGTCGACCTGGGATGCTGAGGACCCAGGTTTGAAACCCTGCAGTCGCCGGCTTGAGCACGGGATCATAGACATGACCCACAGTTGCTGTCTTGAGCCCAAGTTTGCTGGCTTAAGCAAGGGGTCACTTACTCTGCTGTAGCCCCTCGGTCAAGAAACATATGAGAAAGCAATCAATAACAACTAAGGTGCTGCAACGAAGAATTGATGCTTCTCATCTCTCTTGCTTCCTGTCTGTCCCTCCATCTCTCTCTCCCCCCTCTCAAAACAGAAAAATCCCCCAGAAGTAATTACATAGGACTAAATGAGCTAATGAGGATGATTTTTTTAAATGACTTTTTGCTTGAAATATTGCTGGTTCTTTAATGTTTTGTTTTTTCGGATTTAAGGAACACATTTTCTCTTTTCTTGTAGGCTAACACTTCCAACAATCTGGAAAATTATACCTTTGTACAGAATTGAAACATTTATCTTTTTCTCCCCTTGTGGGCCATCCAGAATTCAGAAACTCTTGTTGGGTATTCATAGTTTCATGGAAATGTAGTTATTTGCATAAATTCAATAAGAACCTGTTCTCTAACAAGGCACAGTCAGAAACATTGGTGATAGTACCAGAGCTTTGACTGGAATGCCATATTTGAGAATGATGTGCACAGAATCAGATATGACGCAGACAGTTTGAAGGAACTCAGGTTGACTTTATGGAGCTGATATGGCCACCTTTGAAAAACCAGCCTGGCACTTCGCTTACAGGGTTCCTTACCTCAAAGGTGAGTTAGGAAAGTCACTTCCTGCCAGGGCCAGCTGCTCAGAATATTTTGCAGACCTTAAGAAAAGAGGAATTCTCCCATATCTGTAGTTATTGCAGGCAACGTCAGATGGCAAGCCCTTGTCTTGGCTTCTTAGCCTTGAAAGGCTTTTAAAATTCCAATATGAGATTCCTTATTAAAAGTCCTAGAAAAACAGACTTAGAAAAGAGCCTATATGATGAATCACTATTCCTACTGCACTTGTATAAATAATCAGGCCAAGTTTAATGAGACTAGATTTATTTTACAAACAAATTAGTCTGACTCTGATTATATCTTTGGTGGAAGAAGTAGTGATTAGAGAGAGAAAAATTGTTTCAGTAGAAAGCTATAACCCACCCTGTGGCTCTCAGATTCCATCCTGTTTATTGTCCTTGAAGTTTTGTTATCTACCTGCAAAATGGATTGAATCCTGTATTTTTCTAGTTTCCTTAACTATCCAGCTACAACTCTCCACACTAACATTCCCAATTTCTCCCACTGTTCTGACTTGGAATCACTTAGAATAAAAACTGCCCTTTTCCCAAAGCTCTGGATGATCTGATAGAAACTTCAGAGAAATGACCACAGCAGCCTGTTTTGGACAACCTCTGGATCTGTTGTTGTGTGGGCCACTCAGGAAGTTCACTGGAACACATGGTGACAGCACCAGAGATAGTCTAACTGCAAGAGATGCTTTGAGACCAACATCTACAAATATTCTCAGCTGGCTGCCCTTTCGACTCAGAGCAGTATGTAATCCGCTCCAATCACTAACTTGTGTTTTCCTTTTGTTTCCATGGAAACACTTCTCTCTCTCTCTCTCTCTCTCTCTCTCTCAAGTCAAGTGAGAGGCAGGGAGGCAGAGAGACAGACTCCGGCATGCATCTGACCGGGATCCGCCCGGCAACCCCCATCTGGGGCTACTGCTCCATTGTTTGCCAACTGAGCTATTTTAGCATCTGAGGCAGAGGCCATGGAGCCATTCTCAGCACCCAGGGCCAATTTGCTCATTTGAGCTATGGCTGTAGGAGGGGAAAAGAGAGAGCAAGAGAGAGAAGCAGGAGGGGGAGAGGTGAAGAAGCGGATGGTAGCTTCTCCTGTGTGCCCTGACCGAGAATCCAACCCAGGACACCCACACGCCGGCCCAACGCTCTACCACTGAGCCAACCGGCCAGAACCATGCTTCTTATTCTATACCTGATTGTTCACATCATGTAAAGGCTTAAGTTTGGTGAGATCCCACTGGTAACACCACCTCCTGAAATGAGACATAACTTTAAGTGAACTGACCTGTTCTTAAGATTAAGACACTGGCTCAAGGAGATAGGAAGTCACCTACCAGCTCAGCTTCTGGACTGTGAAACTTCTTCAGGAAGTTTCTTTTTTTTTTTTTTTTTTGTATTTTTCTGAAGCTGGAAACGGGGAGAGACAGTCAGACAGACTCCCGCATGTGCCCGACCGGGATCCACCCGACACGCCCACCAGGGGCGGTGATGCTCTGCCCACCAGGGGGCGTCGCTCTGCCGCGACCCGAGCCACTCTAGCGCCTGGGGCAGAGGCCAAGGAGCCATCCCCAGCGCCTGGGCCATCTTTGCTCCAATGGAGCCTTGGCTGCGGGAGGGGAAGAGAGAGACAGAGAGGAAGGAGGGAGTGGGGGTGGAGAAGCAAATGGGCACTTCTCCCATGTGCCCTGGCCGGGAATCGAACCCGGGTCCCCCGCATGCCAGGCCAACGCTCTACCGCTGAGCCAACCGGCCAGGGCCTCTTCAGGAAGTTTCAAAGGCAAGAAAGGAAGGAAGGCAGAATATGCCACCCCAAAATATGCCTTTTTGGCATAAGGATTATTTTGAGTGGATTCTTTTGAAAAACAGCGGACACAAGACAAGCTCTGAACACTGAATAGCTAGCTACCCTGTTGTAGGGAAATTTATGAGCATAAAGCAAATCTCAATTTGTAAGGGTGTCTCCCTCTCTGTACCAGAAAAAGACAGATGATGAAATCACAAAAACACCTTTAGAAATAAAGAAGGCACTGACTTAAATTGGCATAACAAACCTTAGTCTTGTTTAGTTTTCCTGGTCACTCCCTGTAATTGGCCTCCTAAACCCTGTCTTTGGTTTAGCTGAAGTTGGTATTAAAGCCTGAATTCTAAGCCATATCTTTGAGTTACTCATTTTCTCCTGGGGTATCTGCCATGAATACGTGAGGTATCCAGGTCAATAAACTTCTGTTTGCTTTTCTCTTGTGAATTTGTCTTTTGTCATAGGAGCGCCAGCTGAGAACTTCGTAGGGCAAAAGGAAACTTATTTTTTTCCTCCCTTAAGAATCTCCATCCTTGTCTACTTTTCCTTTCTCCTTCTAGGCTACAAAATAGCCAGAATTCAGAATGCCTAGCTTCCAATGTGCTCCAGTCTCTGCTCACAAATTCTCTGATTGATTTCTGGTTGATTTCCTAGCATTTTCTAATTATTAATACATAAGAGTTCTCTATATTCCATAACATTCATAAGTACTTCCCATTGCATTTTGTACAACAAAGTTCCTCCTACATGCATAAATTCTATTCTCTCTTTATGTATATATATTTGGTCTGCCTATGTCTTCTCAGTTTTAAAGATAGGTAACTGGTCTATTCATCACCATTTGTTTCATATCCCTTTTAGAATTGCAAAGAACTCTTAACACATGACTCTATTCAGACTCCTGCACCAAGAGACTTGACATTGTTTTTGGCAGCCTAAGGTCAGCGTTGCTGGGATGAACCAGCCTTTTTGAGTTTCTGTTTAAAAAGCTCAGGGCTGGCAAAAGAAGGTCCTGTTTTTTCTAGCCACTACCTGATAATAGGTCCCTGATTTCCCTGTCGTAAAGTCATAGAGCACTTACTAAAAAGGGATGACAATTGTGAGTCCTCCAACTCAGGAGTGTCTTCTTCGGGGGCCTGAAAGCCACCAGGAAAGGTAGGGCCCCTGTTTCCCATGTCTGTGGGAGGGCAGAATCCTAACTTTGGTCATCGCTAGTGGGGAAACCACATTTATACTTATCTACCCTTTGTCATTTTTCACCTCTCCTTCAATTTAAGCCTCAACTCTCTCTATCTTAACTCCCTAGTTCTCCCTTTAAGACTCCCAGGCTTTCTGCATGAATCAGAATGTAACTGAGTTATTTCTCCTACTGTCGTAGTTTCTGAATAAAATCTGCTTTCACCACTTGAATGTCCAACTCTGTCTTTGACACCCTAGCGGTGGCTCTATTCCATAAGGATTTGACCACTCTATAGTGGAATGTGAGACTAGAGTGGAAGGCCAATTTGGATTATAGAGTGTGAGGGTCTGTGCAGCATACATTCATTCATTCGTTATGTTCGAGACACTGTAGTGAGTGAAGGCTCTTACAGAGTCACATGACTTACAGAAGCTGCACAAAGGGGAAGATTTATGACTCCTAGAAACAAACTGCTCACACTGTGGCACTTTGTCCAGACATTGTTATGCTTGGTGGGATTGGGGGAAATTGGCCAGGCCAATATATTTAATTGCAAGGGTGTTGAATGGCATTAGAAAATTTAATATATTCTTTTAATTTTGATGAAGGGTTATCAAATCTCCCTCTCAATGATTTCATGAAATAGATAATAAATGAGAAGTAATTTTTTTGTACCTGGTTTCTTGCTTTACAGTTTCACAAAATTTGGGGGTTGGTTTACTATCTGCTGTTTAATGTTGTTTTGAAAATAAACTTAAGGCATTGGCCGGTTGGCTCAGCTGTAGAGTGTTGGCCTTGTGTGTAGAAGTTTCCAGGTTGGATTCCCGGTCAGGGCACAAAAGAGAAGTGACTATCTGCTTTCTCCCCCCTCCCCCTTCTCTATTTCTCTTTCTCTCTCTTTCTTCTCCTTCTGCAGCCATGGCTCAAGTGGTTCGAGCAAGTTGGCCCCAGGTGCTGAGGATGGCTCTATGGCCTCACCTCAGGCACTAAAATAGCTTGGTTGCCGAGCAATGGAGCAGTGGCCCCAGATGGGTAGAGCATTGCCCTGGAGGGGGCTTGCTGGGTGGATCCTAGTCAGGGCGCACGTATGAGTCTATCTCTGCCTCCCGGCTCTCACTTAAAAGAAAAAAAGACTTAAGAGAATCCCATTGCAACCTTGCAGAATGAATGTCGCAGTTGTTTTCCTTACTCCTTTGCCCAAATATCAAGTCATGAGAATCTCAGCCTTGCAATTGTATACCAATATTACACGAGATGCTGATTATCTGCATTTGATTCACTAAGTGTGTTGTCTGTCTACTCCTTTCTCACCTAAAGGTTACATTTACATAAAAGATAGTTAAGGATAACACTTTATCATTAAAGCAGCTTGTGCCCTGACCATTGAAATTACAAGCTGTAATAGAGGGGACTAATGGCAGACCTCTTGGTGATTCTCAATACCAGCTTTTGCACTGTCTTAAAAGTCATCATCATTAGCCCTGGCCGGTTGGCTCAGCGGTAGAGCGTCGGCCTGGCGTGTGGGGGACCCGGGTTCGATTCCCGGCCAGGGCATGTAGGAAAAGTGCCCATTTGCTTCTCCATCCCCCCTCCTTCTTCTCTGTCTCTCTCTTCCCCTCCTGCAGCCAAGGCTCCATTGGAGCAAAGATGGCCTGGGCGCTGGGGATGGCTCCTTGGCCTCTGCCTCAGGCGCTAGAGTGGCTCTGGTTGCGGCAGAGCGACGCCCCAGAGGGGCAGAGCATCGCCCCCTGGTGGGCAGAGCATCGCCCCTGGTGGGCGTGCCGGGTGGATCCCGGTCGGGCGCATGCGGGAGTCTGTCTGACTGTCTCTCCCTGTTTCCAGCTTCAGAAAAATACAAAAAAAAAAAAAAAGTCATCATTATTATGTAGCTATAAAATTCTAACGTCTCAATGATTGCATATGGCAAGCCTCTGCGTCCATGCCTTCTGTCTTTCCACCCTTTCTAATGCCCTCCTAGGTAAGGGCAAGAGATGAAAGAATTATACTAACCTTTGTGCAGTTCCCAAACCAAACTGTGCATCAGGATCACTGGAAGAGTTTATATACCCGTATTCAGACACACACACTCACAGAGAGACAAATTCTATAAATCGAAGTTGCGGTCCAGGAATTTCTGTTTACAGCTTCCTAGGTGCTTTTGACTGGACAAAAATAGTCAAGCAAGTTATGCAGCAACTGTTGAATTACAATACCCAAATAATTGGCTGGTCCAAAGGTAGTGAGTTATCTTAATTGATTGTTCACAATACCCAAATAATATCCCAGAATTCAAGCATCCTAAAAAGATAAGGTAGTTTTTTTTATTTTTTCAGCTAGACTTTTTTTTTTTTTAGAGAGTAAAAAAAGAGCAGAATTTTATTGGTTGTTCATTGAAAATGTTAGCTGTGATTAGTTACATAATCCTACATTAACCTGTAAATTAAAATTCCTTGGTGCAATTTGATGTCAGCTAGACTCTTGCTACACACTGTTCTTCCTTCTCAAGGGCCATGTTAGGGTACAAACCCTCTCTGCACCCCTCGCCCATGTCACTCCACCATTGCCAACTATGACACCAGGAGATAGGAATGCAGTGTGTGTGTGTGTGTGTGTGTGTGTGTGTGTGTGTGTGTGTGACTATTCCCTCAGTAGAAGGAACCAACATTTTAGCAAGATTTTATGTCTGATTTTGAGTTTTTCTTAGTTTGAGTTCCCCTAAAATAAACTCTAAGTCAAAGACTTAGATGCACATGAGGGAGTGGGGAAAGGGGGACCGAAGAGGGAGAAAAGCCAGTGAGGGGTGTGCCATCGTGCAGGTGACCACCGCAGGAGACTGGCACCCGGCTGGGGAATTCACTGTAGCCTTTTGTCCAAGGAGGCGGGAGAAGGTGCAGCACGCTAACAGGTGTACAAGGCAGTAGATGGCTTCATTGACTAGGACAGGTTCCAAGTGCCCTGGATTGAGTGAAATCGACCTTCCAGATTCTTCCACCTTCCTTTTCTCTATTCACCCACATGGTATCCTGGGTCCTCACAGCTGCTTTCCCAAGGCAGTGGCCGGTCTCCAAGATTGTGGCTTTTCATTTTTTACAGCGTGTTCCTCTCACATTTGCCCACACCCATAACCAAAATCACTTAGCATCCAGGGAGGATTGTAATTGGATAAAGTAATGCATAATTCAAGTTTAATCGTCTGTCCTTTAAAAACCCATTTCTGATCTAATTACAGGAAAGAGAGTCAAACTAAGAATTCACAGCAAGTTAGGGACTTAGGTTGTGAAAATTGTCACAAGCAAGAAGGTTAATCTGTCATTTTAGCAATTTGATGCAAATTAGGAATGCTGGTTCAAAGAACAGAAAATTAAGCATCATAAATGAATCAGGTGGAAAGGAAATGATCTCTAATTGGAAACAGACTAGTGTAGGGTTTTTCCACAAATTCAAGTCATGTGATGCCTGCCTACCTCTTTCCAGTGGGGAGGCAAACTGATTATTTTAGCTAAGACACAGGGCATAGATCAGAGAGCAGAAACCATCGCAATCAGCAGTTCTCTAAGGCAAGGTCGGTGTAATTAGTCTGGGAGCAGGGACTTCTTCAAATTCTATTCCTTTCTTTTGGGTTCTTCTGAATTCAAATACACTTCCTATTTGTGTACTTCCAAGAAAGATTTATGCTCCCAATGAGATAGAGAACCATGAATCTAGATGAACTTGAGTAGCACATGAGTCCTAAATATTTAATCCAGTGTGCAAACAAGGCAGAAGTTGCAAAAGTGGTGAAAGAACAGAGAAGCCCCATCGTGTACTTTGGAAAGGTACCCATCAGGTACCTCGGGATGTCTCCCACGGTTTAGTCCAGCAAGGCATTTCTCTAGACTTCATCTCCAAGTTGATAAAGTTCATGGTGAGCAGGTCAATCTGGAAACTGTCTATACATTTCATTCAGAGTAGATTCTGTAGAGTGACTTGTGAGAAATGACACCTCTACACAGGTGGACACTCTTTCCAAGTTTGGAGACATTCTGGATTTGGGTAAATTCTCTGGGGTTGATCTCTCTTACTGACATCAGCAGCATGTTACCAGACTGAGAAAACTCTTTATTTGGATAACATTGGTTTGTAATATGGTTCAAACCTGTTATTTCCATTGCTGGCTTAGAGAAGTCATTAGGTTTCTCACCAGATGATGAATTTTTATAACTTGATTTACATTTAGGAATTTAAGGTTCCTGATTAAGGGTGATGTATTTGCAAATCCAAATTATTGCATATTTCTACTAACTATACTAGTCATATTATATGCTTAGAAAGTATTGCTTTGGCTGGTTATGTTAATTGCTATAATTTTCTTCTGTCACTTTGAATCAATTTCTTCTTTGAGGAAACAAACTGTTACAAATCACTATTCTGCATTACAGTTTTGCAGTAAATTACAGTATATTGAACTAAAGTGTTTCAGTTATACGAGTGGTCCCCAACCTTTTTTGAGCCACGGACCGGTTTAATGTCAGAAAATATTTTCATGGACCGGCCTTTAGGGTGGGATGGATAAATGTATCACGTGACCGAGACAAGTGTCAAGAGTGAGTCTTAGATGGATGTAACAGAGGGAATCTGGTCATTTTAAAAAAATAAAACATCATTCAGACTTAAATATAAATAAAACAGAAATAATGTAAGTTATTTATTCTTTCTCTGTGGACTGATACCAAATGGCCCACGGACCAGTACTGGTCTATGGCCCGGGGGTTGGGGACCACTGAGTTATACCATAGACTGGAGAAAATTATGAAAATTTACTATCATACTAAAATGGCTCAATGTTCATTGTCTTTTATAAACATTGAACTTAAAACAAGTAGCAATACTGAGTGAATTTTGTTTCTATTTGTAAACACAATCAATTCTATTCATCTATATTTTTTTCAGTCTGTATGAAGCCCATTGTTTCTTTTGTGACAGTTGGGTAAATCTAAATATTATTATCCTGGCCTTTGTTTTAAATTAAACACGCTCAATAAATATTTATGAAGTGCCTACAATTGCTAAGTACTGCAGGAAACACAAAGGAAATGAATGTAATCTTTGTCCTTAAATATTTACGTTTACAAGGAGTTATAAAGATTCAGGTTCAGGGTTCACTTTCTAGATATTTCCACATATGTTCTTATTTGTGTCCCCCAGTAAATAACCTTTTAGGTTAGGGAAACTACTTTTGATAGGTACTTAAGGTACATAATAAAGTAGATATAGAAGAGATGTGAGATTCATGGTTAGCTTGACTTACCAGAAAAATTACTTTCATATTTAATGTCAGTCTGCCTCCTTGTAGTTCCCATGCATAGGATGTAGTTACATACACCAAAGAATATGTCTATTTCTACTTTCTCAGGATATATGAGAATTAGTTCTACTGGCAGTCAAATCATATTATTAACTCGAATTCATAATCAACTACAAATGTTAAAATTTTTTTCATGATTACTGTTGTTAAACACACCTACCCACTTACGTTTTGGCAAAGTTAGCTTTTCAACCCAAATATATTTTACATACACTCCTGTGAAGTTGGATCCTGGTAGGCTTAGTCTGTTGTTCTAGTGCACTGTGGTTCTCTCGGATCCTGGCTCAGTCACATTATGGACCCCATTCCAGTTGTAGGTCATATACATCTGAGTCATCATGCCCCGGATGTCATTGTCTACGTCTTTAGAATAAACTTTGAATGAGTTTGGTAACACGATGTTAGAAACCTTTTCCCACTTATTACAAACCCACCCAAGCATAGTATCACCCTGTGTTCATAAGGATATCATGAGAATCTTTATATCAGGGGTTGGGAACCTATGGCTCACGAGCCAGATATGGCTCTTTTGATGGCTGCATCTGGCTCGCAGACAAATCTTTAATAAAAAAAATAATGTTAAAAATATAAAACATTCTCATGGATTATAATCCATTCATTTTCTACCGCTCATGTTCATGGTTGCGGGTGGCTGGAGCCAATCACTGCTGTCCTCCGGGACACCACCAAATTTTTATTGGATAATGCATAACATACATGGGTCGTTGTATGGCTCTCACGAAATTACATTTTAAAATATGTGATGTTCATGGCTCTCTCAGCCAAAAAGTTTCCTGACCCCTGCTTTATATAATGTCTTGCTAAAAATCCAAATAATGACCTATGAATGATCTTCTCTTTACCTATTTACACAGTTTACATTTAAAAGTACTATTATTTTCATTAATTTTTTTCCCCATTTATTTGAGGGGTGAGGGGGGAGGAAGAGAATGAGGGGAGGAGAGAGAAAGAGAGAGAGAGAGAGAGAGAGAGAGAAGCATCAACTTGTTGTTCCACTTAGTTCTTCCATTTAGTTGTATATTCATTGCTCCTCATTTGTGCCGTTACTGGGGGTCAAACCTGTGACCTTGGTGTACCAGGAGGACACTTTATCCACTGAGCCACCTGGTCAAGGCCTTATTTGCATTTTATTGAATATAAAATTGCTTTATAAAATATTTAAGTCTTTTATACATATTCAAGAAATCCAGCAGTCTAGTAAATTTGTAAAAAGAATGAGTGAAACATACTCTAAGAAGTTTACTTTTTGTTACAGAATTAAACTATCTAGTAGTTTTCTTAAAGTAGAAACAGGAGTAATGTTTTCGACTGATAGTTTTTTGCCTCTAAGGGGGCAATAGCAAGGTTGCTAGAAGGAAGTCCCCATTGGCATCGAAACATTGGCTGGACAATAAACCATTTTCCTGAATGTAATGAACGTGAATGAGAAATCCAAACCTGTCAGTGAACTTTATTCCAAATTTGGATTTAAGCAATTGATATATTTTATTTTAAAAAATCAAAGACCAGTCATCTCACTTTTTTTTTTGAAATTCAAACTAGGATTAACTAAGAATAGATTAGACAGTTAAAAGGAGATTTATAGGTACCCATAGGTTTTCAGCAATGTGGGAATTTAGATAACCTAAAATAACTGAATTTTAGAATACTTTTTTTAAAGTGGCAAATGAGCCAGAAATAAGAGTTAAAAGGAGCAGAGCAATACTTTAAACTTTTAAGCTCATGATTTGAAGATTCTTTCCTTTGAGGAAATAATTTTAATATTGATTAATTTTAATTTAGGAAAGTAAAATGAAAATGATTTGTAGAATAAAAAAGAATAGCACATGTGACAATGTAAACTTGCTCTCAACTAAAAATGGAAAGGAAGACACTGGCTGGTTGGTTCAATGGTAGAGCGTTGGCCCGGCATGTGGATGTCCCAGGTTTGATTCCAGGTCAGGGCACACAGAAGTGACCATCTGCTTCTCCACCTCTCCCCCTCTCCTTCTCTCTCTCTCTCTCTCTCTCCCTCCCTCTGTGTCCCACTCTATCTCTCTCTCTCTCCCCTTCCCATAGTCATGGCTCGATTGGTTCAAGTGCATCAGCCCAGTGCTGAGGATGGCTCTATGGAGCCTCTGCCTCAGGCACTAAAAATAGCTCAGTTGCAAGCATGTCCCCAGATGGGCAGGGCATTGGCCCCAGATAGGGGTTGCTGAGTGGATCAGGTAGGGATACATGCAGGAGTCTATTTCTTTATCTCCCCTTCTCTCACTTGGGAAAGAAGGGGGAAAAGTGGAAAAGAAAACCAGATGACTTTCAAGACCTTTTTCAGCTCTAAAAATGCAGATTTAGTGATGGAGCAAATGGGCAAGATACACAGAATGGTGATCTCACCCCTGGATCTTTCTATTTGAACATATGTGTGCACATCTGACAAGTTGCAGGGCAATTTGACAAGTACTCAATTTAAAAGATCCCCATCAATAACATAGAAAAGAGTTAACATCTATAAAACATAATTCAAATAAGCACATGTAAAAATTTAACCAGGCTGAGTAACTGCTGCAAACTTAACTAGAAAGGTCAGTTTTGAGGTGTGTTTTCAGGCTGTGGGAAAGTGGGAACCAACAAAAAAAAGAGTAGGGAGACATTTCAAAAATAGGTGCATTTTGGCCCTGGCCAGTTGTCTCAGTGGTAGACCATCAGCCCAGCATGTGGAAGTGCAGGTATGATTTCTGGTCAGGGCACACAGAAGTAACCATCTGCTTCTCCACCCCTCCTCCTTGTGTGTGTGTGTGTCTCTCTCTTCCTCTCCTGCAGCCATGGCTCAAATGGTTTGAGCAAGTTGGCCCCAGGTGTTGAAGATGGCTCCATGGCCTCACCTCAGGCACTGAAATAGCTCAGTTGCTGAGCAATGGAGCAACAGCCCCAGATGAGCAGAGCATCACTCTGTAGGGGGCTTGCCAGGTGGATCCTGGTCAAGGCGCATGCGGGAGGCTGTCTCTCTGCCTCCCCATCTCTAAGTAAAAGGAAAAAAATATAGATGTGTTTCAGTCTCAAAAATTAGAACTAAAAAATGGAAGAAAATATGAGACCTACATGGGTCTTAGTGTCTTCATAAGACAAAAATGCTAAATTATCTAGCAATCTTATTTCTTTAAGAAATATATATTTTTGGAGAACTTGCTCTGTGTTAGGCACTGTACTGAGAATACAGTGTTGAATAAAACAGAAAATGGGTGCTCCTTAGGGAGCATAATCTAGTGAGGGTGATAAGCATTAAACTAGTAATTATACCAAGAAAGTATAATTATAAATCATGAGGAGCATCATCAAGGAAATTTATAGGGTCTTAGGAGAGAATTTGCCAAGGGACCTAATTTAGATTGGGGAACCAAAGAAGGTTTCTTTGAGGAAATGACACTTCAGTTGTTCCCTGCAGGGTGAGTTGAAGTTAAAGACACAAGAGAAAGAGCGTTTCAGGCAGAGAGAACAACATGCACAGATGCTGGGGCAGCGAGAGCTTCCCATGTGGGAAGCCTAAGGAAGCTCACTGTGATTAGCAGAGAGAAGAAGAAGGAAATGGGACAATGTCAGAGAGACAGCCCAGGGTGTGACCACACTGGGCTTAGGGCAACCCTAGGATTGTGATCTCACCTAAGATAGCTTAAGTAAAATGGAAGGAGTCAAAGGTTTGTAATCAGAGGAGCATGACTATGTACATTTCACAAAGAGCACTCTAAGACTATGGATAGAATGACCAGGAGGAGGGCAAAGGGGACATGGGAGAACCAGTTACAAGGATGTCCCAGTAGGTGAAGATCAGAGGTGATGGGACCTTGGTCCAGTGGTCTTCCAACATTGTCATCTCATGTATCCTCCAAATTATTAGAAAAACGGTGTGTCCCCTCATCTGTTTTTACAATAACATTTATATTTTCCATCATGTTTAACAAAGGATATAGTTTTTGTTGTGTTGTAAATATTAACAGCTTAAAATAAGATTGTTACATCTCTATTTAAAATGAATTCAATGAGAATCTAAAAACTGTAGTGATTTGATATTTACCATGATCCATTTCAAAATACCAGGAACAAACTGTTCTTATATATCATTCCTTTTCTCATTTCATTCCAAATTCCCCACAAAATTCTGATATTATTATACATAAGAATCTTTTAGGGATTAATCTATTATATGTCTCTAAACAAAAGTATGCATGTAAATTACTGAAAGCCTCTAACTTCAATGTGGAATTGAGTAATTACAATCATTACTAGTACATGATCCATCAAAACAACCAAGTCTAATAGACTTTTATAGTTATTAAACAAAATAAAATTGTTTTAGAGATCATCTTTTAATGATATAAACAGACTACTCTTTTTCAAATACTTCATGTCTTCATGAGTAAATATGATTTATATGAGTTATTGATAGAAGAAGATAGGGTTTAGCAACAATTCTTGGCTTATTTTTCATTTTTTGTAGATGAAAGAAGTGATAAATAGGTTCATATGAATACAAGAGACAAGAAAGAAAGGAGCTTTATTGTTGTAGTTCTTTGAACCCCCAAGTTGCGTGCAAAAAATCCAAATATAAATTTATCATATAAATTATTTTTTATAGTTTATCAGGTAATAATTCTTTACTCTTCCTTTAATTTTTGGAAAGCCAAGAATTGGAAAAGATTGATTAATAATCCTATGGGCCCTAACATTTTGATTTATAACCCTATGAACCCTAATATTTGCAGGGGTGGGACAAGAGAACCAAAGAAGGCCCAATATCACAGATTTAACTTTAAAAATATACAGTTGATTCTCGCTCTTTCCAGTAATTATGTCACCATGGAGGCTGATTTAGGAAATACTGAACTATTGTTCTTTAGGGAAATACAGGGTTAAGTTCCCGTGAGCCTATTTTCATAATATTTTCATCAACTGGTTAATATATACCCTCATCTTATGTGTGCTTCTGTTCAAAAATACCTTAGTTAATAGGTATTTTGATTCATTGACAGTGAACCCATAGCTAAGAGAACTATCACCAATGCCTTACAGAGCTTATCTAACACCCTCTGCCCATCGGGGAGCCGTAGGCAGAGGACGGAGGTCTAGCGTGGTGCTGATTACCAGGTCATGAGAACCATTCATTTACTTAATTTTACAGAAGTCTTTCTGCCAAAAAAAATCATCTAAATTTTAATCAAATAACTTAATTATAATTTTTTTTTCAAGAAACAAGCACCTTATTTAAACCAACATTCTCAGAAAGGGTTAGGAAAATAGAAATATTAAAAAAAATTTAGTACAACTTTAAAATTGCCAATACAATGTTAAAGACTTGTTATTTTCATGTCTTTCAATATTTTTTGAAAATCATGGATCTGTGGATTCATGAATTTATGGGAAGTTCACTGAATTTATGGGAAATGTTTGCTGGGTAATTAGCATTGCCAGACCAATTAGCTAAATCAAACTGACTTTAGAACATGAAATCTCAATTTAAATAAATCTATTACAAAGCATTTCAAAAATTATTACAGAAGGTGCTAGGAAAGAAATCATGAATGCATTTATAAAATGGATTAATAAAACCAATCAAATCCAGATTAAATAATGTAGATACAACATTCATTTAAATAAGTTATACAAGAATAAATCTATACACCATTTCTCATTACTTCAATTGTGATTACACAAAATAATATGTAGTTAAAATATAAATTATTTATGAAGGAAGGGGTATGATTAAAATCATGATAATTATTTGGTATTGGAAACCTGTCATTGGCTTTTTCTATAAAGTAAGAATCGTGGAGTCTACTTCAGAAATAACTCAATGTCTTTTCCATCATGATCAAAAATATCTGTGTATTTAATGAAAGAAAGCTATATGAAGCTAAAAAAAATCTTTTTGGTCCAGCATCTAGAAAATAATTTTTGATAGTAGACCAAATATTATATATCATGAAATGAAATACAACAAAGATTGAATAAAATTAAAATATATAGTTCATAATATAATTAGATAAAATGTTTTAACTTATTATATAAGTTAAAGAATAAAAATTTTAAAAACTTACCTAACTTTTAGTCCTCAGGTTTTAACCAGTGTGTTTTGAAGAATTTGGTGCTTACATTGAAAAGAATTAGTGTCACTAACCTTCAGCGTGTGAAGGTGTTTTGATTTCTAGCTAATGAAATCTGGTAGGACTGAGAATGATGGACAGCTGAAAAATATTGCTTATTTTTAATACAGGGGAAAAAAGCCCTATGTAGTCATTGATAGTTTTTACTGATTCTCTCTTTGTTTTGATTCATTTGACTCTCCATTAAGAGCCAAGAATTCTTTGGCACTAGCTGGTGTAGGGCAGAGATAAACCCATTAAAAAAAAGGTTCTCATCAACCTACTGTTCACACTGTACAGTAGTCTGATTTTTGAAAACATCCCAATGGCTGTCATTTCTAGCATCACATTTCACTCTTAACAGGAGTAGAGAGAGAAAAATGGGAAGCTCTACAACCTGTTTATAGGTACTTTCATTCATCTATTGGTCCAGCTCATCCCAATATTTTTTCCATTGTTAAAAGGGGCGCCTCATCCCAATATTTTTTCCATTGGCTCTTTGGTGTTCTCATAAGATTTTACACCTGGAGGACCGCTAGTGGGATTCCAGGTGGGAGAGAGCTTGTCTTTCTCCTGTAAAATGGGGATAGGGAGACTTTAAAAGAGAGGTTAGGAATGGCCAGTCTTCATGGTGTTAGCAAAGGGCTATGTATGAAGATCTGGCTCTATAAATGAATTCCATTAAAACCATCTTTACCTTCATGGTTCTAGGTATTTTCCCATAAGCACTTTTAGGGTAAACGTCTTGGCCACAAACATTTGCATGGCATAACTAATTGGTGGGAAGACCATTTTGCCATACAAGTTAAAGAACTGGTTGATATTTGGTTTCATTTCATCTCTCCATTGACAAAGTTCTCGCAGTACTCCTATTTTAATTCATATAAATCTTAACCATCGGAGACAAGATGGCGCTGGAGTAGGCGGACGTACCAGCATCTACCTCCCAGAACCAAAGTGGATTACAAACTAATTTTATGAACTATCATCTGGAAAAACCAACTTTGGACTAAACTAAAAGGACTCTTCAACCAAGGAACACTGAAGAAGACACACTGAGACTGGTAGGAAAAGCGGAAAAGCAGAGAGGGCTGCCCAGCTCCTTGGAGCGAACGGCAGCAGGGAGAGACTCGCGTGGCAGGAAGTGAGTTTAGCAGAGGGGAAAGGGTCCTGAGCCCCAGGAACAAAGCCCCAGCATGCAGCCCCAGAGCCCAGAAGAGGCGTAAGGACAGTATTTAGCTGGAAACAAGTCAGGATATACTGTTTGTGAGAGAGTCTGATTTCTCAGACCCAGGATCCTTCTTAAAGGGGCTGCGCAGAACATCTCTCTCAAAAACAATCACCTGGGGCTCCTGGGGACGGGGGGAGAAAGGAGAGGACCACAGTAACAGGAAGAGAGTGTAATCTAGGAGGCATAGGGAGAAACATTTTGGGAGATAGCCACCCTAACCCCTGGGACGAGTCACTCCCCAAAGCTGAAGTGAATATTTCCCCTGGAAACAGCAATACCAGCAAAGGGAAGCAGGAGAGCAGCCAAACAAGCTCCCCCGCGGCATTCAGAGCAGAGTTGCATGGAAGGAGGGAGCTTTCGGGTCTACAGTAGTGAGTCTTAGGGTCTGAGCTACAACGCCCCCACCCACAGAGCTGAGGGCGCACCAGAGAGCGGGGGGCAGCGGGAGACAAAAGCGCGGTTCTGCTGACAGGGGCGGAAGCCGGCTAGCCACCACTGGGCTCAGGTGTGAGCTCAATCTTGCCCGGCTGGGGAGAAGGGGGCATGCAAAAGCGGTCAAGCTCAGCTGCCGGCAGCCTGTAATCCAGCCTCCGGGAGAAGGGTGGGAACCCCGGAAAGGGTGGAAACCAGCCCCAGAGCAAGGGCAGAGGAGCACAGCCCTGCCCCGCCCATGCAACCCAGGCTTGCGGTCTGACTTGGTAGCCAGCTCCTCTCGCGGGGGTGGAGCCAAAAGCCCAGAAGAGGTGGAGTTACGCTATGGAGCTAAGCTTGGGCACGCAGTCCTGCCCGGTGGTAGAGACAAGGCTATCAGCGGTTTCTTGAGTGGGATCCTCCTGCAAGGGCAGGGCGAAAGCTCGGAAACAGGCGGAGACCGCAGCTGAGCAAAGGTCCTCGCCAGTGCCCTCAGGACCGAGCATAATGTCACAAATGGGGACGGGGCAAAGGCCAAGGCCACCAACCCTTGTGCACCCGAGCACATGATCACAGCCACTCCCGTGAAGAGAAAATGCGGAGGCAGAGAAATACAACACAAATAAACCAAGAGAAATCCCCAGAAAAGGACCTAAGTGAATCAGATATAACCAAATTACCAGATGCAGAGTTTAAAATAACGATTGTTAGGATGCTCAAAGATATTAGAACAACCATAGATGGCCATTACGAAAACCTAAATAAAGAGATAACAAATATAAAAAAGGACATTGAAATAATAAAAAAGAATCAGACAGAAATGACAAATACAATATCTGAAATAAAGAATACAATGGAAGGAATTAAAAGCAGGATGGATGAAGCAGAGAACTGAATCAGTGAGTTAGAGGACACAATAAATAAAGGCATGGAAGCAGAGCAGAAAAAAGAAAAGAGACTCAAAAAGTCTGAGGAAACTCTAAGAGAGCTCTGTGACAACATGAAGAGAAATAACATCTGCATCATAGGGGTTCCTGAAGAAGAAGAGAAAGAACAAGGGATAGAGACTTTGTTCAACCATATTATAGTGGAAAACTTCCCCCAATTAAGGCAGGAAAACATTTCACATGTTCAGGAAGCACAGAGAATGCCATTAAGGAGAAACCCAAAGAAACCAACACCAAGACACATCATAATTAAATTACCAAAGCTAAATGATAAAGAGAAAATATTAAAAGCTGCTAGAGAAAAAAAGACTATCACCTACAAAGGAGCCCCCAAAAGGATGACTTCTGACTTCTCAACAGAAACACTTGAGGCCAGAAGGGAATGGCAAGAAATATTCAAAGTAATGCAGAACAAGAACCTACAACCAAGACTACTTTATCCAGCAAGGCTATCATTTAAAATTGAAGGAGAAATAAAAAGCTTTACAGACAAAAAAAAACTCAAGGATTTCACTGCAACCAAACCAAGGCTGCAAGAAATGCTAAGGGACCTGTTGTAAACAGATCAAAGGAAAAAAAGAATATAGCAAAAGAGAAAAACAGTTTTAAAGAAAAAAAATGGCAATAAACAATTACATATCAGTAATAACCTTAAATGTTAATGGATTAAATGATCTGATCAAGAGACATAGGGTAGCTGCGTGGATAAGAAAACAGGACCCATACATATGCTGTCTACAAGAGACACACCTTAAATCAAAAGATGCACACAGACTGAAGATAAAAGGATGGAAAAAAATATTTCACGCAAATGGAAATGAAAAAAAAGCTGGGGTAGCAATACTTATATCAGACAAAATGGACCTTAAAACAAAGACTATAGTTAGAGATAAAGAAGGTCACTACATAATGATAAAGGGAGCAATCCAAAAGGAAGATATAACCGTTATAAATATCTACGCACCTAAATATATAAAGCAGACTTTGATGGACTTAAAGGGCGAGATCAACAGCAATACTATAATAGTAGGGGATTTCAATACCCCATTAACATCATTAGGTAGATCCTCAAGAAAGAAAATTAACAAAGAAACAGCAGACTTAAAGGACATATTAGATCAACTCGATTTAATAGATATCTTCAGAACCTTTCACCCTAAAGCAGCAGAATATACATTCTTTTCAAGCGCTCATGGTACATTCTCTAGAATAGACCACATGTTAGGGCACAAAAGCGGGATCAACAAATTTAAGAAGATTGAAATCATATTGAGCACTTTCTCTGATCACAATGGCATTAAACTAGAAATCAACCAACCACAATAGAAAAATTGAAAAACATTCAAACACTTGGAAACTAAATAGCATGTTATTAAACAATGAATGGGTTAACATTGAGATCAAAGAAGAAATTTAAAAATTCCTAGAAACAAACGATAATGAGCATACATCAACTCAAAATTTATGGGACACAGCAAAAGCAGTCCTGAGAGGGAAGTTTATAGCATTACAGGCATACCTCAAGAAGCTAGAAAAAGCTCAAATAAACAACTTAACCCTGCATCTAAAAGAACTAGAAAAAGAACAGCAAGTAAATCCCAGAGCTAGTAGAAGGAAGGAAATAATAAAGATCAGAGCAGAAATAAATGACATAGAGGCTAAAGAAACAATACAGAGGATCAATGAAACCAGGAGCTGGTTCTTTGAAAAGGTAAACAAGATCGATGAACCTTTAACGAGACTCACCAAGAAAAAAAGAGAGAGGACTCAAATAAATAAAATTAGAAACGAGAGTGGAGAAATAACAACTGACACAACAGAAATACAAAATATTGTAAGAAAATACTATGAAGAACTGTATGCCAAAAAACTAGACAACCTAGATGAAATGGACAAATTCCTTGAATCATATAATCTTCCAAAAATCAATCTGGAAGAATCAGAAAACCTAAACAGACCAATTACAACAAATGAGATTGAAACAGCTATCAAAAAACTCCCAAAAAAGAAAAGTCCTGGGCCTGATGGCTTCACAAGTGAATTCTACCAAATATTCAAAGAAGAACTAACTCCTATCCTTCTCAAGCTATTTCAAAAAATTCAAGAGGAAGGAAGACTTCCAAACTCCTTTTATGAGGCAAGCATAATTCTGATTCCAAAACCAGGCAAAGACAACACAAAAAAAGAAAATTATAGGCCAATATCCCTGATGAACTTAGATGCAAAAATCTTCAACAAAATATTAGCAAACCGGATCCAGCAATATATGGAAAAAATCATACACCATGATCAAGTAGGATTTATTCTTGGGAGGCAAGGCTGGTACAATATTTGCAAATCAATCCATGTGATTCATCACATAAACAAAAGGAAGGAGAAAAACCACATGATAATTTCAATAGATGCAGAAAAAGCATTTGATAAAATCCAGCACCCATTCATGATCAAAACTCTCAGCAAAGTGGGAATACAGGGAGCATACCTCAACATGATAAAAGCCATCTATAACAAACCCACAGCCAACATCATACTCAATGGGAAAAAATTAAAAGCAATCCCCTTAATATCAGGAACAAGGCAGGGCTGTCCCATTTCACCACTCTTATTCAACATAGTTCTGGAAGTCCTAGCCACAGCAATCAGACAAGAAAAAGAAATAAAAGGCATCCAAATTGGAAAAGAAGAAGTAAAACTATCATTATTTGCAGATGACATGATATTGTATATAGAAAACCCTAAAGTCTCAGTCAAAAAACTACTAGACCTGATAAATGAATTTGGCAAGGTGGCAGGATATAAAATCAATACTCAGAAATCAGAGGCATTTTTATACACTAATAATGAACTGTCAAAAAGAGAAATCAAGGAATCAATCCCCTTTACCATTGCAACCAAAAAAGTAAAGTACCTAGGAATAAATCTAACCAAGGATTAAAGACTTGTACTCGGAAAATTATAAAACATTGATAAAAGAAATTAGGGAAGATACGAATAAGTGGAGGCATATATTGTGCTCATGGTTAGGAAGAATAAACATCAATAAAATGTCTATATTACCCAAAGCAATTTATAAATTCAATGCAATACCGATTAAAATACCAATGACTTACTTCAAAGACATAGAACACATATTCCAAAAATTTATATGGAACCAAAAAAGAACACGAATAGCCTCAGCAATCTTGAAAAGGAAGAAAAAAGCGGGAGGTATCACACTTCCAGATATCAAGTTATATTATAAGGCCATTGTACTCAAAACAGCATGGTACTGGCATAAGAACAGGCACATAGATCAATGGAACAGAACAGAGAACCCAGAAATAAACCCACAGCTCTATGGACAACTGATATTTGACAAAGGAGGTAAGACAATACAATGGAGTAAAGACAGCCTCTTCAACAAATGGTGTTGGGAAAACTGGACAGCTACCTGCAAAAAAATGAAACTAGACCACCAACTTACACCACTCACAAAAATAAACTCAAAATGGATAAAAGACTTGAATGTAAGCCGTGAAACCATAAGCATCTTAGAAGAAAACATAGGCAGTAAGCTCTCTGACATCTCTTGCAGCAATATATTTGCTGATTTGTCTCCACAGGCAAGTGAAATAAAAGACAGGATAAACAAATGGGACTTTATGAAACTAAAAAGCTTCTGCACAGCTAAAGACAATAAGAACAGAATAAAAAGACAAACTACACAATGGAAGAATATATTTGACATTGCGTCTGATAAGGGGTTAATAACCAAAATTTATAAAGAACTTGTAAAACTTAATACCAGGAAGACAAACAATCCAATCCAAAAATGGGCAAAAGAAATGAATAGACACTTCTCCAAAAAGGACACACAGATGGCCAACAGGCATATGAAAAAATGTTCAACATCACTGATGATTAGAGAAATGCAAATTAAAACCACAATGAGATATCACCTCACACCAGTCAGAATGGCGCTCATCAATAAAACAACACAGAATAAGTGCTGGCGAGGATGTGGAGAAAAGGGAACCCTCCTGCACTGCTGGTGGGAATGCAGACTGGTGCAGCCACTGTGGAAAACAGTATGGAGAGTCTTCAAGAAATTAAAAATCGAACTGCCTTTTGACCCAGCTATCCCACTGTTAGGAATATACCCCAAGAACACCATAGCACTGTTTGAAAAGAAGAAATGCACCCCCATGTTTATGGCAGCATTGTTTACAATAGCAAAGATTTGGAAACAGCCCAAGTGTCCATCAGAGGACGAGTGGATTAAAAAGCTTTGGTATATATATACTATGGAATACTACTCAGCCATAAGAAATGATGACATAGGATCTTTTACAACAACATGGATGGGCCTTGATAACATTATACTGAGTGAAAGAAGTAAATCAGAAAAAACTAAGAACTATATGATTCCATACATAGGTGGGACATAAAGATGAGACTCAGAAACATGAACAACAGTGTTGGGGTTACAAGGTGGGGGGAGGAGAGGAAGGGGGTTAGGGGAGGGGAGGGGCACAAAGATCATGGCTTTTCAGCATTTGCCATATTCCCCCCTTAATCTATAGACAGACAGCAAATATTTACATATGGTGTTCCCACTATAAAGACTGCTGTCTTAGGGACAAACGCTGATAAACTATTTCAGCAGTTCCTCCTTCTTCAAAGACTTATATGTCAACATAGAGCTCCATGTTTCATAGGACATACTCAAGCTCACTCCATGCTCCCTGGAGCTTTAGCACAAGGGAATCTCCCCCCCCCCCTTTTTTTTAGTATTTTTTCTTTTATTTATTTATTTTTTGTATTTTTCTGAGGATGGAGATGGGGAGGCAGTCAGACAGACTCCTGCATGCGCCTGACTGGGATCCACCTGGCATGCCTACCAGGGGAAAATGCTCTGCCCATCTGGGGTGTTGCTCTGTTGCAACCGGAGCCATTCTAGCGACTGGGGCGGAGGCCATGGGGCCATCCTTAGTGCCCAGGGTGGCTTTGCTCCGGTGGAGCCTTGGCTGCGGGCGGGAGGAGAGAGACGAAGAGGAGGGAGAGGGGGAGGGGTGGAGAGGTAGATGGGCGCTTCTCCTGTATGCTCTGGCCAGGAATTGAACCCGGGAATCCTGCACACCAGGCCAATGACTCCGACGGGTCTACCATATCATGCTTTTTACTTAAAAAAAAAAAAAAAAAATTACATTTCTTTTGAATGCTGATGAACAGGAGACACCAAATCTTTTTCACCTGCAAACTACTACCTTCTTTATTAGATCTAGCTAATAACACTGTTTTGTCTTTTTCCAAATAGCTCCAGATATATGGAAAAGATTTATATAGGCAGATGGGGATCCTCAAACCCCTCAGCGAGATCTTCTGAGAATGGCTTTTAAGATACCTAGAGGCAGAAAAAGCCCAATAGAGATCAGGGGAACTACCAGCTTTTAGGATACACCCTTAAAGGCTCCAACGCCCCAAAGTGGTCTCATAGGATGCCATCTGGGTCCTGCTTCAATAGTGGAAAGGAAGGTCATTGAGCTAAAGCCTGCCAGGCTTACACGCCTCTGCTGTGAGGAAACAGGGACACTGGAAGGTGGGCTTCCCCCTCGCTCCTCTAAGGGAGGGTTCAGTCTCTCCCAGCCCTGCTCCAGCCACCTATGACCTAACCTTGCCCAGAAAGCTGGGGTTTGCCACTGAAGGCTGAAGGTGCCCAGAGCCGTCGGCCCCATCTACGACACTGTGGACGAGCCTAGGGTATTTCTTCCAAGAAGCAGGTAAACTGATCTCATTTGCACAAGGGCCACTTAACTATGTTTTGCCTGAATAGTCAGGTTTTTTATTCTTCCCTCAAAGATCTTTGTTGTGGGTGTTGATAGTCCTATTTTCTGCTGCTTTGCTTAATATATAGTGTTTCCTTTATCCCTCCTACCTCAATGCCCCACTCATATTTCAGGCAGGGACCTACTCCTAATTTAGAGCTCTCTTTCCTCCTTTTGCCAACTTGTATTATGAATTTACCTTTGCCACCCAGCTTAGTGTATCCCAAGGTTCTCTTTACCACGCCACAGTCACAGAGCTCCAGGGAAAAACAACCTGGTCTCAACTCTCCAGGCAGAGGAGAACAGAAGCTCCATATCCATGCATGCTGCAAATGGCTTTTTTCAGTCTACCTGAATCATTACCAGCTAGAAGCAGCGGTCATTGGGACTTGGACATGAGCTGCAAAGTATAGAATGGTGCCAACAATTCCAGTGCCATGCAGACTTTTCCTGTGGGGAACTTTCCTGGACTCCTGCCAGTCCCTGTGACAGCTCCTAACAGACTGAACTGTGGTTGGGTTGCATTTTTCAGGGATTTGGCATGGTGATGGGGCCAACTTGGACTTGGTGAACATGTTAAGGACACTACTCTTTTATGGATTCTTGCTGTATTGGCCAAGAGTTTGCTTAAAGGCTTTTAATCACTGTAAAAAAAAATAGAGGACTGGATGAAGAAGATGGGGCACATATACACCATGGTATACTATTCATCTAGGAGAAATGATGACATCGGATCATTTACAGCGGAATGGTGGAGGCTTGGTAGCATTGTGCGGGGTGAAATAAGCGAATCAGAAAAAAACAGGAACTGCAGGATTCCATACATTGGTGGGACATAAAAGCGAGACTAAGAGACATGGACAGGAGTGTGGTGGTTACGGGGGGTGGGGGGAGAGAAGGAGGGAGAGGGGGAGGGGGTGGGGTACAGAGAGAACTGGATGGAGGGTGGTGGAGGACGACCTCTCTTCAGATGATGGGTATGCAACAGAACTAAATGACAAGATAACCTGGAAATGTTTTCTTTGAATGTATGTGCCCTGATTTATTGATGTCACCCCATTAAAATAAAAATTTATTTATTAAAAAAAAAATCTTAACCATCATAGTGATTTACACTGTGATGAGTAGATATGCTGATCTGAAAATAGTGAATGATAACTATCTATATTAACTTGATGGAAAATACAGTGGTAAAACTTATTGGGCCAGGTTGCATACTACACTAGAAAATGATCACATATCAGTTTGCAGAGCCTTCAGTAATATTGTATCCCTTGCATACAATCACGTGCATAGAGCTTTGCAATGTCTGTCAACAGACAATATGCAAATATGAATCAACGAGTTAAAAAAAAGTAAACTACAGTGAAAAAAAGACTTGGAAGACAAGTACAGCATAATGGCCTTATGGCAAATTAGTTCTGCAGTGAATATGCTTGCAAGCCAAGATGTTATTGCAAAGATGCTGGGGGCAAAAATACTGGACATGTACCCTCACACCCCTGAGAGTCTGTGTTTCTTCCAGGGATACTGTACCCTGGTTGGAAGATCATCGTTTTGCTCACACTGTAGAGCTGGAGTAAAGTTACAGACTAAATGTGGTTTGTGGGTAGAATCCACAGGACTTAGTAATAAACTGAACTGGGGTAGGAAGTAAGGGGGAGGGAAGGGCCACAGATGATACTGAGGGTCGGTGCTGTTTGTTGAGAGGAGCAAGACTGAGGAGAACATGGCCTCCTGGTCTGTCTTCCTGGCTACTATTTCTTTTTGTTTTAGACAGTTTGTTGGCTGATATTTTATTGAGTTATGCCTCAACTTCTGGCGAATTTTATCAAATAGAGATGATTATTGTTACATAAGGTAATATTATTTCCAAAATAATATTCCCTTTTACTAGTCAATACTCAAACCCTCATAACAAACAGCTTTCCAAAGACTCAAATTCATACTCAAATTTTACGGCATCATGATGATTATATATCCATGGTTATTAATATCAGGAGTGGGAAGTTTGTGGTTTTTTACAACTTTTTTAAAAACGTTTGTTAGTAGACTCCAACAAATGTCTATATTGTTTCTTTTGTGTGGCCCCAACCAAGAAATACAAGGCAAAGGACCCAGGCATCTAGTGTGCCCAGCTCAGTGCCTGGCACATAATGCTAAATAAATAGTTGTTGAGCAAGTGAAAATAGAACATTCACTTATTAAATTTTTATATTTAAAAAGAAAAGAGGTATTTTCACATTTATACATATGTATATATTAAATTACTCCTCAGGTTTTCTATATCTCATAGATCCATTTTATTACGTTTTCAGATATCTCTTACTAATAACTGAGGCTTGTAAGTGACCACAGGTGTGAAAATCTTAAACGTTAAGTGACTTCTTTCAAGGGTTCCCAGAATCACGTGTTCTGCAGTCCCTCATCCTCCCACCCATAGGCATGCGTGGGTAGGCATGCAGGCGGTAGATGAGTTAGCCTGGGTCTTTAACTTGTGCAATATACTGTACCAGCTCTGTCATTAGTACACATTTCTGGGCCATACTGTGCTCACCCCCGCTTCCAAGGCACAGCCAGTATCACCACGCACTTGTCACAATGACCTTCTGTGGCCTTGGCTGGAATCTGAAAGGAGACACCTGCCTCCTCCTCAATTTCGGGCTTGATCCTGGCCCCGCCCACCTCCACCCCCCAGCGTTCTTAGCCCGGCCTTGCGGCCCACCCCCACTCCCGGCCCCCCCCTGCGGCGGCGCGGACCTCGGGCGGGCGTTGCGTTGCTGGTCGTGCGCAGGGCAGCCAGGGAGGTGGGGCTGTTACATCGAGGACAGGTCGTGCCTCTGCTGTCCCTCGGTGTCGTCCTCACCTGGAGCTCTCCGCTGCTGGGTCCCAGGAAGGGTCACAGCGCTGTAGGTAAGGGTATAGGGGACCCTCTTTGACACCTGTCGTTCGAGTCTGTCTGCCCTGCGACGCGAAGGGTGAGGGCTCAGAGGGACAGGGTCCAGAGGGAGGGCCTGGGTTTGGCCTGGGGGGTCTGAGTGGAAATGGAGGACCCTGTCACTTCCCAGCTTGGGTAGGATGCCTCCAAACCTCACATTTAGTAATCGGGCAGCGGGAATTCGTGAAATGCCTACCGTCCACCGAGCATGACTCAGACAACTGTCCCTGCCCTCAAGAGGCTTCCCTTCTTGTCCCTTCCTACTGCAGGGGTAGCGTTTTTTATTTTTTAGAAATTAAATTTAATGGGGTGACATTGATCAATAAGAGAGTACATAGGTTTCAGGTAAACATCTTTCTAGCACTGAACTGTTGATTGTGTTGTGTGCCCATCACCCAGTCAAATCATTTTCCATCACCATATATTTGTCCCTCTTTACTCCCCTCCCCATAACCACCTCACTTTTGTCTATGTCCATGAGTCTCAGTTTGATATCCCACCAAGTGTGAACTCGCAGAGTTCTTAGCTTTTTCTTATTGTAGTGTTCTCAAGGTCCATCCATGTTGTAAACAACAGTATATCATCTGTTTCTTCTGTCTGAATAGTATTTCATAGCATGTATGTACCACATCTTCTTTATCCAGTACTCTATGGAGGGACACTTTGGTTGTTTCTATGTCTCGGCCGCTGTGATAATGCTGCAATGAATTTATGGACATTGGTTAATAAACCTATATAGGTTTCAGGTGTATATTATCTGTGTATTATATTGTGAGTTCCTCACTCTTAAGTCATCTTCTCATCTCAGGCCAGGTGAGCTCTCTTTTAAATTAATGAGAGTTTGGTATGTCCCCCCCCCCCCCAATCATAAATGGGTAATGAACTCTTTAAAACACTGCTGCTATTTATTATGTAATACACACATGCACATATGTGTGTACTAACACAAGTATAACTGAGTATATATGTGATTAAATGTAGATAGCTATAACTTCTAAGTTAATATATAGAATTGCATTAATAACATTCATAGATAATGTGCCTGCATTCATGGGATAAGCTATCTATAGATATATATTTCACATCTATATATCAACATACATTAATGGATTTGATTTGCTAGTATTTAAGATATTTGCATTTATGTTGTCTATAATTTTTTTTGGTGCATGTATTCTTGTCTGATTTGGGAATCGTTTTAGTTTCAAGGAATGAATTCGATAACTTTTTTCTGAGTTTGTGGAGGGATTTTCTGTTCTTTCCATGTGTGATAACGCTCACCTGTGCTTTATTGGAGTAAGTGAGTCTTTTGAGAACTTCCTTTTTCCCTTCATCAGCTTTTAGTTATATTGATTTTGATTACTGTTCGTTTTCTATTAACTTTTCCTCCTTTGAACTTGTTCATTTTCTAGCTTCTTTACTGAACACATTTTTTTTTCATCTTTAGAATACTAAATTCATTTAATACTCTTCTCTTTTTAATTTCTAAGTTCTAAGAACCACTGTAGCTGCGTCCAAGTTTGAATATGTGCTATTTTAATTGTTGAGTGGTTCTAGCTAAAGAGTAATTTCCATTTTTCTTTGTAACCCATAGTTTTTACTTCATTCTATATTTAAATAAGTTTAATGCTCTTACTGTTATTTTCCTTATTAGCATGTTTTTGCCTTCATCTTTGTTTTGGTTGGATTTATTATCACGTATGTTTTACAAAAAAGTTTAATGGGTGATATTGTTCCTGAATTTTGTGTGTTTGAAAATGTTATCTTCAGACTTGCCTGGGACTTGGCTCTGTATAAAATTCTTAAGCTACTCTTTTTCCCCCAGGGAAATGAATGTTGCTGTGGAGAAGTGTGAGGTTAACTTAGTATTTTTCACTTGTCCCGTAGGAAAAAAAAGAATAACTCATTTAATTTTTTTTACACTGTTTGATTAGTAGTGCAATTAAACCACTTTCCTTTGGTTTATTGGCTGTTTGGTGGTAACGGCGGGCACAAAACATGAGCCATTCCAAAGTTGAAGCAGGGATTTGGGTTGGCACAGCCTCTGTGGGAAGGGCTGGCAAATGACCGGCCATGGCTTACATTTGGGCTCCCACTTGATTTTGTCATGGTCCACAGCTGAATGGTTTTGGCAAAGGCATTGGATGATGGGTAACATTAATTTTGAATCCCAATCAAGGATGTTATCCCCCTCAAAAGCATTCTATTTTTCCCATGAATAGGCCTTTTAAAAAATGATACTCGATTATTCTTATGATATATTGAATTTCTTCAGTGAAACATTTGTGAGAATATGTTGGCCCTGGCCGGTTGGCTCAGCGGTAGAGCGTCGGCCTGGCGTGCGGGGGACCCGGGTTCGATTCCCGGCCAGGGCACATAGGAGAAGCGCCCATTTGCTTCTCCACCCCCACCCCTCCTTCCTCTCTGTCTCTCTCTTCCCCTCCCGCAGCCGAGGCTCCATTGGAGTGGAGATGGCCTGGGCGCTGGGGTTGGCTCCTTGGCCTCTGCCCCAGGCACTAGAGTGGCTCTGGTCGCAACAGAGCGACACCCTGGAGGGGCAGAGCATCGCCCCCTGGTGGGCAGAGCGTCGCCTCCTGGTGGGCGTGCGGGTGGATCCCCGTCGGTCGCATGCGGGAGTCTGTCTCTCCCCGTTTCCAGCTTCGGGGGAAAAAAAATATGTTTTCTCTTTTGTCATATAAGTACATACATAATATTTTTTATTTCTTCCTCTAGCCCACAAGCATAAAATATTTCCCCTTGGACCTTTTCTCAGAAATACTCTGCTGATCTCCACTCCATTGCAGATCCAGAATGGATTTGATTCAGGGCTGCTTTTCAGTCCGGTAGGATTCTTCCTTACATCTGTCTCTCCATCTTCCCCTGAGTATTTCCCCAAGTTCTGTCCTTCAGTTCTTGGCTGCAGTGAGTGGTCCTTCTGTGGCCACTCTTGGTACTGTTTGGGTTCCGACTGGAACTCTTTCTGCACCCCAAGTCTCCTCACTAGGTAGCCTGTCCCACGCGGATACTGGAGTTGTCTGTTTCATGCCAGATGTAGAGATTTCTATCACTTCTAGTGAGGACTCCTTTGTCCCTGGCCCGATTCGGTCTGTCTGATTTGATTTGTCTGAAGTTTGTTTGCTTGCCAGTTGAAGCTCTTTCTATCTCAGTGTTTATTCTAGGCTAGCATCTTGGCTTCAGTTCTTAGTTAGGGTTTACTTCCGTGCACTGCCTCATCTTTATCTGGACACTTTCTGTATCTTGTTAGATTTCCCTCTGTAGTCATAAAGAGACCCTCTCCTCTTTATATTATCCCCTTTTGTTCTGTTCTAGCTGAGGAATGCTGTTAAGATAGGGCATTCCTTTAGTGTGCAGTGAATGGTGGACAGAATTCATCAGCTCAGATTATCTGTTCTGTCTACTTCCCTCAATTCTTTGGGATGATTTCCCCTGAAAAGATTATCATTATCTTTAGGACAGTAAATCAGAATTGTATTTACATAAACTCATCAACCTTAGAAGGAACACAATTGCTTAAGAAAGGGAGTTAGGCTACCTGGAGACTGCCCCGGGAAGCATAGCTAGCAGAGTGAAGAGTCTGAAAATTATAGGGTGTGTGAGACACACTTGAAGGTAGCAGGGGCATTAAATTAAGCCTCCCGAGAACTTGGAGATTCTATGTGCAGGCTTTTAAAAATTTTTTATTTTTTTAATTGAACTTGTTAGAGTGACACTGGTGTGTGTGTGTGTGTGTATATATATATATATATATATAAAATATTATATAATATATATAATTATATATATAATATATACAGTTTTGAGTAGCTATGAAATTATCTTTTATATTAAAAAATATCTTTTACAACCTAGTAATTCATTTTATTCAGAAAAGAAAAAATATGGCAACATATAGACCCATTGATTCAACATCAAGAAATCGAAACATGAACAGGAAGAAAAACAATACAAGACCAAGGTAAAAAATGATATAATGAGGTTAAAATGTCAGCAGTATATGGCTAGTGGTGAGTCCGCCTGATGGTGAAAAATGCCAGGTGTCATGTGAGGTTGGTGAGGGTTCTGGAGTTCAGAAAACGTTACTTTCTTTGGGAGTGGGACCTAATAGAGGGACCATGGCTGCTTTCTCCTTCCCTCAGACCAACCATGAATATGCCACACAAGTGACAGAGGTTGATGGATATGAGAATTTAACCAACAATCGAGAACTCCCACAAAGGCAAAAGGTGGTTAGTTCCGGGAATGGATTGTGGGTCAGAGATGGCGGTGCAGAACAGACGGAGAAATTAGAAGTCAGTTACAAGAGGTTAAGTAGAAAGCCCATACATTGGGGATGAAACATAATATCTGAAAAACAAACATACTTTTATGGATTACTCATGGGGGAAAGGCGAGAGCTCCGAAAGGAAATTAGAAAAAGAAATTAGAAAAAAAAACCTTAGAATTTACATATCATGTTTACTGGTCAAATGTTAAAAACATTTCAATCAGAAAAGTGACAAGGACGCTTGCTATTGTCATTGTATTCAACATCCTAGGTCCCTAGGGCAGTAAGAAAAGAAAAAGGGGGAGGGAGGCAAAAAGAAATGAAAACTGTAAGTCTTGAAAAAGTAGAGACCAACTATTACCATTCATAGATGAAGTGATTATCTAGAAAGAAAGAATTTGCACCATTTTATAATTTGTAAGTGAATTTAGCACAGCTGCTAGACTAAAATCAGTATCTGTAAGCGAACCTCATTTCTGGAGTCTGGCAATGGATTGGAAATGTAATTAAATAATAACTCCTATTTGTAATAGTCAGGAAAAATAAAATGCCTAGAAAGAATTCTTTTTAGAACGATGTGTTTAACTTTTATGGAGAAAATTATAAAATTTAAATAAGAGCATAACAGAATTTATATAGAAAAGCAAAGGGCCAAGAATTTGTAAGCACTCTTTAAGGAAAAGAACATTTAGGGATCTTCACTTATAGCTATCAAAACTATAGTAATTAAAACAGTGTGATACAGAAACAAGGATAGACAAATAAAAATAAAGAACCAGTAATAGATAACTGGACATTTTGAGTGATGGCAGACTTGGTGTGACAGGCCAGTGAGGACAAAGATGAGCATTTAGCAACAGAGCTGTAACAACTGTATATCCTTATGGGAAGAGGAAGGGTTAGAAATCAAATCTGCCCATCATATCATATTCAGAACTCAAGGATTTAAAGACTTATGTCTGACTTATAAGACCTGTGAAAGGCAAAACTTTAAAACTGTTAGGGAAAGTAACTACCCTGAAGTGAGGACATACTTTCTAAACAAGACATTAACAACACACATCATATAGGCAAAGACAGATAAGTAAGCGTGTATTACAGTTAAGCACTTATGTTTATCAAGACATCCTCAAGAAATGGAGAAGTACAAACCTCAAGATATTTTCACACATAAAACGACAAAAGATTACTATGCAAAATGTGAAGAGAACTCTTAAACATTGTTAAAAAACAACAACAGTAAATCAGTGCAAAAAAAAAGAACAAAGAACAAAGTATATGGATAGACATTTCAATGAAGGGAAAACTGTTCAAGGTATTTATAAACAAATGAGACTCCCAAAGTGTTCAAAAAGAAAGGGCTTAAGAATGCCTAATAACACTGTCACCAAACAAGTTCAAAGAAGTTGTGCTTGCCTTTGAAGAGAATTATTAGCTTCTTCATGTACTATTTAATATACCAAGGTATATTTTTTTCCCCATGGGGAAGTATATTTACAGAACCTTGAACTTCCTCTGCTTTCTAAAAATAGGCTCTATGGCATAAGTCAGTTGTCCATGTTGATTTTGGATTCTGTTCTTATGACAAGGTTTTCCCAGCATTTACAACGTAGATAGTTGGCTAATGTATTGTGAGAAGATTTTGGTTTTAACTGTGATATGGGATATTGGTGGTTGTGTTTTTTTTTGTTGTTGTTTGTTCTTTTTAATTGAGTGTGGGAGGCAGTGAGACAGACTCCTACAAGCTTGGTGACTGGGATCCACCTGGCAACCCCCCCACCCCTTCTGGGGCTATTGCTTTGTTGCTGCAACCAAGCTATTTTAGCCCCTGAGGCAAGGCCATGGAGCCATTTTCAGTGCCCCAGGCCAACTTTCTTGAACCATTTGAGCCATGGCTGTGGGAGGGGGAGTGAGAGAGAGAGAAAAGGGAGAGGGGTGGAGAAGCAGATGGTTGCTTCTCCTGTGTGCCCTGATCGGGATTCGAACCCAGGACTTCCATACGCCAGGCTGACACTTTACCACCCAGCCAACCAGCCAGGGCCATGTTGGTAGTTGCTTTTGTTACTGTGTTTATAAAGATGGGTAATGGATGAGTATTGAATGCCAGAAAACTGTATTCTGCCCTTACTCTGCCTCTTAGTTGAGTAACATTTCTTCATCTTTTAAAATTAGATGAGGATTCTTAAGTTCCTTCCAGCTTTAAAATTTTAATATCAGTTAAGCCTATTTAGCATTTAACTAGACTCTCCAGGTTTCAGATCTGCTTATCAAAGTGCCTACCAAACATTGCTTGAAGGATAGTATATTGTAAAGTACAGAATAAGATTTAAACTTTAAGTTATAATGTTAACCACAGCAGTTTATTTTCTTTGTCATATTAGGCTTTTAAAATGTGAAGAGCCAAATTATGAATGTGTCACACCATCAGAGAGCCAACCAGCTAAAACGACAGAAAAGGAAACCTTGAAACCTAAAACATTTTCTGTACCCATGACGTCAGAAAAGCCAGAAGTTTATCGGGATAATTACTATCCAGGCATGTTGATTTTTCTTTTCTGGAGATGAAAAATGAGTTGCATAGCATCAAATCAATCTAACAAGTGACATAGATTGAAACAGTAGAGTCTACTTTCAAAATACAAGGTTTGGTACTTTACTAATTTCATTGGTCATAGCAATTAGCAACATTTTTTAATATAAACACGCTCTTTTAAAGGAAACATAATTTAAATATGATCATAATATTAGAAATGACAACAGTGATGTCACTGCTACCACCAGAATATCTGACATTCCTGGAGCAATTTACAGTTCATATCACTTTCTCTAGTGCCCCCCTTTTCTTCCCTGAGGTAAAGACCCTAATAGTGGGTCAGCATCCTCCTAAGTCCCCAGTGCCCTCGGGGGCCCTGCTCTGTTGCTCTTGTCTACCAGGATCCTGATTACTCCTCCACAAAACCCCGTTCTTTTAGTCTTTCTTCCTTCTCCCAAATTCTGCCACTTTCAATATTGACGGTATTTTTCATTCCATAAAACGCACCTGACCATAAGACATACCTAGAGTTTTAAGGAGAAAAATAAGAAAAAAATATTCTGAACCAAATGGTATGTTAAAATAATTTAATAAAATACCGTATTTTTTGCTCCGTAAGACGTGCGAGCATTTTCCCCTCCACTTTGGGGGGAAAAAGTGAGTCTTATGGAGCGAAAAATACGGTAATTCTTTTCAACCACATCTTCCTTTTAGGCACAGCTCTTTTGTGTCCTCCCTTTAATAACGGTTTTCTTGGGTCTCCATTCTTGTCTTTACTTCATCCTAGATCAGCCTCTCTGTTACCAATAACTTCACCTCCATTGTCCCATTTCTCTCCTCTGCACCCAGATTGGCAGACCTTTAGCTCTAATCGGCTTTGCTGTCAGTTTTCTCTGCTTTAAACTTGGCTTGGTAAGCCTTTCTGCAGAAAACGTGCACAATTGCATCGATCGGTTCTTTTTCCTAATTCACGGTCTCCAGCATCAGTGGGGCTCAGTGCTGCCTGGTGTCATTTTCTGTCTTTTTCTACTTTTCCCTCCCATTCATCATAACATCTGTTTAAACTGTCAGTTTAACTATTAACCTCTCTTACTTGACTATGCCTCTTATTTTATAAAAATAAAAAATGAACAATAAAGGTGATCAAATGGAAACATCTAAATTCCAGCTCCCCTGCCCCATCTGCAATACATTCTTGTCTCGGGCAGCTCCCCCTCTCCTTTCAGCTAAATTCCACTGGCTCAGCTCTAGAGCTCTGCCTCTGCCGTATCCGTAGGAACTTGGGGTCCACCTCTTCTCTTTCATCTTCCTTTCCACCATGTGACCCAGCAATTCAACTTTTTGATATTTAGCCAAAGGAGACAAAAACTCTAACTTGAAAAGATATATTACACCTCCATGTTCATTGAAGCATTATTTGCAAGACATGGAAACAACCTACATATCCATCAGTGGATGAAAGGATAAAGAAATTGTGGTGAACCTGAACAGGTGGTGGCACAGTAGATGAAGCATCGGACTGGGACGGAGAACAGCCAGGTTCAAAACCCCAAGGCCATCGGCTTGAGCATGGGATCATAGACATGGTCACTGGCTTGAAGCCCAAGGTTGCTGGCTTGAGCGTAGCCCCACGGTCAAGGCACATATGAAAAAGCAATCAATGAACAACTAAGGTGCTGCAACAAAGAATTGATGCTTCTTATCTCTCTCCCTTCCTGTCTGCCCCTATCTCTCTCTCTCTGTCTCTATCACAAAAAAAGAAAATAAAAAGAAATTGTGTGTATATACATATATATTGCAATACATATATATGTATGTATACCACAGTAGATATACACCCATATATGTATGCATGTATACACACACAATGGAATATTATTCAGCCATGTGAAAGAGGGAAATCTTACCATTGCCAATAATGTGAATGGACCTAGAGGGCATTATGCTAAGTGAAATAAGTCAGAAAGAAACAAATACTGTATGATAAATACTCACTTACGTGGAAAATGTTGGCCAGGGCTGGTATATAGAATTACCATGGTATTATGGCTCATGCTGGCTATTGTTAGTAATGGTTTTATTTTCAGAGTACCTTCAAGAAAATAGAACTCAGCAAGGTGTTGCCCCAGAACCAGTTCCCTGGCAGGAGAAAGAGAAAACAAAGGGAGAAAATTATCAAACTCACACTTGTCTAAAAGCCAAGGGAAAAAGGCTTGTATCATATGATAGAACAGGTATGTGGTATTACGAACCCAGCTTGTTTAAAAGACCCTATTCTTTTTCAAATTATTCTGTGGTTTTGTGTGCTTATATTGAACAATGATTTTAGAAGAAACCTTACTGCATTTTGTGTTTGGTGGCTTAACCAATTGTTTACAATCTTTTTGAAAGCCTAAAATATCAGATTAAAAAATTGACAAACTATTCAATGTCTATGTTCTTAATTAAGACAAATATGAAGGTTATGGCTATAGAACTAGAAATAAGATAAATTTTGATGGTTGTCCTTTCTGTAGAGCTTTATATCATTATATTTAATAATTTTGTGTCTTTGGCATAGAGTTTAAATCCCCAAATAACATGTTTAAACAGATTTTCTTCCACTCACATTTCCAGTTTGTACTTTCTCTATACCTGAAGTTCTTACTTGTATTAATACATATTTTTAAGTTTTCTAGGAAAAAAGGAAGCTTTTTTGTTTTTTGCTGAAGTACCAAATCAGGATAGTGGTTGGTCCTGTGGGAATTAGGGTTTCAAAGCAGACTTTTTGGGCTGGTTATAGGGTGCATTAATATTTGAAAATTCGTTGAGCTATGTACCTACGAATGATATGTGTATTTCATTCATACACATATGTTTATATGCTTTGCATAATACTTTAATGAAATTTTAAAATATACACATTCATGACATTTTCTTATATCCTTTTGTAGCCTGCTGTTTTGAGATTCATGCCTTTGGAATTTACTCTTATAGAATGATTTTTTTTTTCTAGGAAGTTCTCTTTTCCCTTTTCACTCACCTACAGCCTTATATTAAGGTCCATTTTTGTGAGTCTTCTATATAGCTCTCCAGGAGGACCCTAGTCTGCAGTGACTGACCTCTTTCCTTAGAATGAACAAACCATTTAACATCAGGATTATTCTTTTAATCGTTTTCATATAGTACATTATGAGGACACATTCACAGACTAAAATAATATCCTCAATTACGTTATAAACTCCCAGGCAATAGAAGTTCTGTTATAAACTTTCTAAAAGACAGTTTTTTTTGTTTTCTTTTTCATTTTTCTGAAGCTGGAAACAGGGAGAGACAGTCAGACAGACTCCCGCATGCGCCCGACCGGGATCCACCCGGCATGCCCACCATGGGGCAATGCTCTGCCCACCAGGGGGCGATGCTCTGCCCATCCTGGGCGTCGCCATGTTGCGACCAGAGCCACTCCAGCGCCTGAGGCAGAGGCCACAGAGCCATCCCCAGCGCCCGGGCCATCTTTGCTCCAATGGAGCCTTAGCTGCGGGAGGGGAAGAGAGAGACAGAAAGGAAAGCGCGGCGGAGGGGTGGAGAAGCAAATGGGCGCTTCTCCTGTGTGCCCTGGCCAGGAATCGAACCCGGGTCCTCCGCACGCTAGGCCGACACTCTACCGCTGAGCCAACCGGCCAGGGCTTAAAAGACAGTTTTTATTTTCATCCTTAGGAAGTGAATATGGAATTTTACCCTTAGATGTCAGAACTCTTCCTTAACCACTGTCTTCATTGTTACTACTGCTGAAGATCCTGTTCTGTAATATTCCTTCTTCAAGGCTATAAGTTTGTAAGGAGGGGGCACTAGAACTTAGCCTCAGTCCTCACTGATGAGTTTTTATTGTGGTGACTATAACAGATCTTTTATTGTTGTGTCTACATAGACGAAATAAATTCAGTCTTTATTCTGCCCCCTCGCTTTTCTCTCATGCTTTTCTTCTGGAAGGCTGTCTCTTGAAAGGGGCAATTTCTTGCCCTTGCCCTTGGTATCTGTATTCTTGACTCAATATGAAAGGGGAATGTAGGCCAGTCTCCTCATATTTCTGAGATAAAGGATTGCTACCTTGGGATCAGACCATCCACACACATGCGAGGGGAGTGCGTCACCTTCCAATCTTAAGTGTGTAATGTCTGTTCTTTAGTAAATATCCATGATTCTTTCATTTCCAAATTAGATAATTAAAAAAAAATTTAAAAACTTGTCCTAAACTACTTCCATTTCCCAACTGTTAAATCTTCCAAAATACCATCAAGAATGGATGTGTTAATTTCTACTTTACAACACTGCATTCAAGGAATGTCCTTGTCAGCAGTTAAGTTGTTATTTTCCAACTTTTTAATTTTTACCAGACTGGTGGGTGAGAACAGCTTTTTCTTTGTCCTTTTAATGCGCAATTCCTAGATTACTAACGAGGTGAAACATTTTTCCATATGTTTATTGGCCATTTGCCTGTTCCTATATAGTGTTTGCTTATTTTTCTGTTAAAATATTTGTTCTTAATGGTTGGGAAGAATTCTTAAAATGGTTGGTATTTTGATCCCTAGCCTCTTAATATAGGTTTTAAACATTTCTTCCAATTTGTTAGTTATGTTTAACTTTGTTTATGGTGGCTTTCTTCTGTATAAATTGCTTAGTTTAAGGAAATTTATAGTTTTCCTTTTAACATGCTTTGATTCTTTTTCAGGATGCCTTCACCTACCCCAGCATTATAAACATATTCTCCTATATTTTCTTCTAATATTTCTATTATTTTCTTTTCTACCTTTACTTCTCTAACCCATCTATATATGGCTCTCTAATCCACATATAAATATTATCCATTTATAATAATCAGATATACTTGCATAGATAATTGTGTATTTTTCTAAATGGCTAATCACTTTCCCATTACAAATTATGAACAGTTAATAATATCTCTTTTGACTTGAAATACTACTTTTTTTTCACTTACTGGGTTGTATTTTGCAAATTCTCATATCTCTAGATTCTAACCTGTTTTACTGATGTATTTTTCTCCTTCTGTGCCAACACCACACTGCTTTGATATCTGTTTTCATATCTGAGTCTGTAGTATTACTCTTGGCTGAACATACAGTTTGTACCATTTCCTAATATTAGTTTTCAGTACCTCTTCTCTCTTTTATACCTTTATTAGCTTTCTTTTCAACTAAGTATTTTAAATGTATTTCCACATTTAAGCAACTGACAAGGCCCAGACCAGAGTGAGACAATTGAGGTAGCTCAGGCACAGAATTGAAAGAGGAAATTACTCTTAGGGTCTTGTGGTGCCTTTCCAAAACTTAACACTCTTTCATGGCATAGTTCAACTCGCATTTAATCTTTAGTGTAAAAGTTATTTTGTGCCCTGGCCGGTTGGCTCTGTGGTAGAGCAGTGGCCCGGTGTGTGGATGTCCTGGATTCAATTCCCCAACAGGACACACAGGAGAAGCAACCATCTGCTTCTCCACCCTCCCCTTCTTGCTTCTCTCCTCCCTCCCTCCCTCCCTCCCTCCCTCTTTCTTTCTCTCCCCCTCTTGCAGCCATGGCCCAATTGGAGTGAATTGGCCCTGGACACTGAGGATAGCTCCATGGCCTCTGCCTCAGGTGCTAAGAAGAGCTCAGTTGCTGAGCAATGAAGCAACAGCCCCAGATGGGCAGAGCATTGCCCCCTAGTAGGCATGCTGGGTGGATCCCGGTCTGGGCACATGCGGGAGTCTCTGCCTCCCCTCCTCTCAGTGAATTAAAAAAAAAAAATTCTTTTGCTCAGCTGGTGTTTCTGATTTCTGGAGGACCAAAAATCTTGAGCAAGTTCACAGCATTGTTTTTGCCAGCATGGCTTTGGCATGCTTCGTCTCCCATGATTTGTTTTACCACGAGAAGAAGTTCAAGAGTAAGAGGAAAGCCTGGAGGTCATTGTGCACAAAGACCAGGAAAAGTGAATGTTTCACAAAGGAGAGCATTGTCAGCTGCTGAGATCGAGAAAGATTTGGTCTGAAAGGTGTCTAGTGGATGAGAGTAATCTCCGGAAGAATATTTTGCATCTTGCATAGCCTTCCCTTCTTTTCTGCTCCTAGTGCCTTCGCCCCAGCTTAGGCCTTTATTCAGGAAATCCTCCTAACTGGTTTTGCTCTAGTGTCTTTTCTTGCTAACTACCTGTGTAATTACGTCTTTTGTAATATCTTTCTTAAATGGAAAAATACTATTTCTTCTTTCCAGCTTCAGTTAAACTTCAATTTTAAGCTATATTTTTTCCTCCAATGTTATAGTGTGTGTAAACTTTAAGTGTAAGTTACCATTTAAATTTTTTCTCTATGTAGAAATGTTTGACATATTATACATTACTTTTAAATAATGCCCATATTCACCCTTCTATTGGATCTTAATGTTCCAAACCAGAACCAAAGGATGATGATGTTGTAACACATATATTAAGGCTAAGAGAAAAGCTTGGTTGGCAAACAGTGTTACCAGACCATCATTTGGAATACAGAAACCCCAAAACTGCTGTGCAGAAGATTATTCTAAAGGTATTATTCCATGTTATACTATTAATATTTGAAATTGCATCTTAATCTTTATTTCCTTCATTATGTTACATAAGAATCATTATTACATTATGATTACATTAATATCAAATTATAATCTCATTTCATTGGGAATACTTATGAAAAGTGTCTGACATCATTTCATTTTGCTTGGTTAAAGAATGGAGATCAGATGAGACACCAGCCTGAAATTTGAATCTACTCTTATGTTTATGTTTATCAGTTTTTTGTGATTTAAAAAGAAGTCCTGGCCCTGGCTGGATGGCTCAGTGGATAAAATGTCGACCCAGTATGCCAGAGATCATAGGTTTGACCTTGGTCAGGGCACGTACGAGAAGCAATCAGCGAATGCACAACTAAAATGGAAAGACTAAGTGAAATGATTTGATACTTCTCCCTGCCCCCCAAATCAATGGAAAAAATAAAGAAAAAGAAAAAAGAAAAATCCCAACATGCTTTTATAACATTCAGTCCTCTCTCTCCCTTGTACTTGACTTTCTATTTCATTATCTGTGTATTTCCTTATTCTTTCCATTTTCTCCTTACCCATTAGACTCTTAAGAGAAATCTTATCTTTTCTAAGGTCCCATGACCGGAGGGCACAACTTGTGGTAAGAACTGAGGTCTGCCTCCTGCGATCTTGTCTTTACAGGTGATCTAAGACTGAACAGGACTTTCAGATCAGGGATTCTCAAAGTGCAGCCCCAGGCGGGCAGCACTGGCACCCTAGGACTTCCTAAAATGCATGCTCCCATCTCCACCCCAGACCCCAGACCTCAGACCTCCTGATTCAGAGACTCCAGGGTCGAGGTCAGCAAGCAGCATTTTACTAAGCTCTCAAGTGATTCTGATGCACAATTGAGAGCCCCTGTGCTAACCAGGGGTCAGCACACTTTTCCTGAAAGGGCCAGTAATACATATTTTAGGCTTTTGAGGCTATCTTTGTTGTAATCCCTTAACTATATTATTGTGGTGCATTTTACTACTTGATTTGGTCAAGTTCATTAAAAAACATTTTTTTAACCTCAGGAACCTTTGAAAGATGGTGGAGAATTTGTATATTGCCTTCCTCGGGAGAACCCTAAAGTCCTTTATTACCCGTATGATCTTCGGGTAGTCTCTGCCCACAGAGCTAAATATTGCAAAGAATTTTGGACTGTTTCTGCTTCGTTCGTTTCAAAGGTTAGACACAAGGAATGGAAATCAAATTTGGGTGTAGATGAGGTCAGGGAAAAGGCTTAATTACAAAGACAAGTACTTCTGAGCCAAATACAGGCTTTCTTAATTGAATATAGCGGAGGGTTTTTTTGTTTTGTCTTGTTTTTGTTTCTTTGTCTTTTAGAAATAAAATCCTGTCTTTGTGCTTTACATTTACAGATTGCCAGAATAGGTGGTGTAGAAGAAGTGGAACTCGAACCAACTGTGGAATGGCTGCTGCAAAGGAGATCTTACTATTTATTACAGCAATTCAAGATCTTTTCCAATTTTCGGTGAGATGAATTAAACTGAAATCTTTTTTTGTAATATGATCCTTTTGAAATAGCGATCAGCTGGATGACATTTGGGTTCTGCTAGCTACTGTCATGCCATATTTATGGGGAATTACAGAGGAAATGGCGTAGTCCATAAAAAAAATTTAGATAAAGGAAGCTTACCAATTTAAGTATTGCAAGTCTTAACTTTTATCATTTTGGATAAACACGCTGCTCACAAAAATTAGGGGATCAGGAAATGTGCGGTTACTCCAGTACTTTCAACCTTTTGTATAGTGCAGTTTTCACCAATGAAATAAAAGTTGGTTTTGCATCTCATTTGCATAATCAAACAACTTTCTTTGACTTGTTTGCTTTTTTTTTTTTTTTTTTTTTTTCTTTCATTTTTTCTGAAGCTGGAAACGGGGAGAGACAGTCAGACAGACTCCCGCATGCGCCCGACCGGGATCCACCCGGCACGCCCACCATGGGGCGACGCTCTGCCCACCAGGGGGCGATGCTCTGCCCATCCTGGGCGTCGCCATATTGCGACCAGAGCCACTCTAGCGCCTGGGGCAGAGGCCACAGAGCCATCCCCAGCGCCCGGGCCATCTTTGCTCCAATGGAGCCTTGGCTGCGGGAGGGGAAGAGAGAGACAGAGAGGAAAGTGCGGCGGAGGGGTGGAGAAGCAAATGGGCGCTTCTCCTGTGTGCCCTGGCCGGGAATCGAACCCGGGTCCTCCGCACGCTAGGCCGACGCTCTACCGCTGAGCCAACCGGCCAGGGCCGACTTGTTTGCTTTTTTGATAATCTTTAATAAAAAATCAAATACTTCTATTTTTAATTGCTTCATATTCATTTTGAAATATCTCCTAATTTTTGTGAGCAATATATTTAAAGAAAAAGATATTTTAAAAGTCAAGCAAACTTAGACTATAATGATCTTAATTTACCTTTTGTTTTTCATGCATTTATTTATTAAATGAATGTTTATTGAGAGTCCGCCACAAACCAGACATTATTCTAGATGCTGTTGAACAAATCAAACAATTATCCTGCTCTTAAAGAACTTAGGTTACAGTGAGTGAGAGAGAATAAAAAACATGTATATATGCAAGTATCAGATGAAGATGAAATATTATAAAGAAAAATGAAACAGGATTGGGAGCTTAGGGCAGCTTGTTGATTCAAGGTCATCATTTAAAAATCTGTCTAGCCTGACCAGGCGATGGCACAATGGATAGAGCGTCAGACTGGGACGCAGACCACCCAGGTTCAAAACCCCGAGGTTGCAGGAATGAGCATGGCCTCATCAGCTTGAGTGCAGGGTTGCTGGCTTGAGCATGGGATCATAGACATGACCCTGTGGTCACTGGCTTGAGCCCAAAGATCGCTGGCTTGAACCCAAGATCGCTGGCTTGAGCAAGGGGTCACTTGCTCTGCTGGACCCCCCCCTCCCCGTCAAGGCACATATGAAAAAGCAATCAATGAACAACTCAACAAAGCCTCAACGAAGAATTGATGCTTTTCATCTCTCTCCCTTCCTGTCTGTGTTTCTATCTGTCCCTCTCTCTGTCTCTGTCAAAAAATGTATATATGTCTAGTTATAAGTTTCTCTAACATCACATCAGGATTCCCAAGACTCTTTGATCCCTCACAAAGTAATCCCAGATTGATGTTCTTTTAGTGTCTGTATCTAGTTTTACAGTTTTTTAATTTCCTTTCTAATGTCTGTCTTTTCTTGTGGTCTGCTGGTATCTGCTGGGGACTAGGGAAAGAGGGAAATATTTTAAGTTGTTACACTTAATATTGTAAATAGTTGCAATAACTAAGAGAAAATTTTCTGTAACAGGAGTGAAAGGATTTTGTGGCCAAGAAATTATTCATGTAACTGAACAAATATTTGTGTACCCGTTCTGTCCCACTGTTAGGGGCCCTGGAGAAATAACCACGTGCAAAATGTACTAGGTCTCTGTACCTATGAACTTATATTAGATAGAAGGAGATAGATAATATGTAAGTAAATAAGAATTTCAGGTAGTGATAAGAGCCAGAAAGGTAGATAAGACAGAAATTAAACAGGTGTATGTGTTGCTACTTTAAATAGGATGGCTGATAAACACATCCCTGTGGGATCTTGAGAGGGAATAGTTTCAGACAGAATATAGTAAGTTCAAAAGTTTTGAGGCAGGAACAAGTTTAGTGTGTGTTCAAAGGTGGAAATGGTGTGACTGAAGTATCAAAGAGGTGGGTAGCTGGTTATTGTCTGGAACCTAAGTCACATGCAGAATGATTGTGTAATTATGAAAGGTTCCTTTTGCAGAAAATATATGACAGTTGCATCTCTGTAAATGAGACACTCATAGGAAAGCTAGATGTTTCTGATTTTGAATTATCAGAGCTTTGGCCCTGGCTGGTTGGCTCAGTGGTAGATTGTCAGCCCAGCATGTGGATATCCTGGATTTGATTCCTGGTCACAACACACAGGAGAAGTGACCATTTGCTTCTCCACCCTTCCCCTGCCCCTTTTCTCTCTCTTCCCTCTCCCACAGCCATGGCTTGGTTGGAGCAAGTTGGCCCTGGGCACTGAGGATGGCTCCATGACCTCCGTCTCAGATGCTGAAATATTTAGCTTGGGTGCTGAACAACAGAGCAACAGCCCCAGATGGGCAGAGCACTATCCATAGGGGGCTTACCAGGTAGATCCCAGTCAGGGCACATGCGGGAGTCTGTCTCTCTGCCTCCCCGCTTCTCACTTAAGAAAAAAAAAGTTACCAACTTCCGTCAGCCAAAATATTATTGTCTGTATTTATTTGAACTCAGTCACGGTTGGACTTTCCACGGTTATCCTTGGCCTTGTAATAAATCCTCAGGGTCCATTCTGCTCTAAATAATTTTCATCGAATAAACCTTTGAAACCTACTTGGAATGGGGACAAGAGTCATCTTTTTCTATGACATCTGGCTTCAGAGAAAATCATTCCTTTTCTTTATTCATGTTAAGAAAAATAGCCCTGGCCGGTTGGCTCAGCGGTAGAGCGTCGGCCTAGCGTGCGGAGGACCCGGGTTCGATTCCCGGCCAGGGCACACAGGAGAAGCGCCCATTTGCTTCTCCACCCCTCCGCCGCGCTTTCCTCTCTGTCTCTCTCTTCCCCTCCCGCAGCCAAGGCTCCATTGGAGCAAAGATGGCCCGGGCGCTGGGGATGGCTCTGTGGCCTCTGCCTCAGGCGCTAGAGTGGCTCTGGTCGCAACATGGCGACGCCCAGGATGGGCAGAGCATCGCCCCCTGGTGGGCAGAGCTTCGCCCCTGGTGGGCGTGCCGGGTGGATCCCGGTCGGGCGCATGCGGGAGTCTGTCTGACTGTCTCTCCCTGTTTCCAGCTTCAGAAAAAAAAAATAAAAAAAAAAAAAAAAAAAAAAAAAAAAAAAAAAAAAAAAAGAAAAATATGTTCAATTTTAGCCAGGTTAAAACTTGTAGTTTTATTTGATCTTTAAATTTTATTTGTAATGGATTTTATGAAGTTTTTTTTAATCACTCATAACAAGTAACATTTCCAATATAAAAATAAGATAAATATGAAGTTAATGAAAGCTGGTGATGCTGTGTTACAGTGGAGGGGTGACTTGGGCATCGTCATTAGCCTTTTCCCTCTTGAGACTTTTTGGAGTGTTAGTTTGGTGGCCTGCGCCTGACACTCACTGCAATGTCATTGGGTTCCCCTAGAAATCATCTGGGTTTACAGGGCTCTGCTAGAGTCCTGAGGCACCATGACTCCATGAGTCCAAATTAAAGTGAGCTAGGAACTTGTTTAGAATGCCTCTTTGGAACCTGATTTTTCAGGTCAAGTTACTAGATTTATCTGAGGCATTTCTGATTTCTAAGGCCTTGGGTATGCCTGTTCGAAGGACATCCTGCAGCTCTTTCTGAACGACTTGGATAGCTCCTTCTTTCAATTCACAGTCAGCCAATGGCGTCACTAAGAGGCTGGTTGGCTAGCCACTTGGGCACTCCTCTTCCCATTAATTTCCCTTCCCCACTGGCTCTTCTTAGCTGCATAAGGAATCTCAGTTTGGTAAATAAGTATTACAACACAACTCAGTGTTTGTTTAAGAGTGTTTTCATCAAGATGGAAATGCAACTGAGAGAGACTGTGATGTGGCACTGAGTTCCACGAGTGCAGGAAACAGGCAGCAGAATGCACTTTGGGAAGCTGAGGGAGCCCTGCAGAAACAGCTAACACGTCTGTTTCTCAGGTGAATGCCAAGGATGATGATGAATGCCCGGGAAACTTCAATTCCTTTTCATTTAGGTTCTTTGAGTTTTTTTAAATTACAAATGCATCTTTTAAAAAAAAGCATATATATTAAATATGATCAAAATGACATACATTATATTAATTTTTTACTTACCACTATCAATGTACCTTTTCATTATCACTGAAAATTGAGTCTTGACCCTACTTGAAATATGAGTCTCTTTTAAACATAGCCAATAATTGTATAAGGGAAAAGAATGTATTTTTATAATTTTTATATTTATTGGAATGTTGCAACTAAATTGATAATACATTTATGAGAATTGGAATGACTTGTACTTACATTTACATTTTGTTCTATATTCTGATTGTTTGGGAGAAAAGTGATGTGCTTTACTATTTGCTTTGGGTAACTCAGGATGGATATGACATATCCTAGAAAATTTTCTAGCATTACTAAGCCTTTATTAAATTTATTTTATATAATTGCAATTTGTGAATATAGAATGTAAAAAGTATTTTTCTTTTCAGAATGAATAAAGCATTTGTTACTTGGAAATTGAATGTTAAAAGAATTAAGACAGAGAAAAGCAGGTAAGTCTTGATATGCAATATATTATAGAAATTTGAAGAAGGAAGCATTATTTTAAATATATACTATGGAAGCAGACATAAACTAATTTTCACTCAGTGATTAGAAAGTCATATTCCATCACCTTTAGGATTAAATTTAATTCATCTAATTTTTAAAAGATGACTAATATTTTTATATATTAAACATGTTATATATTTGTGTGTATATAAATGTGCGCGTGCGCACGTGCACACACACACATATATATATAAGGTCTACCGGAAAGTTCTGCCTGTTTCTTTCACAAATTTCGACACGTAAGCATGTTTATTTGGTGCATGTGTGCCTCTCTATTTTTATCACTTAATGTATACATACTGACGTAGCAAATTAACTAAAACAAAGTTGATTCACGTTAGTCTTATGTGTGAAGCATTAGCGTACCCATGGCTACTGATAAAGTTCATTTACGCCACTGTAATTTTTACGAATTTCAACAAGGAAGAAATGCTACAGAAGCATGTCTGTCGCATCCACCATATTCCCTGGACTTAGCACTCTCTATCACTTGTTTTTGTCCTTACAAATTTTTTTTTTTAATAAATTTTTTATTTTAATGGGGTGACATCAATAAATCAGGGTACATATATTCAAAGAAAACATTTCCAGGTTATCCTGTCATTTAGTTCTGTTGCATACCCATCACCCAAAGAAAGATCGACCTTTGTCACCCTCTATCCAGTTTTCTTTGTACCCCTTCCCCTCTCCCTCCTCCCCTCCCCCCCCCCCCCCGTAACCACCCCACGCCTGTCCATATATCTTAGTCTCGTTTTTATGTCCCACCAATGTATGGAATCCTGCAGTTGTTTTTTTCTGATTCACTTATTTCACTCCACATAATGTTATCAAGATTCCACCATTCTGCTGTAAGTGATCCGATGTCATCATTACTTCTAGCTGAATAGTATACCCTGGTGTATATGTGCCCCATCTTCTTTATCCAGTCTTCTATTTTTTTTTACAGTGATTAAAAGCCTTTAAGCAAACTCTTGGCCAATACAGCAAGAATCAATAAAAGAGTAGTGTCCTTAATATGTTCACCAAGTCCAAGTTCGCCCCATCACCATGCCAAATTCCTGAAAAATGCAACCCAACCACAGTTCAGTCTGTTAGGAGCTGTCACAGGGAGCAGGAGTCCAGGAAAAGTCCACATCCAGGAAAAGTCCTCATGGCACTGGAATTCCTTGAGGTTTTTTTGTCTGTAAAGCTTTTTATTTCTCCTTCAATTTTAAATGATAGCCTTGCTGGATAAAGTAGTCTTGGTTGTAGGTTCTTGTTCTGCATTACTTTGAATATTTCTTGCCATTCTCTTCTGGCCTCAAGTGTTTCTGTTGAGAAGTCAGAAGTCATCCTTATGGGGGCTCCTTTGTAGGTGATAGTCTTTTTTTCTCTAGCAGCTTTTAATATTTTCTCTTTATCATTTAGCTTTGGTATTTTAATTATGATGTGTCTTGGTGTTGGTTTCTTTGGGTTTCTCTTTAATGGAGTTCTCTGTGCTTCCTGAACATGTGAAATGTTTTCCTGCCTTAATTGGGAGAAGTTTTCCGCTATAATATGTTTGAACAAAGTCTCTATCCCTTGTTCTTTCTCTTCTTCTTCAGGAACCCCAATGATGCGGATGTTATTTCTCTTCATGTTGTCACAGAGCTCTCTTAGAGTTTCCTCAGACTTTTTGAGTCTCTTTTCTTTTTTCTGCTCTGCTTCCATGCCTTTATTTATTGTGTCCTCTAACTCACTGATTCAGTTCTCTGCTTCATCCATCCTGCTTTTAATTCCTTCCATTGTATTCTTTATTTCAGATATTGTATTTGTCATTTCTGTCTGATTCTTTTTTATTATTTCAATGTCCTTTTTTATATTTGCTATCTCTTTATTTAGGTTTTCGTAATGGTCATCTATGGTTGTTCTAATATCTTTGAGCATCCTAACAATCGTTATTTTAAACTCTGCATCTGGTAATTTGATTATATCTGATTCACTTAGGTCCTTTTCTGGGGATTTCTCTTGGTTTATTTGTGTTGTATTTCTCTGCCTCCGCATTTTCTCTTCACGGGAGTGGCTGTGATCACGTGCTCGGGTGCACAAGCATTGGTGGCCTTGGGCTATGCCCCGCCCCCATTTGTGATGTTATGCTCGGTCCTGAGGGCACTGGCGAGCACCTTTGCTCAGCTGTGGGTCTCCTCCTGTTTCCGGGCTTTCGCCCTGCCCTTGCAGGAGGAGCCCACTCCAGGAATGGCTGCTAGCCTTGGCTCTTCCGCCGGGCAGGACTGCGTGCCCAAGCTCAGCTCAGTAGCGGAACTCCGCCTCTTCTGGGCTTTTGGCTCCACCTTCGTGGGAGGAGCCGGCTACCAAGTCAGACCGCAAGCCTGGGTTGCACAGGCGGGACAAGGATGTGCTCCTCTGCCCTTGCTCAGGGGCTGGTCTCCACCCTTTCCGGGGTTCCCACCCTTCTCCTGGAGGCTGGATTACAGGCTGCTGGCAGCTGAGCTTGACCGCTTTTGCACGTCCCCTTCTCCCCAGCCGGACAAGATTGAGCTCACACCTGAGCCCAGTGGTGGCCAGCCAGCTTCCGCCCCTGTCAGCAGAACCGCGCTTTTGTCTCCCGCTGCCGCCCGCCCTCCGGTGCGCCCTCAGCCACGTGGGTGGGGGCGCTCGGACCCTAAGACTCACTACTGTAGACCCAAAAGCTCCCTCCTTCTATGCGACTCTGCTCTGAATGCCGCGGGGGAGCTTGTTTGGCTGGTGTCCTGCTTCCCTTTGCTGGTATTGCTGTTTCCGGGGGAAACATTCCCTTCAGCTTTGGGGAGTGACTCGTCCCAGGGGTTAGGGTGGCTATCTCCCAAAATGTTTCTCCCTGTGCCTCCCAGATTCCCAGATTACACTCTCTCCCTGTTACTCTGGTCCTGTCCTCCCCCCCCCTCCCCAGGAGCCCCGGGTGAGTGGTTGTGAGAGAGATGTTCTGCGCGGTCCCTTTAAGAAGGATCCTGGGTCTGAGAAATCAGACTTTTTCTCACAAACAGTATCCTGACTTGTTTCCAGCTAAATACTGTCCTTACGCCTTTTCTGGGCTCTGGGGCTGCAGGCTGGGGCTTTGTTCCTGGGGCTCAGCCCTTTCCCCTCTGCTAAACTCACTTCCCGCCACACAAGTCTCTCCCTGCTGCCGTTCGCTCCGGGGAGCTGGGCAGCCCTCTCCGCATTTCCGCTTTTCCTACCAGTCTCGGTGTGGCTTCTTCAGTGTTCCTTGGTTGAAGAGTCCTCTTAGTTTAGTCCAAAGTTGGTTTTTCCAGATGATAGTTCATAAAATTAGTTTGTAATCCACTTTGGTTCTGGGTGGTAGATGTTTGTACGTCCGCCTACTCCAGCGCCCTATAAACTTAATTCTTTGAGAGAACCTTACAAAATTTTTTGAAGGGCAAAAAATTCAAAAATGAAGAAGATATCAAACAAGCACTAGTTCAGTTTTTCGCATCAAAAGATAAAACATTTTTCAAAAATGGGATATACAAATTGCCCTCATGCTGGCAAGACATCATTAATAATAATGGCAATTATATTATTTAATAAAGTTTATTGACGGTAAGAAAAATTTATATTTTGTTTTATTCCAAAAATGAACAGAACTTTCCAGTAGACCTTATATAAAATAAATACTGAATATATTTCCCAGTGTACCATTCTGTGCTGAGAGGAAATCACAGTGTAATGAAGAACCTAGGATGACTTTCTTTGGCCTCTTGATCTAACGTTTTGCTTTCAAAAAGGGGAATGATTAAGTAATCCAAGATAGAAAACATTACCGTATTTCCCCTTATATAAGATTCACCCTTTTTTGAAAAATTTGAGATCTAAAAACTGGGTGCGTCTTACACAGTAGTTGTAGATTTTTTTACTTGCATTTGACAGTGATGAGGAGTTGGCTGAATTTTATGATGAATAAAACTTAAGTCAATAACTTTATGTAATACATTTTTTTTTCAAATTTCGGTGTGTCTTATACATGGCAATGTCTTATAAATGGGGAAATAAACGGTAATTCTATTTTGTAGTCTATCCAGTCGCCAAGAGTTGCTGTTAAACTTTTTATTTTGAAATGATTGTGATAGGAAGGCAGTTGTAAGAAATTATAGGAAGAGATGGCATGCACGCTTTACCCATTTCCCTCAGTGGTGACATCTTGCAGACCTACAGTAAAATATGAGGAGCAGGACAGTGACATTGATGTAACCGAGACCCCACAACATGGCTGTCACCGTGGGACCCCTCCTGCTGCCCTTCTACAGCCCCACTCTCCTCCCTTCCACACCCGCTCCTTATCCTATGCCAAGAACTAACGTGTTCTCCGTTTCTGTAATTTGTCTTTCCAAGAATGTTGTGTAAATGGAATCATATAGTACGTAAGCTTCAGGCTTGACTCTTTTCACTTACCATAGCTCTCTGGAGAGCCAGCCAGATTGCCGCAGGTAGAAATTGTTCCTTTTTTATTGCTGAGTAGCAGTCCATGATGAGAATGTGCCACTCTTTGACCATTTACCTTATCACTTCCACTCTGCTGCTGCTCCTCCAATTCTCTCCTCCTGTTAATTCCAGTGTCGTTAGAAGTGAGGTGACCATGATCAGACCAGTAAAAAGAGACAAAGGGGCCTATCTTTCCTATTTTAGGATGTATATAAAGGTTAGAGGATTTAAGACCCATTCTCCAAATGGTTCCTAATGTAGTTTATTTCCTTCCCCTGTAACTGGGGAAAAAGTAAATTGAGGAAATTTATTTAAATTTGATGAATATGGGAAATATGATTTGTTTGGCTATCACTGCCCACTATTTCAGAATTACTAGAACCCAGTGACATAACAGAATAACACCATCACTTGTTTCCCTCTCCCATTTTGTTCTTACTCGACACACCCAATACCAAAACCTTGCCTTCAATCGTATTGGCCAAACAAAACATGTAATGCTTACTAATCTTTATCAATGTTATTTAAAATGTGATATATGTAATACATATTAACTATAGGCATACGAAACAGATTACACTAACTATCTCTAAATTAACTTCGTTCACTTTGAAGGATAGATAATTCTGGAAATCTTTTTAACTTCCAGGTCATTTTTGTACCACCATTTGTTTTGGGCTGATGAATTATTTCAGAGCTGTTTGCTTTACATAAAGGGACTTTGTGAAGATGCAGTCAATCTCAAAAATGATAATGAACATGAAGATAATCCGTCTGCCATATGCCTTGTCAGGGTGGGTAAAAGTGTACTACTATAAGCCAGCATTGGTGTATAGAAACAATTCAAAACAAAAGAGGTTTTGAATCAAAGGACCTATAAATAAATTATCCCTATTGGATGACTAATGTTCTAAAATAGCTGAAAACATTATTCCCTTGGGTAGTCAATTTGAATAGTTAACATTTCTTACTTAATATCATTTAATTAGCTGGATAGGTCTCGAACATATTCTCTAGATGAATTTTGTGAAGAACAGCTCCAGCAAGCTACCCACGCATTGAAACAACTTCAGGATATCAGAGATAAAGCTATTTCAGAAATAAAAAGTACAATTTTAAAGGTAATTTTTTATTATATCCTCTTAATCTCATCAGTTCTTATGTTCTGACTAAAGCAAATGCTCCCCATTGTATCCCAGGAAATAGTATTGTAAATGGGCAGGTAGAGGGACCAAGGTGGTTAATTAGCCAACTAACTAGTACTGTGCATTTACTAGGCTTAGTACAGGAATTTTTCCAGGTGCTGTATAGAATGCAAATATACGTGTATATAAAGATATATGTGCGCTTGTATAAATCATCCATGTGGATATTGACATATATATTTCCGATATGTTTCATGTATGACTTGAGGTGACATATGAAAGGAAACGTGATTTGTTACAAGTTCAGATTCCTAAAACAAAAACCCATGGCTCAGGAAAAATGTAACTGGATGTGATAAAACTTCCCTACTGCTTGTATAAAAAGGATTCAATAACACAATGAACAATGTCCTCAGAGCATTCTTATCCAATAGGCTATGACTCGTTTCATAGGGTTGGTTTATGTAGCTCGCCTACGTAGGGAATGACAACACACAGAACAGAATTCTCGAGTGCAGTTCAGAAAGGGACAGGAGTGCCATCACCTGGTCATGGACTTGCTGCCTCTCTTGCTAGTTTGGCTGAATACAGAAGGTTATCTGAGGCTCTCTGAAGGAATAAGTGGACTGAGTCTCCCTCAACGAATTTTCAGATATTGTTTCTCTGAATTGAACCTTTGATGGATGATACTGGGTAGCAATGACTTCAAAGCCTGTTGATAGGAAGACAAAGTACAGTTATTTTATGTCAATGAAATAATGCCTCTTATTCCTTATTCTATTCCTCACAGTTCTCCTAACCTCCCTAAGCCCAGTCATATGTAGACAGACTCTGGAACATTTTGGCCAAGGATAGCATAAATCAAAAAGGTATTAACAAACCTAGACCACTAAGATAGTGGTAAAATACGACAGTCATCCTACTTTTTCCCATTCGGCATAACCAGGATCTGGTCCTAAATATCTGTTAAAGGATTTCCATTTAAATCAATTTCTGAAAAGAATTTATTAAACCTACTGCCAATCCTGTTGTTGAAATCGGTAGATTGTCTTTTTGTTTTGTTTGTGATTTCCTTTGCTGTGCTGACACTTTTTAGTTTGATGTAGTCCCATTTGTTTATTTTTACTTTGTTTCCCTTGCCTGGGGAGACGATCCAGAAAAACATTGCTAAGAGCAATGTCTCAGAGTTTACTGTGTTTTCTTCTAAGAGTTTTATGATTTCAGGTCTTGCGTGCAAGTTTTTAATCCATTCCGTGCTTATTCTTGCATATGATGTAAGAAAGTGATCTAGTTTTTTTTTTCTTTTTTTTTGTATCTGTCTAGTTTTTGCAACACTGTTTATTGAAGAGACTGTCTTTACCCCATGGTATATTTTTGTCTCATTTGTCATAGATTAGTTGACCATACAGGCATGGATTTATTTCTGGGCTCTCTGCTCCATTGATTTATGTGTCTATTTTTATGCCATTACTGTGTTGTTTTTATTACTCTAGCCTTGTAATATAGTTTGATACCAGATAGCAGGATACCTTTTGCTATTTGTGGTCTTTTGTGGTTTGCAGCCATTTTTTTTAAGGTGCATTTTCTGCTCCCTTCTTCCCCTGCCTTCCTTCTGAAAGCACAGTAATTCACAGATTGATACTCTTGTTGGTATTCCATAGATTACATAGGCTTTCTCCACTCTATTTCATTCCATTTTTTTTCTCCTCTGATTGAATAATTTCTTTTTAAAATTTTTATATTTTTCAATTACAGTTGGCATTCAATATTATATTAGTTTTAGGTCTACAGGATAGTGGTCAGACATTTGTATTAACTTATGAAGTGACCCCCCCATAGGTCTGGTACCCACGTGGGCACCTTACATAGTTACTGACTGTATTCCTGTGCTGTACTTTACATCCCATGGCTGTTTTCTAACTGCCAATTTGTACTCCCTAATCCTTCACCTTTTTCGCCTTCTGATTGGATAATTTCAGTTGATCTATCTTGAAGATTAGTTATTCTTTTCTTCTGCTTGAAGTCTGTTGTTGAAGCATTCTGCTGAATTCTTTATTCTCATTTATTCTTTAGCTTCAAATTTCTTTTGGTTCTTTGTTTTCTGTTTCCTTTTTGAGCATCTCATTGTTTGTGTTGTTTTCCTGATACTGTTAAATTATTTATTGGTATATTCTTGTAGCTCTCTGAGCATCTTTGGTACAATTATTTTGAATTACTTATTGGAAAATTCTTGGATTTCCATTTCTTTGGGGCTAGTGATGGGAAGTGTACTATACTCCTTCAGTGGAGTTACCTATCCCTGATTTTTGTGATCCCTGTAGCCTTGCATAGGTGTCTGCTTTTAAAGAAGCAATCGTCTCCTCTAGACTTTATGGATTGACTCTAATAAGGGAAGACTCGTGCCTGTGGGTGGGACATGCTGGAATGTCTTGTGACTCTGGGTCTAGTGGTGCAGGATGCCAAATGCAGGGCTGTGTTGGAGCACCAGGTCCTGTAAGGGGTGTGATGTCTCTCAGCTCAGGCTTGTGAGGACCATAGCATTGACAACTGTGTGATCATTGGAAAGTATTATAGGGGGTCCACAGGGGCTCCAAGGACTGTTGCGGTCATCAGCAGTGGTCCCAGGTCCAGTGGCTAGGGACCAAGGCAGGCAACAGTGGTGGCCAGAACTGGTGCTATGCACTCACGTGCCTGTTGGGGCATCTTCAGGTGCCTGTGTAGTGGCAGGGGCCTGCGGGAGACACCCACATAGTGATGAAGGCCAGGGCAGGAAGCAAGGGCCATGCCAAGGGTAGGTGCACTGGTAGCTGCTGGGACCTGGCATAGGTGTGCAGTATTTTGGCTGCTAGATCTTACCGTAGGATCATGGCAGTGGAGGCTGCAGTCTCCTACATTGCCATCTTGGATGAATTTTTAAAACAAATATCTAGCTACTCTGTGGCCAAACTCTAGGCTAGTGGTTAATAGGCTGCCCACTAGAATCACCTAGGTGGCTTTTCATAAATAATTATTTGGGACCACTCTAGACCAAATCAATCTGAATTTCTGATGTTAGAGCCCAGTCATCAATATATTCACAGCTCCTCAAGTGAATCTAAAGTACAGCTAGGTGCCCCTGACCAGGCGGTGGCACAGTGGATAGAGCATCAGACTGGGACGTGGAGGACCCAGGTTTGAAACTTCCTGGTCGCTGGCTTGAGCACGGGTTCCCCAGCTTGAACATAAGGTTGCTGGGTTGAGCATGGGATCATAGACATGAACCCATGGTGGCTGGCTTGAGCCCAATGTTGGTGGCTTGAGTAAGGGGTCACTTGGTCTGCTGTAGCCCTCCAGTCAAGGCACATATGAGAAAGTAATCAATGAACAACTAAGCTGCCACAACAAAGAATTGATGCTTCTAATTTCACTCCCTTCCTATCTGCCCCTATCTGTCCCTCTCTCTCTCTCTCTGTCTCTGTGAAAAAATAAAGTACAGCTAGGTTGGAAAGTATTCTTCTGGGCCATGTCTGGGACCACCCAGCTCTGGACAGACATCGCAAGGGGTAGAACTGATTGACTGGACGCTGAGGGCCACAGTCAGTGATATAACCTGAGAGTCAGAATTGAGATGTATCTGACCCAGAATATACGCTCTGACAAGAGAGGACAGGTTCACCTACCCAATGTCAGAATTTCCATCAGGACCACTAATATTCAATAAAAAATCAGGCACTTTTTGTGCTGATACAATGATTAAGCTATTTAAAACTGTTTTAGTACCAGTGCTAAAAATCTTTATTTTGAATAATTGATAGGCTCTGCTTCACCATTTTACCAATTAAAAACCCATGCATCATGACATAGTCTTCAAATCACTCCTGGGAAAATGCAACCTTTTCAATAGAAACATAACCTATTAAAAATTAGTATTCCATTTGTCAGGACCAGGGTGGCTGTACGCATAACTGGTGTAGAAATTACTCTTTTTTTAGCCCAGTTTTTTCAAGCAGCTATTGATTATTATTATTTTTTTAAATAAATTTTTATTAATGTTAATGGGATGACATTAATAAATCAGGGTACATATATTCAAAGAAAACATGTCTAGGTTATCTTGTCATTAAATTATGTTGCATACCCCTCGCCCATAGTCACATTGTCCTCCGTCACCCTCTATCTAGTTCTCTGTGCCCCTCCCCCTCCCCCTAATTCTCTCCCTCCCTCCCTCCTATGTCCTCCCTCCCCCCACCCCTGGTAACCACCACACTCTTGTCCATGTCTCTTAGTCTCGTTTTTGTGTTCCATCAATGTATGGAATCATGTAGTTCTTGTTTTTTTCTGATTTACTTATTTCACTCCATATAGTGTTATCAAGATCCCACCATTTTGCTGTAAATGATCTGATGTCATCATTTCTTATGGCTGAGTAGTATTCCATAGTGTATATGTGCCACATCTTCTTTATCCTGTCTTCTATTGAAGGGCTTTTTGGTTGTTTCCATGTCTTGGCCACTGTGAACAGTGCTGCAATGAACATGGGGCTACATGTGTCTTTACGTATCAATGTTTCTGAGGTTTTGGGGTATATACCCAGTAGAGGGATTGCTGGGTCATAAGGTAGTTCTATTTGCAGTTTTTTTGAGGAACCACCATACTTTCCTCCATAATGGTTGTACTACTTTACAGTCCCACCAACAGTGGATGAGAGTTCCCTTTTCTCCGCAGCCTCTCCAACATTTGCTATTACCCGTCTTGTTGATAATAGCTAATCTAACAGGGGTGAGGTGGTATCTCATTGTAGTTTTGATTTGCATTTCTCTAATAACTAATGAAGATGAGCATCTTTTCATATATCTGTTGGCCATTTGTATCTCTTCCTGGGAGAAGTGTCTGTTCATGTCCTCTTCCCATTTTTTTATTGGATTGTTTGTTTGTTGTTGAGTTTTATGAGTTCTTTGTAAATTTTGGATATTAGGCCCTTATCTGAGCTGTTGTTTGAAAATATCATTTCCCATTTAGTTGGCTGTCTGTTTATTTTGATATCAGTTTCTCTTGCTGAGCAAAAACTTTTTAGTCTGATGTAGTCCCATTCATTTATCTTTGCCTTCACTTCTCTTGCCGTTGGAGTCAAGTTCATAAAATGTTCTTTAAAACCCAGGTCCATGAGTTTAGTACCTATGTCTTCTTCTATGTACTTATTGTTTCAGGTCTTATATTTAGGTCTTTGATCCATTTTGAATTAATTTTAGTACACGGGGACAGGCTGTAGTCGAGTTTCATTCTTTTGCATGTGGCTTTCCAGTTTTCCCAACACCATTTGTTGAAGAGGCTTTCTTTTCTCCATTGTGTGTTGTTGGCCCCTTTGTCAAAGATTATTTGACCATATATATGTGGTTTTATTTCTGGGCTTTCTATTCTGTTCCATTGGTCTGAGTGTCTATTTTTCTGCCAATACCATGCTGTTTTGATTATCGTGGCTCTATAATATAGTTTAAAGTCAGGTATTGTAATGCCCCCAGCTTCATTCTTTTTCCTTAGGATTGCTTTGGCTATTCGGGGTTTTTTATAGTTCCATATAAATCTGATGATTTTTTGTTCCATTTCTTTAAAAAATGTCATAGGAATTTTGATGGGAATTGCATTAAATTTATATATTGCTTTGGGTAATATGGCCATTTTAATTATATTTATTCTTCCTATCCAAGAACAAGGAATATTTTTCCATCTCATTGTGTCTTTTTCTATTTCTCTTAATAATGCCTTGTAGTTTTCGTTATATAGGTCCTTTACATTCTTTGTTATGTTTATTCCTAGGTATTTTATTTTTTTTGTTGCAATCGTGAAGGGGATTATTTTTTTGAGTTCGTTTTCTAATATTTCATTGTTGGCATATAGAAAGGCTATGGACTTTTGTATGTTAATTTTGTATCCTGCGACCTTACTGTATTGGTTTATTGTTTCTAATAATCTTTTTGTGGAGTCCTTCGGGTTTTCGATGTATAGGATCATATCATCAGCAAAAAGTGATACCTTTACTTCTTCTTTTCCGATATGGATGCCTTTTATTTCTTTGTCTTGTCTGATTGCTCTGGCCAGAACTTCTAGCACCACGTTAAATAAGAGTGGAGAGAGTGGACAACCCTGTCTTGTTCCTGATTTAAGGTAGAAAGTCCTCAGTTTTATGCCATTTAATATGATGTTGGCTGATGGTTTATCATATATGGCCTTTATCATGTTGAGATATTTTCCTTCTATACCCATTTTGTTGAGAGTCTTAAACATAAAATTGTGTTGTATTTTATCGAATGCCTTTTCTGCATCTATTGATAAGATCATGTGGTTTTTGGTTTTTGTTTTGTTGATATGGTGTATTACATTAACCGTTTTACGTATGTTGAACCATCCTTGAGATTCTGGGATGAATCCCACTTGATCATGATGTATTATTTTTTTAATATGTTGTTGTATTCGGTTTGCCAGTATTTTGTTTAGTATTTTATCATCTGTATTCATTAGAGATATTGGTCTGTAGTTTTCTTTCTTTGTGCCATCCTTGCCAGGTTTTGGTATGAGGGTTATGTTGGCCTCATAAAATGTGTTTGGAAGTATTGCTTCTTCTTCAATTTTTTGGAAGACTTTGTGTAGAATAGGAACCAAGTCTTCTTTGAATGTTTGATAGAATTCATTAGTATAACCGTCTGGGCCTGGACTTTTATTTTTGGGGAGGTTTTTAATAGTTTTTTCTATTTCCTCCCTGCTGATTGGTCTGTTTAGGCTTTCTGCTTCTTCATGACTCAGTCTAGGAAAGTTGTATTGTTCTAGGAATTTATCCATTTCTTCTAGATTGTTGTATTTGGTGGCATATAGTTTTTCATAGTATTCTACAATAATTCTTTGTATATCTATGATGTCTGTGGTGATCTCTCCTCTTTCATTTTGGATTTTATTTATTTGAGTCCTGTGCCTTTTTTCCTTGGTGAGTCTTGCCAACGGTTTGTCAATTTTGTTGATCTTTCAAAGAACCAGATCCTTGTTTTATTGATTTTTTCTATAGTTTTTCTGTTCTCTATTTCATTTATTTCTGCTCTGATTTTTATTATCTCCTTTCTTCGGCTGGTTTTGGGTTGTCTTTGTTCTTCTTTTTCTAGTTCCTTAAGGTGTGAAGTTAAGTGGTTTACTTCGGCTCTCTCTTGTTTGTTCGTATAGGCCTGAAGTGATATGAACTTTCCTCTTATTACTGCTTTTGCTGCATCCCAGAGATTCTGATATGTCGTATTTTCATTTTCATTTGTCTGTATATATCTTTTGATCTCTGCGCTTATTTCTTCTTTGACCCATTCATTTTTTAGAAGTATGTGGTTTAGTTTCCACATTTTTGTGGGTTTTCCCCCCTCTTTTTTGCAGTTGAATTCTAGTTTCAAGGCTTTATGATCAGAGAATATGCTTGGTACAATTTCAATTTTTCTAAATTTGCTGATATTGTCTTTGTGGCCCAACATATGGTCAATTCTTGAGAATGTTCCATGTACACTAGAGAAAAATGTATACTCTGTCACTTTGGGATGAAGTGTCCTATAGATGTCTATCATATCCAGGTGTTCTAGTATTTCGTTTAAGGCCACTATATCTTTATTGATTCTCTGTTTGGATGACCGATCTAGAGCCGTCAGCGGTATATTGAGGTCTCCAAGTATGATTGTATTTTTGTCAGTTTTTGTTTTAAGGTCAATAAGTAGCTGTCTTATATATTTTGGTGCTCCTTGGTTTGGTGCATATATATTAAGGATTGTTATGTCTTCTTGATTCAGTGTCCCCTTAATCATTATGAAATGACCATTTTTGTCTCTGAGTACTTTTTCTGTCTTGTAGTCAGCATTATCAGATATGAGTATTGCTACACCTGCTTTTTTTTGGGTGTTGTTTGCTTGGAGTATTGTTTTCCAGCCTTTCACTTTGAATTTGTTTTTATCCTTGTTGCTTAGATGTGTTTCTTGTAGGCAGCATATAGTTGGATTTTCTTTTTTAATCCATTCTCCTACTCTGTGTCTTTTTATTGGTAAGTTTAATCCATTTACATTTAGTGTAGTTATTGACACTTGTGGGTTCCCTACTGCCATTTTATAAATTGCTTTCTGTTAGTTTTGTATCTTGTTTGATTCTTCTCTTTTGTTTTTCTGTCATTTGTTTTTGTTTGTTTGTATTCCATTCTTCTTTCCTCTGTTGCTACCTTTTTTAAGTCAAGTGTTTTTGTGGTGGTTTTTTCAAGAGTGGTTACCATTAAGTAATGAAAAGGGTACCTACCATATTCATTGTAGTACCCTATCTTATGAGTATTTCTGCACTTCATTGTCCTTTGCTACTGTTAATCTCCATCCTCTCCCCCCCTTTTTTTTCTTTTGTTGTCACAGTTTAAGTTTGGTTTTATTGTGTTCTTGGTGGAGCTGTTACTTGTGGTTTTGTTTTCTTTTGTTCTTTGAATCTGGTTGGAAAACCCCCTTTTGTATTTCCTGGAGTGGGGGCTTTCTGCTGATAAATTCTCTCATCTTTTCTGTATTTGTGAATGTTTTTATATCTCCTTTGTACTTGAAGGATAGCTTTGATGGGTATAGTATTCTTGGCTGAAAGTTCCTCTCTTTCAGGGCTTTAAATATTGGGGTCCACTCTCTTCTAGCTTGTAGAGTTTCTGCTGAGAAATCTGATGATAATCTAATAGGCCTTCCTTTATATGTGGTACTCTTCTTTTCCCTGGCTGCCTTGAGAATTTTTTCTTTGTCATTGGTTTGTGTCATCTTCATTATGATGTGCCTTGGAGTGGGTTTGTTGGGGTTAAGAAAACTCGGTGTTCTGTTTGCTTCTTGAATTTGAGGCTTTAGTTCTTTCCACAGGCTTGGGAAGTTCTCGTCTATTATTTGTTTGAGTATATTCTCCATTCCATTTTCTTTCTCTTCTCCTTCTGATATACCTATTATTCTTATGTTATTCTTTCTGATGGGGTCAGACAATTCCTATAGGGTTTTCTTGTTTTTTATTATTTTTGAGTCTCTTTCTTCTTCTCTCTGTTGTGCCTCAAGTTGCTTGTCTTCTATTTCACTAATCCTATCTTCTATCTGGGCTGTTCTGTTAGCTAAGCTTGTTACCTCGTTTTTCAGCTCGTGAATTGAGTTTTTCATTTCTGTTTGATTTGGTTTTATAGTTTCAATTTCCTTGGTAATATATTCTTTGTGTTCATTGAGTTGTTTTCTGATCTCCCTAAATTGCCTTTCTGTGTTTTCTTGTATATCTCTGAGTATTTTTAAGATTTCTATTTTAAATTCTGTCATTTAGCTCCAAGGCTTCCAATATGTTAAATCTTTTCTCCATAGATTTTTCCACATCTATTTGTGTTACCTCTCTATCTTTTGTATCCATAATATTCAATTTCCTCTTTCTTATTGGCATCTGAGGGTGGTCTTGTTGATAGCACTAATTAGAATTAATAAAGAGTAAAAAGTAAAAAAAAAAAAAAAAAAAAAAAAAAAAAAAAAGGTAAAACACCCCACAAAAAAAAAAAACAGTAATAATTTATTATTTCCCCCTTTTTTTCTTTTTTCTCTTCCCCTCCTCTCCCCTCCTCAGGGAAATATCGTGATGACCTGTGAATTATATTATGCTAAATGGAACAAAAACTGCCTATAACGGAGGGCCTGATTTGGGGTGAAGAGTTCAAGGGGCAAAAAAAGGGAGTAGGGACCTACTAAATGCAAAAAAAAAAAAAAAAAAAAAAGGAGAAAATCTTAGACAAGCATAAGATGATTTGCTTGTAAGTGATGGTCGACTAAGAGATATAATGAGAGGGATAAGAGGGAACCAGAAAAAAAGGGGGAAAAAAAGAATAATAAAGAAAAAAAAATAAAAATAAAAAGTAAAAATCTGTTGTAATAAGTGGAGCGAAGACTAAATACAATGGAGACCTTGGGTTGGGAGGAATGCTAGTGAGTTAAAAAGCAACGTAAAAAGTACCCAAAATGCCACAGAAATAAACAAACAAACAAAAAAAAAACAAAAGCGAGAAAAAAAAAAACACCAAAAAAAACTTGAGTCCCAAATTAAATAATTTGTTCATGATTGAGGATTAAATGGGAGGAAAAGTAAAAGGAGAAAAGAAGAAATGAATAGAAAGGAAAAAATAAGAAAAAGAGAAAAACAAAGGAAGAAAAAAAGGAAGAGAAAAAAACAAAATAAAGCAAAACAAAAAAAACAAAAGGGGAGAGAGTGAGAGTTAAGTGTTTTGGAGTGTAACCTTAAAGGGGAGTGAGGATGAAGAAAAGAAATAAAATGTAACACTCATGGGTAGTGTAGTTCAAGAAAAGGGAAGCATAAGATGGGCAGAGAATAAACGGACCGAGGTGGAAGAAAATAGAAATAATAATAATAAAGGCAATAAGATAGAAGAAACAAACAACAATGAAAAATTAGTGGAACAAGTTATAAAGTCTGTGGATTTTTCTTGATTTTGAGAGGTTAACTTCTTCCTTTTTCTTTTCTCTCCCTCTTCCTGATCGGTGACTCTGTACCCCAGGCTCTGTCTCTGTGTCACACTTAGGTAGGGATTTGCAGTTGATGGGATTCTATGGCAGTGTCACATAATTGGCTTTAGTCTTGCTGGTAGTCAAGGCTTGTTGGCGTTTGCAGGGTCCAACAATGAGAGAATTTGCTTTCCTGGAGTCTCTCTCCTAGTCTCCCCTTCCTGAATTAGCAGCCTGGTGATCCAGCTATAAGGCTGCTACTGCTTCTGCCTGGGGAGTAAGAGGCTCAAAGAGCTAGGAAATCCCCACTCTATCCCCACTCAGCGCAAGGCTTTGGGAAAGGCTCTGGCAGTCAGAGCCTCCAGCGTAATCAGGCGGGGCTGGGAGTCAATTGTTGTCAAGGCGACTGTTTAGTGCCTAGCATTCAGTTGGACCACTCAACCCAGGCTTTCCACACTTTGTAGCCTGTTTTGGCTGGGAAGAAGAGGCACTAGTCGCTGCTTGCGACTATTGTATTATAGATCTTATTATCTGCCAAGTCCCTCTTGTTAGCGTTTATTCCTGAATATGGAGGCTCTGTCAATCAGAAGTTGCTCCCGCCCCTTTAGCGAGAGGCACTAAAAAATATCACGCCTCTTGTCTTGGATCACTGAACTGAGAGAGATCTTATCAATTAGAGCCCCGTGGGTGCACAGATTTCGTGGGTTAAGCTAATTTCAGTGATTGGATCCGCAGCTGTGCTCCCGAAGGTATTTCAGGCTGCCTGCGCGCGCCCCTCCCCCAACGCTTGATTGTTAGCTTGAATGGCTGGGTGAGGTGCCCCGCCCACGCAGAGAATCTCCCAAATAGGAAGACAGCCCTGGCGCCTCTCCCGCTCGCCCCGCCGCTGGCGGCTGGGGCGCACCAGGCACGCGGGATAATGGGGCACCCTGGGTGTGTGGGCCAGTGGGGCGCTCTGGCCTGTGGGACGCCCAGGGCACGCGCGCGAATGGGGTGCTCCGGGCACCGGTGGCTGGGAACTCGCACTCGCAGTGCGCGGGCCGCTGGGGAAGCTGGCGGTGCTTGCTCTGCGACCGGACCGCGGCACAGGCTCACTCCCTCCGTGGCTTGAATGAACGTCCCTGCGGTAGTTAGCTTCCTCCACACCCTCGTCTCTCAGATTCAAGTGATAACAGTCCTTTTGCTTTCAGTTTGTGTGGAACTCCGGAATGCTCCGAGGATAAATTTTTCTGTTTCTAGTTGATAAATTTGTTGAGATTTGGGGGAGATCTGTCGGACGCGCTGCTCACGGCGCCATTTCCGTGACGTCACTTCAGCTATTGATTATTAATAAAGAATTTCATTCATTGACTTCAGAGAGTCAGCCAGTGCTGGAAAAAATTGTTGAACACCTGACCTAATTAAAAAATATATAAATGAATAAAATAAAACATGAAGAAAGGCAACATAAAAAAACAAATGCAATTATGTTTTTAAAAATTAGAATTCAAACTGAAAAGGATGACTACTTGCCAAGTATTTAAGCACCATGGAGCAAAAATTAAAGTGTGACTAACCAATAAAAGAACAGAAAATGGAAGTATTTTAGAGTGTTTAAGGTCTATAAGTAATTCAGTGTTCATGTATCTAAGAGGAATCATTTTGAGTAACTTCCAGGTTATTCTGAGGCTCACAATTTAGAAGTTTTTGGTGGTTTTAGTAGTACTGTTACCCCTTATGTTTTTTAAATCAAAACAAGCCATTCCCCAGTGACCTACTAAGTCAGTTGTCTTAAGAGATACAATTATAGTATTTAAAACTAAAGCTCTGAAATAAACTTTGATGAACTTAAATTTTTTAAAAATTTTGTATTTTATAACATACATGTGTTAACAAAGTCTAATTGCTACAGCCTAGTTTTAGGAAAGTTTACATGGTACCTCTCAGTATATTTGAGGAGGGTCCCTCTATATAGGAACACATAGATATTCATGACTATGGTCTTCTTGTTGGAGTTTCCTAAACTTACCTACTTATGAGTGAGACACCCTGTTTGATAGGCTTCAGAACACAGGTTGTTTTGTTTTTGTCTGTTTAAATACAGTATAAGCATGAGGCAAGATTTTAATGGCAATTGTTGGTATGTTTCAATATGATATTCGGGCTAATAAAAATACTATCAATTAGAAACCATGCGATGTTCACATGGGAAATCATTACTTGTCTCTCATTGTTTACTGACTTTATAGGTGGCAGAGAAGAATGACATTAGAGAATATTTTGAGTCAAACATCTCTGACACTGACACAACACATTTCAAGCTGCCTAAATATCGATGTTTATTACAAACGATTTTGAGCTTTCTGATGCTGGTGGACTACCTGTTTCAGGAGCTCATCCGTCAGCTAATGAACACTGCAGCCACGCTACTCTTGGAGTTATTTACTAGTTCTGATAGAATGCTATTTTCAGAGGAAAAAAAGAATGAAGATCTCATCAAGTAAATCATGCTTTATTTATCAAAGAAATTTGTGTAATCACAGTGTTGTAAATATCGATGGCCACTTATGGAGAAAATAGACAATAGTTGAAGGTAGAATTTGAAAATTCTCCTTATAGTAAATTGTATGTACTCACCTCACTTTTTATAATTATAATTGTATGTACTCACCTCACTTAGTATCTGGTCATACTTTACTTAATACTACTGTCCATAACATTTAAGAAAATTTCCCAATATTTTTTCCGAAGTCTACATATGTCAGAAAGCCATATAGTATATGGGATGTCTGGTGCAATTTGAAATTCAGGTAATCAGTGAATAATTTTTTAGTATAAGTATGTCACAAATATTACCTATACTAAAAATTGTTGGTTTGAAATTAAAACTAACTGGTGTTCTGTATTTTTATTTTCTAAGTCTGGCAATTCTATGAATAGGTCTACTGTATCTTCCAAGTTCAAAGCTAGTTCTTAAAGATGTGAGAGTGATTCCAGAAGCCATAAAGTTCTATCGAAATTTGAGTAAGAGCTATTGAATACAAAATATTTTCATCTTCTATTTAAATGCTGGGTTTTTTTTTTGAGGTTTGTTGTCTTGTTTTTAGATTTTGTTGATTTTTAGAGAGAGGAGAGAAAGAAGGAGTGGGAGGGAGGATCAGGAAGCATCACGAAGCATCACCTTGTAATAGTTGCTTCTTGTTTGTGCCTTGACCAGGCAAGCCCGGGGTTTCACACCAGCGACCTCAGTGTTCCTGGTCGACACTCCATTCACTGTGCTGCCACAGGTCAGGCAGAATCCCACAATTAACTTTTTGAGGAACTCCCTCCTGTTTTGCACAAATGCTACACCAGTTTCTTCCTCGTGAACTATCATGATTCACGTTTTGCCATCTGTCTCCTTTTCCTGTGTTTTGCATCTAGTATAGCATTTACAGTAATCACAATTGGAGTATATAGCAAAACCTAAAGAACAAGCATAAGTATTATTATGACTAATGTCATTAGCACTCAAGTAGAGAGTCAAACAAAATGGTGTGAGTTAAGCATCAATCCACAGGTATGCAGGTCTCATCAGTGTCATGGAACAGCTGTCTACCTCTGATGTCAGGGGCGTTGGTGTCCGCGGTGTAGGGATAGGTGACTGTCAGAGACAGGGGGAGATGTCCTTTTTGTGGTTAGATTCCTGATAAGGCCCCTTCCAAAAAGGTTGGAGAGTTGTTGTTTTTTTATTTGATGTCCTTTAAAAAAAAAAATCTCCAAGTGGCAGTCAATAAATTTAAAAATCGTTGTCTCCTGGGAAACTGAAAGGAAGTGGGTACCAATCTGGCATTTTCATAAAGTGACTTTATTCAATGTTGGCAATAGTTTAAGGTGTCTTCCTTCAGTGACATCTGCTCACAAATTCCTCCATTTAATTGAAGTCTAGCTTAAAGGCACAGGTTCACTCCATGCGTGGTAGGGAGCCAGCGGGGCACTGTGAGCCCATGCTTGTACCTAGCACTACCTCTGGATCCTCAAGGTGCTCCTGGCAGGTCCTTCAGACCCTGCTGGCTGTGCCAAGTGAATGTTGGTGTAAAAGATGTCCATACCTGTAGAGAATTTTTAAGAGTTTGAGCCCAAACTGACAATAATGCTGGAAAACAGAATCTCAAATGCTTCCCCTAAGTGACCCCGTTTTCATTCCCACCAGCAAACCAGGTTTCTACTCACCAACACTATTATTTTTCTTTTTTAAAAAAAATAACATCCATCCTAATTGGTGGGACGTGATATCTCATTGTGGTCTTGATTTGTATTTTCCCAAATGACTAGTGATGTTGAGCATCTTTTGTGGACTTATTAGCCGTATTTCTTTGGAAGAATGTCAGTTATTTATGTATTGTGGGTGTTAATGAGACATAAGGGTTTAAAAAGACTTTTTTTTTTCATTTCTTGATCTAGAACATACAAAGACATCTCTGCTTTTACTGGAAAGATGACAAATGATTATGAAGAACTTGCTAATAAGTCAGACTTACATGTTGCATCTGTCCAAAAGTCAGCAGTAAAAACAGAAACTTGTATTAATGAGGTATTAATGGTCTTTGAAAAAATGTAAACAGATCTTAATGAAGGAATAACTGAAAAATAAGTAAATAGTAAAATGAATAAGTTTTGAAATGAAAATGTGATTTATGATTAATGCATTATCTTTCCCAAAACACACACTTCTACCCTACACATGCACCCACACCTGCTCCCACTGTTACGCTCATCTCATGTGGTTCATTTGTTCACACGTTACTGTGTGCCTACTGCCTACCAGGCACTGAATTAAGTACTGAAGTACAGCTCTGGGCAGTTCCAATAAAAAATACCAGCAAGTTATATATTTTGTGGCTATTGACAAGCTGATTCCAGAGTTTATATGGAGAAGTAAAGACCCAGAATAGTCGATATTGAAGGAGAACCAAGTTGGAGGACTCATACTATGTGACTTGAAGACTTAGTATGAAGCTATAGTAATCAAGATAGTGTTTTATGAGTGACAGAATAGACAAATAGGTCAATAGAACAGGATAGGAAGCTCAGAAATAGTCTCCCATGAGTACTGTTTTAAAATTCAACATTGATTCTGATTTCCCAGTTTGCTTGTGATTGGATGTGTACCACCTGTGAACCTGAGATGACTCCGGTCTGGTCCTGATTCCCTTTCTGCCCCCCCACACACACACCGAGGTTTTAGCATCTTGCTCCTGCTTTACCCCCTTAGTATTTGACCTTGGTTTGCTCCTGCTTTTGCCTGTGCTGACTTCATATTGATGTAGACTCCTTTTTGGAGCTCATTCCAATATCCTGTCCAAGAGAAGACAGATAATTAGTTTATTTTAGGATATTCTGAGTTGGAGGTGTTTGTGAGCAACCAGGTAAAAATTTCTATTAGAATGTTGGAAATACGGAGCTGAGTCTAGAGCAGGGGGTCTCAAACTTGAGGCCCGCGGGCCGCATGCGGCCCGCCGAACAATTTTGTGCGGCCCACAGACTAATCCACGAAGTTCAAAATATTTTGGATAAAATTAAGTAAGCCTAGGGGCCTACTTGTATTTTTCATTTCTCTAGCATCCTAGCTAGATATTAGCTTAGTTAACAGCAGTTGTGATGCAAACTACAGTTTCTGGTCGTTTTGTGACACTGAGTAAACTGCATGTACGATTGTGCTTGTTGTACTGATTTTTTTTTGTTTTCAACTGCAGTGAGAAAAGTGTTGCGTAACAGTTGCCTTTTGTAGACCTAGTGCGGCCCGCCGAATGGCTGTGATCTTGCTCTGCGGCCCACATGCTGAGTTGAGTTTGAGACCCCTGGTCTAGAGAGAGATCAGGGCTGCAGCCTTTCCCCACTTCCCATTGCACGCTGTGGAAGAATCTTTGTTTCATTTAGAGTTTACACCCTAAGGAATCAAACTATTTTGGGGTCCATTCTTATTAGCACAAAAAGCATAACAGCCGAAAAATGTCTTTCTTACAAAAAGGTTTTCAGGCCTCGGTACACGTTTTAACAGTGGGCTTTGGAGTCACAGACCCACAACTAAATTCCGGCCTGACCACATGCTAGCAATAGAGCCACTGACAAATTAGTATAAGCTTCCCAAATCTGTTTCATGTCCAATAGGAGCACCGATTTCTATCTCAGGGTTACTATGAAAATAAGGGGAGGGTGACTTCTTTACTGTGGTACCTAGGACATGATAAGCACTCATCAAATAGTAATCGTACTACATTAAATCGTACATCTATCAAAGTATACTTACGTACCTGATATAGTATACTAAGATATAAGTCCATACATCAGACTACATGATATATATTTCAAGAATGATTCTACACAAAATATTTACATACTGTAACATTAGAAGGTATATAGGGCTGGAGGTTCAGCCATTCCCAGAGTTAGAGATTATTTCCCAGAATAAGCTATGTAATGCATTATATATTTGTTTGGAATTGTCTTTCGGAACATTTTTATTGTGATAAAACACAACATAAAGTTTGCCATTCTAACCATTTTTCAGTGTACAATTCAGTGGCATTGGTACGTTCATAGTATTGCACAACCATCACTACAATCCACTTCCAGAGCTTTCATTATCCTGAACAGAAACTCGGTACCCATTTGTGTAGAAATTTTAAGGCTACATGTCACTTTGAGCATCTACCCAAGCTCTTTCCCCAGCAGCTTAGTAGGGTGCTAATGGCATTTATTTATGCTGTTGTTAATGGCCTTTAGTTGTTAATGACCCAAACTAAAGGTGGGGGTTCTAACAGGTGATTCTGATGACTTCATTGGAAAACATTCACTAAATTCCCCAAGCACAACAGGTTATTTATGGGATGTGAAGGATCAATAAATTGGGAACTCATGCCAGGCTGGAGCCTAAGAGCAGTTACACTGTGTGAATAAAATGTTTATACCTAAATACTCCTGTTTTTCAGTAGGATGCCCATATTGGTATGTGCGTGTTAAAGTGAAGAGCTAGGACCTATAGTAATGAACTTGAACTATATTCCTGATTTTGTAAGTCTTCAACACAGGAAAAGACCTATTCAGCTTTTAAAGGCGATTTAGATTCCTGGGCCCTATCCCTGACTTTTTAACTCAAAATCTCTTGGGATAGATCCTAAGATTTGGTGTTTTTAATAAGCTCTAAAATGATTACTATGTGGCTACTCTGGCATCCATTCACATAGTTTTTTTTGGGGGTGGGGGGAATACTGCAGTATATCATTTACATTAATTTACTTATTTTAACATGTGAATATCAATTATGGGGGGGAATAATGTTACTCAGTTATACTGAAGTTGTTATTATGTAAAATTTAGGTCTGTATTATTCTAAAGTCAGTGTTCTTTCAGTTTTATATTGTCACTGGAACTGTCACCCATCTGTTAAATTAGATTTTGAATAGCATTAAAGTGGACAAGGATTTGAGAACGAGATATGCGCCGATATTTGAAGTCAGTCTACACTTGAGAATTCCTGCTGGGAGTAATTCCTCGGGAAATTCTAGCAAGAGCCTTCAAGAGTCTGATAAGTGGTCTGAAGAATCTGTGACCTGTAAAGAAGATAGAATGTCAGCAGTTGAAATCAGTTGTGACATAACACACTCAAGTGACAAACTCCTGATAGTGAAACCAAAAAACCCTGGTTACAACCTCGAAGAAATTCTTTCGGGTAAGAACAAATGAGACTACCGAGAAGGAAGGGAAATATCCTAACCTCTGAAAAATAACAAGCGAGAGGAAAGATAGTTGTTCTGTCTTGTCAGTAGCTTATCATTTTTATAAATATTAAAGTAAGGATGCTCAAAGCAAGCCTAAGCTCACAGGTCATTTGTAGTGTATGTGAGTAATGACACCATTATTCATTTTTATCTTAATGCACATACTGTTTGTCCCTGAGGGGGATCTAAGGACCCCTTTATGAGGATGAGCATACAACGAGGATGCTAGTTAAAAATGAGATTGGCTATGGCTTGTGGCTCAGTGGGTAGAGTGTGGGTCTGGCATATGGATGTCCCGGGTTCAATTCCCAGTCAAGGCACACAGGAGAAGCAACCATGCTTCTTTCTTCCTCCCTCTCCCCTTCTATCCCTCTTCCCCTCCCACAGCTAGTGGCTCAGTTGGTTTGAGCATGGTCCCAGGAGCTGAGGATAGCTCCGTTGGAGCATAGGCTCAGGCACTAAAAATAGCTCGGCACTAGAGCATTGGCTCCAGATGGGGTTGCCAGATGGATCCCAGTTGAGGTGCATGCTGGAGTCTGCCTCACTATATTCTGTCCTCCCACCTTAGATTCTTATACTCCATCTGAGACCACCTTAATCAGAATCTGGGGCTTGTGTGGGGTAAGGCACACTGCCAGAATACTGTCTTGCCTGTTTATTCTTAGGGTAGTTAGAAAATACTGACACATATCAACTTGCCATTTAGCTGATATAAATATAAACGGTTTCTTCTCTTTCTTTCAATGGATTCCAATAGACATAGACATTGCGACTGATTTCGAGAAGAAAAATACGCGTGATGAGTAAGTACCAAACATTTTTAAAGTTATGAGTAATTATATTTTGTTAGTTACTGCGTCATTCTGAAATATGCTCCTACTGTTTTCTCTCCTAGACTTTTAAAATTCCCTACAAATCTCTCCATTGCTCCCAACAGATTGGAGTTTTCAATAAAAATTCAAAATATGGTGGCTGATATTGAAAAATGTATAAGTAAGTACTTTAAGTGTTTAATTAGATACATTGTATTCTTCAGCAATGTTTTCTTAGATCTAGGCATTTGATGCTTTTACCCAGAGATGTAGCAGACATAGTATATTAGGTGATTATCCATTCACACTCTTTGGGATTAATCTATGTGAATTTAGAATTATTTGAACACATGAGAGTTATACACATAACCATAGAATTAGGAAAATAGCAAAGACTTGGATACACTTTGTATATATAAGGTACTACAGGATTTTATGGGACTTCAATACGAAATATTTTATGTATCATAGCAAAACAAAGATATGGTCCTGGCCAGTTGGCTCAGTGGTAAAGCATCAGCTCAGCATGTGGATGTCCCAGGTTTGATTCCCAGTCAGGGCACACAGGAGAAGCGCCCACCTGCTAGTTCATACCTCCCCTTCTTGCTTCTCTCTCTCTCTTTTCCTCCTGCGGCCATGGCTCAATTGGAGCGAGTTGGCCCGGGAACTGGGGATGGCTCCATGGCCTCCGCTGCAGGTGCTAAGAAGCTCGGTTGCTCAGCAATGGAGCAATGCCCCAGATGGGTAGAGCATCACCCCCTAGTGGGCTTGCTGGGTAGGTCCCAGTCAGGGTGTATGCAGGAGTCTATCTCTCTGCCTCTCCTCCTCTCACTGAATAAAAGAAAAAAAAAAGAAAAGGAAAAAGTATTATTTCCACCTTTAATAGGTTTTTGTTAAATTTTTTTCAACTGAGCGTACAGAATCTGAAATTACATGGCAGTTACTGGCCTGACCAATGAATTTCTCTCTTCTCCACAATGTAAGTCTGATCAAGACTTTGAAACCACAGGACCCTATGTAACTCCTTAACTAGGGAATCAGTTTCCAGTCACATCATGATATTTTGCTGAGTTCAGAGCACCCTCTTCCCAGCCTATGCTGGTATCTAGAGCATTATTTGATTTCTTTTTGCAAGCCTCAGGAATGCAGTCTTTCTCACTGTACTTAGTGTTGAGTTGGGATAGGTCTTCACATGTATTTTGCGTACAAGTTCTTTATCAGTTATAAGATTTGCAAATATTTTCTCCCAATATGTGCTGTATCTTTTTTTTTTTAAGTGACTGGGCGGGGGGGGGGGGGGTTGGTGGGCACAGACAGGTACAGACAGACAGGAGAGATGAGAAGCATCAATTCTTTGTTGCACCACCTCAGTTGTTCGTTGATTGCTTTCTCATATGTGCCTTGACTGGGGGGCAAGAGCCAAACCAATGACCCCTTGGCTCAAGCCAGTGACCATGGGATCCCATCAGTGATCCTATACTCAACCTGGTGAATGCTCACTGAAGCAGGATGAGTCTTCACTCAAGCCAGCTACCTAGGGGTTTTGAACCTGGACCCTCTGTATCCCAGGCCAATGCTCTATCCACTGCGCCATTGCCTGGTCAGTCTGTGCCATATTGTTTCATTCTTTCTCGAGTTAAACTTCTTAATTTTGGTAAAATGTGGCTTATCAATATTTTTCTTTCATAGATTATGCTTTTGATTTTATGTCTAAAAACTCTAACTCGAGGTCACACAGATTTTTCCTATATTTTCTCCTGGAAGATTTATAGACGTGTGTTTTATTTTTAGGTATATGATTTATCTTGAGTTGACGTTGTTTATGTATAAAGTATAGGTCAGAGTTCTTTTTTTTTGCCTATGAACATCCAGTTGTGCAGCTAGATTATGAACTTATTGATGACAGAGGCTGTGTCCTCTGTGTCCTCACAATGGTATAATGCTCCTCACGTGGCATATACACTTCAAATTATTGTTAACTTATTCCCAGTATCTGTTTGAGTCATGCTTCGTATTACTATCACAAATTACCTATAACCGATTCTTTTGTTCCCATAACATTAGATCCCAACTTTTACACCTGCCTTTAAATTCCCTTGATCAGTGTAGCGTACTCTCTAGCTCCCAAATAAATCAGCCTCAGTTGTCAGTAGTTCTAGATGCTGTGGTTAATTTTAAGGCATGGCTTCCTTTGGGACTCCTGCAAATACTAACTTTTTACTTACATATTTTAGCCAAAATTATTCCTCTTTATCAAGATCCCCGCCTGTCTAGCTTCACTGATGTGGTTTTAATTAAGACACAAAACATAATAGACTATAAGAAACGAACAAGATGGCCAGATTGTCAGATCCTTTTTGAAGTGGATCCTGTCTACCAAAATAAAGTGAGTTTAAAAACTGTGTGTCTTAGGGAATATTTGGTTGAATGAGCAGAAACCCACTGACAGCTTAGATGAAAGGCCTTTGATGGAAAATTATAGTATCATCATTTATAGCAAGTGGAAAGCCATTCCCAGTTTGTCTTCCTCATGACACTTCATCTCTGGTCACCTTTATTTTCTTTCAGCTTTCACTATGAAACTGAGCTTTCTGTTTTATGGTTCCCTCAAAGAGTGCCTTGCCAGTATGCTCACTTGCCATGGCCCTGGCTTTTGCCATTACCATCTCACTGGGTGTTTTTGTTCAAATTCACAAGTGACTGTGAAGGTCTTAGCCTGGATCAGGATTCTACCCTATCCAAAGTAGCTATGTTGTGGGAATTGGCTAATGTCACATCGTATAGAACTGGCCTTTTTGAGGGCATAAAGCATGTCCACTAACACAGGGTGACCAGCAAAAGTATAAATGATAAGTGTTTCTGGTATATGGCTCAAGATAACAAGCTAATTATATATATATATATATATATATATATATATATATATATATATATATATATATATATATATGGCCTTGTAAACCTTTACATAAAAACCAAATATAAAAAAGTGATATAAATTTCTTGAACTCTTAGATTTCCAACATATTCAGTAGAAGTTCTTAACAAAATGAACTCTACGTACACCTATTAATTTAAATATTTTTTACCAGAATTGTTAGTCTTCCAGGCCATGCCTTTTTCTTCATTCTTAAAATGAAATTCTGACTAACTTTTTAATATTTTTCTTTTCAGATTGTGAGTCTCCTGACTATTATTGGTAACTCCATGGGTCTAGTTAGTGCTTACACCAACAAGTTTATAAAATATTGTGCTATGGTAGAGAAGGCCAAAATCATGAGTATGAAAATAGCATCTGTGAAAGAATTAACTTCAACACAGTTTACGACTGTACTAGCTAAATTCATAAATTATCTTAGAGATATTGTTCATATGGCCATTGAGAAGCGTATTGGTATTTTCAATGTGACAAGTCTCGACTATCAGTCCGAATGCTTACCCTATGTTGAGAATATCATACATACAAGCCAAGACCTCCTGCGGTCTGTAGTTGAAAAGAAGAGTACAAATCTACTGGAAGTAAGTATTTTGAAAATTCCTATTGCTTGAGAATCTTTAAGATTAGTAGATTATAATTTTAAAACATGTTTAGAAAACATCCGTGGTATTATTCTCAGAAGATTCCACTAGGCATTGATTGTATTTGTGTGGGTCTTTGTTCAGATGTCAGTTCCTCAAAGAAACCTGCTCTGACACAGCACCCTGTATTCCTCCTACCTGATCTCCCCATTGGGAATCATTGCAAGGTTTGAAGCAGGGCTATAACAGGATGCCATTTGCATTTTTGTAAGGACTACTGTGGCTGCAATGTGGATTAGAGTAAAGTGGGACAAGACAGGGGAAAGCTGTTTCTGTCATCAAGGGGAGATGTGATGATAGCTTGAGCCAGGGAAGTTGCAGTATGACATCTGAGAAGTACTCAGACTTACCTGACCAGGCGGTGGCGCAGTGGATAGAGCATCAGACTGGGATGCAGAGGTCCCAGGTTTGAAGCCCCAAGGTCGCTGACTTGAGTGCGGGCTCATCCAGCTTGAGCATGGGGCCACTGGCTTGAGCGTGGGATCATAGACTTGACCCCAAGGTCGCTGGCTTGAGCAAGGGGTCACTTGCTCTGCTGTAGTCCTCCGGTCAAGGCACATATGAGAAAGCAATCAATGAACAATTAAGGGGCCACAATGAACGAAGAATTGATGCTTCTCATCTCTCTCCCTTCCTGTCTGTCCCTCTGTCTCTGTCACAAAAAAAAAAAAAAAAGTACGTGGACTTGAGATATATTTAAGAGATCGAATAAACAGGATTTAGTGATTGACATGTTGGAAGAAGTAAGAGAAAGAACAGGAATGAATGATGTTTTTAGGTTTCTGGTGAGACAGCAACGTGGACAGTTGTGGCAATTCCCTGGGGAAGGGAACATGGTGCTTCTTCTGTTGTGTGATATTCAAGTAGAGATATTCAGCTATACAAGTCTAGACTGGAAACATATATTTAAGTGACCAGCATAAAAGTTGTTTTTAGTTGCTTCTGATTTAATCATGCTTAAGTCTAGACAGGATTTTGAAGCCTGAGAACTTTAACAGTTAGCTACTGCCTCTGTGCTCCATACTTCCCTACATCCCTTAAAAGGATGGACACTTATTTGATGCTATTTGAAACACAAACTTGGGAGGAAAGGTTATATCCTTAATAGACTTTGCCAGTGAGCTTCCTCAGAATCCTTTTGTCCCACAGAAAACTCATCAGGGAAGTTTTTTTTATTATAGGGAAAGGCTCTTTTATCTCCTGCTAAGGCCACCACTAAGCAGTGAGAGATCTCAGCCTCACAAGCCTTTCAATTAAAGACCTCTCAAGTCAACTCTCTGAAAAAGGCAGAGAAGAATTTTCTCATCAGAGCTTTATTTCCCTTCAGTCTGTGCCTGGCTTATTCTAGCTAGAGTTCATCATTTCTCATAGGATTTGTCATTAAAAAGTGACAAAAAAGAACCAGAATGTGATACCAAATTTTTCCTACTTTTTACTCTAATGTGACAGCTTTGGTTATCACATTATCTAAGTAAGTCCCAAGAAACGGCAGGTAACATTGTGATCAAATATTTTGCTACTGTATAACAAACACGTCTGCTTGTTTAGCCTCCCAAATCTGTCACTTTGGAAAAATTGAAAATTTCTTACAAAGTTAAATTTCTACCTACCATTCAACCCAGCAATCCCATACCTCATTAAGTACCTAGAAGAAATAAAAATGGCCCTGGCCAGTTAGCTCAGTGGTAGAGTGTTGGCCAGCATGTAGATGTCCCAGGTTTGATTCCCATCAGGGCTCAGGGCACACAGGAGTAGCAACCATCTGCTTTTCCACCCCTCCCCCTTCCCTTTCTCTCTCTCTCTCTCTCTCTCTCTCTCTCTCTCTCTCAGATATACCCCCTTCTGCATCCATGGCTCAATTGGTTCGAGTGAGTTGGCTCCAGGCACTGAGGATGGCTCTGTGAAGCCTCCACCTCAAGCACTAAAAATAGCTCGGTTGCCAAGCCTTGGAGCAATGCCCCAGATAGGCAGAGCATTGCCCCATAGGGGGCTTTCCAGGTGGATCTCAGTTGGGGCACATGTGGCAGTCTGTCTCTCTGCCTGCCCTCTCACTTAATAAATAAAATTTTTTTTAAATGGAAACAATTCCACAGCAAAACAGTAGCTAAATAGAAGCTTTATTACAAGTTCCAAAACCTGGAAACAATTCAAATGTCTGTCAAGTAGTGAACCAATAAGAAAAAGGCCATATTCATTCATTAGAATACTATTCAGCAGTAAAAAGGAAGGAACTGCTATATGCAATGACTTAGATGAATCCCAAAAACATGCTGCGTGAAAGAAGCCAGACATAAAGGAGTATCTACCACATAATTTCATGTATGTGAAACTTGACCAGTACAAATTTAATTTATAGCAACAACAAGCAGATAGGTGGTTTTCTCAGGTCAGAGATGGATTGTTTCAAATGGGGCACAAAGGATCTTTTAAAGCAATGAAAGTTTTATGTATTTTGACTATGAAGGAAGTTACACAGGTGTTTAGATGTGTTAAACTCATTATAATATACACTTAACATTTTTTAATGTAAATTATGCTTCGGTGCAGTTGATTTTTTTAAAAATCCTGGCTTTTCCATTTACTGTTTGAAAGATGTTAGTTAATATCCTCTCTGTACTTCAGTTTCTTTACTTGTCATTTGAGGATAATATTAGTAACTAACCTGGAGTGGTTGTGAGAATTAACTGACTTAATGATTGTATAACTCTTAATTAAGCATATAGTGAACGCTATGTATGTAAGTTACAATGAACTGTATTTCTACAGTTAGAAGAATCATAGTTTTTAGATCCAGAAAGTTGTTTTTGAGTGATCATATTTTGGGAGCCTGTTCTGAAAATTCTATTCATTCATCCTCTTTCTGGCTGCTGTGTGACCCAGATGTGTGTTTATTTCTGGAGGCTTCTGGTAGCTTCCCTTTAAATAGTTAAGGAAATTCCCTTGTTTTGAAAGGAATTGCTAATGTGATAGTTTTTTTAATCATAAATGAATTTTATCAAATGCTTATTATGCATCTTTTGAGATAATCATACAGTAGTTCTCCTTTAATCTTTCAGTGTGGGTAATTGACTTTCTAATGTTAATCTCACATCCGAATTGATAGATTTAGATTGCCAGCATGCACAGGCACAGACATATACAGTATTTTTAAGATTTTTGGCATTTAAGCTTGTAAGTGAAATTGGTTCATGATTTTCTTTTCTTCAACCATCCTTACCTGGTTTTGGTATCACTGGACTACCAGTGACATAAGTCTGGGTATGTTTCACCTTTTTCTACTCACTGTATTCCATCAAATTGGAATGATCCATTTTCCACATGATATAGATCTGTATTTAACAATGATTTTTTTACAATTTAATTATGATTTGTGGCCAGAGTCAAGATAGTTGTGTTTATTCAGTCCTCTGTTTTGATCATTTTCGGTGAAATGTGGCAACTACCATTATAAGCCTATTATCAAATTATCTTATTTGAACTTCAGAACTGCTGGTGAGGACACCACATTTATTAAAGACAGTAAAGCCAGCAGCTAAGGTCCACACAGTTAGTAAATACTAGAGCTGGAATTCCAACACAAACCCTTCTAAAGCCTCTTCATATAAGCCCTATAATGAGAATGTGTATGCAAGAGTGTGTTCATGTGTGCATGCACACACATTCAGGGGCACATGTACACAAACACACACACCATAGTAAAATTTTCTATAGGTTAATCGATGGTTGTCTCTTGGTGATGTAATAAGAGGTATTTTCTTAAAAGTTTCATAAACAATTTTTTGGTATTTCAGTTTTTTGCATTGGCATTTATTTTATAATCAGACAGAGTTAAGTGTTAGAAAATTAGAGATGTATACAGGCAATTAATTCAAGACTGTGAAATGGAAAATGTAACTGCCATTTATTCCAAAACATGCACAAGGATTCATTAAGAGCCCATCAAACAGGAGGGAAAGTATGATAAAATTGTAATTTGTGTAAGAAATACAGTTATTTTGAAAATTTTATGGAATGATATGCATATACTTATAAAAAGTGTGGATGTCATAATGGATGCATATACTTGTACTGGATACAAATGGGATTTGGAATTGGATTTGAGTTTGAATCGTAGCTCGGTAATTCACTCAATTTCTGGTCTTGGGCTAATTCATCCCACTGAGAGTCTCTTTCTGTGCAAATTAGAAAAACTAACAGCTAACAAACATGCTATCAGAACAAAGTGAGATCATTATAGAAAGAACACAGCACAGTAAATGTCCACTAAACCGTAGCAATTGTTATACTCTGTTCACGTTTCATTCATAATCTTGTTATTGTGATTATATTCATAGAAACATGATAGTACTTTTATGTCTTAGTAGCATTTATTTTAGGTCCAAGACACATTCAAGTACTTTCTGTTAATAACAGAAAGGATTTGGTCCTTTGAATACCCCAGTACTTTAAAAATATTTAGAATATAGTCAAGACACTATTTTTTCCAGAAATTATGTTAGTGTGAAGATAGTAAAAAAAGAATCGTCTTCTAAAACAGTGACAAACCATTATATAATTATAACTGACATGTGAACGATTTCAGGTTTTAGAATCATCATTGCGAAAGCTGGAATGTGACCCCATTGAAATAGAAGAATTTTTGGAACATTTTACTTTTTTGGATGTCGCTTCCTCACAAATATCTGAATTAGAGAAAGAGTATTTGACAGTGGCTCAACTCTATTCCGTTTTAAGGCAGTACGAGATCCATATTTCAGAAGAGCAGGCTGCCATCTGTCAAGTCCTCTTTATCAAGTTTACTCAACTAAAAACTGCCATGAAGTTAAGTAAGACAAATAAAAATGCTACTATTGCTAAGTTCAGAAACAACTTGGAAGCATATGTCACCGGTCTACGGACTAGCATTAGTCACTTAAAGGCCAAAGTAAGTTTTTGGTTTTCCTTTAAAATCTACTTGATTTCATGTAGGTCTAAGCAGGTCTGTAATTTTTTTTTTCTGTGGACTCTAGGGAAATAATTGAATCCATATATTCTTAACCTGGAATTCACAAACAGAATGTTAGTGATTTGTGAACTTGAATGGGAAGTCAAATTACGTGTTTATTTTCACTAACCTCTAACTGAAATTTAGCATTTTCTTCTATTTAAGTGAATGTAGGCAGAACAACAGAGAACTGGTGGCTTTTTCCATAGGCTTCAACAGACTTACTTTTAAAAAAAGATTAATCCTTTTTTTCTTAAGTGAGAAGCAGAGAGGCAGAGAGACACACTCATGCACGTCTCCCAACCGGGATCCACCCAGCAAGTCACCTATCGGGTGATGCTCTGTCCATTTGGCAACCAAGCTATTTTAGCACCTGACGCGAGGCCATGGAGCCATCCTCAGCACCTGGGGCCAACTTTCTCCAACTGAGCTATGGCTACGAGAGAAGGAGAGAGAGATTGAGAGAGCAACAGGGGAGAGGGAGGGATGAAGAAGCAGATGGTCGCTTCTCCAGTGTGCCATGACCAGGAATCGAACCCAGAACATCCATACACTAGGCCAACACTCTACCACTGAGACAACAGACCAGGGCCTTAACAGACTTACAAAGGGGGCCCATGGCGTGAAAAGGGCTCAGAAACCCTGAAATCTTTCTGAGCTTTCATCTAAACCAAATGGTAATGATAATTCCAACTTCACTTATTTGTCATGAGGACCAAACTATAAAATAAACTCTTAATGTTTATTGATCTCAAAAGACTGCTGATAGAATTGGCAAAACTTTACCTTGACTCCATTTAAGCTGGTGAGATTATTGCTGCCGGTATTTACCCCCTCTCTCAAGCTAACTCATTTACAAATATAAATATTAACAAATGGGAAATTATGGGAGAAGCCTAAGGAAAACTGGTATTATGATACATTTTCTAGATCTCATTGTTACAGCTTATCTGTTGAGCCTTATTCATTGTCACAGAAATACAGTTTATCAATTTTATACAACTTACTATGTTATGATTGTTATCAAATTGTTATATGCAATTCTAGGGATTGGAGTTTTTTTTAAAGACTGAGGTGATAGGATCCTAATTTGTTTCTTTCAATAACTTTTTTGTTTTTTAGACAATTAAATTTAATAGGGTGACATCATTTGGACAGTCAATTATGTTATATATCCATCACCCAAAGTCAAATCATCTTCTGTCACCTTATATTTTGTTTAACAACTTTTTAATAAACTGTCATCGGCATTTTACTGTAGTAGGTTCTCCGAGGTGTACAAAAATAAATCAGCAAGACTATCCTGAATCTTGAAAAGGTCATAATTTAGTAATGGAAAATCAGGGCAAAATTTTACTCATATCCCTCTTGGGATGTGATTGTTGCAAATGTCCACAATCTCGTGTGTGATAGTGAAACTCTAATACAAGGCAGCGTGTGACACGCATCAGAAAAATCACACAAACTTTAACAGGATAAGAAAAAGGAAACGTGAGCCACACCCTGGTACCTCCACTTACCATTTGATGGTAGGAAAATTATTTTACTTCCGAATTTTTTTTTTGAAAAATCATGAGAAATATTCACTATCTTTTAAGATCTTTGTATGGATTTAGTAAGTTAGCTAATGTGTTACTATGGTTTGTGGAATAGAGAAGGTACACAGTGAATTATAGATCTGATAGTAATAAAATTGATCACAATAAATACAAGTATTATAAATGAAAGATAGTCTTTTCAGATGATGCTTGTAAATAATGTTTGGCAAAGCTTAGACTGCATCCTGAAATGCTGTCAGTAAACATGTAAATTCTGAATGAACATTGTGCCCTCTTAGAATGTCACGCTGTTGTTTTTAGATAAGAAATCCTGTTCTGTTACATGCTGGGACTCGAATGTCAGCCGCAATGGAAATAATCCAGACTCTGTCCGAGGAAGCAGCCACCTTAAAGAACCAAGCTAAACTCTGTTCAGGCAATCAGGCTTGCTTCAAAGATGCCCCATCTCACAGGCCTCCTGTGGAGGTGGAGGAGATTACACAGATTGAGCTTTCAGAGATCTCGGATATTGAATATGACTTAGCCTTAAGGAAAATATTGTGGGACTCACGAAACGAATGGGAAGTTCAGTTTCAGGAGTGGAGGAAAAGCACTCTTCACGATATTGATACAGAATCAGTACAGAGAAATGTTTCAAAATGGATGAACATAGTCACAGTACTAGAAAAAGGTAAAGCTGTCTTCCTCGTGTTTTCTCTCCTAGGAGTGCACACAAAATGCTGTCTGGGCCAGCAAGATCATTGTGTCTTTACCTCTATTCCCAGGGGCTGACCATTAATGGCTGGCAAGACAGTACAGGAATATAGGTAGAATTGTTTCCTGAAGCAAAAAAGAGATGAAAACTGCCAAAAATTTTTTTTGTTTTGTTTTGTTTTTCTTTGTATTTTTCTGAAATGAGAAGCGGGGAGGCAGAGAGACAGACTCCCACATGCACCCGACTGGGATCCACCTGGCATGCCCACCAGGGGGTGATGCTCTGCCCATCTGGGGCGTTGCTCGGTTGCGACCAGAGCCATTCTAGCACCTGAGGCAGAGGCCACAGAGCCATCCTCAGTGCCCGGGCCAACTTTGCTCCAATGGAGCCTTTGCTGTGGGAGAGGAAGAGAGAGACAGAGAGGAAGGAGAGGGGGAGGAGTAGAGAAGCAGATGGGCACTTCTCCTGTGTGCCCTGGCTGGGAATTGACCTGGGACTTTCACATGCCGGGCCAATGCTCTACCGCTGAGCCAACTGGCCAGGGCCCAAAAAATGTTTTTAATAACAGTTTTTGTATCTTTTAAAAGTTGGTTCTATATGTAGAACCCCAGACATTGCCCAATTCTTAGGGCCAGAGTTGTTTTGAAGATACGGGCCCACCTGCAGAATCTTCATCCAGCTCCTTTGGGCACCTGGGAAACATTCTGCTAATGATCACATCTGAAACCTTGTCAATCAATGCAGAGATGCTTTGGTGTGAGAGCAGTTCTGTAAAATCCTTTCTAAAAGGAAACTTGCATTTCCCTTGGAAAGAAAATGCTTTCGCTTTTTAAATGCCTCCCTTACCTCGCAGCTGTACTTCAGAAAAACACTTTACTTTGCTTGTTTTTAAATTATCTGAAAAATGGAACAATATCACAACAGTTGAACAAAGTGAAAAATTGGGAGAAAATTGCCTGTATAGTCACTGTTTTCACATGACATTCACTTTGTGCCTTCTCTCTCAACATTTTGTCATATATGTTTCAGAGAACAGTTTATAAAGTAACAAGTCAATAGCACCTTCTTTTGTCTGTAGTTTCCCAGATAGATTCTTGTTGTTTGCCAAAGTAGAGACTTGCAAAAAACCAAAGTGATTCTCTTGTCCTTGTATTTAACCAGGTCTTAAACATTTTTTTATTTGGCATGGCTTTATTAAAGAAGCCTCCCCTGATAAAAATTGGATATTTAAGAATATGGGTATAGTTTTCAGTTCTGAGTCTCCCAATCTGGGGCTTTCTCTGCCCCCTTTCTGTTCTTTTAAAGTTGAGTAAAAAGGTTATAAGGATTGAACCTTTAACTGAAAAGGTTTATAGTCTTGTATCTGAGGGGTTGTTGTGCCAGAGGACAGACCAGTGTTGGTCTGTGGCCAAGTTTTTACTGACAATTCCTACAGTTCAGCATTAACCAATTTTCTTATGAAATAATAGTGACTGCGTTTTTCCCCATAATATCCTTCCTCAGCGAGCAGAATTTCAAAGCCCAAAATCTGTTAGTCTTTTAAATGCCAATGTGTATATCTGTCTGTCTATAAATATGCCTTGACAGTGACAATATGGGACACCCTGTGGCAGCTGGATTCTCAAGTATCAAATTTTGTAAGATAACTTGGCTCTAATGGTCTTGGGTTTTAATCTCCAGTACTGATAACCGTTTCTTTTTAATCCATAGTTCATTGTATGGGAGGACGATATTAATAAAAGTCAGTATTTTAGTGCCAGCTAATAACTGATAAACTAAGTCTGGTTTATAAAACTATGATGAACATATCCTAAGACTACTGACCCATTGCCATTTACAGGTTTACCTAAAAACAACATGGTCATGAATCTTAAGCAGTCAGTGACAGGATTTAAGCAAGAGCTGCCCATCATTACAGCTCTGGGGAACCCCTGCCTCAAGCCCAGGCACTGGGAGGCTCTCCAGGAGATTACTGGAAAGTCAGTTTCTCTTGATAAAAACTGCACAGTAGAGAATCTTCTAGCGCTCAAGGTAAGTTAAAGTAGTTTGAAAAAAAAAATAGGCTGAAATACCAAAGGGGCCAGTGTTTTGGGGGTTTTTTGGGTTTTTTTTTTCCTGAAGTTGGAAACGGGGAGGCAGTCAGACAGACTCCCACATGCACCCGACCAGGATCCACCAGGCACGCCACCAGGGGGCGATGCTCTGCCCATCTGGGGCGTTGCTCTGTTGCAACCAGAGCCATTCTAGCGCCTGAGGCAGGGGCCACAGAGCCATCCTCAGCACCCGAGCCAACTTTGCTCCATTGGAGCCTTGGCTGCGGGAGGGGAACCAACCAGCCAGGGCCCAAAAGGGGCCAGTTTTAGTGAGCCAAGTAAACTCTACAGGGAAGGTTGGGTCCATTAGAATTACATTCTCTCAGATGATTATACCTCAAACATTATTATAGAAAGGAGAAGCATATCATGAGGAATCAAACAGTTGACATGAGTACCGTACAGAGAAAACAGAATTGAAGGAAATAATACCATCAGCACATAGAGGGGGCTGTTCACTATTCTTTACTCTGACTAAAATCAGAGGAAATAAACATCATGGTTAGAAATTTTCACTGAGCGTGAACGTGAAATGAGACAGTTAAAAACTCCAAAGGGCTGTGTCATGAAGGTGCAGCCATGAAATGTGGTTAGGGGCAAACTGAACGGAATCTGATCATCACCTTCAGCATATTCATTTCAATCTTTCATTTTAAGTGTATCAGGAATGATTTTCTCTACTGGGTATTAAAAAAAATTTTTTTTTTCATTTTAGATGTTTCAGTATGAAAGTGAGATAAATGAAATCTCAAACTCAGCAACTCATGAGACTGCTCTTGAGAAAATGCTGTTAAGGATTATTGACATTTGGAATGCGACTCCTTTACATTTAGTCCTTCATCACACAGAGACTGACTCCATCCTCATCATTTCATCTTTAGATGACTTACTAGTCCACTTAGAGGAGTCTCAGATCACACTTGGAATGGTTAAAGGATCTTCCTATATCGGGCCTATTAAGGTAAATATTATGGCAAAAGAAAAATGATTTCATTGTCTGTAGTTTTATCACTTTAAGTTTTTGCAAACTGTAAGCTTTTGAACTGAGTAAATTATTCTTATACCAATATAGAAATGTGATTGAATATTGAGTAGTTAAAATACTGAAAATAACTTTATGGAAACATTACTCATTGTTCTTGAAGAAATGTCAGAAAGCTTACTTTGGGCAGACAAGGTGAATTGAGATAATATAAAAACTTGAGCCTGTAAACCATAACTTGACCAGTGATGCCCTCACCAGAACCATTGCCCTGAGAGTCAGCTTGCTGACATGGGAGCCTCTTACAGGTGAATCCTACCTTTATACCTGTGTGTTCCTGCAATTATTTTCAAACAAACAGCAGCCTCCATAAACTTAAACCATATAGTTAGCTTGAATTTGGTGTTCTCTGGTGGTCCCTCTCTGGGCAGCCCACATCCAATGACACAGCTAAGAAGCATTTCAACTTCAGGAAACTCAACAAGATAATGTAATGATATAGAAATATTTAGTAGTAAAAGTAACAAAATTATTATAGCCAGAGTGAAAGAAATATGTACTCAACAAATGGAATTCATAGTATGTGCAAACACATCAACAAGCATTTGGGAAAATGTCAATTAATTGAACCTTAGAGAAAAAAACCTAAATAAATTACAAAAAGAGAATACAACAATAGTTTGTTCTCTAACCATATGCAGTAAAATAAAAAATGAACAGCAAAAAATAGACAACCAACCACCAAATCATTCACACTCAAAAAATGGAAATTTAAGAACAACTATAGAATATATAGGAAATGTAATCAAATTTTTTAAATTAGAAATAAGAAAAAAAGAAAATTATAAACTAAACCTTATCTAGCTGGCTAGAACCTTATAAAAAGGAATATTAAAGAGCACTAAATGCCTTTATTACTAATGGAATTTCCTGATATTAATAGAGGAAAATCTATAAGTACTAGTATCAAACTTCTCTGAAAGACACTGTTAGGTTTTGTGTTTTCTTTTTTTAAAAAAACAAGCTTCAGAACAATGTGTATAATATTGCATTTATTTGAATTATTAAAGATATTACGTGGATATGTACATATGCACAAGAATGTTTAAAGAAAGGAAGGAAAGAATAAACATACCCCCCAAATATTACCTGTTGTATAATAAATAAGGCAGAAAATTGAATGGGACATCTTAAACCTCTCCTAATAATAAATATACTGCTCATTGGCCTGACCTGTAGTGGCACAGTGGATCAAGCGTTGACCTGGAACACTAAGATCGCCGGTTCAAAACCCTGGGCTTGTCCAGTCAAGGCACATATGGGAGTTGATGCTTCCTGCTCCTACCCCCTTCTCTCTCTCTCCCCTCCCCCCTCTCTATCTCCTCTAAAATAAATAAATATATTGCTCACAAAAATTAGGGGATATTTCAAAATGAATATGAAGGAATAAAATATCCCCTAATTTTTGGCCCTGGCTGGTTGGCTCAGTGGTAGAGCGTCGGCCTGGCGTACAGGGGTCCCGGGTTCGATTCCCGGCCAGGGCACACAGAAATGCCCATCTGCTTCTCCACCCCTCCCCCTCTCCTTCCTCTCTGTCTCTCTCTTCCCCTCCCACAGCGAGGCTCCATTGGAGCAAAGATGGCCCGGCGCTGGGGATGGCTCCTTGGCCTCTGCCCCAGGTGCTAGAGTGGCTCTGGTTGCGACAGAGCCACGCCCCGAGGGGCAGAGCATCGCCCCCTGGTGGGCAGAGCGTCGCCCCCTGGTGGGCATGCCGGGTGGATCCCGGTCAGGCGCATGCGGGAGTCTATCTGACTGTCTCTCCCGGTTTCAAGCTTCAGAAAAATACAAAAAAAATAATAATATAAAGAAAAAAAATATATATCCCCTAATTTTTGTGAGCAATATATAATTAGACGTATATTCATTATAGACCCTCCATTAATTACTTCCTGTATTTCGGTGACTGATAATCACTTTTGATCTCAGTTTCTATTTTATGACTCTTATAATAATTTTTTATATTTAGACTTGTGTGTTTTTATCCTTGTAGGCTCTTGTGGATAAGTGGGATCAAAACTTGACTCTCTTTTCTCTCACCCTTGAGAAGTGGATGAATTGTCAGAGATCTTGGATTTCTCTTGAACCAATCTTTAATTCTTTAGAAATACGAAGGTAATAACTTAAAATATACCATGTACAGGTTAAAAAAAGAAGCTGATGAGTAATCTATTTCCAGTAATCCTTGAGAAATCATTTCTTAATGGACACTCTGAAAGAATCCCATCTTTAGGCATAGGAATAAATCACTATTATGTTGTTTTTTCTTTCATAAAAGATTGTAAGTGTCATTTTTTTAAAGCCTTATATCTCAGGTATTAATAGAAAGCTATTAAGGACTGGGAAAGAAATTTGGATATATCATTATAATCCCTAAACTACAATATGTGTCTTATTTGGTTCTGGAAAACTAGTGTGGTTTTGATATAAATAACAAACATGTTTTTAATAACATTCATAAATGATTGTTTTTTATTTTGGACCATATGAAAGAGCAGAGGGCCTAGACAATGTTGAAAATTTTACTTTTTTCTTGTATACCTAACATTCAAATTAATTGGTCTCTGTAAAGTAACTGGTCTTAAGAGTGCTTAAGTTGAGACACACTATGTATTCTCTAGGCAAAATTTAAACTATGGGCAGTAAATCATAGAAGCTAGTCTAGGAGCCATTCTGAAATAAGGCAGGAAGTCATAGGGTGTATGTTTATAAGGCATATTAGAGTAGGTAGTAGAAAACCTTGAATATCAGGTTAGGTATTTTATCTTTATTTTAGAGGCAAAGGGGAAACACTACAGGTTTGCAAAGAGAAATGTTTAGATGTATTATTTTATAGGAAACAGTATCCATTTTTGTTAGATGTGTAGTTCTTGTCATATGAATACTTTGGACTCTTCTATTAGTCTGTACTTATCTGATAATCTCAGATGTGGCACCACATAACTAAGGTCTGTATCCTTTATGGTTACCACAACTTAGTGCCTTACATTCAAACCTTATTACTACTTTTACTAAACATTTCTCAATTAATAGAGAAATAAGTGTCCTCAGTAAGGATGTTCCAAATGTCACTAAGTTGTTACTTTACAAGGTTTGCCATGAAGCAGGGCATAGGGCATTAGATGAAGAGCTGAAGGTTCCTTTACAGTAGTTGTAAAGAAAAGGGAAAAATGGGTCTGTAATAGACTTGACCGTTTCACTAAGGGAGAAGGATGACAGGCCCTGACACTACGGGGAAAAGTGAGAAGAGGAGGAAGGGCGAGACAGATGGCATTAGAGGAGAGAATGCTTCAAAGAGCATCTGTGAGAACAGAGGCCACTGTGCTATCTATCCTGACTCCAGACTGACTATAGGGTGCATGGTGACCTCCCGGAGACACTGAGACAGTGCTGAACAGAAGGTGAGACTGAAGTATCCTCTCTAATAGCATTTTTACTGAGCCGTATTTTTTAGGCACATCACCTAAGGTGGAAAATAGGATAATTGTGGGAGGGCTCTGGGACACACTTGCCATATATTCCCCTAACATTTGTGGGTTAGAAGCTAGGATTGGCCCTTGCTCGTTGGCTCAGTGGTAGAGCGTCGGTCTGAGGAGTGGTTGTCCTGGGTTCGATTCCAGGTCAGGGCATCCACAGAAGAAGAGCCCATCTGCTTCCCCACCCCTCCTGCTCTAACTTGTCTGTCTCAGACCCCCCTTCTCCTGCAGCCACGGCTCGATTGGAACAAGTTTGTCCCCGTTGCTAAGATTGGCTCCATGGCCTCTGCCTCAGGTGCTAAGAAGAGCTCGGTTGCTGAGCAATGGAGTAATGGCCCAGAAGGGCAGAGCATCACCTCCTAGTGGGCTTGCCAGGTGGACCCTGGTCAGGGTGTGTGAAGGTGTCTGTCTCTCTGCCTTCCCTCCTCTCACTGAATACGAAAAAAAAGCAGCTAGGACTTGCCTCTTCTCTGGAGAATTTCAAAGCAGCCTTTTAATAGCATAGTGCAAGAATGCATGGTTATCTTAGACCCCGGTTCTCTGCCAGAGGAGATTTTTGCCTCCTAGGGAACATTTGACAATATCAGAAGACATTTTTGACTGTCACAACTAGGGGGCTGGAGGGACAACTAGCATCTGGTGAATAAGGGGATGTTATACATCCTATAATGCACAAGAAAGCATTCCACCCAACCCCTCAACAAAGAATGATCTAGCTCAAAATGTTAATAGTGTTCAAGTTAAGAAATTCTGACTCAAACCAAGGTGACACAAGCAGAAGGTTCCATCCTGAAAGCTCTCCACTCAAAACAGTTGCTGGCCAGAGGAAGGGAATATGAGAAGTAAGCAATTTAAAGCAATGATGAGGAATGGTTGTAGAAGGTCAGAGGAGAAAGTCAGGGAATGGTGCAGCATAAACATTCCAGTTGAGGGGACTCTAAAGACCCTCGCACAATACCCCATGGATAACTACCCTAATGTTTAAGAGTGTTTAAGAAGCAAGACAGAATTAAAAGCAACACCAGCTGATTTGTGTGTGTGTGTGTGTGTGTGTGTGTGTGTGTGTGTGTGTGACAGAGGGACATATAGGGACAGATAGGAAGGAAGAGAGATGAGAAGAATCAATTCTTCATTGCGGCTCCTTAGTTTTTCATTGACTGCTTTCTCATATGTGCCTTGACCAGGGGGCTCCAGCAGAGCGAGTGACCCCTTGCTCAAGCCAATGACCTTGGGCTTCAAGCCAGCAGCCTTTGGGCTCAAGCCAACGACCATGGAGTCATGTACATGATCCCACGCTCAAGCCAGCTACACTGTGCTCAAGCCATTGACCTCGGGGTTTGAACCTCGGTCCTCTGCATCCCAGTCCAATGCTCTGTCCAGTTGAGGGGACTCTAAAGACCCTCGCACAATACCCCATGGATAACTACCCTAATGTTTAAGAGTGTTTAAGAGGCAAGACAGGCCCTGGCTGGTTGGCTCAGTGGTAGAGCGTCGGCCTGGCGTGCGGAAGTCCCGGGTTCGATTCCTGGCCAGGGCACACAGGAAAGGCGCCCATCTGCTTCTCCACCCTCCCCCTCTCCTTCCTCTCTGTCTCTCTCTTCCCCTCCCGCAGCCGAGGCTCCATTGGAGCAAAAGATGGCCCGGGCGCTGGGGATGGCTCCTTGGCCTCTGCCCCAGGCGCTAGAGTGGCTCTGGTCGCGACAGAGTGACACCCCGGATGGGCAGAGCATTGCCCCCTGGTGGGCGTGCCGGGTGGATCCCGGTTGGGCGCATGTGGGAGTCTGTCTGACTGCTTCCCCGTTTCCAGCTTCAGAAAAAAAAAAAAAAAAAAAAGAGGCAAGACAGAATTAAAAGCAACACCAGCTGAATTTTGTGTGTGTGTGTGTGACAGAGAGGGACAAATAGGGACAGATACACAGGAAGGAAGAGAGACGTGTGCCACTGCCTGGGCAGTGTATTTTTTTTAAAGGCTTTTCCTCTAATTCTTTTTCTACTTCAACCTCCAAGTCACACAGAGCTTCAATCAGGCTGGGGCTCGAGTGGGACGGGAGTGGGGAAGATAGCTGAGCAGAGAACATGAAGAAACTAGACTGCACAACCTTTGAAAATACTTCCCTCGTTCAACTTCAACATCAGAAACAAAACTCGAATGAATGTACAGTGGATGACCATGCCGCGTGTGGGTTCTGCTTCCCTTTTCTCAGGGGAGAAAATGATGATCACATTTTGTAAAGGAAAATTGCTATCCTTATACTGAACCTGCTTAACATTTCCTTATCCTCTGAGATGGGAAAATTGCAGATGGGACTTGGATTTTCTTACACACCTCTGGGCTCCTTTTCCAAGGCTGATGCTCTCTCTGCAGGTCTCTCCATGGGAAACCACTTTCTGCTTTAAAACACAGATAAAGTAACCTCTTTGCCCCACAGCTCTGAAAAGGTCCTACTCCCTCTCTAGAATGTTAGTAGCCTTTGTTTTATTTCATTTCCTAGGGCAAATGTCACTTCCACTATATATAGAACTTTACCGTGTTTCCCTGTGTATAAGATGCACCTTAATTTTGGGGCCCAAAATTTGAAAAAAAAAAATGTATTACATGAAGTTATTGAACTCAAGTTTTATTCATCATGAAATTCATACAACTCCTCATCCACGCAAAAAAAATGGGAAATGCAAGTAAAAAAACTACAACCACTGTATAAGACGCAACCAGTTTATAGACCCCAAATTTTTTGAAAACTGATGCATTTTATACATGAGAAAATACAGTATATACTGATCTTATATCCCTCATGAAGTATAATCTTGTTAAATGATGAATGTCCAATTTTTTGTAGTATTTCCTACCATGATCCTTACTTACACACAATGGACACTCAAAAACATCTTCAGTGTTTGACTAGCAAAACTATAACATATCAAAACATTTTGTAAATTGACTAATAGTCTGTGACACATGCATTTCGATTATAGATTTTAATTATATACCTTAAAAAAAAAAGATTTCTAATTTTCTTTCTTAAAGGCAGCTCCCATTAGAAGCCAAGCTCTTCTCTCAGGTGATTTCCACGTGGAGGGAAATGATGTATAAGATGGAGAACAAATTGGATGCTTTGCAGATAGTCACCTCAGCAGGAGTTCTCGAAATGCTGCAAAGTTGTAATACATCGCTTGAATACATAAAGAAAAGCCTCGAGGTAGAGCTCAGATGTCCTGTAGCAGAGAACCACTTAGTATACACATGTAATGTGACACATTACAGCAACGAATTAAAGGTCACTTTTCTATCTTAGCTGCCAGCATTTCAAACTCTCAGCATCCATTGGGTGAATGAAAATATTATTGAAAGGGAAAAGGTGTGGATAGACCAATCTAAATGACCTTTGGCAAAGTATCAAATTTTTAAGTGCCTACCTACTGTTCTTTATCTTTATTTTGTTTTCATTTGTTTTAGTTTTGCTTGATTAACAGTTTGGGGATTTTATTTTTTTTTTAGCAATTTAAATATCACCTTTGTTAAGCATGGGATGTTTTTTTTAAAATTTTATTTAGACAATTTTAACGGGGTGACATTGATCAATTAGAGTACATAGATTCAGAGAACATCTCCAGATCATTTTGACATTTGATTATCTTGTATACCCATCACCCAAAGTCAAATTGTCCCATGTCACCTTCTTTTTGGTTTTCTTTAGGCCCCTTCCCTCCCCCCAAACTCTCCCCTTCCTCCCTCCCTGCCCCCCTGGTAACCACTGCACTCTTGTCCATGTCAATGAGTCTCAATTTTGTGTCCCACCTATGTGTGGAATCATACAGTTCTTAGTTTTTTTCTGATTTACTTATTTCACTCAGTATAATGTTATCAAGGTTTGACTGAGGCTGCTGTGGGTACTGCAACTTTGAAAGTGTGACTTTTGTGTGTAAATGTAGGTGCAGATGCAGAAGTGATCCATAAGTGTGATTAAACATATTCTGAATTGCACTTCTTTTGGTCCTGGACAGGACTACCTTGAAATTAAGAGGATGACTTTTCCAAGATTTTACTTTCTCAGCAATGCTGAACTTCTTGATATCATCGCCAAGAGCAGAAACCCCATGTCTGTCCAGGTAACGTCACCCTTCTTTGCCCTGCATTATTTCCCAGCTGGGTGCGAATCTTATAATGTCTCTGCCATTTGTTTCTGGCCCACAGCCTCATCTTGTGAAATGCTTTGAAAATATAAAACAATTACTGATATGGAAACAAGAAATCGGCCCTCCTACTGTGGTAATGTTCATATCTGCTGAAGGAGAAGCTCTTGTGTTGCCCAAGTATGATATTTATGTTACAAACTAAGTGTTTAGACTCTGTAAAACTGCATTTGAAAGCTCTGCTTGGAAGGTTCTGATATCTCATAAAAGTTTGCTTAGCAAACTGTTTCTTCAAAGATAACAGACCTACGTGGAATTTTACCTTTCCAGGTCTCTATTGATTAATGTTATCCTGAACTGAACACAATGTTTTATTATTTGAACATAGGCGGGAAGGAAATTTGCTTGGGGTTGTTGATGCTGCTTGCACTGATGGGTTCTGTGACCCCTGGCTTTGTCGTGAATGGTTCCCAGGCGATCGTAATGAGCTAGATCCTTTCAGTGTACTGGTCCAATTTGCCAGCCTGGTGAGGGCTCACTAACTTTGGCATGTGGCTCCTGTTATGAGCTGATTTTTTTTAATGAGAAGAGAGGAGATAGATAGGCTTCTGCATGCACCCTGACTGGGATCCACACACCAAATTTATCTGGGACCGATGCTTGAATCAACCAAGCCACTGGCTGCAAGAGGGAAGAGGGAAAGAAGGGGGAGAGGGACGGAAAGAGAAGCAGGTGGTTGCTTCTCATGTGTGGCCTGACAGGGTATCGAACCTGGGTTATTCACATGCTGGCCTGACGTTCTATTCACTGAGCCAAACAGGGTCATGAATTGATTTTAAAAATGCTGTGCCCAAGGCCCTGGCCAGTTGTCTCAGTGGTAGAGTGTGTGGAAGTTCCGTGTTCGATTCCCAGCCAGGAGAAGCGCCCATCTGCTTCTCCACCCTTCCCCCTCTCCTTCCTCTCTGTCACTCTCTTTCCCTCCCACAGCCAAGGCTCCATGGGAGCAATTTGGCCTGAGAGCTGAGGATGGCTCCGTGGCCTCCACCTTGAGTGCTAGAATGACTCCGGTTGCAACAGAGCAACGTCTCAGATGGGCAGAGCATCGCCCCCTGGTGGGCATGCCGGATGGATCCTGGTCGGGAACATGCGGGAGTCTGTCTCTCTGTCTCCCTGCTTATCACTTCAGAAAAATACAAAAAAAAAGAAAAGAAAAGAAATGCTGTTGCCCGAGTCTTCCCATCCCCTAAAATGCATGTCTGGCCCCTGATCAAGGCTTACTGTGTAAAAGATCCAATGAGGAATACAAAATTGTTGTGTAAAATAATTTATCTACTTTGTAAATTCATATTTAATGGAACCTCTTAATTTTGTAAATTCATGGTTTTGATATCAGAATTTCCTAAAGGTAAGTTTTTTTTATCGTTTTCCAAATTAAGATCTAGAAAAAAAATTTACAGAATTATAGTCCTTTGGCCTATGAATATAAGTGTAAAAAATTTAGTCTACAGGTTGATTAAAGGAGTGAATCAGGAATAAAAATAATTCACATTATTATTATCTTTTTAATTACAGGAAAATTCGTGTAAGAAATGCAGTGGAACAGTGGCTGGCAAATGTAGAGCAAAGCATGTTTGATGTGCTAAAGAAGTACGTACAGTGGTCCGATCCTTTATGTTTATGTATATTTAAACTTGGTTCATTACCTGTGAATCTAAGAGGATTTTACTGTACAGAGTAAAATCCTGCCATGTCATGGTTTTACTAGAACATGGTGGCAGAGTAATTATTTTGACAGTGTAGATGTCAGTTTGAGGTATAACTGTGGGCAACATTCAGTTTTTGTCTACTTTGAAATTGAGATTCTTAAATATCTGAAATGGGGCAGATTTGCCTGCTTTCCTAAGACCTAGTGCCCAGGAGCCTTCTGGTAGCCCCTTTGCAGTGTTGCAGTTCTGTCCACTCTGCTTCCTGGAATTGTCTGTTTGGTTTAGCCTTTTTTTTTTTTAAAGTAAGAGATGGAAGATAGTGAAGCAGACTCCCACACATGTCCCAAACCAGGATCCACCCAGGAACCCCCACCTGGGATCCATGCTTGAGTACCAAGCTATTTTTAGTGCGTAGGGCTGATGTGCTCCAATGGAGCTATCCTCAGTACCCAGGACAGCATTTTTTTAAATAATTTTTTTATAATAATTCTTTTATTTTTTACAATTTATTTGTTTTTTACATTTTATTTATTCATTTTTTTAGAGAGAGGAGACGCAGAGAGAGAGAGAGACAGACAGAGAGAGGAAAGAGATAGAAAGAACAGAGGGAGGAGCAGGAAGCATCAACTCCCATATGTGCCTTGACCAGGCAAGCCTGGGGTTTCGAACTGGCAATCTCAGCGTTCCAGGTCAACGCTTTTACCCACTATGCCACCACAGGTCAGGCCCAGGGCAGCATTTGAATCAATCAAGCCACTGGCTGCGAGAAGAGAAGAGAGAAGAGGGGGAGAGCAAGGGGAGAGAAGCAGATAGTCGCTTCTCCTGTGTGCCCTGACCAAGAATCGAACCCACGACATCCATACACCACAAGGCCGATGCTCTATCTACTGAGCCACTGGCCAAGGCTGGTTTAGTCTTTTTAATATTCTCTTTTTTACATTTTAATCGATCCTTGCTATCTGTTGAGTGTAAAGAAGGAGCCTCAGAGTGAATTTGACCAGAATAGTCCTTTACATTCCTAATTCTTTATTGTTGGTTATAGAAAAGCTATTGGTCCTAAAGTTTTAATATATATATTTATTAATATTATCCTGAATACCAACATCAGGTTTCTAGAGAACAGCAAGATATTCTTTTCTTGCATAAATAACCCAGAAGTCACAAACTACCTGGGACACATTTCTGCTGCTCCGGTCCCAGCGCTGTTTCCAATATTCCACCCGTTATGGAAAGCCTCCAGGGTCAGCCTCCTGTGTTTCCTTATGCATCTTCTCTTTACTTCCCACTCTTCCTTTCCTTCTTGTCTGTAGCAATTCAGCCAACATTGTGAGGTTATTATCTTACTAACATATTACTTAATTTTCAAAAATAACTTATTTTACCAAGAAGCCTTTTACTGGCTTTTGGATACACACTTAAACTATTCTGTTTGGAGATATTTTTATTCCATCAAATCTAACAACACTTTGGCAGTATTGTATGTTACAGAAAATGTCAAGCAAAGATTTTTTATACACCTAAGTCATGACTGTCACTTGGCCGAGTGACAGTCAGACACCCTTCATTATAAGATGCATTCTGATTTCAGAGAAGTTAAAATGTGTCCTAGAATTGATCAGTTAATAAAGGAAGCCATGTAAGTATTAGAAGAAAATAGTGTAGTGTTGAGAATTTCTAAAACATGCTAACAGTGATAAAATATAAAGCAAAAGATTGATCAATTTGACTATACAGAAACTTAAAACTTCTATATGGAAAAAAAAACCCACCATAACAATATCAAAGCATATACTATTGACACAGGTTAACTTTGGTTTTAAATAAAAATGTCTGGATAGTTTTCATAAATCTTATATATTCCATTATAATTAAGTTTTAAAGCTAAATGCAGGACTTGACCATTAAAATTAATCTGGAGCTTTCAGCCCAGTACTCAATATTGTAGCAATTATTTTAAGTACTGATTTTGTCACTGATGGTATTAGAAATGCAAAGCTAATAGGTATCATCTCCTATTTTAATATACTTTTTCTATCCTGGAACCTCAATGGCTGCATCTGAAATGATGATAAAGTGTAATTTAAGGAATATAAATTATGCATGAATAAGACTCTCTTAATACTATTTGGTCCCATACGTATACCTAAATTAGAACCAAAAAAAATCAGCAATCCTAAAGGAAAGCTCCCCTGTGATCTTGTGTTGCTTGATCATTAAATGGTCACAATTAATGATGAGATATAAATTATATAAACAATTTTTTTGTTTATAGATTTGTAATGCAAGGGGTTGAAGACTGGAAGCACCAACCTTTTTCCCTATGGGCGGTATCTCATCCCGGACAAGTGGTACTCACTGTGGTAAGTTAGCACTGCATTGCTATGGGAGTATTTAATGGTGGCTACATTGCCAAGAAAGCAAAGATTTAGAAATAAACCAAACCATTGCGCAGGGTTCTCCAATATATAGCTCTCTTTGAAATGCATCAAGAAATAAGATGAACAGATGCATGGATAGATGGACAGAGGGAGTAAACAGAGTAAAAAGTTAACTGTCGAATATAGGTGGTGAATCTATAGGCATTCATTTTATAATTCCTTTAACTTTCCCAGTTTGGCATTTTCATATAAAATGTTGAGTAAAAGCAAACCATAAATGGTTTTCCTAGGGATGTCACTGTATCATGTTGCATTTGCTTTCTATTGCTGTCATTAAAAAGTTACTACAAACTTAGCTGCTTAAGACAACACCATTTATTGTCTTATGGTTTATGGTTAGAAGGACAACGCAGGTCTCACTGGGCTAGAATCAGGTGTCTGCAGGGCTGTCTGGCTCTCTGGAGGCTCCGGGGAAAACCCTTCTCCTTGCCATTTCCACCCTCTAGAGGCCACTGGCACCTTCCCGAATATTCCTCTGTACTCATCTCTCCCTCTGCCAGCAGGCAAGAAACAGTCTTCAATTTTGAGGATGCATGTGACAACATTGGGCCCACTTGAATAAACCTCTTGACATATCCCCCTCCATTAACTTCCACACCAATCTGACATTAATCCAGTGGCCTTCTTAAAACAGATCTGGTGTGTATAAAAGAGTGTGTGTCAAAAAATGGATCAAACAACAGAAATTATGTGAAGTTTCTGAAAACTGATTACAGACAGCATGTTGTAGGGATAATACTTCTGAGTCCAACTGAGGAACACTACTAATTGCATCTTGAAGGTTTCTACCACTATTACTATCCCTGAGTTATCACTTAACCTAGTGGTTAAAAATACAAAATTTAGAAAGTATAAATATTGGTGATAAATATATTTTCATTTATTAATGACAAAGGCCCCCACAAGCCTTAATCAAAATTCAATCTCTAAATGCCTGACCAGGCAGTGGTGCAGTGGATAGAGCGTTGGACTGGGATGCAGAGGACCCAGGTTCGAAACCCCAAGGTTGCATGGGCTCACCAGCTTGAGCGCAGGGTCACTGGCTTGAACATGGGATTATAGACAAGACCCCATGGTCACTGGCTTGAGCCCAAAGGTCACTGGCTTGAGCAAGGGGTCACTTGCTCTTCTGGAACCCCCAGTCAGGCACATATGAGAAAGCAATCAATGAACAACTAAAGTGCCGCAATAAAGAACCGATGCTTCTTGTCTCTCTCCCTTCCTGTCTGTCCATATCTGTCCCTCTCTCTGACTCTCTCTCTGTCTCTGTCAAAAAAAAAATACCCAAAAAACAAATTCAATCTCTAACTCAGACATGTACAAATATGTAAGCTGTCTTGTACACACATGCAATTGCACATACACACCATTCATATACTTCATGAAAACATCTGTTTTAATATATAAAATTTATACTTCAATTATTTATATCTTTTTCAGAGCCAGATTATATTTCATAATGATTGTGTCCAAAGTTTCGTGAGGTTCCACTCCAGAAAAGAGCTGGAGAAAGTCCACACTGGCTTAATATGTCGCCTAGAAGAGGTTGCAGAGCTGGTAGTGCTGGATTCCAGTAACACTAGAACAAAAATTGTTCTGGGGTCATTGCTCACGCTTTACATTCACTGCAGAGATATAGTGAGAGATTTGCTACTTAAAAATATCTTCAGTGCAGAGGATTTTGAGTGGACAAGGTAGGTAGATCTAAATCACAATGCTACATAGAATAATTTCTCCTCCCTGTTAATTAATTCTCTACCACAAACTTGGTCAAACCTGGATTTTAATTTTCTGAGATTTCCAGGAATTCTATTCAAACTTGCTGATTGATATTCCTTGTGCTTTTTTCTTCCTCTTTCCATGGTCCTTCCCCTTCATTGTGACTTCTTTCTGCTTTACCTTCCTGAATTGATTACACTCTTCTCACAGTTGCGAGTTCCCTTTGCCATTCAGTCCAAGGGCAGCTTTTTGTGGGTAGAGAAGCTAGCTACACCTCAGACCTCTTTCCCCACTGCGTGCCGTGCTGTCAATTCCAGAACAGACCAAGCTGAGGAACAACTTGGAGAACATCTCCAGCCAATTATTTAACTTCTTGCCATCCATCGAGGTGATGATTTTTTGAATCTGACTCCAAAAGCAAAGGCAACAAAAATAAAAATAATCAAGTGGAACTAGATCAAACTAAAAAGCTTCCTCCCAGCAAAGGAAACTGTCAACAAAAGAAAAAGGCAGCCCAATAAAATGGAAAAATATTTTCAAATCATAAAACTCAAAACAAAAAAGAGCCCCCCAAAAATTGATTTAAAATGAACAGATGAACTGAATAGACATTTTTCCAAAAACATCATACAAATATTCTTCGGGTACATGGAAAGATATCCAACATCACAAATCATCAGGGAAACGCAAATTAAAACCACAATGAAATATCACTTCACACCTGTGAGAATGGTTGTCATCAAAATGACAAGAGATAAGTGCTGACAAAGATGTGGAGAAAAGGGAACCCTGTGCCCTATTGGTAAATTGGTGCAGCCCCTATGGAAGATGTTTTGAGGTTCCTTGTAAAATTAAAAAGAGAGCCACCCTATGATTCAGCATTCCCACTTTGGGGTATTTAGCCTAAGGAAACAAAATCACTATCTCAAAAAAGACATCAGAACCCCCAAATTTGTCAGTGTTATTTACAATAGGCAAGACATCTGTCCGATGATGAATGCATAAAGAAAATGTGGTATATGTATAGAAAGGAATATCATTCATTAAAGAAGAAGAAGGAAGTTATGCCATTTGTTACAAAATGTGTGGAACTCAATGGCATTATGCTAAGTAAAATAAGTCAGATAGAGTCAAATAAAGACAGATACTGTCTGGTACCACTTACATAGGAAGTCTAAAAAACCTGAACTCATAGAAAAAACTGATTGGGCTTGTCAGAGGAAGGTATGGAGGGTGAGGATAATAGATGACGGTGGTCAAAGTCACAAACTTCAGTTACAAGAAAAGTAAGATGTGGGAATGTAATGAAATGTACAGCATGGTTACCATAGTAAATAATACCTGTTGTATGTTTGAACAATGCTAAGAGAGTAGATCTTAACAGACCTCATCACAAGAAAAAATCTGAGATTGTGAGATGATAGATTTTAACTAAACTCATGTGGTAATCATTTCACAATATATATACATATAGCAAATCATTATGTTGTACACCTTAAACTAAAGCAGTGTTATCTGTCAATGTCTCAATAAAACTGGGTGGGGGAGGGAGGATAGAATGCATACCTTAAAGCTACAAAGAGGTCACAAATGTAACTCACAGCCTTGAGAGGAGAAAATGTGTGGCCAGTTACATACTACATAGTGCTTATAAGATGAATACTGTCAGTTTTTTCCAAAGTGCGTTTTTTTTTACTTAGAACAAAGAGCATTTCTCTCAACTACCCTCATAATAAGGATCTTGTTTATAATGAACAATGTCTTAAACCACATTCTTATTTGAAATCATAATAAACTTCACAGGGGTGGTTCATTGATAAAAATCTCCATTTTTGCTGACATCATACCATGCAGCATGACTCAGCAAGGCCATTTTTCTGAGGGGAAAGGGCACTCAGCATACTCATGTCTGTCGTCTTCTGAGAGTTCTCATTTCGATGGCTGATAATAGTCATTATGAATTATCCACCCCTTTTCTTTGGGTTATAATGCTTTGGTTTCTGTATTTAATTAGTGTTTTTTATTTTTAGTCTTCATTATGTTTCTGCATTTGAAAAAAACTAAAAATAATTTTGCCCTTATAACACAAGCATTAAAAATATTGTTTTCAGACATTTGCAATATAAATGGAATGAGAAACAGAAGCTGTGCTATGTGTCTCAAGGAGATGCCAGCTTCACCTATGGCTATGAGTACTTGGGCTGCACCGGAAGGCTGGTCGTTACGCCTCTCACGAACAGATGCTGGCTAACTCTCACTGGGGCTCTGCGCTTGAACCTGGGAGGCTGCCCCTCTGGTCCAGCTGGTACGGGAAAAACTGCAAGTGTCAAAGACCTAGCAAAAGTAAGTGATTTCATAGCCATAATAAAAACTTTAAGTCACAGACTTTAATGGTACCTGAAATTCACACCATTTCTGTCATTATGATGTTCATAACATTTAACTAGCACATTTATTCATTCATACAATTCATTGATTAATGTTTCAATGGCTATTATGTGTTGAGATTTAGGATCTTAGTAAGCCAACATGTGCTTTGTATTTACTTGGAATGCTATTATACTAATCAACTGACATGTGACTGGTAGTTTTGTCCCCCTTCCCCTTTCTGTAGGGGTGATTCATTTATTCTGAGCCCCATACACAGATTTTTGCCTAGTCTTGGTGATTAATAGTTGTGTGTGAGTGTGTGTATGTGTTTGTGTGTGTATATCAGAAAGAAGCAAACAAGAGACAGAAGTAACCAATAATAGTTTATTATTTCACTGAAATGCCTTTTTCTTTTTTTTTCTTTTTTTGTATTTTTCTGAGGTGAGAAGCGGGGAGGCAGAGAGACAGACTCCCACATATGCCTGACTGGAGTCCACCCAGCATACCCAATAGGAGGCGATGTTTTGCCCATCTGGGCTGTCACTCCATTGCAACTGGAGCCATTCTAGCACCTGAGGTTGAGGCCATGGAGCCATCCTCAGCTCCTGGGCCAACTTTGCTCCAATGGAGCTTTGGCTGCGAGAGGGGAAGAGAGAGACAAAGAGAGAAAGGAGAGAGGGAAGGGTGGAGAAGCAGATGGGAGCTTCTCCTGTGTGTCGTGGCCGGGAGTTGAACCCAGGACTTACACACACCAGGCCAGTGCTCTACTACTGAGCCAACTGGCCAGGGCCTGGAATGCCTTTTTCTTAGTTTTTTATTTGTTGATGTATTTAAGAGCATGACCTTAACACTCCATGTACTAGTCAACAATGCTATAATAGTACATATGCATTTCTACTACAATGAATTTTGTGAATTTTTAAATTTGGTATGTAATTCATCTTTAATTGCAAGTGTTTTCTCAAAAGAATAGAGACATTTTACCACTCTGGAAAGTCTTCACATTAGTATTTTGTGTCATAATTCAAGAAATATATTAAAATATTTTTGTTTCCCAGGCCTTAGGTAAACATTGTGTGGTATTCAACTGTTCTGAGGATTTGGATTATAAGGTAAAGCTTACATACTCAGGTAAAAATATTGTACACATAAAATAAATAATTTATTGAGGACTGAAAGAATAAGAAAAATGTTTCAGAGATAAATTATTACTAGACCTAAAGAATGCTCTTTATTTGTGTGTATTTTTCCAAAGTTAGAAGTGGGGACACAGTTGGACAGACTCTCGCATATACCTGACCGGGATCCACCCGGCATGCCCACCAGGGGGCGATGTTCTGCCCATCTGTGGTGTTGCTCCGTTGCAAGTGGAGCCATTCTAGTGCCTGAGGTGAAGGTCATTGAGCCATCCTCAGCACCTGGGTCAACTTTGCTCTATTGGAGCCTTGGCTATGGGAGGGATAGAGAGAGAGGGGAAGGAGAGGGGCAAGGGTGGAAAAGCAGATGGGTGCTTCTCCTGTGTGCCCTGACCAGGAATTGAACCCAGTACTTTCACATGCTGGGCCAACGCTCTACTGCTGAGCCAATCGGCCAAGGCCCATAAATGCTCTTAATAATTTAAAATAAGAGAATAGAGAGAGCAGCCTAAGATGGCCTACATGCAGGATCGGGTGTCGGATGAGGAGAAGATGATTCTGGATCATCTGTAGCTCCAAGAAGGTTGCTGAGGGCCAGTCAAAAGTGGTGACTCCCACTGGTCTTCGCCAGTTTCCGGCCTGTGAGTTCCAGGGCTGGTACATCCAGCGGCCAGATACAGAGCATCAGCTCAAGACCAAACAACCATAGTTAGAGTGGTATCTTAAGGAAAGGCTCCTCACACCTGACCCAGCTAAGGCATAGAAAACATTGTCACAAACAGCAAAAAGAGCAGTAGCAGCAGACAAGTAGCCCACAGTGGATTACAAACAGCTGAAGCCATCCCAGGGAGATTTAGAAATTACACAACTGAAAGCTGGAGTCAGACAACACCAACCGTATACTCAGCTACACAAACAACATATTTGAAGGAGCAGTCTATATTGAGACAAAATGGGAAGACAGGGAAGTGCAATTCAAATGAATCAACTAGAGGAATCCCCAGAAAAAGAATTGAATGAAATGGAAATAACTAAGATGCCGGATGCAGAGTTTAGAATAATGATTGTGAGGATGCTCAAGGATCTTAGAGCAACCATAGATAGACAACTTGAGCACCTAAACAATGAGATATCTGGCATCAAAAAGGACATTGAAATCATAAAAAAGAATCAGGCAGAAATGATAAACACAATGTCAGAAATGAAGACTACACTACAAGGAATGAAAAGCAGGCAGGATGAAAAAGAGGATTGAATCAGCAATTTAGAGGACAAGATAAGCAAAAGCATGGAAGCAGAACAGCAAAAGAAAAAGAGGATCAAAATGTCTGAGAAAACTCGATAAGAGAGTTCTGTTACAATAGGAAGAGAAACAACATCTGCATCATAGGGGTTCCTGAAGGAGAAGAGAAAGAACAAGGGATAGAGAACCTGATTGAAGAAATCATAGCTGAAAATGTCCCAAAATTGATGCAGGAAAAAGTCACACAAGTTCAAGAAGCACAGAGAATCCCATTAAAAAGGAACCCAAATAAACCTAAACAAAGACACATCATAATTTAAAAAAACCAAAGCTAAGAAATAAAGAATACTAAAAGCTGCAAGAGAAAAGCAGTCAATCACCTACAAAGGAGACCCCAAAAGGATGACATCCAACTGCTCAACAGAAACACTTGAGGCGAGAAGGGAATGGCAAGAAATATTCAAATTAATGCAGAACAAGATCCTACAACCAAGACTTCTTTATCCAGCAAGGCTATCGTTTGAAATAGAAGGAGAAATAAAAAGCTTCCCGTACAAAAAAAAAAAAAAAAAAAAAGGAACAAACCCTCAAGGAATTTATTACAACCAAACCAATGATGTAAGAAATGTTAACACAGTCCTGTTGTAAACAGAACAATGGGGGGGGGGGGGGAATCTAGTAAAGAGGAATGTAGATTTAAGATTTTAGAAATGCATACAAATTGAAAAAGAAGAAGGAAAACTATCATTATTTGCTGATGATATGATACTGTACATAGAAAACTCTAAAGTCTCAGTAAAAAAAACTACTGGACCTAATAAATGAATTCAGCAAGGTGGCAGGATATAAAATTAATATTCAAAAACCAGTGGTATTTTTATACACCAACAATGAACCATCCGAAAGAGAAATTAAGAAAACAATCCCCTTCACTACTGCAACAACAACAAAGAAAGTACCTAGCTGTAAATTTAACCAAGGAGGTTAAAGACTTGTACTTAGAAAATTATAAAACATTGATAAGAGAAATCAAGGAACATAATCAAATGAAAAATGGGCAAAAGAAATGAATAGACACTTCAAAGAGGACATTCAGATGGCCAATAGGCAAAAGAAAAAATGTTCAACATCACTAATCATTAGAGAAATGCAAATTAAAACCACAATGAGATATCACCTCACACCAGTGAGAATGACACATTAACAAAACAAAACATAAGTGCTGGTGAGGAACCCTCCTGCACTGCTGATGGGAATGCAGACTGGTGCAACCACTGTGGAAAATGGTATGGAGATTCCTCAAAAAATTAAAAATGGAACTGCCTTTTGACCCAGCCATCCCACTTTTAGGAATATATACTAAGAACACCAAATCACTGATTCAAAAGAAGAAATGCACCCCCATGTTTATGGCAGCATTGTTTATAATAATGAAGATCTGGATACAGCCCAAGTGTCCTTCAGTGGATGAGTGGATTAAAAAGCTGTACTACATATAGACATGGAATACTATGGGGCCATGAAAAAGAAGGAAATACTACCTTTTGCAACAACATGGATGGACCTGGAAACTATTATGTTAAGTGACATAAGCCAGGCAAGAAATAAAAATATCATATGACTTCACTCATATGAGGAATACAATGAACAGTTGAACTGAGGAACAGAATAGAGGCAGAGGAGGGATCAAAGGGACCAGAGGGAAAGTGGACAGAGGGAAAGGGGATGAGAGGATGGGATCAGAGAAGGGAAAGAGCTTGGTGAAATTATATATACATAACAGCATTATAGAGAGCAGAAGAGCAAATCCTGGAGGAAAGCAGAGAGGGTGTTGGGGGAGGGGGCAAGAAGGATGTTGAGGGGAATTCAGGGGTGCGGGAGGATGTATTCGGTGGGACACTTGAATCTATGTAAACAATAAATTTAAATCAATAAAAAAGTAAGAAATCAAAAAAACCAACCAAACAAAAAATAATAGAATAGAAACTTAGAATGTAAATGAAGTTGAAGCATTATACAGTTTGCTTTTATTCAACTTAACTACTTATGATGGTGGCTTTCAAACTTTTCCAAACAATATAATATGAACCATGAATGTCCTACCTAACCTAGAAAAAGGAGCAACTCCCTTCCAACACTTTACAACCATCTGCTGGAAAATTGTTGCAAAAACTTTGGGACCAAGCCAGACTCTGAGCAAAGACACTGAAGAGTGCAGACTATGTGAACATGACCTGTGGCCCCACCTCGATGGTCCCTGTCAGTGTCTGAGTTTTCCCTTGCGTGTTTATTACGAGACAGAGTAGTTGACTCATCCAAGAGTCTAAGCAAACGGTGTTTACTTGGTTGGTTTGGGTCAAATGGGAAGAACGTGCAAAATTTAATATTCTACATAGTAATTTTGGTAATCTTTTTTTTTAAGATAGTGGGAAAATTCTTCTCGGGGCTGGTTCAGTCAGGAGCATGGTGTTGTTTTGATGAGTTCAATAGAATCGATGTGGAGATTCTCTCGGTGATTGCCTCGCAGATGCAAACAATCAAGGCAGCTAAAGACAGCTACTCTGTCAGGTACCATGGGATGCACTCGCACCTCTGGACTGCAGGTGTGATCTATACTAACTCATTAGTTAGCTATTAAGTGTTTTCTACAGTAAGTGTTTGGGTGGGGGAGGAGGGGTCTAAACACAGACCAGGAGTGATGACTCATCTAGAATGTTTCCTTTGTTTGGAAAATTATGTGAAAAAGGAAATTTGAGTTTTAATTTTCTCAGTACCTTTTCATCTTATGATGTTTCATTGAAGGAACCAAAGTGGTTTTGTTTTGTTATTTTTGTAATCCTACATCTTTTGTAAAAGCTAAATTATACTGGCCACATACCTGAAGCCCCATCTTATTCCAATGCTCTGGATTCATATATTGAAAAGTCTTGTGATAATAATAATATTTGTATGTTAGGATTACTAATGTTTTCTCACCCAAACAATTTTTTTTCTCTTCTGATAAAACTTACATGATTCACTTTTAGGGGCCTAAATGGATTTTTGGGTTTAAAATTTCTACTGCAATCTCGTATTTCTAACTAATGAACACCCACTTCTAGCTTTACTCTCAAGGGTTTTGTTCAGACTAGTAGAGATAATGTTATGAGGCCTCAACAAGTCTATGACTGTAAGTGGGGAGGTCATTTTACCAATTCTTCACCATATCTAAGCCTCTGCCAAGTTTTCCTCAGCTATGTCCAAGAAGCCCTCAGGTTTTGTCCCAATTGTGCCTTCTTTCCTTTTTTGACCACCCTCATTGGTTTGAGCTGTCCATGAATCACTGGATGATTTCTCTCTATCACTGGTGCCAATAACAGGACACCAAAGTCCATGCAAAGGGTTCCATTTTACAGTGCTCCCAAAATTACTTAATTGGCCAGTAGGGAGTGAGCAGGAACTCTATGCCATGGCCGTTCTATGTTCCACTGTGCCATCCAGGCAGAATCTGTGCCCCAAGGGTCTCCCAGGTGCTTTTCTCTGGGTAAATCAGCTCATTCATATGCGTACCTTCCAGCCTCAGGCCCCACAAAATCCTTCAGACATCTCTAGACATGATCCAATCAATCGGAACCCCTGCCGGGCTCACAATTCTGGATTGAGATGAGCCTGTTCCTCCCCTCATACCATGTTTCTTTCCAGCATGCTCTGTGTAACTTGTAATGTAACAGCCTTAGGAAAGTCCCCAGACTCGATTGTAGCTTTAACACACTTTGGCCCAGAGACGAGAGTTCCCGTGGTGATGAATACTGCGCTGTCTTGTAGGTTTGTGCTGGAAGGAAGAGAAATTCGTATCAACGTGTCTTGTGCAGTATTTGTCACCATGAATTATGGGTAAGTCAGTTCATCTGTAGTAAGTGGACAAAGGCCAAAATACTTTTCTAAGTCTTAACCATAGATGGAGTTTGTCTGACGTCATGTGTCTGTCATTCACACCTACTTCTGAACCCCTCTACTACCCACACCATTTATAAGCAGCTGTAGCTCTGCACTTACCCATGTGGATGATCTCACAGTACACATCTGGACAAGGGATGTTTTTACTTTATAAATAGCCGGAGAGAAAAAGGTCAGCCCTGGCCAGTTGGCTCAGTGGTAGAGCATCTGTTGCTGTGTGGATATCCCGGGTTTGATTCCCAGCCAGGAGAAGCAACCATCTGCTTCTCCCCCTCCCCCTCTCCCCTCTCCCCTTCTTCCCCTCTCCCCTTCTTCCCCTCTTCCCCTCTCCCCTTCTTCCTCTCTCCCCTTCTTCCCCTCTCCCCTTCTTCCCCTCTTCCCCTCTCCCCTTCCTCCCCTCTCCCCTTCTTCCCCTCTTCCCCCTCCCCTCCCTCCCCTCTCCCCATCTCCCTCTCCCCTCCCTCCCCTCTCCCCTCCTTTCCCTCTCCCCTCCTTCCCCTCTCCCCTCTCCCCTCTCCCCTCTCCCCTCTCCCCTCTCTCCCTCTCCCCCTCTCCCCCTCTCCCGTCTCTTCCTCTCCCCCTCTCCCCTCTCCTCCTCTCCCCCTCTCCCCCCTCTACCTCTTCCCTCCTTCCCCTCTCCCCTCTCCCCCTTTCCCCCTTCCTCTCCTCCCCTTTCCCCCTCCCCCTCCCCCTTTCCTCCTCCCCCCTTTCCCCCTCCCCCTCCCCCTCTCCCCTTGTCTCCCTCTCTCCCTCTCCCTCTCCCTCCCTCTCCCTCTCCCTCTCCCTCTCTCTCATTCTCCCTCTCTCTCATTCTCCCTCTCTCCCTCTCTCCCTCTCTCCCTCTCTCCCTCTCCCTCTCTCCCTCTTTTCCTCTCCCTCTTTCCCTCCCTCTTTCTCTCTCCCTCCCTCTCCAGCAGCCATGGCTCAATTAGAACAAGTTAGCCCCTGGCACTAAGAATACCCCAGATCGGCAGAGCATCACCCTGTAGGGGGCTTGCTGGATGGATCCCAGTTGAGGCGCTAGTGGGAGTCTGTCTCTGCCTCACTTAATAAAAAAATAAAAGTCAACCAACTGTCACAAAGAGGACACAGATAAACTGACAAGAATGGCAGAAGGAATAAGAATATGGCAGCTGCAAGGGGTGGAGGCTGGGCAGATTCAGTAAATATCTGTTGATGGAATATTATGACAATGGTCCAGGGATTCAGAGGGAACTAATGTGATGTGTATTGTGGCAGGTGGCACAGGAAGAAAAGATCATAAGGTAGGAATCTCTGTGAGTACAATAGAAACCATTTTGTGAACTTGTTTTCAAATGAAGGTCGCATAGAAAGCCAATAGAATTATTTGGGGGAAAGTTACATTATGTGGTGCCTAGTTTGAAAAACTGAACTGTGGTGTTTTTGGTTTCTTTGTTTTTCTTGTCTTCTTAAGGTACAAAGGTCGAGTGGAACTCCCAGATAACTTAAAATCTCTCTTTCGCCCAGTGGCTATGATGACCCCCCATTATCAAATGATTGCTGAAATAATTCTGTTTTCATTTGGTTTCAAATCTGCAAAATCACTCTCCAGGAAGCTCATTAAACTCTACGAATTAGCCAACAAACAGCTCTCACAACAGGTAATGGCTTGATTTTCTCAAATATAGATGATTCTATAAAGGTTGTCTGGTATTGGTCCAGGAGCAACCTGGGAAAAGGATGGAGCTGGAATTCCTATCAGCACATCACATCTATGCCCCAACTTGGATGTAAGGCAACATGTGAAGTCAGTCCAGGCTCCAAACCTTTCCTCCAACATCTGGGGAGAGGATTTGAGTACCTGTCATTTTAAAATATAGACAGCTTTCTCTGTACAAGGAAGAGGACATTTAGAGCCGTGGTTCTCAAACTTAATTGTGCATCAAAATAATTAGGAGTACTTGTTAAAAGACAGATTGCTGGGCCTTATTGCCACCTTACTGATTATCTGGTGTAGGGATGGAGAATTTGCATTTCTAACAAGTGCTCATGTGTTCCTGATGCTACTGATCTGAGTCATAGTTTTTCTAAGATATGTCAGCTTAATGAGTATTTGTTTATAACCAAGAATGATTTGTACAACTAACCACAGTATTTCCAAAGCATTCTTCATTACAGTGTTCTCTCTATTCATCTCTCTATATCAGAAATTTTAATTCAGTTCTTAAAGCCTATAATACTTGTTCATTGTTCTTTAAGAAGGAGACTTTTAGGAGTACCAGTTTTGGAGAAAAGTAAGAGCATTGGAAGCAAAATTGAGGGTTTCTTGAATTCATATTACTGTTTCTCTTCATAGCAGAGATTAGTGATTTAACTATATACTCTTTACGTTTATTACCATATTACTTCATTTTTCCTTCAGAAACTTAATAACTTAAATATTTTAATGTATGATAGGATCATTATAATTTTGGCCTGAGGTCTCTGAAGACAATTATAATGATGGCTGGAAAGAAGAAACGGACATTTAAATGGTCAGTTGAACTTTAATTTGTTAGGGCAAAGGGAGTTCTACGACATTGAGAAAATAACTAAAATTTTAAGTAATGATAAGTAAGATAAAATAGGAAGCTCCCAGAGTGTCACAGTAAAATATAGTAGAGATTATTAAGAATATGAAAGAAGAAGGAAAAGAATGCACAAAATCCCTGGGCACCTTTCCCCCAAAGAGACTAGTCTTTTAAAAATGTGCCTTATCTTTACATAATAAAATACATAATGGAATGAAAGACCCCATGTAGAAGGGCAATAACTTAATGGGAAATGTAAAACCTATGTGAATATTCCTATATGAGAACTTTGTAAAACCCACATGAAGAAAACATTAAAACACAACCAAAAGACGCACATCAAAACATGAATAAATGAAATATACCACATACTTAACATCTTACAGAACTTAACATCATACAGAGTTAAATACTCTGAAAGTTAATTTATAAATGGAAATGCATCCCAGTGAAATACCAAAAGGCATTGTTTATTTGTTTTTAAGCAAGCTGATCCTAAAGTTTACATATGCAAAATAAACAAGACTATCCAGAAAAATGTTGAAAAACAAGAGCAGTAAAGGAAGGTTAGCGGTTTAAGGACTGAGACATAATATAAAGCTTCAGTAATTAGAATATTCTGGTGCTGGCTCATGAGTCAAAGGGCAAACCATTGGGAAAGAACAAGAGGTTTAGAAATAAGACTATATGTGTTGGGCTGTAATTTATGGTCATAAATTGGGAAGCACGAGTAGACTTTATAATGAATAGTTTTGGGAAAACTAAACAGCTGTCTGGATAAAGATCCAGTGGGAACGATGGTTGATATTACTTACCAGGATAAACTCAGAAAGGATTTTAAAAAGTATTAAAACTTTTAAATATAAAACATTTAAAACATGAGAATATTTGAAGAAACATAATGTCCTTCATATCCTTGAATTGCAGAAGATTTTTAAACTATGACTCAAAATCTAGAAGCCATAAAAGTGAGTTTTTTTGAAGTCAAAAGACAAGTGACTAACTAGGAAAAAGATATTTGCAACTCATGACACAGTTAAATAACTCATCCTTGTAATATATAAAGATTTTCTAGAAAACTGGGCAAAGGACGTCATCAGACAGTTCTCATAAAATGAAACATAAAAGCTCTTTAAATAAATGCAAATCCACTCTAGAAATTTTTTAAATAAAGCATTGTTATTTTTCATTTGATATTAGCTTAAATTCATTTCTGTGATTTGCAGCTAAAAAAACACCCTTACTGATACAATGCCCATCCCTGAATCAGTGAGTCGGACATGACATTACCTTGACTGTTCTAAGTCAGAGCCCTCCCTGGAGCGAGGGACCAGGTTAACCTCATCCAAACCACACACCTAGCTGCTTTGCAGTGAAGGGAAGGAGGAACAGATATTGGAATGGCCACCTCTAAAAATGAGTTTCAATAGCCTTTAATAACAGCAAAACACACTTACTAACTTGTTCTTTGTTTGTTTTCTCTCGTTAAAGTAACACAAGTGACAATCTCTCTGAAACAGATGAAACTGAGATCATTATTGAAGCTCTAAGAGAAGCTAGCTTGCCAAAATTTCTGGCTGAAGATGTCCTACTTTTCGAAAATATTATAGGGGATATTTTCCCTAAAGTGACAGTTGCAAAAGTAAATCAAATAGCCTTGGAGGTAATGGGACCTTTGAAATTTGTCATTGATGATTGAGATGTGGCGTATCAATTAATATTAGAAACTAGATGTGGATTAAAAATATTACAATGCTTCCCAAGACACACTATTCATGTTGTAAATTGGGGGATAAAAATACTTGGAGATATAGTTTCCCCTTGGGGGCAAAAAGAGCTTTCACTGTTTTATGGATTAATGGAGGAGAGAATGAACTGCACTTTAGATAAGGAAGGTTGGTCGGTATTTTGTTCCCTAGTTATCTCATCTTTCAAATGGGAATAATATCTGCTCTTCTTACTTTAAAAGGGTGCTTTAAGAATCAAATTAGATCACAGTTATGAAAAAGACCTCAAAGTATAAATATTTTGTGACCAATAAATTATGTATTATAATTTTAGAGCCCTTTATTTTTTCTCTCATATATACAATCTTATTGTTGGATTGCTTACTCTAGTCAGTATGTCTTGTTACTATTGGATTGCCTCCTGCCACTTCTTGCATGCCAGTGCATTGCCATGTGGTCAGGAGGGTTGCTTTCCTAAAAACATAATGTTCATTCACATCAACAAAGCCATTGTTGGATCTGTGTCATCTGTGGCACAGACCCAAAGTAATTATTTTTGTACGTGGTGCCTTTCACAGTCTGGTCAGACCAACTTATCTTCCCAAGATGTCCTTTTTCCTTTCTCCATTCTTTCCTCTCCTCCGTGTTTTTTCCACCGGGATTTTGGGTTTTTTGACTCTTCTTGGGCCCTTATCAAGCATCAGGCCATTAAGCCTATTGATTTCTTTCTCTGGGACCTTACCCATCTTTTAAAAATAATGTTTTAAAATTTGTTTCAGGAAATATAATTTAAACAGCTTCATAATTGTTTGTTCTTTAAATACAACTAATAAGCTATGTGTATAACTTTATACTCAATGAGCACAGAATGTATATTATTTTTGAGTACACATGAGACTCTTACCAAAAAAACCTGACCGTTATTTAGGTTAGGTGGGAAGGTTTGGAAGACTTTCCCCTTGAAAACCATCTAGACCAGGGGTAGTTAACCATTTTATACCTACTGCCCACTTTTGTATCTCTGTTAGTAGTAATATTTTCTAACCGCCCACCGGTTCCACAGTAATGGTGATTTATAAAAAAGGGAAGTAACTTTACTTTATAAAATTTATAAAGCAGAGTTACAGCAAGTTAAAGCATATAATAATAATTACTTACCAAGTACTTTATGTCGGATTTTCACTGTTTGGCAGAATAAATCTTTATAAAACAACTTACTATAGTTAAGTCTATCTTTTTATTTATACTTTGGTTGCTCCACTACTGCCCACCATGAAAGCTGGAACGCCCACTAGTGGGCGGTAGGGACCAGGTTGACTACCACTGCTCTAGACCATGAGTGTTATGACAATGTGGCTCTTTCATGGTTCCAGTCTGTGTGCAGAGTCTATATCTCTGCTAGAATCCAGTTAGTTAAATTAGTAATTTATAGCATACCCACATAAGAATATGCATTATTAAAGATACACTCACTCTGTAGGTGTGCTGTTCACACTTGTGTATTTTGAGCTGCAAGAATCTGAATTGCATGCAATAAGCAGTGGGAATCTATGCAACTTAATTCACATTTCTGCCTCAAACCATATCCAAAATGTGTGGGGGTCATTAACTCAGACCAACCAAAGGGTTGAAGGAGAAGTACTGAAACCACATCATGGAATTAGAACTACGTATATTATTATGCAGTTGACTCCAAGGAACATTGTATACAGCCGTAAGTACTTTACAGTAGGATTATCGTTTTTGTTTGTTTTTTCAAAACCTTCCGAGGTAAGGACTTCATGAATACCCTTAGCTAGGTGGGACGACCTGTCAGAATATCTCTTCTTTGTTTAGTCCAATTCTACTGATCTGCTCATCCCATGCTGTCCCAATTCCACACCTGGGAGACTTCTTACCTGTGTCCAGGCAGGTATCCAGGCTTATTAACAGCAGAGAATCCCAGCCTCTCCATCTGAAACTGCTGGAAGAGGAGGCCTTACGTGGGCAGGCTCATGAATTTCATGAGACATCTCACTATGAGAACTTTTTCTCCACTGGCACCGTCCTGCTGAGTTCCATCCCTCCATCTGTTTTTTTGTCCTGCTGTAGGCATTCAGGGAATGAGAGAGCAGGTGGGCAGGGTTGGTGATTAAAAAACGATAAATCACCTTTTTTCTGGAGGCATAGTTACCAATTGTATTCACACTGAAAGAAACACTTTAGAAGAATGCATAGCTGCCCTCATAATTTCTGTGATGAAATATTAAGTATCTTCTAAGGTACATCATTTTCTGGGATGTTCTAATGTCTAATGTATAACCACATCAAGTGTACAATTTTTAAAATTTTACTTGCTATCTTAGAATATTTTTAACTTTGAAATGTTAAAATAATGGTTACAAAATTAAAAACCTAACTTAAGGGTGATTAAACAGACACAAAGATGTTGAATCTTTGACATTTTCTTTTACTATAGGTTAAACAAGTACTATGGTAACAGCTAGTTCTTAAATATATCTTAAAGCGAGAGTTCTTAAATTTGGGGAAGGTCTGTGAACATCAAATTTGGATATATTGTGTTGTGGGTGGAAAGGAGATTTTCATTCTCAGGTTGATGAGCTAAAAATTAAGATTATTATCTTACAGTACAGTATTTGGTACCTAGCTGAGAGAGATTTTGTAGGATAACATACCAAGAGTGCGATTTGCCATGCATTTTAAATAACTGTATTTATTTTCCCTTAGAAAATAATATCTGTTGCAACACAACAGTTGGGCTTACAACAATGGCCAGCTCAGAAAGAGAAAATCATACAGTTTTATAATCAACTTCAGGTAAGGGTAGAATGCCATGTTAGCAGTTCTTTGCTCCTGGCTTTTAATAGGTATAATCAAGGAGAAAAATGCAATCATACTAAAAGAGAGCTGTTGTCATATTCTTCAAAGTAAAATGGTTTATCGGTTAACTGTTTACCTGTACTTTATTTTACCTTTCGCTGTAGCTCAACAAATTACTCTTTCCCATCTTTGTCCCTTTAATTCATAATTGTAAAAAAATCCTACCAACATGGTATAAAATGTTCAGCACTCCACTGCTATTCCTTCTTCAGACTATGCTTTTCCCTGATTACTAGTAAAATTGTACATCCTTTTATATGTTTATTAACCTTTTGAGTTTTCTGTGCATTGCTGGATTATGTAATGTACTTATTTTTCAATTGGGTTGTTTGTCTTTTTCTTAGTAAATGTATAATGTATAGACTTTTCATTATACACTTTTATATGCTATTTCTTTATCACTTGTATGCATTGCAAATAAATTCTCTGAGCCTTGGTGTTTTAGAAATGTTCATGGTGTTCGGGTGTGCAGGAGACATTGTTAATGCAGTAAAATTTATTGATCTTTTTGTAATGGTTTGTGTTTTTGTGTACTGTTTTTAGAAATCAGTTCTCTCTCATAAGGACATTTTCTAAATTTTTTTCTAAAAGTCTTAGATATCTGCATTTTTAATTTTTGTCTGAAATTTATTTTTCTTTAAGATATTAGGTAGGGATCTGTTTTTGCCAAATGGATAACCAATTTTCCCAGACTTTTTTCTCACTAAAATGCTATTTGTCACATACCAAGTTTTTATATCTAATAGTTTGGATTTCTTTATTGATTTCTTCTACATTGTACTCTTTTGGTCTATATCTCTACCTTTATTACACCACACAGTCTTATTAATTAACATAGCTTTACAGGAGGTCTTTAGATCTGGTGGTACCAATTATAACGGGGGATAAAGTTGTCCCTGACCCTCTTACAGCCCCTGGCTGAGTCTGAAGGTTGAGTCTGAAGGTTAAACTGACAAAGACAGGTTTACAAGAGAAAAGCATACAAACTTCACTTAACTTTTCCATGTACATAGGAGCCTTCACAAAAGAATGAAGTCCCAAAGAAGTGACCATATCAGTAAGCTTTGATATCTTTTAAACAAAAAAATAATAAATTTTTGATGAATTGCCTAGACACAGGAGTTTAGACTATGGATAATGAATAGTGAATAAATAGCTAGAAAGATAGGGTTGGTTTAATAAGGTTTCTTTATACAGTCTTATCAGCCCCAAGTTCTCTGTCTCTGGTGATAATGTCTTCTTTCTTCCCTATACAGGGAAGTGTCTTTCACTTGGGAGTTTTGTTTGTTTTTGTTTATTTTAAGTGCATATTTGAGCAAATATCAATTTCAGTAGAGCAGCACCAAACAGAAGTGGTTGAGAGTGCTCTCAATTGTGATTTTATTTTGCCTTTCATTTCCTATTGGTAAGGTTGCATATTTACACAACTAATGATGAGCCATTTATACCACTAATTAGTTATTCACCTATTTTTTTCAATTACAATTTACATTCGGTATTATTATTCTGTATTAGTTTCAGATGTACAGCAAAGTGGTAAGAAAATCATGCACTTTGCAGAGGGGTCCCCCTGCTGCTCCAAGTACCCACCTAGCCTCACCTCTTTATCGTGATATTCTTGATTATATTCTCTATGCTGTAATTCTGCATCTACCAATTTGTACTGTTTAATCTCTTCACCTTTTTCACCCAGCCCCTCACTCCCCTTCCACCTGACAGCTGTCAGTCTCTGTATCTGCGAGTCTGTTTCTATTTTGTGTTTTATTAGATTCCACATATAAGTGTAATCATATGGTACTTGTCTTTCTCTGACTGACTTATTTCACTTAGCGTCATACCCCCTAGGTCCATTCATGCTGTCACAAAAAGTAGGATTTTAAAATTAGATTTCTGGTGATTTTAACATTAGCCTAGTCAATAAAAACAACCCAGATTACAATAGATCAAACAATAATTTGAAGAAAGGGCTTGTGGATATAGTTAGAGATGTATCTGTAAATAAGAACCTTCAAGTTTCAGCTTAGCTGGACCATTAGGAAACCAGAATTACACCATGAATCTGCAATTTTATTTTAGGCTTGTGTTGGTGTGATGTTAGTGGGCCCAACAGGTGGAGGAAAGACAACAGTCAGAAGAATTTCAGAAAGAGCATTAATGCTATCCCCAGTTGAAAATTTATTAACTGAAGAAAGGACTTCTATTCCACAGGTAAATGTTCTTATAAAATAAAATGTTTCTGTATTGATTAAGATCTTATTTTATACTTCAGTTACATTTTATGTTCTCTTTACATAAGTTGTTCTGTACTTGTTAAATTTATTGCTAGGAATTCTATGTTTAGGCATCATTTGTAGTGAATGGGATTTTTGTTTTTAATCTCAAACTGTAATTGCTAGTTTAAAAATAAAAAACTATTGACCTGTTGGGTTTCAGCAGTGGTGAAGACAGAAATCCTTGCCCTATTCCTGATTTTAGGGGGAAAGCTTTTAGTTTTTCTCCATTGAGTGTGATGTTAGCTATGAGTTTTTCATAAATACACCTCATATTAAGAGAGTTCTCTTCTGTTCCTATGTGCTGAATGTTTTTGTCATGCAAGAGTATGACATTTTATCAAATATTTTTTCTATATATATATTTATGGTAATATGGTTTATTTTCTTTGTTTTAGTACACTGATCTATTTTCTTATGTTGAACCACCCTTGCATTCCTGGGATAAATTTCACTTGGTCATGATGTATAATCCTTTAAAGGCGCTGTTGGGTTCAGTTTGCTAGGACTTTTTTGAGGATTTTTGCATCTATATTAAGGAATATTGGTCTATAGTTTTTATTTCTTGTGGTATCTTTGTCTGAGTTTGGTGTCAGGGTCATGTTGACCTTGTAGAAATGTGTTAGGAAGTGGTCCCTCCTCCATTTTTTGCAAGAGTTTGAGGAGGATTGGTGTTAATTCTTGTTTAAATGTTTGTTAGAATTTATTTGCCACCTGTGTTTGGACTTCTTTATTTGTTGAAGGTTTTTGATTACTGATTCAGTGTCTAATTTTTACAGATCTGTTAAGATTGTCTATTCCTTGTTGTTTCTAGGAATTTATCTAAATTATATAATTTGTCGGCATACAATCCATAGTGTTTTCTTACAAACCCGTTAAATTCTGTACAGCAGTAATATTCATTCTTTTATTTCTGGTATGATTTATTTGTGCCTTTTCTATATTTTTCTCAGTCAGTCTGGCTGTTTGTTGATTTTATTGGTCTTTTCAACCAACATTTGGTCTCATTGGTTTTCTCTATTGTTTTTCTATTTACTATTTTGTTTATTTCTTCTTTAACATTTCTTTTTCTCTGTTTGGGTTTTAGTTTGCTCTTCTTTTTCTAGTTTTTTTATGATATAAAATTAAACTGTCAATTTGAGATCTTTCTTACCTTTTAATGTGGTGTTTTCATTTTCATTTATCTCAATTCCCTAGCTTTTTTATTTTTATTTTTTTAATTTTTTTAAATTTATATTTATTTATTTATTTTTTAGATAGGAGAGAGAGACAGAGACAGAGGGGGAGAGAGAGGAGAGAGAGACAGAGAGAGAGAAGGGGGGAGGAGCTGAAAGCATCAACTTGACCAGGCAAGCCCAGGGTTTCGAACCAGCGACCTCAGCATTTCCAGGTCGATGCTTTATCCACTGCGCCACCACAGGTCAAGCCCCTAGCTTTTTTATTTTTAGACCCATTAGTTGTTTAAGAGTATATTGTTTAATTTTCAAATACTTGAAAATTTTTCTTCTGTTATTGATTTCTAGTTTCATTCCATTGTGATTGAAGAAGGTACTTGGTTTCAGTATTATAAAATTTGTTGAGAGTTGTCTAATAACTGCTTCTCGGCCTGGGTAATTTCAACAGCCCTATCTCCAAATTGTTTATCCTTTTTTCTGCCTGCTCAAATTTATTGGTTCAGTGCCTCTGTTGAGTTTTTTATTTCAGCTATTGTATTTTCACCTCTATAATTTCTATTTGGTTCCTTTTTATAATTTCTCTCTTTTCATTTATATTTCCTCCTTGTTCTCATATCATTTTTCTTATCTCTTTTAGTTCTTTGGCCATGATTTCCTTCGTCTCTTTGTGACTATTTAAGACAGTTAAAGATTTTTATCTAGTATGTCCACTGCTGGTGCTTCCTCAAGGATGGTTTCTCTCAGTTGACTTTGTTCCTTTGAATGGACCAGATTTTCATGTGTCTTTGTATACCTTCAGATTAATTGTTGAAAATTGGACATTTTTGTATGCTTTCAGATTAATTCCTGAAAATTGGACATTTGTTTAAAAAGCCCCCTTTCCTTATCTTACTCACCTGCTATATGCTGGGGTAGTTCTTCACTGGTGAGGTAGACCTATTCTGAACCCAGGGATGAGTCGGAGATGAAAATGTAGTGTCTTCTCAGGTCTCCTCTGTGCCTTCACTTTGACGGGGCCTGTGAGTGGCTTTCATGAATCCTCTCTATCTACCGCTACTTTTGAATGTCTTCATTTCCCAACAGTTCCTGTCCTGTCTTCTCCCTAAGGTCTTAGATGGTCTAATATATGTATATCTCCATTTATGACCTCTTATCTTGGGCTTCTGTGGGTCTGTAGTCTTCCTGAAGTTTTTACAAAACTGTCTCCCACCTTTTCCAACTGAAATTCGAGAGAGGTGGCATAGACCCCAGTTGTTCAGGGAGCCCCACATGGTATGTTGTGAATAAGGTCGCTTGAGTGCCAACTCTGACCTGAAGCTCGAACCTGCATCCTACTCTCCCTCACTTCTACACTCAGCCTGGCTCCAGACACACCACATCCTAACTCATGAGCTGTGTTCCTAGGTGAGGCACAGTGGAATTTTGTTTTCATTATTTTTCTAGGATTTTTAAAATAATGATTTGAATATTATGAATAATTTTGATACATCAATTTTTATAGTTCCTTACAAGTTGCGACATTTACAGAGAATCTTTGATATGAAAGACCTCTCCTAAACCCTTTGGTAATAACAGTGCAAGAAATTAAATAATTGTACCATAGTTAATGACTTTAAAAACCACACTGGATTTTTTCAGATTTCAGGGAGAAAAGGGAAAGTGGATGTTTGTGTTTTAAATCCAAAGAGTATCACTATTAGTGAACTATATGGAAAACTGAATACTAATACTATGGAATGGACCGATGGGTTATTATCAGCAACAATTCGAAATTTTGTTAATACTACAAAGAGTTTGAAAAAAGATAATGATCTTGAACTAAAGTCAAGAATCTCAGATTTATCTAATGTAAGTTTGGTATGGCATGATTATTTTTATTTGACTATTGTAGATTATTTCATTATCTAAAGACTGATATTAGTCTGGTGGTGGTGCAGTGAATAAAGTGTCGACCTGAGACGCGGAGGTTCCAGGTTCAGAACCCTGAGGTTGCTGGCTTGAGCGCAAGATCATCAACATGTCCCAAGGTCGCTGGCTTGCCCAAGGGGCCACTGGCTAAACTGAAGTCTTACAAGTCAAGGCACATATGAGAAGCAATCAGTGAACAACTAAAGTCATGCAACTATGAGTTGATGCATCTCATCTCTCTCACCCCCACCAAAATAAATAAATAAATAAATACTGATCTTAAAGCATCATTAAATATTTACTGGTGGATAAGCAAATTTTAAAATTATGATCAGTTAAAAAAACGACAAGATATAAAAAAACTAGAAAATACACATTGTTTTAAAATGGTCAGTAAACAATAAAAAAAGATGTTTGCTCTTAAAGGAACACAGAATATATTAAGTGATGAGTCTGATATCACCAATATACTATACAAAGTACTGACGTACAAAAATACTTTAATAGAAAAGTGAGGCCCTGGCAGGTGGTTTAGTGGATAGAGCATCATCCCTGGGAGAATGCCTGGACTCCATTCCAAAAGTATTCATTCAGAATTGCCAAGGATGAAGTGTTAGAATCTGCAGTTTAAGGACCATGCGGGTAATTCTTATGTAGCCTAAAATTTTAAAGGTCTACCATGAAGGGAAGTCTAGGAAAACTATACCCCAAAATGTTAACTGTGATTTTGTGTAGATAGGGGAAATTAAGAGAATTTTTGCTTCCTCCTTTGTGCTTTGTTTTGTTATTCAAATATTATATGACAAGCATGTGTTATCTTTCTGGGGGAGAAAACTGAAAAGGAAGTTCTAAAAGAAAATGACCTGGCGTCACAATTCAGTTAATTATACTGTGGTGGTTATGTGTTGGTCTTTTCAGCTACAGCACCTTCTACCTTTTATATTTTGTCACAAAAGAAAGCATGTCGACAGTCCATTTTAGTTGGCAAGTGTGCTCAAATAAAAATGTAAACATTATTGATTATTTTAGGTTTTCCAACTCGATTCCTCTAATATAGCAGATATCAATGATGATATTTTTAAGAAGGAGATGGAGAAAGATGTTAAAATTACAGACAGTGAGAGTAAGTATTGTTATTAAATTTAATAAAGATGATTAACATAAAAAATAAACTGAACTGATCTGAGCTTTGCTTATATTTTGTAAAACATTTTTGATTAGTGATATTTTGTTCTTATACTATTGATATTTTTTCTTTGTGTGCTTATTTAAAGTGTGTATAATTTGACCACATGTTATATATAATTATGTTATGTAAATACTAGGGTTTACATAGCCCTTTTAGTTTATACCAAGTCACTGTTACAGGTAGAAATAAATATTGTGTGAGTATCAGCGGTTGCCAAATGAAATAGTGTCGCCACTGAAGTGGTACTCCATACAGTCTGTGCACTCCCAGGCAAGGTCATGCAACCCAAGCAGAGTCATCTAAAATTAATGTATACCCATCACGTGCCACTGTGCTACACGCCAGGGAGACAGAGATGTATATAACAAAGTCCTTGTTCCACAGGAGCTGACAATCTGCAGGACCCCAGCCATTGCTTTCACTGTACCCTGGAAAACCTCCGATCAGCACATCCCACCCTAGGGCATTTACGTTCCAAACTTTGAAAGAGACTTCAACTGTTGCTTCTACTTTCTTAGAACTTCTAAATTTTTTGTGTATTTCTTTTTGTTATTCAGTTTGGGAGACTGCAGTGATTGGGCATAGTAAGTTTCCTTCATAGGGTTTTAAGAAAACCCCCAAGGCAGGTATTTCATCCAGAGAAAGCCCATCTCAGCAGTGGTGGCTTCTGGATCCTTCCTCTCCTCCCCTGTTTGGGGAAATTTTAATGTCTTTTAAGTGGCTAATGACTCTCTCTCTCCATAGGGATCCATTCATACCTCCCCTATCCTGACCAATGGATTTTCTAAAACTATGGAGCAAAGCGATAGGTCTGGAGAGTGGAAAGAGGAGTACATGGGTTCTCAGTGTGAAATATTAAAATCTATTTGATTCTTTCTTCAAAGGACATCAGTTTCCCTTTCCTACTTCCCAGAGGCAGCATGTCCACAAAATGTTCCTGGGTGGAAGGGTGAAACCCATGCACCACATTATGGAAAAGATAAACTCATGGCTCTTTTTCTTATCCAAATTCTAAGGGCTAATTATACAATTCAGCTGGCAAAGGCTATTGAAACAAAGTTTCAAGCATTGTTAAGTATATGTTATGAATATTTATTCATATTTAATAGACATTAGAGACTACGTATGAACACATTCCCTCTAGTGTTTTTCAGGATATTGTTTTTTATCTTAATTAGAAAGTACTTTCTTAAATAAAATAGAATATTTGCAAGATTGCAATGAAAGAAGATTAGGATTATTCTCAGTTACATTAAAAATATTTTTTTTCTCCAGGATTCGATTGGCAGTGGATTGTCTTAGATGGTCCAGTGGATACCTTTTGGGTAGAAAACCTAAACAGTATGCTAGATGACACTAGAACATTGTGCCTAACAAATAGCGAGAGGATAACTTTAACCAATAAAATAAGAGTGATTTTTGAAGTGGACAGCCTCTCTCAGGCCAGTCCTGCTACTGTCAGCCGATGTGCCATGGTCTATATGGTAAGTTTTTGAAATCAGATTTCATAACAAAGAAAATGTATTGTTTAGGTAACTAACCATTATCTACAGAATTTTTAATTAATTTATCTTTCTTCTTTTCCAATGAGAGGAGGGGAGATAGACACCCGCATGGGCCCCGACCAGGATCCACCCAGCACCCCTGTCTGGGGCCGATGCTCTGCCCATCTGGGGCCATCCTTGCAACCAAGCTATCATTAGCACCTGAGGCGGAGGCTCCATGGAGCCATTTTCAGCACCCAGGGCCAGTGCACTCAAACCAATCGAGCCATGGCTGTGGGAGGGGGAGAGAGAGAGAGCAGGCAGAGGGAGAAGGGTGGAAAAGCAGGTGGTTGCTTCTCCTGTGTGCCCTGACCAGGAATTGAACCTAGGACTCAGACTTCCACACACTGGGCTGACACTCTACCACTGAGCCAACCAGCCAGGGCTGGTATCTATATAATTTTTAATATTCTATTATTACCAACAGAGTGACCTCAGTAAAAGTTTTGTGTCCCCTAGAGGCTTGTAGCCCAGAAATGAATATAAATATAATTACTACTGTTGCTAATACTACTCAGTAATTGCAATGTCAATATTTTCCACAACTATGAGTAAGTAGTGCCTTCCATAGACTGGTTAGGCTGCTGGTATGAATTATTTTTTTCAACAGAGAAATATTTTCCCTGAAGCCTTGTCACACCCACTCATGACTCTTGGAACTTGTGAAACACATTACCAAAAGAGTATTGAAAAGGTAGAAGACACAACAAAGAATAAATGTTTTCTAGACATGAAATTAATCATTAGCCATTACTAGCTCTATGTTCTAATCTACTTAATTTAATGAATCCAGCTAAGTACAGTGCTGATATTTTGGGTAAGCAATTCCTCTCACTACATATACACACACCTCTCTACACTTAGTCCTCCAAATGCTATTGACTTGTAAAACCACTGTTAAAAAAATCAAAAATATTTCAAGGAAATTCTTGAAGCTTTTTTGATCCCTTTCCCTTTAATGAACAATGATTCTAAACCGTATTTGGCAGAGGCAGTGGTGAATTAGAGAGATAGTAAGAAAGTAGGTGGGCACTGTATTTTTATGTTTTTACATAAAATTATCTTGTGCTTTTATTGTTAGGATCCTGTTGATCTGGGATGGGAGCCTTATGTTAAGTCTTGGCTTTTGAAAACATCTAAAATTATGAGTCAATCAGGAGTGGATTGTCTTCAATTCCTGATTCAAATTAGTGTCAAAAGTGGACTACAGTTTATAAAGAAATACCAGCAATTTCAGCCATTTCCTGTACAGGACATTACAATCGTTAGAACTCTCTGCAGAATTCTGGATGCTTTCTTTGAATTCATGGGTAAACATGGAGGCTTTGGACACTGTAAGTTTTCCTCCCTAAATCATACTAGTGAAAAAGCTAATTATATATTAGCTAGTCAATGCAAATTGTCTATCACCTTTTATTAGACTTAATGAAAGAAAGAAAGGAAGGCCAGGAATTTTTAGTCCACTTGAACCAAATGTAGACGCGTGTGGATCAAGCTAAAAATCATTTATAGAGGAGTGTATTTATTTAACTTTGTTTTGTTTTGCGTGAGAGAGATAGTGACAGAGAGAGGGACACATAGGGACAGACAGGAAAGGAGAGAGATGAGAAGCATCAATTCTTCATTGTGGCACCTTAATTGTTCATTGATTGCTTTCTCATATGTGCTTTGACCAGGGGGCTCTAGCAGAGCAAGTGACCCTGTGCTCAAGCTGGTGAGCCCATGCTCAAGCCAGCAACTTGAGGTTTTGAACCTGGGTGCTCTGTTCCAGGCCAACACTCTATCCACTGCTCCACCACCTGGTCAGGCTATATATTTATTTAAGTTCAAATTTTTAAATATTCTATATGTAATATTTAAATCCTATATGTTTATATAAAAGACCATAATGAAATGCACCAACATTGAATGATTATTATCTATGGATAGCAGAATTATGGGTTGTGGTTATTTTCTTTTTTATAGTTTACCTGTTTTACAAGAATCCTATATTATTTTAACATAGAGAAAACAAACGAAAAGTAATCTAAACTCAAGAATGACTAATCATTCTTTGTGTTTCTCTGTGGAAGGTATGACTTGGATAAAAAAAGATCGGTGATAGGAGGGGGACAATTAAAATCTGCCTACAGTGTACCTATTTGACATTTGTTTTGACACATTTCTTATTTGAAAACATACAGGGTCTTTCTTTAATGCTCTACTTTATTAGGACCAATTTATTCATTTTGTAATGTGTACTGTGTTTGGAGATAGTCACTTGATTTTTTTTTTTTAATTTCATTTTGAAACAATCAAACTTACAAAAAAAAAATCACCAGAATAGAATAAAAAAACAAAAGTATACAGATTATGCTTCAAATAACAAGGATCGATTCAGGCAATTGCAGGTACATTTCTGTGCTCCTCTTTTCTTAGAACATGCCTCCCACTTTGGTCAGGTGAGATAACTCCAAGGTCCCATGTGTAAAACAGAGATGTTCTCCTGTGACGATTCACAAACTAACCAGTGTTAAAAATTAAAGCTCACTAGTGAATCAGCTAAATTTTAACTCTTGTTAATTCTGGAAAAATACTCTTTCATTTTGAAGGTGAAGATTTGAAGAACGTTTCAATTGGTGATAAAAGTCATCCTTATTCGACAGTTTCCATCAGATTCAAGGATGTAGATAAGAGGTCAGTTTCATTCATTCAGCAGGCATGTTTTAATACCTACTAGGTGCCAACCCCTCAAGTACACAAAGAATGACTTTCAATAAGCCAATATTTTTATGACTTCATAACATCAAAATCCACTTAAAGTTATTTTATTCCAGCTTAGTGTCTTGTACATCTAATACAAGATAACTAGATTTTTATGATACATGAATAATCTGAATACATTTGTCAAGATTCTGTACATATTTGAGAAAGAAATAACATTGATATAAATATATTTTATGAATTGGCTATTTATGAACTGATAACTATAGAATGAGTTACTAAATATTTTGGAGCTTTGATTTTTTTTCTCATTTAAAAAACTGGAGTACCAATGCGATGTGTTAGATATGCAGAATAGTGCCTGGTGCACAGTAAGTGTTCAATAAATTTTATCTATTGAAATGATTAACTCTACAATTCTTCTGCCATTTTGTAGAACAGGAAAGTCACTATTGATACCTTCCTATATCTCACTATGAGTCCCCAAGACATCCAAGTCACATTTGCTTTTAAATAATAGAACATTCTAAATATGGTTTTACTCTACCTGTCAAGTCTGCCATCAAATTCATTCACTTGCCTACCTCTTGTGTGTCAGCACTCTAACCCAAACGTTTATTATTCCTTGCCTTTACTTGGAGACTATGATATGGTTTCCCTAAATCTTCCAGTCTGTTCTCAACATGACAACTATATATTATTTTGTATTTTTATTCAGTTGCAATTCGCCATAAAAGAATATTTATAAAATATGTGTAAGATAGAAATAACAATACACAAATATCCATATATATACCATTTAGTTACAGAAAAAAATATATTCGTTTGTCTTTGAAGTCCCCTGTGTACCTAGATTTTATGGAATCCCATAATCTGAGATAACCACTGTCCTGGATTTTGACTTCTAATCTATCACCAAACAGTATATTTTTCAACTTCGCATGTTTTTAAACTTGAATGGAATCACTCTCTCTTCTTCTGTGTTTTGCCTTTTTGTCCAATGTTATGTCCCTATAATTAATTCATTTTCACTGATGACTAGTAGTCCATTGCATAAATGTGTCACAATTTATCTGTTGATAAACATATAGGTTATTTTCAATGTTATTACAAATATACTGTGATTAATATGCTGGTACATGCTTCCTGGTATTTCTATGCAAGAATTTGATTTTTTTTTTAAACATAAATTACAATGTTTCTTTTTTATAGTCATTTAATGACTTCCTATTACACTCAAAATGAAGGAAAAATGTCTGGGTTCGGCTTTAAAAGCCCCTCCCTCCGCCACCTAACTCACCTCCTAATCTCTTTCACTAGTTATGTATGGGCTTCAATGACGCTAGTGTTTTTTTCTTTTTTGTTCTTCAAACTAGCCATGATCCTTTGACCTCGTGGCCTTAGTACATATATTCCTTCTGCCTAAATGATCTTCCTCTTACATTTGGACAAATCTCACTCATTCTTCAGGTGTCAATTTAACTGTTCCTCAAAAAGGACTTCCTGAGTCCTACAATCTAAATGATTTATTTCTACTATATTCCCTGTAGTATGTTAGATTCTTTATTCTTTACACGTCATATGGGTTATTGTTCTTTTTTTTTTTTTTTTTTTTTTTTTTTGGTCCAGGAAGTAAGGGATCATGTTTGTTTTGTTTAGAGTAACTGCTCTGTAGTCAGAATTTAATAAATATTTGCTGTATAAATTATTGCCTATTACTAGAAATTACAAATAGAATTGTACACATGTTATCCATTAATGATTGCCAATAAATTTTAGTTCAGTGATGTACTTTTAGGATTTTTATAATTTGTAAATAATTTTATGAGAATGCTAAATCCTGAAACTATTTTAAACGTCTTCGAGTCAAGCCCAAACCTTCTGCTCAGTCCCATCACCCTCAGTCTTTCCCCTACAGAATGTCAGGATCCCAAAGATCAGGGTGACCGGGGTTGACCCAAATTGGAGACCTCCCCAGATTTCCCTTACCTGGCTTCAGCCAGGTTGAACTGAATCAGCTCTAAGACTTGGTTAAGAGGAGTACATAGTTAGGACTGTTCACCCTTGTCTTTCTACATAAAATAGAGAATTATCAGTTCCTCTTCCAAAAGATAGATAAACTCACAGTGAATAAGTTGACCTAAACTAAAAGTGAATTATATATACTAAATAAATAAAAGTTGACTACAAATCTCTTACACATATGGTGCTTTGAAAATAAAAATTGTAGCAGTATATAATTTACATGACTTACCAAAGGAAAAGTATACATTAGCTTTAAAATTTTTATGTCAATACCTAACTATTATAATTTTTAATAATGCAACTTTGAAATATTGAAATAAATTTCTTTCTAAAATTTTTAACCTTCACCCCTCCACATTTATCTACTCCAGGGCTGAAACTACATGGTTTCTGGAGAAACATCCTGATAAGTTACCAATAATGATTCAAAAGCTTTTTGTATTTGCATTTACTTGGGCATTTGGAGGAACTTTAAAACGAAGAGATGAATATGAAAATGATATATTGTATTCAGGTTTTCAACCAGCTTCTTCTGCAAGAATATCATATGATTTTGACAATCTTGTGCATGAATTATTTGAAAACAACTTGCAAGTAGGTAAGTTCTGGGAAGGAAAAGTCATCATTATGCTTATGTTAGAATATAAATTGGAGACTATATGATTGGGCTTAGAAGTACACTCTAACACCCTTTCTCCAATGAAAGAGGCTGAGGAAAATTAGATTCCTGATCGATTTCTGGTTGCTACACGATGATAAATCCTTGAAACTATGAGCTCAGCCAAGCAGAGCTCATCAGTCATGTGGCTGGGTCTTTATTATACATATTGTCATGTAGTCTGAACTTCTGAAGAAAATTATTATTATAGCTTCATAGTTCTATTTTGAAAAATGCTTTCTTTCTAACACTTACAAATAATATTTTCTCAATCTTTTTAAAACCTTAGATCTCCTAAGCAGTTCTGATCAGTGGAATCAATCCCAATACTTAGAAACATTAGATCTTCCCAAATAGCTGTTACTGATGAAAGGAACTTGGACCAAATAACATATCAATAAGAAGCAAGATACTGAACAATGAATGTATTTGTTAAATAAAGATGAGAGCTAAAGCCTGACCAGGCAGTGGTGCAGTGGATAGAGCATCGGACTGGGGTGCAGAAGACCCAGGTTCGAGACCCTGAGGTCTCCAGCTTTGGGACCCTGAGGTCTCCAGCTTGAGTGCGGGCTCATCTGGTTTGAGTAAAGCTCACCAGCTTGGACCCAAGGTCTCTGGCTTGAGCAAGGGGTTGCTCGGTCTGCTGTAGCCCCACGGTCAAGGCACGTATGAGAAAGCAATCAATGAACAACTAAGGTGTTGCAACGAAAAACTAACAATTGATGCTTCTCATCTCTCTTCGTTCCTGTCTGTCTGTCCATATCTATCCCTCTCTCTGACTCTCTCTGTCTCTGTAAAAAAAAAAAAAAAAAAAAAAAGTGATGAGAGCTAAAAACATTACCAAACATATAATGCCTACTAGTTTTTCTGATGGAACTTTTAAAGTATCATTTGAGGTTATCTGTAAAAGTTCCATTTAAGAAATCTATATTGCAAAGTTTTTGTCATTTCCTGGGAAATTAATATCAAAGACATTTGGTATTTAAATACAGTGGAATATTGGTCATCCATGAAACAGAAGCAAATCCTGCTATTTGTGACCACATGGATGGATCTTAAGGGCATTATGCTAAGTGAAATAAGGCAGGCTGAGAAAGGCAAATACTATTGATATATGATCTCACTTATATGTGGAATCTTAAACAGCCACTTAGAAACAGGGAATACAATGGTGGTTGCCAGGAAATGAGGAGATGTCGGTCAAACAGTACAGACTTCCAATTGTAAGACATAAATTCTGAGGATGTAATAATGTGTGTCAGAAAGACTATAAATAACAATAATGTATTGTTTATTTGAAAGTTACTAAGAGAGTAGATCTCAAATGTTCATACACAGAAGAAAGGTAATTATATGAGGGGATGGAGATGTTAACTAACCTTATGGTTATCATTTCACCATAGGGTGTGTATCAGATCATTACCTTGTACACTTTAAACTTATTATTGTCATTTGTGTCTCAATAAAACTAGAAAAGTAATTTTTTTAAAATCAGTACTACCACGTGTTAGCATGGAGGCAGAGTAATGGGAATGTTCATATATTGCTAATTGTAAACTAAAATATGCAGCCACTCTGGAAAGCAGGATGATGGCTTCTAAAAATGTTAAATAGGCACTTACCTTCTGACCCAACATTTCACCTCTAGATATTGATTCCAGAGAAATAAAAACTTATATTCACACTAAAACCGATACACAAATAGTTATGGCAGCATTATTCATATTTGAAAAAATTGTAACAGCTCCAGTATTTTTTAGCGGATAAACAAATTGTAGTACATCTACACAAGGGACTACTACTCAGCAATAAAAAGAAATTAACTATGATGAGTAATGAACAGTCGGGATGAATCTTAAATGCATTATACTAAGTAAAAGAAATCAGCTTTAAAAAGCTAGGTATTGTGTGATTCAATTTACATGACAATCCAGGAAAAGCAAAATAAAGAACAGATCAGTGGTTGCCAGAGGTTAGTGTTGGTAGAAGAGTCTGAATACAAAAGGGGGAGTATGAAGGAATTCTTTAAGGTTTTAGAATAGTTCTGTATCTGTCTAGCCTGGTGGTTACAAAAATACATGCATGTGCTAAAAAAAAAAACAAAAACTCATAGAACTATATGCCCCCAAAAAGTGAGTTTTACTGTATGTAAAAGTTTCATAAATGATTCAAAGGAGTATATCAAACATTAACACTTACCTTCATATGGTGAAGCCATGGCTAAATGCTTTTGCTTTGTGTGTACTGTATTTTCCAGAATCTATTAAGAAAATTCATTCCTTTTATAACAGTAAAGCAAGTGTAATTTGCGAATAAGTATCAAAATTCTCTAATGTATTGGTTTGACCACAACCAGTATGTTACTGGCATTTGATAATATCCAACACATGATAATAAGCAGAACTTCTGAGTAAAATTTCAAAGGATATCAGATCATGATTCACCTTGCTTTCTCGATACAAAAAAAAAGACAAAAAATTAATAAAACTTTACTTTTATACAATTAAAGATTAGAAGAAAAAACATAGGCTCATTGTATAGCTTTCGATATACCCTGGTGAATGCTTGTTCTGGTTCAACAATCAAGTCTTTCAAATAGAGATCATATTATAAGTGAAACATTGCATAAATGAACCTCATTCCTACTTGGATTTATTTATATACTTTTATTATTTTCCAACATAGGCATTAACCTACCAAACGGCAAACATTCTATCTTTGAGTATTTTGTGGATCTACAGCAATGTGAATTCATACCGTGGTCAGAATTACTTCCTAGTGTTCAGACACTAATTCAAAGAGGTAAGGGTTATTATAGGAATTATACTTTAATTTTTCTAAAATATTGGGAATATTTTTATAAATTAGTTATGTCAGCAACTTTGAGGATTGATGTATTCCAAGTTTGTGTAGGAACCAGTTTAGATCCACGTGGTGAGACAAAAGTAGGTTCATGGTTGTTCATATGGAAGAGAATATAATTTATAATACAAGAATAAACTGTGTTTTGCATACTCACAACTGTAAGCCTCCATTTGCCCCACCTTGTATGTTTACATGCCTTTAAAAAAAACCTTCGACTATTACTTTCTGAGAAAGTTAGAATATATTTGATAGAGCCAGTTGTACATTGTAAAACTGTAGTTCATTGAAAGTCTTACTAATGGAAATATTTATTATTTACTCAGCTGGGATTATTGAAAGGAGAAAAGGGAAAGGACCTCTTCTAAAATAAGAAAAAACATATTTAAGAACTACACTGAGGTCCTGGCCAGTTGGGTCAGTGGTAGAGTGTTGGCCTGGTGTGTGGATGTCCCAGGTTCGATTCCTGGTCAGGCACACAAATACCCATCTGCTTCTCCACCCCTCCTCCTCTCATTTCTCTCTTTCACTCGCTCTCTCTCTCCCTCTTCCTCCCTCTCCCTCTCCTTCTCTCCCTTTCTCTCCCTCTCCCCTCCCCCTCCTGCAGCCATGGCTCGATTGAAGTGAGTTGGTCCCAGGCTCTAAGGATAGCTTCATGGCCTCTGCCTCAGGTGCTAAGAAGAGCTCAATTGCTGAGCAACAGAGCAATGCCCCAGATGTGCAAAGCATTGCCTCCTAGTGGACTTGGTGGGTGGATCCCAGTTGGGGCACATGCAGGAGTCCCTCTCTGCCTCCCCTCCTCTCACTGAATTAAAAAAGGGGGGGCTACACTTGGTTGTAAAGGAAACTTTTAGTTAGAACAGAATAATCCTAGTTTGACAGATACCATGGAAGCTATATTGTTTTTATTCTCAATCTTCTACAAAAAAAGTGGAAAAAAAGATATGGAAAAATTGTATTTTGAGAGCTTGTTGAAGTTTGAGGCAAGAACTTAATGATCAAGCTTCATGTAGATTTCTTGCAAATATGAGAAATTCAGTATTCAAATTGAATTGAATTGCTTTGAAGTTAGGTTTCACTCATCAAAGAATTTCAAAGTTTGGTTATAAGAATTTTGACAGAAAACACCCAGAGCTATCAGAATCATAAAGCATCCGAAAAGTTCTAACTCTAAATTAACTTCAGTTGGAAATATCATGGTTCTATTATATTTGTCACTGTGAGTACTATTGGGCAATCATATTTATTTAAAACCTACAATTTTTTTTTATCATATGTTAAAGCTAACATTGGGTCATTTTAATCCTTAGCTTTTACCACTATATAAAAATAACAACTGAATATCAGTGCACATAACTCAGTATCTTACCTTACCACTGCAGTGGGAAACCGTTGGCATTTTCTACAGTGTGGGAACTAGGTGATGAGGATGAGACTGACTGTTCATTGCATACCTTTATGTACTTTGAATTGTGTTCCATGGAAATGTGTTAGGTGTTCAATTTTTAATTTAAAAGAGTGAATAAAAGTTGAGGAAATGGGATACAATGTGTTGTATTTACCCCTTTTGAGAGTTTTGGCTGTGTAATGGGGGGGGAATGGGTGCTATGAGGAAGCTGGTCAAGGAAGATTTGGTTTAGTTTTGTGTGTGTGTGTTATTTAATATGAAATTGCCAATATTCAGGAGTGGTTTTTACTAACAGAAATGTCAATTCCACGTGGCTCAACCAATAAAAATATTGGAGAGATTAGCACATATATGCTGTTACAGTGGAAAATTCCAATAAAATGAAAGTCAGGTAATGGGGGCAGGGGGAGAGGGATTATCAAAGAGATGAAGTTCTTTATAAAAGGATTTCAGGAGCCTTTGTCAGGAGAGCTACTTACAGAGACTTTGCATCGCATGTGAGAGCAGATAGGTTTGGTGGTAGGAAGTCAGAGAGTGTGCATGCAGTGGACTTACATATGTGGGTGGTGAGTTTGCCAGTTCAATGGATGAATAAAAGGGACGATTTCTGAGATCAGCAGAGAACCCCAGGCACTTGCAACAACTTTGGTTTGTTTGTATATGTTTAAATTGCTTTGTAATGTACTGACTCTTCCAGAAAGTGTTTAGTAACTACCTAAAAGATGAAATGAACTTTTATTTATAGATTATTTGAAGCTTTTTCTTTTTTGAATTTTAACTTAGGAACTTCATTACTAGCTGAACCTCAAGGTTCTAGTGAAAACATCTTGAAGATAACAGAATATGGAGAGAGCATCAAGTATACTGCTACCAGAGACACGACGTGCCTTTCTTTTCTCATTAGCCTTCTTTTAAAGAATTCTTTTCCTGTACTTCTCACAGGTATTAAAAATATTGACAGGAGAATTTTAGAGTTAAGAAGATGCTTAGGCCCTGACCAGTTGGCTCAGTGGTAGAGTGTTGGCCCCACGTGTGGGTGTCCTAGGTTCAATTCCAGGTCAGAGCACACAGGAGAAGCACCCATCTGCTTCTCCATCCCTCCTCCTTTCCCTTCTATCTCTCTCTTCGTCTCCCACAGCCATGGCTCGGTTGGAGCAAGTTGGCCCTAGGTGCTGAGGAAGGCTCCATGTCTTTGCCTCAGGCACTAAAATAGCTTGGTTGCTGAGCAATGGAGCAACAGCCCCAGACAGGCAGAGCATTTCCCCATAGGGGCTTGCTGGGTGGATCCTGGTTGGGGTGCATGTGAGAGTCTGTCTCTGCCTCCCCCCTTCTCACTGAAGAAAAAAAAAAAGAAGAGGTGTAGTCATTATAGTCTAAACCATTTTATTTTTTAAGTTGAAAAAAAAAAGCTGTGAAATGCTTTCTATATTCTTAGCAATAATATACAAAGGCACATTTCTGCACATGCCAGCACAGGGCATCATAAGTCTTTTTTGTCTTTTCATTATCTTCATGACAAATCCTAGTAGAACTATTGGATTAATAAACATGTGGCCTCCATAGTCTGTAGGCTGAGGTTCTTAGAGAGCCCCCGACGGTAGTAATGTTGACTAGTTTAATTAAATTTACACACATAACTGCATGCAAAGAAAAAATAAAAATAAATTGGTATTTATTTATTTATTATTATTATTTTTTAATTGTTTGGTATTTAAAGTAAAATTGACACACAATTCCCCAAGCCATTGTTAACATTTTTCAATCCTTCACCATTATCAAAGGAATAAATCAATACAGCTCCTACTCTTTCTTAACATTTCTTTCAGCCCATGCACTTACCTTTTCTAACTCTCTCGAGTTCATGAGAGGTAGAAGTACCACTTTCCCTGTTCTGTGCCCAAAGTATCAGGCAAAAGGAGGTTGGAATGCTCAGATAAACCATATTTGGTGAATTGTAAAGTCATGGCTCCCTGTTTTGCTACAATAGGAGTTGATTCCATCCATGCCCCCCCCCCCATATTGTATTGGTAAAAATCTTCAGGGATGTTAATTTCACATAGGAGTTCTGTTGTGCTGTAAGCAAAAATATTTGCAATAGGCTTAAATGAGTATTATATAAAAATAACAGTGAACTCCTAATGTATTTTTTTGTAAGAGATGTAAACTATTTAAATACTTTGAAAGGTTTTCATATTAACTGCTTGGTTTACCCACTTTTAACCACTTTTTTTAAAAAATAAAAGGAAGATCAGAAATGTACTTTTCATGTAATTTTCAAATGAAATAAAACATTATTGGTTTATTTTAGTATGTTAACATCTGTTTATTTTTCTTGCATATAAATGTAACCTAATGCATCTTTTCGTTTTTTTCCATTAGGAGACTTTGGTGTTGGGAAAACTGCTGCTATTAATCAAATGCTTGCAAAATTGGAGCACTCAGGAGGCTTTGATTTGGAACATGGGTCCATTTTAGGAGAAGTCCTATTATATAACGAAAATAAAAAATCAAGGTAGGATACACTAAACTCTAAATTTGATTTGTCTGGTAAAAATAGTGTTTGCTTTAGTAACTAATTGTGTCTTGTTTGAAAAAGCATACTTGATGCATAAAAATGCAGAAACATTCAAAAGATGAGGTAAGAAGAAAATCTTCAGTTTTCCAAAGTATCAACAACCAGATTAAGTCCTTTAAATTAGACATTCTTATATTTATTTTAAATATAACTAAATTTAAATTAAATAATTAAAATTAAATTTTAATTTTCTTTTTACCTAACAAAGTACAACTTTAAACTATTTTTCTTCCTGGAAAAATGTACCTAAATATATGAATACAGTGTTGCATATTATTGGTTTTGTTGCACTAGAAATATATTTTCTTCTTATCAACTATATAAATATATAAGGAACTGTTTCTGTCAGACTGTGTGTCTCTTCCTGAAGAATAAAAAGAATAAAAAAGAGGCCCTGGCTGGCTGGCTCAGCGGTAGAGCATCAGCCCGGCATGTGGAAGTCCTGGGTTTGATTCCCAGTCAGGGCACACAGAAGAAGCACCCATCTGCTTCTCCACCCCTCCCCCTCTCCTTCCTCTCTATCTCTCTCTTCTCCTCCCGCAGCCAAGGCTCCATGGGAGCAAAGTTGGCCTGGGCGCTGAGGATGGCTCCACAGCCTCTGCCTCAGACGTTAGAATGGCTCCAGTTGCACCGGAACAATGCCCCAGATGGGCAGAGCATCGCCCCCTGGTGGGCGTGCCGGGTGGATCCTGGTCGGGTGCATGCGGGAGTCTCTCTGCCTCCCTACTTCTCACTTAAGAAAAATACAAAAAAAAAAAAAAAAAGGGAATGAAAAGAAATCTAAATTATACAAATAAAGCGTTCAAATTTTGAAAGTTAATTCTAATTGTTAAAATGTCAGAGAAGCCTGCTGTTGTTCGAATGGAATGAAAGGTGGACCTGTGGAGAGGCCCATATCAGACCTTGCCTCCCATCATTAGACTCAGAGATCCAGCTGTTTCTGTCCCATGTTTACTGTGATCCTCAGCCAATCCCATTTGTCAAGTCTGTTCTGTCTTTCTGGTGTCTTGAGTACCTCTACATCTCTCTGTGCAATGTCACCTCGAGTCCAAGACCCCATCATCTACATCTTACAGCAACTATTTTGTGATGAAATCCTCATCCATTGAAATAAGGCCTTAAAAATCAAAGAGATCATTTTTGAAATGACTACAATAAGAGTCGTTCCTTATCTAAAGTATTAGAGCCATAAATAATGGAGTCTGAAACAAATGAATTTTACTGTCTGTTCAATAGTTAAATGGCAGTGGATTTTAGCAATAAAGAAAGATAATATGAGAGAAAAAAAATACCTGAAGACAAGACCAAAAGGAAGGTGAATGGAGCTTTTGCTGAGTGACCCCTAAGGCAAAAGCATTTTATAAAGGGACAAATGAGTTAATGTCTCACTTTCCAAAGAAAATGCTCAGTAGCCTGGCATCCTAGGGACTTGCCCAGTTTGGTTTTTAGAGTAGGCCCATAGTTTGTTAAATTTGGGTCTCATTTCTAATAATGGCACTAATTTTAACTATAAAAGTGTAAACAGGAAATAATATATTTGGTTCCTTGGTTCCTTGTTTCCTTGTAGGAGATAGAAGGAAAATCAACCACACACTGATATTTTCGATGTATTTTGTTCATGCAGCTACTAAGGTAAATAAGCTAATTTTGAATCTTTTATTCCAATAGCCTGAAGCAGAATATCAGCATGTTGCTTTCTGAAACTCATAAGACAGCAACTGGAAGTTCAGGTATGTGTTAACAGTAGTTTCAAAACCTTCCTCTCTCAATGATATGCAAGTCATTGCATACTGTCAGAAATCTCAGAATGAAAATTTCTCTTGACAGTTTAAAATAAAACATCCCTAAAAATATCCACTATCCTCTCAAATGGTTCTACCCTACTCAAAAGCTAGGATGGTTCTCGTAGAATATTATATCTGTTTACTGGAAGGAGGAAAGATGCTCTGGTTTATTAGTGGAAACTCATACTAAGTCTCGAAGTAACCAGAGGCAACATCCGTCTGTTCTATTTTATTAATGCTTTCGAAATAATGCAGTAGGAAAGTTCTGATTCTGTAGCCCTCAAATTGGACTATGCTATAAAAACACACATGGAGCTTCAAGAACCTCACCCTTGAAAATCCGATGTAGTATTTGCGAGCAGCAACTGTACTTCTGAAGAGAAGGCAGGGTGGCCCAGGGCTAGCTGTAGAAAGGGAAAGAGAGGCCACCGGTTTCTGCCTCAAGAATCTTTTGGTTTTGTTTGTTTTATCTTTTACTTTTGCTACAGCGCCATCCCAAAGAACCCCTCTGGATGATCCTGACTCAGAGAATGCGTCCTAATTTCGATGCCTTTGGTGGACACACCAAATTCTTCTTTTAGATCTTTCCTGTACACTTGCAAATCTAAATATTTTTAAAACGTTAAAAGTTTTATGTTTATTGTGCAGCAACAAAGACGGTTCTCTGAGCATTCGTACTGTTGCTTCTGGCTGTTGTTACCAGAGACATCATTTCCATGTAAAAGTTAGGAAATATTTGGAAACAGTTCACATTTGGTATTCGTTCTCTCACTGATTTGTCCTCACAGTAATTTCTTTAAAGTGACAACAATATAGTAAAATTGTGTAATTTTTATATTTCTTAACACCTTAGGACAAAGCAAAAATATTTTGAAAGTGTTCTAAATCTGTTTTTCTTTCCATATTTGGCATCATAGATAAGGTTACTAAAAAGTCAGAAAAAACTGGAGAAAGTTTATTTAAAAATAACAATAGGATTACAGTCTCTACAATAAATTTTAGCATCAAAATGACAGCTGCCAAAACCAAGGAGATGATCCTTAAGAAGTTAAAAAGAAGGAACAAAGACACCCTTGGAGCACCAGAAAACAACAAGGTAAAACTCCCTCAGTGGTTGGTTAATCTGCTTATACTAGTCATGTGGTAAAGTGCCTTATTTTAATTAATACTAAAAACAGGAAAACATCAGTGGAACATACACTCCTGAATATTTCTATAAAATGCACTTTAAAATGGAAAATTTTTTTTTCAAATCAATCTAATTTATTTCCAACATAATGAATTACAGTGATTCAGAATTATTAAGCTGAAAGAAGCTGCTAGAATCTGAATTAAATATGAGCAGACAAGAAAATGGGAAAATGAGTTAGATGTCCATTGTTGTCACTATGTATTTTACCACATTTTCCTCCCACGACCATGGCTTGGGTCTTATAAGAAAAAGAGAAAAATCCAGAATCCATAGCCTCAGGAAAGAGAACAACCTTGTTATAACTTGAACAACACCTATCATCTTGAAATGGTGTTGTGCATTTCTTATTCTTATCCAGACTGCCTGGCACATTATAATACTGTCCAATTGATGACCAAACGCTGTGTCGCAGTTGAAATTTACAGTCAATGCTTCTGGCTCAGTACCAGGAAATAAGCTCAGAGTCAAAAGATTTGCAAGAGTCATTAGTAAGAAAATCAGGGACACCTGAATTTAACCCCTGTGACTGTCACTTCAAAGCTTTTAAGTGCTTGCTTCGGATTTCCTTGATTTTAACTGAAAATTTGGATAAATTTGGTGGATCTCTACCTAATTGGGTACGTTTTAGGGACTTTGAAAAGGATAGTAATTGCTCAACCAAAAGACGCAAATGAAAAAGTGCAAGCAGGAGAAATTTCACTCAAACCATTTTGTCTGTAATCGTCTAGTTTCCACAAAAGAGGGAAATTAAGTATCTTCCAAAAATATATATATATATATGGTATTGCCAATCACAAATCAGGTAATTACCTAATTCAAAATAAATGGCTATTTGTTTTTTTTTTAATTGCTACTTGTTTTACAAAAATAAATATAGTCCAACAGGGCTAATGTACACGGAGATTTTAATCAGTACATTTCAAGGCATAATATTTTCAAAGGTGCAAAGTAACACAGATGTAACAATTGGAAACGTGTTTGATTTTTCTGCTGGTTGTTCATGGCAACAGCATTTGCAACAAAATTATAAAAATCTAGTTCCAAATGACAGTCTTATTCCTTAAAAAAGGGAATATATGAAATACATACCTCCATACCTTGCCAACTGTAGGCACTCAATAAGTAAATGTTGAATGAATAGTAATCATGTTTGTTCCTTCGTAATAGCCACAATTCGGTTACTTTAGCATCAAAATACATTTCTATTATTGTTGTAGGTCTATAGAGAGTAGAGTTTCTGCTATTTTGAAAACTTAACTGTTTTCTAAAATCATATCAAAATAGAATTGAGTGTGCTGCTTTTTAATAGAAAAGAAAACAACATCATTACATATTATACAATATTTTGTTCTTACATCATAGTATAATTAATATCCCTAATTTGTAACTTAAAGGCAATACTAATTAATACGTTTTAAAACCTTTGGTTCTCCTTAAGATTGTAATCTTCATTGATGACCTGACCGTGCCAGAGACAGATCTGTATGGGGCACAGCCACCCCTGGAACTAATCAGACAGTTACTAGATTCAGGAGGAGTTTATGATACTGAGAAAATTGCATGGAAGGTAAAGTTCATGTTTAATATTGTTACTTAACAATCAATTAAATATTTATTATAACGTTAAGTGACTCCAGGGAGAAATTTAGGAAAATTTAGTGAAATGAACATGTAGAGCAAAAAAATTAACCATGCTGATAACATCTTTGCAATTTAACACAGGCCCAGGTGTTCATGGAAATCCTACTTTCAATAAAACCTTCTATCTTAAAATCATACAGTAAAAGTGATATCTTAGTAAAAATTGCAAGTATGCCCTATAGGTTTTGTTTCCAAGTCAAATAACTCTATTGTTAAGCACATTAATAATTAACCAAATTTTTCAATGAATCAGCAGTTAATACATATGAGAAAAGCGAACCTCTATGTAAGACTACTCTCATTTATTTTCAAGAACATAGATCAAGGATTTTCAGAAGTATTGTAAACTCAAAAAAAAAAAAAAATCCCAGGTAGAGATTTCTGTGCAGTTATTTTTGTTACAGTGAACCAAGTCAGAATAGCTTAAATGTTTTTTAAAAAATACATGGTTCCTTCTCTGGAAATTTAAGCCTGTGTTGACTTAAACGTTCTGAGCCTCGGTTCCGCATCTATGAAATTAGATGGTTGCATTACAAAGTTCCCATCTCAGACAAACCTGGGCCCAGGCCCCTGGATGGCTCTCATTGGCTGGTGAGGAGCACACCAGCTACCACACCAGTCAGACTGTGATCCAGGCAACGACCCAAGATAGAAGAATCAACAGGGAGAACCCAGGGGACTAGGAAGAAAAACGAAAGCAAGAAATTGTCTAGAACCCATGGCCTGAAGGAGTTCCTTGAACTGACAAGAAAATAGCGAGGCAGGCTTTCCATGGGATTTCTGTGGCTGTGGACATGGGCAGAGGCAGAGGCAGAGGCAGGAACAAAGCTGCTAAAAGCACCACATTGTGAGCAGACTCGGTGATCTGATTATCCGGGTGATTCCACCCAGCTCTACCATGCTGTGATGCTCTGCTCTGTCAAATGGCTGTTACTGTGTAAACAGTCAAGGCTCTTGGTCTTCACACCCCAGCCAGTCCTGGCTCTTTACCTGGTCACTCACCTCTCAGCAGAATCTTCTCCACTGGCCTTAGTAACATTGTTTTATGTTCCAATGATTGCTTTTCTAAAAATAAGCTATTTGGGCCTGACCTGCAGTGGCGCAGTGGATAAAGCATCGACCTGGAATGCTGAGGTTGCTGGTTCAAAACCCCAGGCTTGCCTGGTCAAGGCACATATGAGAGTTGATGCTTCCTGCTCCTCCGCCTTCTCTCTCTCTCTTTCTCTCTATTCTCTCTCTCTTTAAAAATGAATAAATCTAAAAAAAATTTAAAATAATATATAAAATAAAAACAAAAATAAGCTATTTCCTGGTGACATTTAGAAAGCTTCCTGGAAGTAACACGTTTTCAAATCACATTTTAGAATGGGTTACTTTTAAAAGATAGACTTCTATGACCATCATCGTTTTTGTTTTGCAGGCAATAATAATCCTTTTGCTTAAACGTTTTAAGTCTTTTGTCCATTTGGGGAAAATGGGAATACATATCACATTTTACAGGTGCATTTACTTAACTCTCTTTTCACTCTTTCCACAGAATATTCAAGATCTCTCCCTTGTGACAGCATGTGTTCCTTCTGTGGGTGGGAAGGACGTTAGCCCACGTCTCCTCAAACACTTTTCCATTCTAGTGTTGCCTCATCCCCCACAAAGTGCCCTAAGTACTATTTTCCAGGTAATGCACTTAGTTGATTTTCTACTGAAAAAAAATAAGAAAATAAATTTCATATTATAAGGGAAAATCTGGGACCTTAAAACCACTAATACTGAACAAAAATTCTCTGAAAGGGGTGAATTTTATTTCTCCCTCTATATTTTCTGTCCTGTTGCTATAATTTGTCTCTAAATAGCAAATACATAATTTAATGTGTGTAAGAACATAATTTAGGGTATATAAGAATGTAATTGGGTGTGGTGCATGTTAAATGAATGTTTAAAATGTAGATTCCAAAACTTTATTCTCAGAGATTCTGATCCACTTTTTCTGGGTTGGAGGCCAGGGGTTTGTGTTGCCACGCACACCCAGTTTTTGCTAGTGTTGTTTGATTCTTTTCATTTTCTTATAAGATCAAAAGTAGTGAGAGAAAACATTCTGAAATATCAGAAAAAAATGGCTTAAGTTGAAACCTAGTTTGATTAGATTTTGCAGACATGCAGGACTCTTAAATTCCTCAAAAACATTTGCTTTTCTTTTTTCTAATGACAAATTTAAATATGGCTTTTTAAAATCTACTTTTTTGAAAGTACTTGGTAATTCTGCAAGTGATCAATAATCCATACCTCAAAAAAACAAACAAACCAAAAATAATGTAGAAGAGTATATATACATATAACAATCCAAACTGAAATAATAGTTCTATCATTTTATATTTCTTCTAGTAACATCTACCAGGGAGCAGAAATTTGTAAGAACTCCTAGCACACCTGGTAGACACACAGGTGGGACATAAATTGTTCCCAAGGAACAAACACATGCCTCTCTAGATCATTCACCAAACTAGGACTAATTGGAATTTCCCCCAGCTTATCACATTCAGAATGTCTTTTCACTAGTCTGCCATTTGTTTAAAGTGGATTCTAATTACTAACATTATCAATGACTTTAAGCCTCCATTTTGGGACACATATCTCCCTTTTCAGTGGAAATTAGATAGAAATAGTCTGTCCTTAAGTTTTTGGCTAACTGAATTATTAAATTTCTTTTTAAAGGCTCATTTGGGGATGTATTTCTCCATTCATAACTTCACAGCTGATGTTCATAAAAGTAAGGACCACATAATCACTTGTTCTCTAGCAATATACTATCAAGTATGTCAGAGCATGTTACCAACGCCCACGAAATGTCATTACATTTTCAATCTCCGAGATATGTTTAAGGTTTGTTTTAAAATTCACTCTCTGGCTTACTTTTAATGTTCAAGTGGAAGAAATGTAATTTTACCAAATTGATACTTTCTCTCTCTCTCTCTCTCTCCATTTTCCATACTCATTGATACTGTCAATATCAAATTGTTAAAAAGGGACAAAAAGGGAAATTCAAATTGATTAGTTTTGCTATTTATTAGCAGCTTATGCCATAAGCTAGTTTAAAAGAATCATTAAAATAATTGCACACAGAAAATTCAATGATAAAACCACTTGAGACTGTTCGACTATAGGCTAAGATTCTCCACAGGGAAAGAAGGACAAGACTATAATATTGATTTTGGTTTTGCCTTATTCCAGAGATTTTTGTTATTGTTGTTGTTGTTGTATTTTTCTGAAGTGAGAAGCGGGGAGGCCGAGAGACTCCCACATGTGCCTGACCTGGATCTACTTGGCATGCCCACTAGGGGGCAATGCTCTGCCCATCTGGGGTGTTGCTCCATTGCAACTGGAGCCATCCTCAACGCCCGGGTCAACTTTGTTCCAGTGGAGCCTTGGCTGTAGGAGGGAAAGAGAGAGAGAGAGAAGGGAGAGGGGGAAAGATGGAGAAGCAGATGGTCGCTTCTCCTGTGTGCCCTGACTGGGAATCGAACACGGGACATCCACACACTGGGCCAATGCTCTGTCACTGAGCCAACTGGCCAAGGCTTATTCCTGAAATTTTATTGAGACTCTTAGGAAATGAAAGCCACTGTGTTTCATAAACATGCTTGAAGTCCTACAAGTCTTGCTTTTGACACCAGGGAATGTTGCCAGCAGTCTTGATTTAGTCATCAGCTTTAAGCAAATATATCATTCTCAGAATTAAAGTGTGAAGAAAAACAATTTTTGAATTTCATCTTTCTCCCCTTGCTATAAGACTTTTAACCCCAAATAGCACATATAGTGTTTGAAATAGGTCATAAGGGTTTGTTTGTTTTTTTTAATCCAAATTAAGGATCTTAGAACATAACATTAAGAAGTACCTCTGGCCTGACCAGACAGTGGTGCAGTGGATAGAGCGTCAGACTGGGATGCAGAGGATCCCGGTTCAAGACCCCGAGGTCGCCAGCTTGAGCGTGGGCTTATCTGGTTTGAGCAAAAGCTCACCAGCTTGGACCCAAGGTCGCTGGCTGGAGCAAGGGGTTGCTCAGTCTGCTGAAGGCCTGCCGTCAAGGCACATATGAGAAAGCAATCAATGAACAACTAAGGTGTCGCAACAAAAAACTAATGATTGATGCTTCTCATCTCTCTCTGTTCCTGTCTTTGTCCCTATCTATCTCTCTGACTCTCTCTCTGTCTCTGACTCTCTCTCTGTCTCTGTTAAAAAAAAAAAAAAAGAAGTACCTCTATGCCCTGGCCAGTTGGCTCAGCAGTAGAGCGTGACCCCGGGGTGTAGAAGTCCTGGATTCAATTCCCGGCCAGGGCACACAGGAGAGGCGCCCATCTGCTTCTCTACCCTTCCCCCTCTCCTTTCTATCTCTTCCCCTCCCACAGCCAAGGCTCCATTGGAGCAAAGTTGGCCCCGGGTGCTGAGGATGCCTCCATGGCCTCTGCCTCAGGTGCTAGAATGGCTCCAATTGCAGCAGAGCAGTGTCCAGAGGAGCCAAGCATCGCCCCCTGGTGGGCATTCCAGGTGGATCCCTGTCAGGCACATGCGGGAGTCTGTCTGCCTGCCCCACCCCCTCACTTCAGAAAAATACAAAAAGTAAAAAAGAAGTACCTCTGTGTCACCACCAACACCCTCTTCCATGTCCATGCCGTGGTCCAGACTGTGGCTTGCCATCCTAGCAAGGAATCCCCTGGATGTGGCCAAGGAGTGTTTAATCTATCTTCCTCTAACAGTGATGCTAGCCCAGTATTCCCTGGTTTACAACTTGCTGGATTCATCAAAAACCCAGATTATCACTTTTAGAAATTGACAGTTCTTACCCTGGATAACCACTTCTGTTTGTATGAAAACATAAACTTGCAAAAATTGAGCCTTGACTCACTTCCTGCTAATGTGGTTTTTTTTTTAAGTTATTTTTAAATCCCTAATAGCTTCTCCTAGGACTACTGCAAGCCGACAAGACTGTTATTAACTCCAAAGAGATGGCTGCCCTGTTCTTTGTTCATGAAGCCACCCGGGTGTTTCATGATCGCTTAATTGAACATACTGATAAAACACTGTTCTATCAGTTTCTGTCCAAGGAATTGGAGAGTTATTTCCAGGTAAACTTATATTTTAAAAATTACTTTAGATGGACAACAGTGTTGTGTTATTAAAGTATGCAGACCTTTCTATAATAATAACAGAAGAAATGCTATTCTACCTTCTACTTGGAAATCTCTAAGTATAGATTTGAGATGATGGAAATGAGAAGGTCTTGTCTTAGCTCATGTGTTTGGCCTCTTTGGGACCTCAAAACTCCTCCTGTTTCCCTTGGATTAGCAGAAGTATACATTCTCTTGATACCTCAACAAGATCCTCATCCCTGTCTAGCCCTTTGAACTTTATAGTTTCCACGGTCTAGTATCTAGATCACAAAAGAAAGTGTTTCAGTAAACCTATTCAGGTGGAAAGAGTTGTAACTATTTGTTTTGGCAATGGTTTCCTTTGCTGGGCAGACGCTTTTTAGTTTGATGAAGTCCTATGTGTTTATTTTTGCTTTTGTTTCCTTGGGGTGATCACTTCAGAAGTTATATCAATGAATAATCATGGGGTTGTACACCTGAAACTAACATAATATTATAATACAGCCTGGCAACTGTAACTTAAAAGTAAAAATTAAAAATAATGAAAAAAATCTCAAAAATAAAAAAATAATGGTAGTAATTGTACCTGCCTCATAGATCTGTGGTGAGAATGAAAGACACTAATTTGTGTCAACTGTTTAGAACAGTTTCTGACACATAGTAAGTGCTCAATAAATGTAAGCTATTTTAATAATGAGAAGAACTAGACCAGACCATATTTCTAATTTTCAAATACAAACAGGTAGTTTGGCAGAAAGAGCCTGAACTCTGGAGTTAGACCTTGGGTTGACCTCTAAGTTTCTCTCATGTACTCTGGGTACTTCATACTCAACAAGTAAAACCATTTCCAGTCTCTGTTCTCTAGATTCTCTCCATCACCCAGACACCCTGTCCTGGTTTCCCCTTGGGGACTGGCGTTCCATCCAAGCCCCCATTCTGGCCACCTTTATATTCTAGCCAGAATGCAGCCTTTCCCTCTTGCCTCTGTCCTTCCACCTGCAGCCCCCTTCACCTGGCTTGCTGCTAGGCATCCTTCACTGTTCAACTAACGCTTTCTTTTTTTTTTTAATTACAATTGTATTTTTTTAATGGGGCAACATCAATAAATCAGGTTGCATATATTCAAAGATCAACAAGTCCAGGTTATCTTGTCTTTCAATTATGTTGCATACCCATAACCCAAAGTCAAATTGTCCTCTGTCACCTTCTATCTAGTTTTCTTTGTGCCCCTCCCCCTCCCTCTTGCCCTTTCCCTTTCCCCCCTCCCCCCGTAACCACCACACTCTTATCAATGTCTCTTAGTTTCACTTTTATGTCCCACCTACGTATGGAATAATGCAGTTCCTGGTTTTTTCTGATTTACTTATTTCACTTCGTATAATGTTATCAAGATCCCACCATTTTGCTGTAAATGATCCGATGTCATCATTTCTTATGGCTGAGTAGTATTCCATAGTGTATATGTGCCACATCTTCTTTATCCAGTCATCTATTGACGGGCTTTTTGGTTGTTTCCATGTCCTGGCCACTGTGAACAATGCTGCAATGAACATGGGGCTGCATGTGTCTTTACATATCAATGTTTCTGAGTTTTGGGGGTATATACCCAGTAGAGGGATTGCTGGGTCATAAGGTAGTTCTATTTTCAGTTTTTTGAGGAACCACCATACTTTCTTCCATAATGGTTGTACTACTTTAAATTCCCACCAACAGTGTATGAGGGTTCCTTTTTCTCCATAGCCTCTCCAACATTTGCTATTACCTGTCTTGTTAATAATAGCTAATCTAACAGGTGTGAGGTGGTATCTCATTGCAGTTTTGATTTGCATTTCTCTAATAACTAAAGAAGATGAGCATCTTTTCATATATCTGTTGGCCATTTGTACTTCCTCCTGGGAGAAGTGTCTATTCATGTCCTCTTCCCATTTTTTTATTGGATTGTTTGTTTGTTTGTTGTTGAGTTTTATGAGTTCTTTGTATATTTTGGATATTAGGCCCTTATCTGAGCTGTTGTTTGAAAATATCATTTCCCATTTAGTTGGCTTTCTGTTTATTTTGTTATCAGTTTCTCTTGCTGAGCAAAAACTTCTTAGTCTGATGTAGTCCCATTCATTAATTTTTGCCTTCACTTCTCTTGCCATTGGAGTAAAATTCATAAAATGCTCTTTAAAACCCAGGTCCATGAGTTTAGTACCTATGTCTTCTTCTATGTACTTTATTGTTTCAGGTCTTATGTTTAGATCTTTGATCCATTTTGAGTTAATTTTAGTACAGGGGGACAAACTGTAGTCCAGTTTCATTCTTTTGCATGTGGCTTTCCAGTTTTCCCAGCACCATTTATTGAAGAGGCTTTCTTTTCTCCATTGTATGTTCTTGGCCCCTTTATCAAAAATTATTTGACTGTATATATGTGGTTTTATTTCTGGACTTTCTATTCTGTTCCATTGGTCTGAGTGTCTATTTTTCTGCCAATACCATGCTGTTTTGATTGTCGTGGCCCTATAATAGAGTTTGAAGTCAGGTATTGTAATGCCCCCAGCTTCATTCTTTTTCTTTAGGATTGCTTTGGTTATTCTGGGTTTTTTATAGTTCCATATAAATCTGATGATTTTTTGCTCTATTTCTTTTAAAAATGTCATTGGAATTTTGATGGGAATTGCATTAAATTTGTATATTGCTTTGGGTAATATAGCCATCTTGATTATATTTATTCTTCCTAACCAAGAACAAGGAATATTCTTCCATCTCATTATATCTTTCTCAATTTCTCTTAACAATGGTTTATAGTTTTCATTATATAAGTCCTTTACATTCTTTGTTATGTTTATTCCTAAGTATTTTATTTTTTTTGTTGCAATTGTGAAGGGGATTATTCTTTTGAGTTCGTTCTCAGTTGTTTCATTGTTGGCATATACAAAGGCTATTGACTTCTGTATGTTAATTTTGTATCCTGCAACCTTACTGTATTGGCTTATTGTTTCTAGTAGTCTTTTTGTGGATTCTTTGGGGTTTTCGATGTATAGGATCATATCATCTGCAAAAAGTGATACCTTTACTTCTTCTTTTCCGATATGGATGCCTTTTATTTCTTTGTCTTGTCTGATTGCTCTGGCTAGAACCTCTAGTACCACATTAAATAACAGTGGAGAGAGTGGACAACCCTGTCTTGTTCCTGATTTAAGGGGGAAAGCCTTCAGTTTTGTGCCATTTAATATGATGTTAGCTGATGGTTTATCATATATGGCCTTTATCATGTTGAGATATTTTCCTTCTATACCCATTTTGTTGAGAGTCTTAAACATAAAATTGTGTTGTATTTTATCGAAAGCCTTTTCTGCGTCTATTGATAAGATCATGTGGTTTTTGTTCTTTGTTTTGTTGATATGGTGTATTACGTTAACCGTTTTACGTATATTGAACCACCCTTGAGATTCTGGGATGAATCCCACTTGATCATGATGTATTATTTTTTTAATATGTTGTTGTATTCGATTTGCTAGTATTTTGTTTAGTATTTTAGCATCTGTATTCATTAGAGATATTGGTCTGTAGTTTTCTTTTTTTGTGCCATCCTTGCCTGGTTTTGGTATGAGGGTTATGTTGGCCTCATAAAATGTGTTTGGAAGTATTGCTTCTTCTTCAATTTTTTGGAAGACTTTCAGTAGAATAGGAACCAAGTCTTCTTTGAATGTTTGATAAAATTCGCTGGTATAGCCGTCAGGGCCTGGACTTTTATTTTTGGGGAGGTTTTTAATGGTTTTTTCTATTTCTTCTCTACTAATAGGTCTGTTTAGGCCTTCTGCTTCTTCTTGACTCAGTCTAGGAAGGTTGTATTGTTCTAGGAATTTATCCATTTCTTCTAGATTGTTGAATTTAGTGGCATAAAGTTTTTCATAGTATTCTACAATAATTTTTTGTATATCTATGGTGTCCGTGGTGATTTCTCCTCTTTCATTTTGGATTTTGTTTATATGAGTTATTTCTCTTTTTTCTTTGGTAAGTCTTGCCAAGGGTTTGTCAATTTTATTGATCTTTTCAAAGAACCAGCTCTTTGTTCTATTAATTTTTTCTATAGTTTTACTGTTCTCTATTTCATTTATTTCTGCTCTGATTTTTATTATCTCCTTTCTTCGGCTGATTTTGGGTTTTCTTTGTTCTTCTTTTTCTAGTTCCTTAAGGTGTGAAGTTAAGTGGTTCACTTGGGCTGTCTCTTGTTTTTTCATATATGCCTGAAGTGATATGAACTTCCCTCTTATCACTGCTTTTGCTGCATCCCATAGATTCTGATATGTCGTATTGTCATTTTCATTAGTCTGTATATATTTTTTGATCTCTGCACTTATTTCTTCTTTGACCCATTCATTTTTTAAAAGTATGTCGTTTAGTTTCCACATTTTTGTGGGATTTTTTTCCTCCTTTTTGCAGTTGAATTCTAGTTTCAAGGCTTTATGATCAGAAAATATGCTTGGTACAACTTCAATTTTTCTGAATTTGCTGATGTTGTTTTTGTGGCCCAACATATGGTCAATTCTTGAGAATGATCCATGTACACTGGAGAAAAATGTATACTCAGTCACTTTGGGATGAAATGTCCTGTAGATGTCTATCATATCCAGGTGCTCTAGTGTTTTGTTTAAGGCCACTATATCTTTGTTGATTCTCTGTTTGGGTGACCGATCTAGAGCCATCAGCGGTGTATTGAGGTCTCCAAGTATTATTGTATTTTTGTCAGTTTTTGTTTTAAGGTCAATAAGTAGCTGTCTTATATATTTTGGTGCTCCTTGGTTTGGTGCATATATATTAAGAATTGTTATGTCTTCTTGATTCAGTGTCCCCTTAGCCATTACGAAATGGCCATTTTTGTCTCTGAGTACTTTTGTTGTCTTGTAGTCAGCATTATCAGATATGAGTATTGCTACGCCTGCTTTTTTTTGGATGTTATTTTCTTGGAGTATTGTTTTCCAGCCTTTCACTTTGAATTTGTTTTTATCCTTGTTACTTAGATGAGTTTCCTGTAGGCAGCATACAGTTGGATTTTCTTTTTTAATCCATTCTGCTACTCTGTGTCTTTTTATTGGTGAGTTTAATCCGTTTACATTTAGTGTAATTATTGACACTTGTGAGTTCCCTATTGCCATTTTATATATTGCTTTCTGTTAGTTTTGTGTCTTGTTTGATCCTTTTCTTTCGTTTTTTTATCTTTTGTTTTTATTTGGTTGTATTCCATACATCTTTCCACTGTTGCTATCTTTTTTATCTCATGTGCTTCTGTGGTGGTTTTTTCAATGGTGGTTACCTTTAAGTAATGAAAAGGGTTCTTACCCTGTTCATTGTAGCGCACTATTTTGTGAGTACTTTTGCACTCCATCGTCCTTTGCTACTGTTAATCTCCATCCTCTCCCCCCTTTCCTTTTGTTGTTGTCACAGTTTAAATTTGGTTTTATTGTGTTCTTCTTGGAGCTTTTACTTGTGGCTTTATTTTTTTTTGTTCTTTGTATCTGATTGGAGAACCCCCTTTAGTAATTCCTGGAGTGGGGGTTTTCTGATGATAAATTTCCTCATCTTTTCTGTATCTGTGAATGTTTTTATTTCTCCTTCATATTTGAAGGATAGCTTTGATGGATATAGTATTCGTGGCTGAAAGTTCCTCTCTTTCAGAACTTTAAATATTGGGGTCCACTCTCTTCTAGCTTGTAGAGTTTCTGCTGAGAAATCTGATGATAATCTAATGGGCCTTCCTTTATATGTTGTATTCTTCTTTTCCCTGGCTGCCTTGAGAATTTTTTCTTTGCCATTGGTTTGTGCCAATTTCATTATGATGTGCCTTGGAGTAGGTTTGTTGGGGTTAAGAAAACTCAGAGTTCTGTTTGCTTCATGAATTTGAGGCTTTAGTTCTTTCCACAGGCTTGGGAAGTTCTCATCTATTATTTGTTTGAGTATGTTCTCCATTCCATTTTCTCTCTCTTCTCCCTCTGATATACTTATTATTCTTATGTTATTCTTTTTGATGGAGTCAGATAATTCTTGTAGGGCTATCTCATTTTTTTTAATTTTTGAGTCTCTTTCTTCCTCTCTCTGTTGTGCCTCAAGTTGCTTGTCTTCTATTTCACTAATCCTCTCTTCTATCTGGCCTGTTCTATTAGCCAAGCTTGTTACCTTGTTTTTCAGCTCATGAATTGAGTTTTTCATCTCTGTTTGATTTGTTTTTATAGTTTCAATTTCCTTGGACATATATTCTTTGTGTTCATTGAGTTGTTTTCTGAGCTCCCTAAATTGCCTTTCTGTGTTCTCTTGTATATCTCTGAGTATTTTTAGGATTTCTATCTTGAATTCTCTGTCATTTAACTCCAAAGTTTCCAATATATTAAATTTTTTCTCCATAGATTTTTCCTCATCTATCTGTGTTACCTCTCTTTCTTTTGTATCCACGATATTCGATTTTCTCTTCCTTAATGGCATCTGAGGGTGGTTTTGTTGATAGTATTAATGAGATTTAATAAAAAATAAAAAGTTTAATAAATAAAAAATCAAAAAAAAAGTTGTGTTTTTTTTTAAAATTAATAATTAAATAAAGAAAAATAAAATAAAATAAAAATTTTAAAAAAGGAAATTATTCCCCCCCCTCCTTTTTTTCTCTCCTCTCCTCTCCCCTCTTTCTTGAGAAAATCTTGTGGTGAACTGTGAATTATATTGTATTTAATAGAACAAACAATGCCTGTAATGGAGGGCCTGAATTGAGGAAAAGTAATAAAGGGGCAAGAAAAAAAATAATAATAAATAAATAAAAAATAAATAAAAGGGGGGGTATGAACCCACAAAAAGCAAATAATGAAAAAATTTGGATCAAGAATAAAATGATTTGCATTTAGGTCTTGGTTGACTAAGAGTTATGATGAGAGGAGTAAGAGGGAAACAGGAAAATGGGGAGACAAATTAAAAAATTACTATTGTATTTAGTGGAACAAGAGCTTGATAAAATGGAGAGACAGGGATGGGAGCACTGCTAGTGAGTTAAAAAGGTGAAGTAAAAAACCCCCAAAATGCCACAAACATAAGTTTGAGTCCCAGATAAAATAATTTGTTTGTTATTGAGGTTTGAATGAGAGGAGACGTAAAGGAGAAAGGAAGAAACTAATATAGAGGGAGAAAAGAGAGAGAGAAAAAAAAGAGGGAACCACTAAAAGAAGTAAAAAGAAAAAAGAGGAGAGAGAGAGAGAGAGTTAAGGGTTTTGGAGTGCAACCCTCATAGAGAGAAAGGAAGAGGAAAGAAAAGATAATGGGAGATGTAACACTTATGGGTAGTGTAGTTCAAGGAGAGGAGAGAGTAAAACCAGTAGAGAGTTAAACGACCAAATTGGAGGAGGAAAAAAAAAATCAAGGATGAAGATAAGAGAAACAAACGAACAAATATAATAAAATGGGATAGGTTATAAAGTCTGCGGATTATTCTGATTTTGAGAGGTTATCTTCTTGCTTTTTCTTTTCTCTCCCTCTTCCTGGTCGGTGACTCTGTACCCCGGGTTCTGCCCCTTTGGCACGCTCAGGTAGAGGTTTGCAGTTGATAAGTCTCTATGGCGATGTCATGTATTGTGCTTCAGTCTCGTTGGCAGTCGAGGCTCATTAGCATTTATAGGCTCCGACAGTTAGAGAGTCCGTGTTCCTGGAGCCTCTCTCCTAGTCTTTCCTTCCTCAATTAGTAGCCTGAGAATCCAGCTATGGGGTTGCTGCTGCCTCTGCCTGGGTAGTAAGAGGCTCAAAGAGCTGGCAACTCCCCACTCTATTCCCACTCAGCACAGGGCTCTGGGTTAGGCTCAGTCAGTCAGAGCCACTAGCATAATCAGCCGGGGCTTCCGCCTACTCAAAGACCTCTGGCTCTGCCACTCTGTCCGGTAACACGGGCGGGCACCCACTCCCGGGGCGCTTGGAGGAAACTCTCGTTCACTATCTGCGCGCGCAGACCAGGATGTTAGACTGGAAGTCTCGCCCTCTGAGTGAAACCCCCTGCCCGCACTGAAAAGTTCCAGTGTTGGAATTGGCTCTCGCTCCGTCCCCGTGTGCGGCTTTTTCAAGGCGCTGGGGCAGCCTGTGACTCCGCCCTCGGCCCACACAAAGGCCCCCGACTCTGCCCCTCCGTGGGACAACACGGGCTCCCACTCCCGAGGTGCTGGGAGGAGTCTCCTGCCCACTCTCCGTGCGCGCAGACCAGGATGTGATGCTGGAGTCTTGCCCTCTGAGTGAAACCTCCCGCCCGCACTGAAAAGTTTCAGTGTTGGAATCAGCTCTCGCTCCCTCCCTGTGTGCGCCTCTCCCCAGGTGCTGGGGCAGCCCGGAGGCTTTCGGCCCACACAAAGGCCTCTGACTCTGCCTCTCTGTGGAGTAACACGGGCGCACCCTCCGGGGGCTTTGGAAGGAATCTCTCGCCCACTATGCGCCGACCAGGGGATCAGGTAAAATGGCTGCCCCGCTTGTCTTTCTTTGTCTGGGTTTGGCGCGAGTGTTAGCTGTATTGCCCGGGTTGTCACAGGAACAGTTTTTCCTCAGCTTGGATCTCCGTGCCACAGTCTGGTTCGGCTGTTTGTGCTGCGGCCTGGATCTATTCACCCCCTTTGCTCGCCTTAGTTTCTATATTCTCAGTTTCCAGTGAAAATCGCCCTGTTTAGGTTAGTGAGGAAGGCGGAGCATTTCTTACTCCCTATTTCCTTCGGGGTTTGGTTATATATTTAGCCAATTTTTCGTTCGATCATACCTTTGGGTGTATTGCAAAACATCTGGAGGCTCCAAGGATAGGTTTTTCTGTTTCTGGTTGAAGATCTTGTTGAGGTTTGGGGGAGTTTTATCGGTATCGCTTCCTACCCCGCCATTACTCTAACGTCATCTTCTCAGCTCACGCTTTCTTTGTCCCGGTGGCCTTTACTGGCTAACACCACACCCTTTCAGGGCAAGTGTCCCTTCTTTGTATTCTCATAGAACTAGGGGATTTTTCTATCATAGAACTTACTATAATGCAATTGCCTCCCCTACTATCTCCCTCCTTCTCTCCTTTTCTCCCTCTTTCTCTTTCTTTGAGTTTGAGAAAAAGTCATTGATTTTTTTATCCCTACCTAAATCTCCAGGAGTTGACATCCTCCCTTACTCCCAGTTGGTGCTTGATAAATATATCTGGGATGAATAAAAGAATAAATGAAGGAATGTAGAGCTTATTTCTGCCCCAGGAGAAGTTTCTCAACTCCCTCTCTCTAAGGGCCAATTACAGCTCATTTTTAAGACTTTGTTAGACCAGAGAATGGACATAGAGGTAGCAGGAGAGGAGCACACAGGTACTCAGGGAGCAGGTGTTGGCCTGGCAGGAGTCAGCACTATGGACAGCAAGAACAGCAACAGCACCCAAAATTAAGACATAGAAACCGTTCCTTAATAACATAAGGACATAAATTTCTCCTGTGAGAATTTGGGTTTATATAATATCATTTAATAACTTGGTTGGCTGGTTAGCTTTTAAAAAAAAATGCAGTGTGGTAACTAATTATAATTAACACTTACAATGTGCCAAGCATTTAAAAGCTTTATGTATTATTATTTATTTTAATCTCATAACATCCTTGCAGTATCGGTCCTGTCCTCCTCATTTCACAGATGAAGAAACTGAGGCAGAGAGAGCTTATGAACTTGCCCAAGGTTACACAATTATTTAAGTAGCAGAATCATTATTCAAACCCAGGATACCTGACTCCAGATAGTCTCTTAACCATCATGTCACGTTGCCACACAACCTTCCCTCAGCTACTAGCTAAATAGATGTCTTCTGAGGGCCTGTTAGGAATTTCTAGTGCCAGATGTCAAGTGAGCTAATTGCCGATATCCACATGGAACCAGGACAGGCCTGCCTCCCAACACCTCACAGGTGAAATATTTTCTGCAAGTGCTGTGGCAGGCCTGTGCCCACACATCACTGTGGTAGGACAAAAGGAGAAAAACTGATTTTCTCTCCCTGGTTTTAGGGGCGAGGGAGTCAGACAGACTTCACTGTGGAGGTAGCCTGTGAACTTGATCTGGAAAATAGGCAAGACTCCACCAAGTGGACCTGGAAAGCAAGTGTGGAAGCTTGCAGATTCATAATCATAATAAGCAAGAGAAAAGAAAATGTTTTCAGAGTGTTGGTGAGATCTCAAAATGTTTTTTCCGCAACAGGAGTTCTTATGTGGAACCCAGGGACCCTCAAAGAGTCCTTAGATAAAACTGTATTTTGATGTATTTCTTTTTTTTGGTAACCCTTGTATTTTGCTGTATGTATTTAAAAATATTAATCTGAGGAGGCGTCCACAGGTTTCACTGCCATAGGGGCCGTGGCCCAAAGCAGGTTAAGAAACCCTGAAGGTAAAGTAAAGAGCCTGAGGTCTGGTTCTATGTGCTGGAGCTTTGCTGATACAGATCGACGGCATTGATTTTGAAAAGTAGATTTGTGCTATTAACACAATTAAACTGTTAAATTATTATTTTACATTAGATTCGATGGCCCAAAGAATCACTGATGAGTGACTCAACTGTATTTGTGGATTTCCTGGATATAAACAAACCTCATAAGAAAAAGGTCTATAAGAATACCAATGACTATAATAAACTTGCCAAGGTACTTAGTGAATTCCAAATGAAGTTGAGTTCATCATCATCTTCGGAGGTAAAAACATCAAATATGAGAAATACTATATATGTATATATATTCATATATGCACACATATGTATATAAAATCAAATATCTTTAAGACCTTATGCGTGTAAGAGAGTTCAGGGGGGAAAAGCATGCTCTCATTTTTTTTTAAAAAAGATTTTATTGATTTTTAGAAAGGAGGGAGAGAGAGAAAGGGGGGAGAAGTGGGAAGCATCAACTTGTAGTAGTTGCTTCTTGCCTGTGCCTTGACCTGGCAAGCCGGGGGCCTAGAACTGGTGACCTCAGCATTCCAGGTCAACTCTATCCACTGCACCACCACAAGCCAGGCAAGGGTGCTCTCATTTTAAAATAGACCATTAGAAATACAGTCTTATACTGTTTCATCTTATTTTGTCTCATTTAATAGGGTAAAATTTTAAATGCAACTGAGGCTCTAGGGAATTCAATGATTGAGTTAGTGGAATTAAGAAATTCAGGAGAGAATGTGGCACCCATGTCCAGGGTAGCAGCAAGGAGCAGTGCAATGAGTGTGACTCATTTGCATCTCTGGACAGAGATGTGTGGGAACAGAGACACCAGCAAAATCACAGCTACCGTGAACCGATTTCCTAAGACTCCTCCTCCCACCACTCATTCTGCCCCCAACACAGCAACAGAAAAGAAGGGGATGCTGTTCTCTTTATTCTCTTCCCTCAAGCCTTTACCTGCTCCCTGGCCTCCACCCCAATCTTGCTCACCAGACTACTGGTATAGGGACAGTCCTCAGTGTGCAAATTTATTCTCCGTAAGTGTCAACCAGTTCACTGGGTCTAGATTACTACAATAGAATAGTCATTCTCATCTCTGTATCCTCGTATGTGGAACCATAATAAACATTTTTCTATGCCTGTAAATCAGTTCATTTGTCCTGTTTCCTCTGCCAGATTTCTCATTCTATGATCTTCTTCAAGGAAGCCATAGAACACATCACAAGGGCCACAAGGGTCCTTCGACAACCAGAGAGTCATATGTTGCTGGTAAGAATTTAAAATTTTCCAGTCTTAAGTTTGTAAAAGAAAAGGCTAAGGAAATCTAATCTACTTTGCTTACAAATGTTTTATTTATCCAGACTTTCCATTTATGAAAGGTCAAAGTCATTGAGTCCTAGGACAAGATCCTTGTTCCCTTCAACAGTTTGCCTAAGAAATTTATCAGCACGTAAAAATGTTTCTCATTTGTAGAAGGATTCAATAGGAATAAAAGTGATGCATCTGTGGCACCATCTCCAGTATGTCCTCAGTGTTAATATACCAGGCAGAGCCTCACTTCAGAACAGTACACTCACTTGAATATTGATTTCAAAACATGAGTCTTTGCGCAGATGAAAACAAATGGGAGTTAAACTCTTGGAAAATCCCCAGATACCTTGAATAGAGAAAAGCTTTCAGAAGGCTGAAATCCAACATATTCCAGCAACTATGTGAATCATATAATTTATGGCTGGGTCTTTTTGTCTATTTATTGTACACTTATAATTATTTAGTTATTTAATTTACACCATTTTTTTCTCCCAAAGAGCACTATTTTTGCATTCAGAAAAACCAGAGCTTGGGTCCCCATCTGGGCACATGCGGGAGTCGGTCTCTGCCTCCCCACCTCTCACTGAATTAAAAAAAAAGAAAAGAAAAAAGAAAAACCAGAGCTTTATCTTAAAAGTCCTTTATGTAAACAGAAATGTACAAGACTAATTAAAAGGAATTAAAAATTGGAAGATAGGATTAAGGCAAAAATGCAAAAATAGATCCAGATCTTTCCACCACCAAAACTATTCCTTTATTAGTGTTCACATTCCATACGTGACACTGCCATGTATCTACTGCGCCCACCAAACACCTGGGCCCCTCATCCTTGACACATTTCTCTCATTCCCCACATTCAGTCTATCGCTAAGTACTGGCAATGCAACTTCCAAATATATTTCAGATCTGCCCACTTCTCAGCATCTCAACTACCAACACCCTATCCTGCCCACCGTTGTCTCCACTGGGACTACTGCAGCAGCTTCTCTGCTCCCCTGTCCAAATTAGCATGCCCTTCTCCCCTCCTCAGTCCCTGCCCCTTATTCTGCCTAGTCCTTACCATTATCTGATCTTATGTATTGTTTTATTTATCATCTGTTTCCACGTTTAAAACATAAGCTCTGTAAGAGCTATGATTTTGTTTGCCTGTGTCCACTATTAACAGATGTTTTATTCCCAAGGAGTATACATACACTCCCACTTTACTTCCTTTACAACAGTGACTCTTTCTTTTCTAATAACAGCAAGTTCTCCATTCTTAAATTTATGAGAATGCATTCAGAACAATAGTTTTAAAGCCCCACACTCAACTAGAACCCTGCTTTCTCCATTTCTCTACAGAAGGTTTTTCAAAAACCTATCTGTCCTGTTGGAACCCCTATTAAAAATGCAAGGTAAAACAGGACAAGTCTCCACTTGCTCTCTGAACTCATGACTGTTTTGCCAATTCAGCATCATAGATCAATCTCTTCCCTAGGTCAAACTAACACTAAGGTTCAGTTTTGCAAAACATTCATGTAATTGGAAGCCGACCAAGCATGTGGGGCTTCAGTAAGGAGAAGTAGCTACAGGTAGCATCATGATTTGATGAAGAACACTTAAAACAGAATTTTTTAAAATTAATTTTAATGGGGTGACATTGATAAATCAGGGTACATATGTTCAGAGAAAACATCTCCAGGTTATTTTGACATTTGATTATGCTGCATTCCCATCACCCAAAGTCCAATTGTCTTCCGTCACCTTCTAACTGGTTTTCTTTGTGCCCCTCCCCGCCTCCCCCCCCCTACCCTGTAATCCCCACACTCTTGTCCATGTCTCTGAGTCTCATTTTTATGTCCCACCTATGTATGGAATCATATAGTTCTTAGTTTTTTCTGATTATTTTGCTCAGTATAATGTTATCAAGGTCCATCCATGTTGTTGTAAATGATCCGATGTCATCATTTCTTATGGCTGAGTAGTATTCCATAGTGTATATGTACCAAAGCTTTTAAATCCACTCATCCACTGAAGGACACTTGGGCTGTATCCAGATCTTTGCTATTGTGAACAGTGCTGCCATAAACATGGGGGTGCATTTCTTCTTTTCAAACAGTGCTATGGTGTTCTTGGGGTATATTCCTAAAAGTGGGATAGCTGGGTCAAAAGGCAGTTCCATTTTCAGTTTTTTGAGGAATCTCCATACTGTTTTCCACAGTGGCTGCACCAGTCTGCACTCCCACCAGCAGTGCAGGAGGGTTCCCTTTTCTCCGCATCCTCGCCAGCACTTATTCTTTGTTGTTTTGTTGATGAGCGCCATTCTGACTGGTGTGAGGTGATATCTCATTGTGGTTTCAATTTACATTTCTCTAATGGTTAGTGATGTTGAGCATTTTTTCATATGCCTATTGGCCATCTGTATGTCCTCTTTGGAGAAGTGTCTATTCATTTATTTCGCCCATTTTTTTATTGGATTGTTTGTCTTTCTGGTATTGAGTTTTACAAGTTCTTTATAAATTTTGGTTATTAACCCCTTATCAGACGTATTCTCAAATATATTCTCCCATTGTGTAGTTTGTCTTTTTATTCTGTTCTTATTGTCTTTAGCTATGCAGAAGCTTTTTAGTTTGATATAATCCCATTTGTTTATCCTGTCTTTTATTTCACTTGCCCATGGAGATAAATCGGCAAATATATTGCTGCGAGAAATATCAGAGAGCTTACTGCCTATGTTTTCTTCTAAGATGCTTATGGTTTTATGGCTTACATTTAAGTTTTTTATCCATTTTGAGTTTATTTTTGTGAATGGTGTAAGTTGGTGGTCTAGTTTCATTTTTTTGCAGGCAGCTGTCCAATTTTCCCTGTTGTTGAAGAGGCTGTCTTTACTCCATTGTATTTTCTTACCTCCTTTGTCAAATATCAGTTGTCCATAGAGCTGTGGGTTTATTTCTGGGTTCTCTGTTCTGTTCCATTGATCTATATGCCTGTTCTTATGCCAGTACCAGGCTGTTTTGAGTACAATGGCCTTATAGTATAACTTGATTTCCGGAAGTGTGATACCTCCCATTTTATTCTTCCTTTTCAAGATTGATGAGGCTATTCGTGTTCTCTTTTGGTTCCATATAAATTTTTGGAATATGTGTTCTATATCTTTGAAGTAAGTCATTGGTATTTTAATCGGTATTGCATTGAATTTATAAATTGCTTTGGGTAATATAGACATTTTAATAATGTTTATTCTTCCTATGAGCACGGTATATGCTTCCACTTGTTTGTATCTTCCTTGATTTCTTTTATCAATGCTTTGTAATTTTCCAAGTACAAATCTTTAATCTTCCTTGTTAAATTTATTCCTAGGTACTTTATTTTTTTGGTTGCAATGGTAAAGGGAACTGCTTCCTTAATTTCTATTTCTGACAGTTCATTGTTAGTGTATAAAAATGCCTCTGATTTCTGAGTATTAATTTTATATCCTGCCACCTTGCTGAATTCATTTACCAGATCAAGTAGTTTTTTGACTGAGACTTTAGGGTTTTCTATATACAATATCATATCATCTGCAAATAATGATAGTTTTACTTCTTTTCCATCTTGAATGCCTTTTATTTCTTCTTCTTGTCTGATTGCTGAGGCTAGGACTTCCAGAACTATGTTAAATAAGAGTGGTAAAAGGGGGCAGCCCTGCCTTGTTCCAGATCTTAAGGGGATTGCTTTTAATTTTTGCCCATTGAGTATGATGTTGGCTGTGGGTTTGTCATAGATGGCCTTTATCATGTTGAGGTATGTTCCCTGTATTCCCACTTTGCTGAGAGTTTTGATCATGAATAGGTGCTGGATTTTATCAAATTTTTTTCTGCATCTATTGAAATTATCATGTGGTTTTTCTCCTTTTTGTTTATGTGATGAATCATATTGATTGATTTGTGAATATTGTAGCAGCCTTGCCTCCCAAGAATAAATCCCACTTGATCATGGTGTATGATTTTTTTCATATATTGCTGGATCCGGTTTGCTAATATTTTGTTGAGGATTTTAGCATCTATATTCATCAGAGATATTGGCCTATAATTTTCTTTCTTTGTGTTGTCTTTGCCTGGTTTTGGAATCAGAATTATGCTCGCCTCATAAAAGGAGCTTGGAAGTCTTCCTTCCTCTTGAATTTTTTGAAATAGTTTGAGAAGGATAGGAGTTAGTTCTTCTTTGAATATTTGGTAGAATTCACTTGTAAAGCCATCAGGCTGAGGACTTTACTTTTTTGGGAGTTTTTTGATAACTGTTTCAATCTCATTTGTTGTAATTGATCTGTTTAGGTTTTCTGATTCTTCCAGATTAATTTTTGGAAGATTATATGTTTCAAGGAATTTGTCCATTTCATCTCGGTTGTCTAGTTTTTTGGTGTACAGTTCTTCATAGTATTTTCTTACAATATTTTGTATTTCTGTTGTGTCAGTTGTTATTTCTCCACTCTCGTTTCTAATTTTATTTGAGTCCTCTCTCTTTTTTTCTTGATGAGTCTGGTTAAAGGTTCATCAATCTTGTTTACCTTTTCAAAGAACCAGCTCCTGGTTTCATTGATTGTCTATATTGTTTCTTTAGCCTCTATGTCATTTATTTCTGCTCTGATCTTTATTATTTCCTTCCTTCTACTAGCTCTAGGCTTTACTTGCTGTTCTTTTTCTAGTTCTTTTAGTTGCAGGGTCAAGTTGTTTATTTGAGCTTTCTCTAGCTTCTTAAGGTATGGCCGTAATGCTATGAACTTCCCTCTCAGGACTGCTTTTGCTGTGTCCCATAAATTTTGAGTTGACATTTGCTCATTATCGTTCGTTTCTAGGAATTTTTTTTTTTTTATCAAATTTAATGCAGTGACATTGATAAATCAGGTTACATATGTTGAGAGAAAACATCTCCAGATTATTTTCACATTTGATTATGCTGTATACACCTCACCCAAAGTCAAATTGTCTTCTGTCACCTTCTATCTGGTTTTCTTTGTGCCCCTCCCCTCCCCCACCCCCTCCCTCCTTCCTCGCCCCCTCCCCCCTCCCCCCACCCCTCCCTCCCCCGTTGCCATCACATTCTTGTTCATGTCTCTGAGTCTCATTTTTATGTCCCTTCTATGTATGGATTCATATAGTTCTTAGTTTTTTTCTGATTTACTTATTTCACTCCGTATAATGTTATCAAGGTCCATCCATGTTATTGTAAATGATCCGATGTCATCATTTCTTATGGCTGAGTAGTATTCCACAGTATATATGTACCAAAGCTTTTTAATCCACTCGTCCTCTGATGGACACGGGCTGTTTCCAGATCTATGCTATTGTGAACAATGCTGCCACAAACATGGGGGTGCATTTATCCTTTTGGGGCCGTTCTATGGTGTTCTTGGGGTATATTCCTAAAAGTGGGATAGCTGGGTCAAAAGGCAGTTCGATTTTCAATTTTTTGAGGAATCTCCATACTGTTTTCCACAGTGGCTGCACCAGTCTGCACTCCCACCAGCAGTGCAGGAGGGTTCCCTTTTCTCCACATCCTCGCCATCACTTACTCTGTGTTGTTTTGTTGATGAATGCCATTCTGGCTGGTGTGAGGTGATATCTCATTGTGGTTTTAATTTGCATTTCTCTAATGATTAGTGATGTTGAGCACTTTTTCATATGCCTATTGGCCATCTGTATGCCCTCTTTGGAGAAGTGTCTATTCATTTCTTTTGCCCATTTTTTAAAAATTTATTAAATTTAATGCAGTGACATTGATAAATCAGGGTACATATGTTGAGAGAAAACATCTCTAGATTATTTTGACATTTGGTTGTGCTGTATACCTCTCCCCCAAAGTTAAATTGTCTTCTGTCACCTTCTATCTGGTTTTCTTTGTGCCCCTCCTCCCCAACCCCTCTTTCCTTCTTTGCCCTCTCCCCCCTCCCCCCACCCCCCATCCTTGTTGCCATCACATTCTTGTTTATGTCTCTGAGTCTCATTTTTATGTCTCTTCTATGTATGGATTCATATAGTTCTTAGTTTTTTTTTCTGATTTACTTATTTCACTCCATATAATGTTATCAAGGTCCATCCATGTTATTGTAAATAATCCGATGTCATCATTTCTTACGGCTGAGTAGTATTCCATAGTATATATGTACCAAAGCTTTTAAATCCACTCGTCCTCTGACGGACAATTAGGCTGTTTCCAGATCTTCGCTATTGTGAACAATGCTGCCACAAACATGGGGGTGCATATCTTCTTTGCAAACAGTGCTATGGTGTTCTTAGGGTCTATTCCTAAGAATGGGATAGCTGGGTCAAAAGGCAGTTCCATTTTCAGTTTTTTGAGGAATCTCCATACTGTTTTCCACAGTGGCTGCACCAGTCTGCATTCCCACTAGCAGTGCAGGAGGGTTCCCTTTTCTCCGCATCCTCGCCAGCACTTATTCTGTGTTGTTTTGTTGATGAGCGCCATTCTGGCTGGTGTGAGGTGATATCTCATTGTGGTTTTAATTTGCATTTCTCTAATGATTAGTGATGTTGAGCATTTTTTCATATGCCTATTGGCCATCTGTATGTCCTCTTTGGAGAAGTGTCTATTCATCTCTTTTGCCCATTTTTGGATTGGATTGTTTGTCTTCCTGGTGTTGAGATTTACAAGTTCTTTATAAATTTTGGTTATTAATCTCTTATCAGACGTATTGTCAAATATGTTCTCCCATTGTAGAGTTTGTCTTTTTATTCTGTTCTTGTTGTCTTTAGCTGTACAAAAGCTTTTTAGTTTGATATAGTCCCATTTGTTTATCCTGTCTTTTATTTCGCTTCCCCGTGGAGATAAATCAGCAAATATATTGCTCCAAGAGATGTCGGAGAGCTTACTGCCTATGTTTTCTTCTAAGATGCTTATGGTTTCATGGCCTACATTTAAGTCTTTTATCCATTTTGAGATTATTTTTGTGAGTGGTGTAAGCTGGTGATCTAGTTTCATTTTTTTGCAGGTAGCTGTCCAATTTTCCCAACACCATTTGTTAAAGAGGCTGTCTTTACTCCATTGTATGCCCTTACCTCCTTTGTCAAATATCAGTTGTCCATAGAACTGTGGGTTTATTTCTGGGTTCTCTGTTCTGTTCCATTGATCTATATGCCTGTTCTTATGCCAGTACCAGGCTGTTTTGAGTACAACAGCCTTGTAGTATAACTTGATATCAGGAAGTGTGATACCTCCCACTTTATTCTTCTTTTTTAAGATTGCTGAGGCTATTCGTGTTCTTTTTTGGTTCCATATAAATTTTTGGAATATGTGGTCTATATCTTTGAAGTATGTCATTGGTATTTTAATTGGTATTGCATTGAATTTATAGATTGCTTTGGGTAATATAGACATTTTAATGATGTTTATTCTTCCTAACCATGAGCAGGGTATATGCTTCCACTTGTTTGTATCTTCCTTGATTTCTTTTATCAATGCTTTGTAATTTTCAGAGTACAAGTCTTTAGTCTCCTTGGTTAAGTTTACTCCTAGGTACTTTATTTTTTTGGTTGTAATTGTGAAGGGGATTGTTTCCTTCATTTGTCTTTCTGACTGTTCATTGTTGGTGTATAAAAATGCCTCTGATTTCTGAGTATTGATTTTATATCCTGCCACTTTGCTGAATTCATTTATCAGGTCCAGTAGCTTTTTGACTGAGACTTTAGGGTTTTCTATATACAATATCATATCATCTGCAAATAATGATAGTTTTACTTCTTCTTTTCCAACTTGAATGCCTCTTATTTCTTCTTGTCTGATTGCTGTGGCTATGACTTCCAGAACTATGTTAAATAAGAGGGTAAAAGGGGGCACCCCTGCCTTGTTCCTGATCTTAAGGGGATTGCTTTTAATTTTTGCCCATTGAGTATGATGTTGGCTGTGGGTTTCTCATAGATGGCTTTTATCATGTTGAGGTATGTTCCCTGTATTCCCACTTTGCTGAGAGTTTTGATCATGAATGGGTGCTGGATTTTATCAAATGCTTTTTTCTGCATCTATTGAAATTATCATGTGGTTTTTCTCCTTCTTTTTGTTTATGTGATGAATCACATTGATTGATTTACGAATATTGTACCAGCCTTGCCTCCCCAGAATAAATCCCACTTGATCATGGTGTCTGATTTTTTCCATATATTGTTGGAACCGGTTTGCTAATATTTTGTTGAGGATTTTAGCATCTATATTCATCAGAGATATTGGCCTATAATTTTCTTTCTTTGTGTTGTCTTTGCCTGGTTTTGGAATCAGAATTATGCTCGCCTCATAAAAGGAGCTTGGAAGTCTTCCTTCCTCTTGAATTTTTTGAAATAGTTTGAGAAGGATAGGAGTTAGTTCTTCTTTGAATATTTGGTAGAATTCCATTGTGAAGCCATCGGGCCCCGGAATTTTCTTTGTTGGGATATTTTTTGATATCTGTTTCGATCTCATTTGGTGTAATCGGTCTGTTTAGGTTTTCTGATTCTTCCAGATTGATTTTTGGAAGAGTATATGTTTCAAGGAATTTGTCCATTTCATCTCGGTTGTCTAGTTTTTTGGCATACAGTTCTTCATAGTATTTTCTTACAATATTTTGTATTTCTGTTGTGTCAGTTGTTATTTCTCCTCTCTCATTTCTAATTTTATTTATTTGAGTCCTTTTTCTTGGTGAGTCTAGTTAAAGGTTCATCAATCTTGTTTACCTTTTCAAAGAACCAGCTCCTGGTTTCATTGATCCTCTGTATTGTTTCTTTAGCCTCTATGTCATTTATTTCTGCTCTGACCTTTATTATTTCCTTCCTTCTACTACATTTGGGCTTTACTTGCTGTTCTTTTTCTAATTCTTTTAGATGCAGGAATAAGTTGTTTATTTGAGCTTTTTCTAGCTTCTGAAAGTGTGCCTGTAGTGCTATGAACTTCCCTCTCAGTAGTGCTTTCACTGTGTCCCATAAATTTTGAGTTGTTGTATGCTCATTGTCATTCGTTTCTAGGAATTTTTTTATTTCTTCTTTAATCTCATTCTTAATCCATTCATTATTTAACAACCTGCTATTTAGTTTCCATGTGTTTGAGAATTTTTGAGCTTTTCTGTTGTGGTTCATTTCTAGTTTCATGCCATTGTGATTGGAGAAAGTGCTTGATATGATTTCAGTCTTCTTAAATTTGTTGAGAGCACTTTTGTGCCCTAACATTTGGTCTATCCTAGAGAATGTACCATGAGCACTTGAAAAGAATGTATATTCTGCTGCTTTAGGGTGAAAGGTTCTGAAGATATCTATTAAATCGAGTTGATCTAGGGTTTCCAATAAGTCTGCTGTTTCTTTGTTAATTTTCTTTCTTGAGGATCTATCTAGTGATGTTAGTGGGGTATTGAAATCCCCTACTATTATAGTGTTGCTGTTGATCTCACCCTTCAAATTCATCAAAGTCTGCTTTATATATTTAGGTGCTCCTATATTAGGTGTGTAGATATTTATAACGGCTATATCTTCCTGTTGGATTGCTCCCTTTATCATTATGTAGTGACCTTCTTTATCTCTTACTATAGTCTTTGTTTTAAAGTCTATTTTGTCTGATATAAGTATTGCTACCCCAGCTTTTTTTTCATTTCCATTTGCATGAAATATTTTTTTCCATCCTTTCATCTTCAGTCTATGTGCATCTTTTGTTTTAAGGTGTTTCTCTTGTAGACAGCATATGTATGGGTCCTATTTTCTTATCCATGCAGCTACCCTATGTCTTTTGATTAGAGCATTTAAGCCATTTACATTTAAGGTTATTATTGATATGTAATTGTTTATTGCCATTTTATTCTTTAAAACTGTATTCCTCTTTCGCTATATTCTTTTTCTCCTTTGATCTGTTTACAATAGGCCCCTCAGCATTTCTTGCAGACTTGGTTTGGTTGCAGTGAAATCCTTGAGGTTTTTTGTCTGGAAAGCTTTTTATTTCTCCTTCAATTTTAAACAATAGCCTTGCTGGATAAAGTAGTCTTGGTTGTAGGCTCTTGTTCTGCATTACTTTGAATATTTCTTGCCATTCCCTTCTGGCCTCAAGTGTTTCTGTTGAGAAGTTGGAAGTCATCCTTATGGGGGCTCCTTTGATAGTCTTTTTTCTCTAGCAGCTTTTAATATTTTCTCTTTATCACTTAGCTTTGGTATTTTAATTATGATGTGTCTTGGTGTAGATTTCTTTGGGTTTCTCTTTAATGGAGTTCTCTGTGCTTCTTGAACTTGTGAGATGTTTCCCTGCCTTAATTGAGGGAAGTTTTCAGCTATGATATGTTTGAACAAAGTCTCTATCCCTTGTTCTTTCTCTTCTTCTTCAGGAACCCCTATGATGCGGATGTTATTTCTCTTTATGTTGTCACAGAGCTCTCTTAGAGTTTCCTCAGACTTTTTGAGTGTCTTTTTTTTTTCTTCTCTGCTTCCATGCCTTTATTTATCTTGTCCTCTAACTTGCTCATTTGATTTTCAGCTTCATCCATCCTGCTTTTAATTCCTTCCATTGTGTTATTCATTTCTGATATTGTATTTGTCATTTCTGACTGATTCTTTTTTATTATTTCAATGTCCTTTTTTATATTTGCTATCTCTTTATTTAGGTGTTCGTAATGACCATCTATTGTTGTTCTAATATCTTTGAGCATCCTAACAATCATTATTTTAAACTCTGCATCTGGTAATTTGGTTATATGTGACTCATTCAGGTCCTTTTCTGGGGATTTCTCTTGATTCATTTGTGTTGCATTTCTCTGCCTTCTCATTTTGTCTATGTAAAAGAAGGTTTTGGCCACTGGAGTCCACTGGGTGTGGCCTCTGTGTTTCCTAGGTTTGGTCTGTCTGCAGGCCCGCCACCCCCTCTGCTGTTGCTGCCTAGGGCGTTTGGGTATGGGCATTGCCGATGCCTGCCCACTGGGGCTGTTGCTGTGGTTTCTGCCTCTCCTTCACAGCAGTGGCTGTGATCACATGCTCAGGTGTACAAGTCTTGGTGGCCTTGGCCTTTGCCCCTCCACTTCGGGTGGCGTTATGCTCGGCCCTGAGGACAGGGGTGAGCACCTTTCCTCAGCTGCGGGTCTCCGCCTGATTCTGGGCTTTCACCCCACCCTTGCAAGAAGAGCCCGCTCGTGGGACAACTGCAAGCCTTGGCTCCACAGGCCACGCGGGACCCCACCTGTTCTGGGCTTTTGGCTCCACCCCCACAGAGGACCCGGCTCCCAAGTCAAGCCACAAGCCTCGGTTCTGTGGGTGGGGCAAGGCTGTGCTCCTACGCCCTTGCTCAAGGGCATGTCTCCACCCCTTCCAGGGTTCCCGCCCTTCCCCCCTGCAGGCTGGATTGCAGGCGGCCCGCAGCTGGGTTTGACCACTTTTGCACATCCCCTCCTCCCCAGCTGGGCAAGACTGAGCTCACACCTGGGCCTCAGTGGTGGCCAGCTGGCTTCTGTCCTTGCCAACAGAACCGTGCTTCTGCATCCTGCTGCCGCCCGCCCTCTGGTGAGCCCTCAGATGTGTGGGTGGGAGCACTGCAGCTCAGACCCTACGACTCACTGTTGTAGTCTGGAAAGTTCCCTCCTTCTAAGTGACTCTGCTCTGAGTGCCCCAGGATAGCTTTTTTGGCTGGTGTCCTGCTTCCCTTTGCTGGTATTGCTGTTTCCAGGGGAAATATTCACTTCAGATTTGGGGAGTGACTCGTCCCAGAGGTTAGAGTGGTGGCTGTCTCTCAAAATGTTTCTCCCTGTGCCTCCTAGATTACACTCTCTTCCTGCTACTCTGGACCTCTCTTCTCTCCCTGTCCCCTGGAGCCCCAGATGAGTGGTTGTGAGAGAGGTTTCCTGCGCGATCCCTTCCTGGGTCTGAGAAATCAGTCTCTTTCTCACAAATAGTATCCTGTCTTGTTCCCAGCTAAATACTGTCCATATGCCTCTTCTAGGCTCTGCGGCTGCAGGCTGGGGCTTTGTTCCTGGGACTCAGGTCCCTCCCCTCTCTGCTAAACTCACTTTCCACCACACAAGTCTCTCTCGACTGCCGTTCGCTCCGGGGAGCTGAGCAGCCCTCTTCACATTTCTGCTTTTCCTACCAGTCTCAGTGTGGCTTCTTCAGTGTTCCTTGGTTAAAGAGTCCTCTTAGTTTAGTCCAAAGTTGGTTTTTCCAGATGATGGTTCTTAAAATTAGTTTGTAATCCACTTTGGTTATGGGAGGTGGAAGTTGGTACGTCTGCCTACTCCATCGCCATCTTGTCTTCCTTTCTCCTTTTTTTGAACCCTCCTAAAACAGATTTTTTAAAGGAAACAAATGATCACAGTCAGATTAGTCATTCAGATGAAAGCATTAGTTGAATAGGTAAGGAAGTAAAAAAGAAAGAAGAGGAACAGAAAAAAAATTGTAAAAATAATGTCCAAGACATTAATATTTACACCAAGAAATTCAGTGGTAGTTGAAGAAACTTCAAGTTAGATAAACACAAGTATGTCCACACGTTGTCACATCATAGTCAAACTAGTTAAAAATAAGGACAAAGAGAAAAATTATGAAGGCATCAGGAAAACAGATCATCATGTATTGGTAAATCTTAACAGGATTAACAGCTGACATCATCAGACACATTGGAGATCAGAAGGCATAAATATTTTTTTCTTTTAATTGCTTTAAAAAACAGTTGCATGAAATATTAATTATAAAACTATTCATAGGATTATAACAAAGAGTACATATAATAATAGCAGAAAAAGAAGAAGAAAATGGGGCTCTATTAGGGCAGACTTTCTAGGAATCAAGTTAGTGTTCATCTGGAGTAGATTGTTAAAGTATAAAGTATAATTCCTAGAGTAACCATTGAATTGTACACTTAAAACAGATGTAGTCTGTAAATTATATCTCAACAAAGCTGTTTAAAAAGGTAGTACTTTTTCATCATTACCAAAAACTCTTAAGTTTTTACTGCTCAAAATAAATGAGAAAAGACCTATCTAAATTTTTATAAAGAATGAAATATTGACAGTGACATAACTATTAGTTATAAGCCTATATATGCTATTTTTCCTGATTATCTTTTCTGGTGAAGTTATATATTTCAAAAGGAAAGATGAAAATCTTGATTCTATGAATTTCTTAATAAATTTTGATAAAATACTTGATGTTTACTGTATCTCCCAAGAAGATTATAAAAAATAGTCTAAGGTATTTTTGCTGTCTAAATCTATAGCATACCTAGACTGAAAACTATTCAGTGAAAGATACCCAGAACATATATAGGAATCATAGCTTGGATTTTTTTTTCTTCTTTCAAAGATTGGAATAGATGGATGTGGAAAAGAAAGTTGTACAACCTTGGCCTGTTATTTGACAGAATACAAAGTGTACCACATGCCTATAACTCACAATTATGCCTACATGGAATTCAAAGAAGACTTTAAAAAGGTGTTTATTCAAGCAGGACTAGAAGGGAACCCTACTGCTTTGATAGTTTCTAATTTAAAGCTAGATCAGGTAAGTATTTTATTGTCTTTATTATTTGTTATTTAAATAATACCCCATCTAATATTTGAAAAGAATATATTGATCTATAATCATATTAACTACTATATCAATTATTTTCATTATTTTCTGTTCTTATACCATTATAATCCATAAAGTATATGTATTTGTAATCATTATGTTGATAGTTTTGCATATGCATCACAACAAAAGCAGTTTCTTTGTCTTTATAATTTTCATTTTAATTGACCAAAGATGGGTGTTTGGCAATTAGAAGTAATTTGTCTATAGAGATAAAGGTAGCCATCTTGTACCTGAATTAGTTTTGTAATCATGCTTAAAAAACAAACAAAGAAACACTATCTGTATCTGACCACATAGTCTGTAGTGTGCACTTGTGGAGTGAGGGCTCCTGCTTCTCTCCTCCATCCTTCTTAATTTTGCCATCCAGTAAGGACTTTCCTTGCAGGACATACTTTACTTCTAAACAAACAAAAATGTTAATTATCCCCGCTTTTAAGAAAGTGTTATTTTGCCTAAGTTACACCCTTCCACAGCCAAAATATAATTAGATTGTATTTAACTTCTCTGTGGCAAAATTTCAAGGAGACATTATTTATTATCTATGAGCCAGACATGTATAGTTATTAGTACTGTTCAGACCCTCATCTTGTTTCTTTTCCTAATTCTGGGCCTCTCTCTCTAGAGCTGTGTTTTTTATGTCATATTTTGAGAGTAAACCCAAGTGCCATGTCATATCTGCTGCACTCCATAATGTCCCCCTTTTCTGGTTTGACTGTAGTCTCCCCAAATTTAAATACCCTCCTCTGTTGATCAGGTGGAGATTTCTACCAGATTCTTTCCTTCTGGGTCTCAGAAAATGTAGTTTCTCCCATGCTGGGAACCTATTGTTGTAATTTAAGACATAGTTTTCCACAACCAGATCAAAACTGAGTTGAACATGACTCCTCTGTGATTCCAGACTTCCTGGTCTTTGGATCTCCTTTCCACAATTCCCAGGTTTCTGCTGACCATGTCGTTGCTTTTTATGTGAATTAATAAAATGGAGTTATGACTTTGTAAAACTAACATATGTTAAGTGGTGGAGCACAGGGTGCCAGATGGTGAGTCATAGTTCAAAAACAGAGCACAAGACAAATAGAAATAGAGGAGTCTATTGCTCACAGGTCCTGGAAAAAGTACACAGAGCATCACAAGGGGCCACATGGAGATGCAAAGGCAGGGAGCAGATGGAGAGAGGGGCAGGACCTGGGGCACATGTCTTTCTGAGGGTCCATGTGTTTTCTGGACTAGGGTCAGATTGATCCACTTAAACCCAAAGAGTAGAGCTTTGGTAAGCCCCATGGGGGAGTATTATCTAAAGAATACAGAAGTCATACAGGCTCTGGAAGGCCTGGAGACTGTCAATCACAAGGGCTGTTGAGAAGTCCTATCAGGAGCCTACCTTTGTTTGTGAGTCTCTGGGCTGCTAGCTAAGGCATGCACATAAATGATGGGGCTGGCATCTAAGTCTTCTGCAGGCCTCTTGATCAAACAAAATGGAGGCAGCAACACCATGGAGTACCTGAGCTAAACTCTTGACAAAATGGAGGCAGCAACACCATGGAGTACCTGAGCTAAACTCTCAACAAGTGGGTAATAATCAGTGTGTTAATGAGCTTTAGTGGTTTTCCCTCATGACTCAGGTGAGACAGGAAAGCAGCTATCCCCATGTCACTGCTGGGGGTCTCTACTTGAGACGGTCCCCACCAGCTCCACCCACCCTCACCTGGGCAGAGATACCTGAAACCTGTGAGTGTCTGAGGAGTATCCCTAGGAGCCAACAAGCCTAAGGATGCTTTTTTGTTGTTGTTGTTGTTAAAGAAAGTTTGGTTTATTCTCAAACTCAAAATGTTCATACTACTTATAACTCCTCTGGTAGAGATTATTTTACCTTTTCTGTTTGATTGGGAACCCTGTATAGAGCCAAACTTGGTTGAAAAATAATCCTAGTCTGTGTGGCATTCACACACAAAAGTTGATGTATTACACAAGTTCAAGAAGCACATAGAGTTCCATTAAGGATGAACCCAAAAAGGCCAACACCAAGACACATCATAATTAAAATACAAAAATTAAGAGATAAAGAAAGAATACTAAAAGCTTTAAGACAAAAGCAGTCAGTTACCTACAGAGGAGCCCCCATAAGGATGACATCTGACTTTTCAACAGAAACATTAGAAGCCAGAAAGGAATGGCAAGAAATAGTCAAAGTAATGCAAAACAAGAGCCTACAACCAAGACTTCTATATCCAAGAAGGCTATCATTTAAAATTGAAGGAGAAATAAAAAGCTTCCCAGACAAGAGAAAACTCAAGGAATTTATTACAACCAAACCAATGCTACAAGAAATGTTAAGGGGCCTGCTATAAATGGAACAAAGGGGGAGAAAATCTAGTAAAAGAGGAATGTAGATTTAAAGAATAAAATGGCAATAAACAACTACATATCAATAATAACCTTAAATGGATATGGATTAAATGCTCTAATCAAAAGACATAGGGTAGCTGCATGGATAAGAAAACAGGACTCATACATATGCTGTCTATAAGAGACACACCTCAAAATAAAAGATACACATAGACTGAAAGTAAAGGGATAGAAAAAATATTTCATGCAAATAGAAATGAAAAAAAAGCTGGGTAGCAATACTTACATCAGACAAAATAGACTTTAAAACAAAGGCTATAGTAAGGAATAAAGAAGGTCACTACATAATGATAAAGGGAGCAATCCAACAGGAAGATATAACTGTTATAAATATATCTACACACCTAATATAGGAGCACCTAAATATATGAAGCAGATTTTGATGGATTTGAAGGGCGAAATCAACAGCAATACTATAATAGTAGGGGATTTCAATACCCCACTAACATCACTAGATAGATCCTCAAGAAAGAAAATTAACAAAGAAACAGCAACCTTTAAGGACACACTACATAACTGGATTTAATAGATATCTTCAGAACTTTTCACCCTAAAGCAGCAGAATATACATTTTTTTCAAGTGCTCATGGTACATTCTCTAGGATAGACCACATGCTAGGACACAAAATGAGTCTCAACAAATTTAAGAAGATTGAAATTGTATCAAGCATCTTCTTGGATCACAATGGCATGAAACTAGAAATCAACTACAATAGAAAAATTGAAAAACACTCAAACACTTGGGAACTAAATACCATGTTATTAAATAATGAATGGGTTAACAATAAGATCAAGGAAGAAATAAAAAATTTCCTTGAAACAAATGAAAACAAACATACAACAACTCAAAATTTATGAGACACAGCAAAAGCAGTCCTGAAGTTCATAGCACAACAGGCATACCTTAAGAAGCTAGAAAAAGCTCAAACAATTTAACCCTCCATCTAAAAGAACTAGAAAAAGAACAGCAAGTAAAACCCTGAGGAAGTAGAAGGAAGGAAATAATAAAGATTATTAATAATAATAACAAATCACATAGAGGCTAAAAAAGCAATACAGAGGATCGATAAAACCAGGAGCTGGTTCTTTGAAAAGGTAAACAAGATTGATGAACCTTTAACCAGGCTCACCAAGAAAAAAAGAGAGAAGACTCAAACAAAATTAGAAATGAGAGAGGAGAAGTAACAACTGACACACCAGAAATACAAAGGATTGTAAGAAAATACTATGAAGAACTATATGCCATAAAATTAGACAACCTAGGCAAAATGGACAAATTCCTCAAAACATATAATCTTTCAAAAATCAATATAGAAGAATCAGAAAACTTAAACAGACCGATTTTATCAAATGAGATTAAAACAGTTATCAAAAAACTCCCAAAAAACAAAAGTTCTGGGCCAGATGGCTTCACCAGCAAATTTTACCAAATATTCAAAGAACTATCTCCTATCCTTCTCAAGCTATTTCAAAAAATTCAAGAGGAGGGAAGACTTCCAAACTCCTTTTATGAGACAAGCATAATACTGATTCCAAAACATGGCAAATACACTACAAAGAAAGAAAACTATAGACCAATATCCTTGATGAATTCAGATGCTAAAATCCTCAACAAAATATATATTAGCAAACTGGATCCAGCAATATATGAAAAAAAATCGTACATCATGATCAGGTGGGATTTACTCTGGGGAGGCAAGGCTGGTACAATATCCACAAATCAAGCAATGTGATTCATCACATAAACAAAAGAAAGGATAAAAATCACATGATAATATCTATAGATGCAGAAAAAGCATTTGATAAAATCCAGCACCCATTTATGATCAAAACTCTCAGCAAAGGGGGAAACAGGAATCATACCTCATAAAGGTATGATAAAGGCTATCTATGACAAACCCACAGCCAACATCATACTCAATGGGCAAAAATGAAAAGAAATCTCCTTAAGATCAGGACAAGGCAGGGGTGCCCCCTTTCACCACTCTTACTCAACATAGTCCTGGAAGTCCTAGCCATAGCAATCAGACAAGAAAAAGAAATAAAAGGCATCCAAATTGGAAAAGAAAAAGTAAAACTATCATTATTTGCTGATTATATGATACTATACATAGAAAACTCTAAAGTTTCAGTCAAAAAACCTACTGGACCTGATAAATGAATTCAGCAAGGTGGTAGGATATAAAATCAATATTCAGAAATCAGTGGCATTTATATACACCAACAATGAATTATCTGAAAGAGAAATTAAGAAAACAATCCCCTTCACTATTGTAACAAAAAAAAGTACCTGTGAGTAAATTTAACCAAAGAGGTTAAAGACTTATACTCAGAAAATTATAAAACATTGTTAAAGGAAATCAAGGAAGATACAAACAAATGGAAGCATATATCATGTTCATGGATAGGAAGAATAAACATCATTAAAATGTCTATATTGAGTGACGTCACGGAAATGGCGCCGTGAGCAGCGCATCCGACAGATCTCCCCCAAATCACAACAAATTTATCAACTAGAAACAGGAAAATTTATCCTCGGAGCATTCCGGAGTTCCACAAAAACTGAAAGCAAAAGGACTGTTATCATTTGAATCTGAGAGACGAGGGTGTGGAGGAAGCTACCGCAGGGACGTTCATTCAAGCCGCGAGGAAGTGCGCCTGTGGTGAGTCAGCCCACACTCAGGAGCCGCGAGCAGCAGCCGCGAGCAGCCGCCACCAGCAGCAGCCGCGAGCAGCAGCCGCCAGCAGCCGCCGCCAGCAGCAGCCGCGAGCAGCCGCGAGCAGCCGCAGGCGCGCGCCCGGTTCAGTTGCAGAGCGAGCACCGCCCACACTCCGGAGCGGCGAGCAGCCGCTGGCGCGCCCGGTCCGGTTGCAGAGCGAGCACCGCTAACGTTCCCAGAGGCCCGGCACTGCGAGTGAGAGTCGCCAGCCATCGGTGCCCGGAGCAACCCATTTGCGCGTGTACCCTGGGCATTCCACGCGCCCAGAGCGCCGTGCTGGCCCGCACACCCAGGGTGCCCCATCATCCTGCGCCCGGTGCGCCCCAGCCGCCAGCAGCGGGGGGAGCGGGAGAGGCCCCAGGGCGGTATTCCCTACTTGGGAGATTCTCTCCGTGGGCGGGGCACCTCACCCAGCCATTCAAGCTAACAATCAAGCGTTGGGGGAGGGGCGCGCGCAGGCAGCCTGAAATACCTTCAGGAGCACAGCTGCGACCCAATCACTGAAATTAGCTTAACCCGTGAAATCTGCGCACCCTCGGTTCTAATTGATAAGATCTCTCTCAGTTCAGCGACCCAAGACAAGAGGCGTGATATTTTTTAGTGCCTCTCGCTAAAGGGGCGGGGGCAACTTCTGATTGATAGAGCCTCTATATTCAAGGATAAACGCTAACAAGAAGGACTTGGCAGATAATAAGATCTATACTACACTAGTCGCAAGCAGAGACTAGTGCCTCTTCTTCCCAGCCGAAACAGGCTACAAAGTGTGGAAAGCCTGGGTTGAGAGGTCCAACTGAATGCTAGGCGCTGAACAGTCACCTTGACAACAATTGACTCCCACCCCCGCCTGATTACACTGGAGGCTCTGACTGCCAGAGCCTTTCCCAAAGCCTTGCACTGAGTGGGGATAGAGTGGGGATTTCCCAGCTCTTTGAGCCTCTTACTCCCCAGGCAGAAGCAGTGGCAGCCTTATAGCTGGATCACCAGGCTGCTAATTCAGGAAGGGGGGACTAGGAGAGAGAATCCAGGAAAGCAAACTCTCTCATCGTTGGACCCTGCAAACGCCAACAAGCCTTGACTACCAGCAAGACTAAAGCCAATTATATGACATTGCCATAGAATCCCATCAACTGCAAATCCCTACCTAAGTGTGACACAGGGGCAGAGCCTGGGGTAGAGTCACCGACCAGGAAGAGGGAGAGAAAAGAAAAAGGAAGAAGTTAACATCTCAAAATCAAGAAAAATCCACAGACTTTACAACTTGTTCCACAAATTTTTTGTTGTTGTTGTTGTTGTTGTTTGTTTCTTCTATCTTATTGCCTTTATTTCCTCCACCTCGGTCCTTCTATTCTCTGCCCATATTATGCTTCCCTTTTCTTGAACTACACTACCCATAAGTGTTACATTTTATTTCTCTTCTTCATCCTCACCCTCCTTTAAGGTTATACTCCAAAACACTTAACTCTCACTCTCTCCTCTTTTGTTTTATTTTGTTTTGCTTTATCTTGTTTTTTTCTCTTCCTTTTTTATTTCTTCCTTCGTTTTTCTCTTTTTCTTATTTTTTCCTTTCTATTTGTTTTTTCTTTTCTCGTTTTACTTTCATCCCATTTAATCCTCAATCACGAACAAATTAGTTAATTTGGGACTCAAGGCTTTTTTTGGCTTTATTTTTCTTTTTCGCTTTTGTTTTTGTTTTTTTCTTGTTTGTTTATTTTTGTGACATTTTGGGTCCTCCCAACCCAAGGTCTCCCTTGTATTTAGTCTTCGCTCCACTTAATACAACAGATTTTTACTTATCATTTTTATTATTTTCTTCTTTATTATTCTTTTTTTTGCCCTTTTTTCTGGTTCCCTCTTATCCCTCTCATTATATCTCTTAGTTGACCATCACTCACAAGCAAATCATCTTATGCTTGTCTAAGATTTTCTTCCTTTTTTTTTTTTTTTTTTTTTTTTGCATTTAGTAGGTCCCTACTCCCCTTTTTTTGCCCCTTGAACTCTTCACCCCAAATCAGGCCCTCCATTATAGGCACGATATTTCCCTGAGGAGGGGAGAGGAGGGAAAGAGAAGAAAGAAAAAAAGGGGGAAATAATAAATTATTACTGTTTTTTTTGTGGGGTGTTTTACCTTTTTTTTTTTTTTTTTTTTTTTTTTACTTTTTACTCTTTATTAATTCTAATTAGTGCTATCAACAAGACCACCCTCAGATGCCAATAAGAAAGAGGAAATCGAATATTATGGATACAAAAGAAAGAGAGGTAACACAAATAGATGTGGAAAAATCTATGGAGAAAAGACTTAACATATTGGAAGCCTTGGAGCTAAATGACAGAATTTAAAATAGAAATCTTAAAAATACTCAGAGATATACAAGAAAACACAGAAAGGCAATATAGGGAGATCAGAAAACAACTCAGTGAACACAAAGAATATATTACCAAGGAAATTGAAACTATAAAAACAAATCAAACAGAAATGAAAAACTCAATTCACGAGCTGAAAAACGAGGTAACAAGCTTAGCTAGCAGAACAGCCCGGATTGAAGATAGGATTAGTGAAATAGAAGACAAACAACTTGAGGCACAACAGAGAGAAGAAGAAAGAGACTCAAAAATAATAAAAAACGAGAAAGCCCTACAGGAATTGTCTGACTCCATCAGAAAGAATAACATAAGAATAATAGGTATATCAGAGGGAGAAGAGAAAGAAAATGGAATGGAGAATATACTCAAACAAATAATAGACGAGAACTTCCCAAGCCTGTGGAAAGAACTAAAGCCTCAAATTCAAGAAGCAAAGAGAACACCGAGTTTTCTTAACCCCAACAAACCCACTCCAAGGCACATCATAATAAAGATGACACAAACCAATGACAAAGAAAAAATTCTCAAGGCAGCCAGGGAAAAGAAGAGTACAACATATAAAGGAAGGCCTATTAGATTATCATCAGATTTCTCAGCAGAAACTCTACAAGCTAGAAGAGAGTGGACCCCAATATTTAAAGCCCTGAAAGAGAGGAACTTTCAGCCACGAATACTATACCCATCAAAGCTATCCTTCAAGTATGAAGGAGATATAAAAACATTCACAAATTCAGAAAAGATGAGAGAATTTATCAACAGAAAGCCCCCACTCCAGGAAATACTAAAGGGGGTTTTCCAACCAGATTCAAAGAACAAAAGAAAACAACACCACAAGTAACAGCTCCACCAAGAACACAATAAAACCAAACTTAAACTGTGACAACAAAGGAAAAAAAGGGGGGAGAGGATGGAGATTAACAGTAGCAAAGGACGATGAAGTGCAGAAATACTTATAAGATAGGGTACTACAATGAATATGGTAGGTACCCTTTTCATTACTTAATGGTAACCACCCTTGAAAAAACCACCACAAAAACACTTGACTTAAAAAAGGTAGCAACAGAGGAAAGAAGTATGGAACACAAACAAACAAAAACAAATGATAGAAAAACAAAAGAGAAGAATCAAACTAGATACAAAACTAACAGAAAGCAATAAATAAAATGGCAGTAGGGAACCCACAAGTGTCAATAATTACACTAAATGTAAATGGATTAAACTTACCAATAAAAAGACACAGAGTAGCAGAATGGATTAAAAAAGAAAATCCAACTATATGCTGCCTACAAGAAACACATCTAAGCAACAAGGATAAAAACAAATTCAAAGTGAAAGGCTGGAAAACAATACTCCAAGCAAACAACACCCAAAAAAAAGCAGGTGTAGCAATACTCATATCTGATAATGCTGACTACAAGACAGAAAAAGTACTCAGAGACAAAAATGGTCATTTCATAATGATTAAGGGGACACTGAATCAAGAAGACATGACAATCCTTAATATATATGCACCAAACCAAGGAGCACCAAAATATATAAGACAGCTACTTACTGACCTTAAAACAAAAACTAACAAAAATACAATCATACTTGGAGACCTCAATACTCCGCTGACGGCTCTAGATCGGTCATCCAAACAGAGAATCAATAAAGATATAGTGGCCTTAAACGAAATACTAGAACACCTGGATATGATAGACATCTACAGGACACTTCATCCCAAAGCGACAGAGTATACATTTTTCTCTAGTGTACATGGAACATTCTCAAGAATTGACCATATGTTGGGCCACAAAGACAATATCAGCAAATTTAGAAAAATTGAAATTGTACCAAGCATATTTTCTGATCATAAAGCCTTGAAACTAGAATTCAACTGCAAAAAAGAGGGGGAAAAACCCACAAAAATGTGGAAACTAAACCACATACTTCTAAAAAATGAATGGGTCAAAGAAGAAATAAGCGCAGAGATCAAAAGATATATACAGACAAATGAAAATGAAAATACGACATATCAGAATCTCTGGGATGCAGCAAAAGCAGTAATAAGAGGAAAGTTCATATCACTTCAGGCCTATATGAACAAACAAGAGAGAGCCGAAGTAAACCACTTAACTTCACACCTTAAGGAACTAGAAAAAGAAGAACAAAGACAACCCAAAACCAGCCGAAGAAAGGAGATAATAAAAATCAGAGCAGAAATAAATGAAATAGAGAACAGAAAAACTATAGAAAAAATCAATAAAACAAGGATCTGGTTCTTTGAAAAGATCAACAAAATTGACAAACCGTTGGCAAGACTCACCAAGGAAAAAAGGCACAGGACTCAAATAAATAAAATCCAAAATGAAAGAGGAGAGATCACCACAGACATCATAGATATACAAAGAATTATTGTAGAATACTATGAAAAATTATATGCCACCAAATACAACAATCTAGAAGAAATGGATAAATTCCTAGAACAATACAACCTTCCTAGACTGAGTCATGAAGAAGCAGAAAGCCTAAATAGACCAATCAGCAGGGAGGAAATAGAAAAAATTATTAAAAACCTCCCCAAAAATAAAAGTCCAGGCCCAGACGGTTATACTAGTGAATTCTATCAAACATTCAAAGAAGACTTGGTTTCTATTCTACACAAAGTCTTCCAAAAAATTGAAGAAGAAGCAATACTTCCAAACACATTTTATGAGGCCAACATAACCCTCATACCAAAACCTGGCAAGGATGGCACAAAGAAAGAAAACTACAGACCAATATCTCTAATGAATACAGATGCTAAAATTCTAAACAAAATACTGGCAAACCGAATACAACAACATATTAAAAAAATAATACATCATGATCAAGTGGGATTCATCCCAGAATCTCAAGGATGGTTCAACATACGCAAAACGGTTAACGTAATACACCATATCAACAAAACAAAGAACAAAAACCACATGATCTTATCAATAGATGCAGAAAAGGCTTTTGATAAAATACAACACAATTTTATGTTTAAGACTCTCAACAAAATGGGTATAGAAGGAAAATATCTCAACATGATAAAGGCCATATATGATAAACCATCAGCCAACATCATTTTAAACGGCATAAAACTGAGGACTTTCTACCTTAAATCAGGAACAAGACAGGGTTGTCCACTCTCTCCACTCTTATTTAACGTGGTGCTAGAAGTTCTGGCCAGAGCAATCAGACAAGACAAAGAAATAAAAGGCATCCATATCGGAAAAGAAGAAGTAAAGGTATCACTTTTTGCTGATGATATGATCCTATACATCGAAAACCCGAAGGACTCCACAAAAAGATTATTAGAAACAATAAACCAATACAGTAAGGTCGCAGGATACAAAATTAACATACAAAAGTCCATAGCCTTTCTATATGCCAACAATGAAATATTAGAAAACGAACTCAAAAAAATAATCCCCTTCACGATTGCAACAAAAAAAATAAAATACCTAGGAATAAACATAACAAAGAATGTAAAGGACCTATATAATGAAAATTACAAAACATTGTTAAGGATAATCAAAAAAGATACAATGAGATGGAAAAATATTCCTTGTTCTTGGATAGGAAGAATAAATATAATCAAAATGGCCATATTACCCAAAGCAATATACAAATTTAATGCAATTCCCATCAAAATCCCTATGAGATTTTTTAAAGAAATGGAACAAAAAATCATCAGATTTATATGGAACTATAAAAAACCCCGAATAGCCAAAACAATCCTAAGGAAAAAGAATGAAGCTGGGGGCATTACAATACCTGACTTTAAACTATATTATAGGGCCACGATAATCAAAACAGCATGGTATTGGCAGAAAAATAGACACTCAGACCAATGGAACAGAATAGAAAGCCCAGAAATAAAACCACATATATATGGTCAAATAATCTTTGATAAAGGGGCCAACAACACACAATGGAGAAAAGAAAGCCTCTTCAACAAATGGTGTTGGGAAAACTGGAAAGCCACATGCAAAAGAATGACACTCGACTACAGCCTGTCCCCGTGTACTAAAATTAATTCAAAATGGATCAAAGACCTAAATATAAGACCTGAAACAATAAAGTACATAGAAGAAGACATAGGTACTAAACTCATGGACCTGGGTTTTAAAGAACATTTTATGAACTTGACTCCAATGGCAAGAGAAGTGAAGGCAAAGATAAATGAATGGGACTACATCAGAATAAAAAGTTTTTGCTCAGCAAGAGAAACTGATATCAAAATAAACAGACAGCCAACTAAATGGGAAATGATATTTTCAAACAACAGCTCAGATAAGGGCCTAATATCCAAAATTTACAAAGAACTCATAAAACTCAACAACAAACAAACAAACAATCCAATAAAAAAATGGGAAGAGGACATGAAGAGACACTTCTCCCAGGAAGAGATACAAATGGCCAACAGATATATGAAAAGATGCTCAGCTTCATTAGTTATTAGGGAAATGCAAATCAAAACTACAATGAGATACCACCTCACCCCTGTTAGATTAGCTATTATCAACAAGACGGGTAATAGCAAATGTTGGAGAGGCTGTGGAGAAAAAGGAACCCTCATTCACTGTTGGTGGGACTGTAAAATAGTACAACCATTATGGAGGAAAGTATGGTGGTTCCTCAAAAAACTTCAAATAGAACTACCTTATGACCCAGCAATCCCTCTACTGGGTATATACCCCAAAACCTCAGAAACATTGATACGTGAAGACACATGTAGCCCCATGTTCATTGCAGCACTGTTCACAGTGGCCAAGACATGGAAACAACCCAAAAGCCCTTCAATAGAAGACTGGATAAAGAAGATGTGGCACATATACACTATGGAATACTACTCAGCCATAAGAAATGATGACATCAGATCATTTACAGCAAAATGGTGGGATCTTGATAACATTATAAGGAGTGAAATAAGTAAATCAGAAAAAAACAAGAACTACATGATTCCATACATTGGTGGAACATAAAAATGAGACTAAGAGACATGGACAAGAGTGTGGTGGTTACCAGGGGTGGGGGGAGGGAGGACAGGGGGAGAGTTAGGGGGAGGGGGAGGGGCACAGAGAACTAGATAGAGGATGGCGAAGGACAATCTGACTTTGGGCGAGGGGTATGCAACATAATCTAATGACAAAATAACCTAGACATGTTTTCTTTGAATATATGTACCCTGATTTATTAATGTCATCCCATTACCATTAATAAAAATTCATTTAAAAAAAATAAATAAAAAAATAAAATGTCTATATTACCCAAAGCAATCTATAAATTCAATGCAGTTCCTATTAAAATACCAATGACATACTTCAAGTATATAGAACAAATATTCCAAAAATTTATATGGAACCAAAAAAGAACATGAATAGCTTCAGCAATCCTGAAAAAGAATAATGTGGGAGGTATCACATTTTCTGATATCAAGTTATACTACAAAGCCATCGTACTCAAAACAGCTTGGTACTGGCATAAGAACAGGCATACAGATCAATGGAACAGAACTAAGAATCAGAAATAAACCCACACCTATATGGACAACTGATATTTGACAAAGGAAGTAAGAGCATACAATGGAGTAAAGACAGTCTATTTAACAAATGGTGTTGAGAAAGTTAGTCAGGTACTTACTTGCAAAAAAATGAAACTGTATCACCAACTTACACCCTTCACAAAAGTAAACTCAAACTGGTTAAAAGACTTAAATGTAATTCGTGAAACCATAAACATTTTAGAAGAAAACATAGGCAGTAAACTCTCCGATATCTCTTGTAGTAATATTTTTGCTGATTTATTTTCACAGGCAAGTGAAATAAAGGACAGGATGAACAAATGGGACTGTATCAAACTAAAAAGCTTTTTCACAGCAAAAGACATCATTAAGAAAATAGAAAGACAACCCACACAGTGGAAGAATATATTTGCCAATATGTCTGATAAGGGGTTAACAACCAAAATTTATAAAAAACTTGTAAAAGTCAACACCAGAAAGATAAACAATCCAATCAAAAATGGGCAAAAGAAATGGATACTTCTCCAAAGAGGACATACAGATGCCCAGTAGACATATGAAAAAATGCTCAACATCACTAATGATTAGGGAAATGCAAATTAAAACCACAATGAGATATCACCTCACACCAGTCAGAATGGCGCTCATTAACAAAACAACACATAATAAGTGCTGATGAGGATGTGGAGAAAAGGGAACTCCCCTGCACTGCTGGTGGAAATGCAGACTGGTGTAGCCACTATAGAAAACAGTATGGAGATTCCTCAAGAAATTAAAAATGGAACTGCCCTTTGACCCAGCTATCCCACTTTTAGGAATATATCTTATGAATACCAAATCACTGATTCAAAAGAAAAATGCACCCCCATGTTTACTGCAGCATTGTTTACAATAGCCAAGATCTGGAAATAGCTCAAGTGTCCATCAGTGGACAAGTGGATTAGAAAGCAGTGGTACATATACACAATGTAATACTACGCGGTCGTGAGGAAGAAGGAAATATTACCTTTCACAACAACATGGTAGACCTAGAAACTATTATGCTAAATGAAATAAGCCAGGCAGAGAAAAAAAAATACCATGTGACCTCACTCATTTGAGGAATCCAATGAACAATGTGAACTGAGCAATGGAACAGAGGCAGAGGTGGGATCAAAGGGACTAGAGGGAAAGTAGAAGAAAAGATGGGATCAGAGATGGGAAAGAGATTAATGAAATTATATACATAACACAGCATTACAGAGAACAGGACAGCAAATCCTGGAGGGAAGGGGGGAGGGGGCATGTGGGGGGCAAGGGGGAATAAGGGGGTGGGGGAAGATATATTCGGTGGGACACTTGAATCTATGTAAACACAAATTAAAATCATAAATTTAAAAAAGAGCCTCTAGGACACTGCTTGAGGGAAGAGAGTCACTGCTCAGGTCATTACCGGCTCCACCCTTCCTGTCCCTCTTGACCCAGTGAGTAGTCACACAGGTGTTGGCAGACTGTCAGAACCAAACATGTGTTTCTCTAATGTTTGCATCAATGAATGGATGAATGAAGCTTATTTGACTCAGAAAATATATATATATATTTTTTAAATTTTTTGATGGGTTTGAATTAAGAGAAGTTTAGTTTTAAAAGAAAAAACTAACCTCAATTCTTCTTAAAACTATTGCTTGGTGTATTTAATTTACCTATTTATGAGACAGCTATATGTTTCACCCAAGGAGGCATTTTTGGAAGACTTGAACAGCATTCTGAATTTGGGAAAAATACCGGACATATTTGAAAATGAGGAGCTGGACTCTCTTGTCCTGAGGATCAGATCTCTCACTGAGCAGACCAGTTATATTGAAAGTAGGCAAGCTTTACTTTCAGTCTTCCAAAAGGTACTTTTTTTCTGTGGATTGACTTTTATTACATCATTCTGTTAAGTTTAAAGCAGACTGTGTTTGTTATTCTGTACATGACTTGCAACTTGGGTAATTTCTTTAGTTTTTTAAATGAGTTTTTAAAACTAAAATAATGACTGCCATCCCTGCACACAGACACACACTACTCTTAGGCAAGCCAAAGATTAACGAGATCTAGGCCTCACTATCAATGGGTTAAAAAAGTACTACCAGCTGGAGGTAGTGACGGATGAGACCCCACGGTGATTTCTTACACTGGGATTCCTTCCTAGCTTATGGGGTTTTCATTTTAGTCATGTTGGTAACAAGTGTGGATAAGCAAGAAACAAGATTTATTTATTTATTTTTATTTGTTTTATTCAGTGAGAGAAAGGGAGGCAGAGAGACAGACTTCTGCAGGCATCCTGTGTGGGATCCACCGGACAAGCCCACTAGGGGGTGATGCTCTGCCCATCTGGAGCATTGCTCCGTTGCTCAGCAACCAAGCTCATGGCGCTGCCTGAGGCGAGGCCATGGAGCTCTCAGTACCTGGGGCCAATTTACTTCAATTGAGCCGTGGCTGCATGAGGGGAAAGGGAAAGAGAGAGTGAGAGAGCAAGAGAGAAGCAAGAGAGGGAGGGATGGAGAAGCAGATGGGCACCTCTCCTATGTGTCCTGACTGGGAATTGAACCTAGGACATCCACACAATGGGCTGACGCTCTACCACTGAGCCAGCCGGCCAGGGCAAGAAGCAAGGATTTTCAACTAGCCCTGCACTTGGCCAGGAGGTGATGGGCACAGAAAGAAATCAGTGGGGAAAAGCAAGTGAAATTCACAATGCACTCAGCAGCCAGGTGGGTATGAAAGGACCAGTTTGAAAAACAAGATGAACTAGAACGATGACCTCAGCTTTCCGTGACTTTAAGGCATGATGACTGACCAGTGGCTTAATGAACAGATGGATATGATTACCCAGACCTAAGTGTTCACTGGGGAAGTGACACAAGTCAGCTTATTTCTGGTGCCCATTTCTGCCTCTTACGGAGTCTTTTGAAAACTAAACTGGTCAGCCCTCTATTTCTCACCAGATATTGATACTTGGTGATCTGGCACAGGAGGAAGATGCAAAAGTCCCAGAAATAGAATCCATGAGCTGGAGAGAAGAATATCACATGAATGGGTGCTTGGATTGGGTTATGTTTTAAAATGACTTGGTAGAAAGAAGGACAGCACTTATCCTGATAGCTTGTGGCCCCCCTGTGGCTTGTTACTAAGTCGGTTCATCTAATAGATAGCAACAGGTAAAAAATAGAGAAGTCCCGATTTGGAATGTGGAAAATAGCGCACTCCAGAAATAAAAGATAAACCTAGAATCCCAGTTAGAAACCAATTTTAATTACATAAAATGACTTGAAGTGCCTTACAGTAATGATTTGACGCGGCATAGGGAATGAGGAAGGAATCTGTGCCCCGTGGCTGGTCCCTGCAGGAAGCCCAGGACAGCAGCAGGAGCACGGCCAGGTCTTATGGGGGGGAATGGACGCAGGCACAGGACATGGAAACTAACACTCTGCCTGGGACCTGCACAGTTCCATCAGAGGTTATACTGCTTAGCTGTAATTCTTCAGCTGTAGGAGTTGATTAATGTCTCCCTGGGGCTCTACCCATAACATTGGTCTCTGCTTCTCTCTGTATCTTTCAGCTTTAATTCATCTGACCGGGTCTCACTTTGGGTTTTTTTGCATCTTAAATGCACACTAACCCAGAGGAAAGAGTTAAATAGATCCATCAGTATTTGATATAGGGTCCCTACTGAACAAAACTCTAGCACCAGACCCCCTCTGAAGATTTGGTTTATACAAGGGATGTTCTGGAGTTCAGTATCTTCCCTACAGTCTATGCCAAAGGACGGGGTCACCCACAGCGGAACCATCTGCTTTCCCAGGAGAGCTCTGGGGAAATCGTCATTTCCTTTAGAAGGGCTCTGGTAGTGGCGCAGTTGCTCAGCCTCTGGTCTACTCATTAAGGAAAGAATTGTAACAAGGGTTAAATGGACTTTTCGATATAATTTTTTTTTTCAAAGCAATGGGTTACATTTTAAACAACTTCAATTTTCATTCATTTTCAGAGAGTACTTAAAAATTTGCATATTTTCATGATAATGAGTCCTACAGGACCTAACTTCCGCCAGAATTGTAGAGTATATTCTTCCATGATTAGCGCCTGCACAATCGATTGGTATGAGAAGTGGCCAGAAGAAGCCCTCCTTATTGTAGCCAACTCTTTCTTAAGAAAAAAGGTGGATTTAGAGAGCAGAGAGGTAAATATAACTTCTTAAAAAAATAACTAAGCCTGACCTGTGGTGGCGCAGTGGATAAAGCGTCGACCTGGAAATGCTGAGGTCACTGGTTCGAAACCCTGGGCTTGCCTGGTCAAGGCACATATGGGAGTTGATGCTTCCAGCTCCTCCCCCCCCCCGTCTCTCTCTCCTCTCTCTCTTTCTCTGTCTCTCTCTCTCCCTCTCTCTCTCCTCTCTAAAAATGAATAAATAAAATAAAATAAATAACTAATACAAGGGAAGGTTTCAATTTGTTAACAGAATCTGATAGTATCATATCTCTGAATAGCTATGAACCCTAAGTGGACAAAAACAGAGGCAGCTCTAGGCAAAATTATAAAATAAGTCAAATGTTTGTCTTGACTCTTGATCAAGTTCTTGTCTCTTATTGCCCTGAATTCACTTTATTTTAAAGATGCCCAGATCCCTCCCTGCCTGGGGCTCATCACTTCTCTACCCCCATGGTGAACAGTAGATTTTCATGGAGGAAAACAACCTCCATTTTGCGTACCCGATCCAATGGAGGGGATGCTGCACCCTTCAGTGTGTTCCTACTAAATTTCTCTGGCGTGCCTGCAACAGCAAAACTGTAGAGAAGTGAGAGCACAGGCCGCACACAAAATTAGCTCTGAGTTTATGAGCCCTCAATAAGTGAAAGGCTTGTCTAGAGTGATCCAGCTGATGACCCCGTGAGATACGGACAAAGGAAGTGAATACGTGGTGGTCTGAACCTCTCAGTGTGAGACCCAGAGAGGGACTTGCAACCCTACTTGTCCAAATGTTCAAGGAAAGCAAAGGCCAGAAAGGGTGGAACCAGGAATGAAATGCACCTGGCTTCAAACGACCAGGGGGTTGGCGAGCCTTGCTGGACTGGAGATGTGGAGTAAAGGTTAGGTTGTGTCTGAGTCAGAATTCTCTCCAAAGCCAAGTGAAGGGGACTCTTCTTTGGTCTCTTGTGTTGCTCACCTATGTATCTGTGTATCCTGTGAGCCCTTACATTTTGGAAGCTTTGTTTTACTCAAGGTAATTGAGTGTCCTGCTATTGATAATCTACTTTAAGAAAGATGGAGGTAGCGGAAACACAATGCACATGCCGCTGGTAGTGGTGCCCTGAATCCTTGGATGGCTGTAGCAGCAATGAGGGATGAGCCTCGTAGAAGTCGGGCATGTCCCTGGGTCATTAGCCATATCGTTGCCTCTTCATCCCAACACTGTCCCAACTGTTAAAACTCATCTGTTCTTCCCATTCACCCAGGGCCTTTTCTACATCCCTGTACCTCAAAAAGGATAAACAATTTCAAGTTCCTCACAGTGTTCCATTCTCTTTTTTTAATGTCTATTTGGATTGCTTACTTGCTTTTAATTCTTAAAAGAAATTATCTTTCAGAACTTAAAAGAAAAACTTGCCCCAACATGTGTCCAAATGCACAAAAGTATAAGCGACTTGAACATGACATACTTCCAGAAAACCGGAAGGTATTATTACATCACTCCCAGGAGCTACTTGCAGTTCATGGATACATTTGCGCACATCTTGCAGTCAAGCGAGAAGGAGATGCAGAAAAAGAGGTAAGACTTTAAGTCCAAATCAAGTTGTATATTTATTTTTATTTTCTAGCTGTTTATATATATATTATATATATATATTTTTACATTGGTGCTTATATTTGGAAAAACAAACACAAAATAGTGAGACTAAATCTGCCTTTTTTTTTATGACAGAGACAGAGGGACAGATAGGGACAGACAGGAAGGGAGAAAGATGGGAAGCATCAATTCTTTGTTGCAGCACCTTAGTTTCTAATTGATTGCTTTCTTATATGTGCCTTGACTGAGGAGCTACAGCAGAGCAGGGACCCCTTGCTCAAGCCAGCGACCTTGGGTCCAAGCTAGTGAGCTTTTTGCTCAAGCCAGATGAGCCTGCACTCAAGCTGGTGACCTCGGGGTCTCAAACCTGGGTTCTCCGCATCTCAGTTTGACACTCTATCCACTGCACCACCACCTGGTCAGGCTCACTTGTTTTTCGTATGCAAAGGCTTTTTATCAAGCACCTCCTACTAGTGCAAATCCCTTGCAACAACCAATCTGTTCTCCATCTCTACAATTTTATTACTTAGGAAAGGGATAGGTATAATGCCTTTGAAATCTGTCCAAGCTGTTGCATGTATCAATAGTTTGTTTCTTTTTATTGCTAAGTACTATTCCATGGTATGGATGTTCCACGGTTTGTCTAACCATTCACCCATTGAGGGACTTGGGCTCTTTCCAGTTTAGAGTGATTATGAACAGAGCTGCTATAAGCATCTGTGTACAGGTTTTTATGTGGATATAAATTTTCATTTCTCGAGATAAATGCCAGGAGTGTGATTGTTAGGTCATTTGGTAAATGTATGTTTTAGTTTTTTAAGAAAATGGCAAATTGTTCTTCAAAGTGGCAGTGCTATTTTACATTCTCGCCAGTGTGTGAGAGATCCAGTTTCTTTGTGTCCTTGTATTTGAAACTGTTACTATTTTTTATTTGAAATATTCTAATAAGTGTGTATTTATATAGCATTTGTGATCTTAATTGACATTTTCTAATGGCTAGTGATACTGGACATCTTTTCTTGCACTTACTTGCCATCCATATATCCTTGCTGATTGGATGTCTCTTCCTATCTTTTGCTCATTTTCTAAATGGATTGGTCAGTTTTTTTCATTGTTGAGTTTTGAGAGTTCTTTGTATATTCTAAATATCTGTCTTTTGTCAGACATGTAGATTACAAACATTTTGTTTCAGTTGGTAGCATCTTTTCATCCTCTTAACACAGTCTCAGAGAAGAAGGTCTAATTCTGGTGAAGTCCAGTCCATTGATGTTTTTCTTGTCTGAATTGTCATGTCTAAGAATTCCTCACCAAGCCCTAGTTCCTGAAGAGGTTCTCCTGTTCTCTTCTAAAAGTATCATAGTTTTATCTTTTACATTTTGAATTAATTTGTGTATAAGGTGTGGTGTAGGTCAAGGTTCATTTTTTGGGAAAACTTTTCTTCTTCTATTGCTTTTGCACCTTTCTCAAAAACCAGTTGACAGGACTTGTAGGTTTATTTCTGGTTCTCTATTCTGGTCCATCAATTGACATACCTGTCTCTCATGATCTTGATTACAGTCTTACAACCAGATGGCGTGATTCCACCCACTTTATTTTTCCTTTTCAAAATCATTTTCATTATCCCAGTTCATGTGCCTTTCCATATAAATTTTAGAATAAGCTTGACTATACAGAAAAAAAAAATCTGACTGCAACTTTGATAAGAATTGCATTGAACCCATATATCAGTTTGGGGAGAATTGACATGTTTACTGTGTTGCCTTCCAATCATGAACACAGTATATCTTGCTTTGCTAGCGTTTTGTTATATATTATACCTCTTAATACCTTTCTTTCCCCTTCAGGAATCGTTTGCATATGGGTCTATCCAAGCTCCTGGAAACAACCGCCCTAGTTACAGCCATGCAGGAGGAGCTCCTGATTCTTGGCCCTCAGATAGAACAGAAAACAAAGGTATATTTCATTTGAAATCTTATTTTAGATTTTGCAGTTTAATCTGGAACAGTGTTTGAAAGCTGAGGCTCTGGTACTTGACAGACAGAGGTTACAGTTCTTGCTTTGTTACCATGCAGCTGAGCAATCTGTCTTAGTTTCAGTTTTCTTAACTGTGAAATGAGGGCAACAATAATAGCAAAATATTAATAGCATTATTTTTGAATACTTAAACGTGTGATGACAAGTATACAACTAATTGTAAAATCTTACATAGAAGCATGCCATCGTTAGTTAAATCTATCTGAAATGTTCTGTGGTAACTTGCAAGCTGCCAAGTATTTCAAAAATCATTACTTATTATTCTTTATGTGTATTTATGAAATGATATTAATGATAGCTATCTTTGTCAGTCTAGTAAACAAATATATTTCAAGCTGATGTTGATCAATTTTATAATTAAATGAGCTATTTGAATTTCTCTTTTAAAAGAAGATATTATGTCTCTTAAAAGTCATGCTAAGAATTGTTTGGTTCATTAGGAAAAAGAAATGTTAATGGAAAAACTACAGAAAGATTCACAAGTAGTTGAGAAAGTTCAGATGCTTGTTAAACAGGATGAAGAAATTATGGCAGAAGAAATAAGAATTGTGGAAAATTATGCTCAGGTAAAATTAAAGTATAATAAAAAGAATCATTTGGAGATTTGCAAAATTATTCCCTAATCCCCAAATTTAAAAGGTCAGGCTGGCTACTCTTAAATATATAGTACTCCAACTTTGGATATTTTTAATGTTTATGCCAACAAATATTTATGGAGTACCTACTACATATAAGACACTCTAAATGAAAATAGAGAGTACAATGACACAGGGTCCTTGTCCTTGAGAAACCTAGAATCCTAGGAAGAGATACGTCACCCCATTCTTCTGGTTACAATGAACAGAAACTCATTCCAGCCATGTTAAAAATTCATGTGGCCTGCAAGGGGAACATCTGCAGAAAACAAAGCAGCTCTAAGGGCTGTCTCATTGGTGTGTGTCACTTTTCTTATTGACTGAATAATTCTCTCTCTTTAAAACTGGCCAGTCCCCCTCCAAACACTCTTGTCAGGAACCAACCTGGTGTAGCAAATAACCACCTGCTCAGCCCTGGTCTGATCAGTGGTCTGTCCTGCTCAGAGGAATAGAGAGTGAAGTTTCATTTGTCTTTCATATGCAAAGGTTTTTTATCAAGCAGCTCCATCAATTAAAATACAGAGATATACATAAACCTATACTCCTAATATGTGTATAATTATTTACTTATAAATTACATACACAAGCTACTATCATTAGCTAATATCCCAAACCACAGTAAGTACCCAGGGCCATGGCATTTCAAGATTTCTTGCACAGTGATTGTGAATATGCATTTCAAAGTCCTTATGATAATTTCCAAATTTTCTGGCTGGCTTCTTGTCAGATGTGATTAGATCATCATTGCTTTTACCGTTAGAATATAGCTGAAGAAGAGTTCATACCAGGAATGAGAGAAGCATTAGCTTGCCTTTTCCTCATTTTTCCCTGGTACTTCCATTATTATGAGCATTATCTGTGATCCAGGGTTTCTTTCAGAAACCTTTCTAAGCTGCCTGTCCATGTTTTAAGGGTTAATTGACTTCAGGTAGCTAACATAATAGGCACATCATCTTACTTGGACACGAGTGAACTGGAAGACTTCCCGGTGTGCTGAGTGTTTAGGAAATGGGGAAGCCACCACTGCCAGCCCTCCAACGTGTGGGACTTTCCCTCCTCCCTTAAGATGAATGTGAGTGTCACACTGAGTTACCCATAACCTCATGAAAGGGCCACTGTTAACTAATATACTAAGTGTATGTACAGCTTAATTTCAGTCTTTAATTTTTTAGGCCAAAAGAAAGTAGATATAGAGGAATTAATGGGGGGGGGGCTTTTTTGTTTGTTTGGGGGGGGTTGTTTTGTTTGCCACATTATGGGCTCAGTGGCAACCTGAAGCTTATACAATTTTGAGGCCATATTTTTAAAGAAAGAATACAAAATTACTAGTTCAGTTGGACACAGAGTGACTGTAGAAAAATTAACAAAGTCAAATAAAATGCAAAATTTCAAAACTATTATAAACATCACAAAATCTAGAAAAATTAATGATAATGTTTAGTAATTAACTGCCTTACACACCCCATAAGACATTTTTCCTGTAATTTTTTCACCGCCTATTTTGTGCTGTTCCACATGATAATGGATTTGTAATATCACTTCCTACAGAACCTTAGTATAGTTGATCAAAACGTGTTTTTCATTTTGGTAGTTTAGAAAAGTTTCTTTCAACTTCAGAACTCATCACTGATAATGTCATGAAAATTTATTTTTTATTCAGTGAGAGGAGGGGAGGCAGAGAGACGCCAGAATGTGCCCCAACTGGGATCCACTCAGCAAGCCCACTAGGGGGTGATGCTCTGCCCATCTGGGGTATTGCTCTGTTGCTCAACAACAGAGCTCTTCTTAGCACCTGAAGTGGAGGCCATGGAGCTATCCTCAGTACCAGGGGACAATTTGCTCCAATTGCTCCATGGCTACAGGAGGGGAAGAGAGAGAGAGAAGAAAGAGGAGGAGGGGTGGACAAGCACCCCTCTCCTGTGTGCCCTGACCAGGAATTGAACCTGGAACATCCACACACCATGCTGACACTCTACCACTGAGCCAACCGGCCAGGACCTATGTCATGAACATTTTTATCAGTATTGCTGTCAAATTTGGTATAAGTTGCATGGCATTTCAAGATTTCTTGTGTAATGATTAATTTTAAATACTCTCTGAATGGGGGACATTTATTAACCAGCTTTCCACCAATATGTTTATTATAGATGTGTTTCCTGATATTTATATTTTTATTAATGTGGATATTTCTTGCAAACTCAGCCAAAACCTTGAATTTTTTCCCATGAGATCATGTAACACATTCTTTATTAGTTAGTTTATTAAACAGACCAAGAACCAGATCATTACTTCTGTCCTAAATTTGTTTATCCACAATAAATTATTGCTTTTAGTATGGTCTGAAAATTGTTATTACATCTTGCTCCTAATATCAAGATTATTTCTGCATCCCAGTCTGACACTCCATCCACTGCACCACTGCCTGGTCAGGCATATCAAGATTATTTCTATCCATTTTAACACGCAATCACTTTTGTTTAACATTCCAAAAAATTTTTGTCTTAATTATTTATTTGTAAGTAACAATTAAAATTATAAAACACTTTCTCTTATATCTATATATAAGGAATGTAATTTCTCAATTATTTTATTGAGACATTCCAAAACATTTTGATTATTACCCAAAAAAACCCCAAGGATTTCAAAGAACTGTTTTTGCACAACTCTCATCAAAAAAAGAGAAAATATATATGCTGCGTTGTCGAACATCCTCATGAAGGACTGAACCTCCGTTTTGTGTAGGTATCAATGGAAATCTAGTGTACTTACAGTTTTCTGCACCTGACGAATAGAAGAGTTCTCCACAGACCAGATTCTGGGCCCTTATATTGTAAACATTGTTTCTCCTCCACCACTCACATACTCCTGGGGCAGGGCACTGTAGTACAGGTTTCTATCATGATGTGACCCCTGGACCTGCACCTTAGTGTCACATCCCCAGGACAGTTGGGATGTTTTTTGACATTATTTCTAAAAGTCATTCCTATTTGAGATAGCTTGCAACAATTTATCCAGAGAGTGACTGAGCAATATAAATACAGGGTGGGGCAAAAGTAGGTTTACAGCTGTTTGTATGGAAAATAATACAATAGTAAATAATACCACAAGAAAAATTGGTCTTAACTGATTGCGGTTAAAATGTCTTCATTTTGCAAGCCTAACAAAAACACAGCACCCGCAAACATATTAGCAGGACTTCCTTCGTCAGAGGCCTCGAAGGGGCCTGCGCAAGGGAGGGCTCTTCAGCGTAAGTTCATTAGCATTAGAGTAATTCCACCTTGCACAGAACCGCTCTTCAAAAGAACAATATTAACACTATGCTGAGTCTAACAGAGAGGGCGGAAACCACTGTGTTTTTGCTTCTCACTGATAACTTCTCATTGGGGATTGACTGCAGTTCGGACTATAACACACACCTCCAACAGTATAAACGTGTGTATGTACCTACGTCATGCAGATACATAAGTTATGGGCGTTGTCAAAATGTCAGATGATAATTTTCGAGTTCAAAGTATAAACATGTTAAATACGCAGTGATATTCATTCATGTGCATTTGGGGGCTTCTCACTTGGTTGCAGACAACGGCCAATGAACTGAAGAGCGTCCTGCCAGTGGTGGACAAGGCCATCGTGGCCCTGAATGCCCTGGATAAAGCAGATGTCTCTGAACTGAGGTGAGTAGGCACTGAATAAAGAAGCAGCACATGGCAGAAGTAACTAAGTCTAGATTCCATTTTCAGCCATCTTGGTTTCTTTACATTTTTTATTTGTGTGATATAGCCTGTATCTAATCAATGTTAGGATGCCATCAGTTGTAAGGCCTATCAGTATTTTATGTAGCTTTAGGAAAGAAAAAATACTACCAAGTAAACTTATATTATGTACCTGTGGTTATAAACGGGCCTAGCCTCAAAATGTAAAACTGCACACCTGAGAACTGATAAAATACTGTAGTGCCTAGACTACAAAGAAAAGCCCAGTGATTATATTAATGCCTGACCTGTGGTTCCCAAAATATGAGGACAGTGTGCACTGCTGTTAGGCCGGTTTCCCAATGCAGAGCGCTTGGGATCTCTGGGGAATGCATGTCTGGGGCTGCACTGCTGGCCGTTGCTACCAGGTGTCACTATGGGAAGCACTTCTGCTCTTTCCCAAACCTAATCTCCCCGGTGTGCAAAAAAAACAACAAAAGAGATATTCCTAAGAAAATACAAGAAGAAATGAAATACTTTAAGGTACAAAGATTTTAACTTAATGGTTCTAATTTGAAACCTTGGATGAGATAATTTTTAACCTGAGCTCTCCAATCCAGCCCAACAAACAATGGGCATTTGCCTGCCATATCTCAGAATGTTTGGAGTTTTTTTATTCTTTTTTTTTTTTTTTTTTTTATATAATTTTATTTTTTTAATGGGGTGACATCAATAAATCAGGATACATATATTCAAAGATAACAAGTCCAGGTTATCTTGTCGTTCAATTATGTTGCATACCCACCACCCAAAGTCAGATTGTCCTCTGTCACCTTCTATTTTGTTTTCTTTGTGCCCCTCCCCACCCCCTATCCCTCTCCCATTCCCCCCTCCCCCCCGTAACCACCACACTCTTATCAATGTCTCTTAGTTTCACTATTATGTCCCACCTACGTATGGAATAATACAGTTCCTGTTTTTTTCTGATTTACTTATTTCGCTTCGTATCATGTTATCAAGATCCCACCATTTTGCTGTAAATGTTCCGATGTCATCATTTCTTATGGCTGAGTAGTATTCCATAGTGTATATGTGCCACATCTTCTTTATCCAGTCATCTATTGATGGGCTTTTTGGTTGTTTCCATGTCCTGGCCACTGTGAACAATGCTGCAATAAACATGGGGCTGCATGTGTCTTTACGTATCAATGTTTCTGAATTTTTGGGATATATACCCAGTAGAGGGATTGCTGGGTCATAAGGTAGTTCTATTTTCAGTTTTTTGAGGAAACACCATACTTTCTTCCATAATGGTTGTACTACTTTACATTCCCACCAACAGTGTATGAGGGTTCCTTTTTCTCCACAGCCTCTCCAACATTTGCTGTTACCTGACTTGCTAATAACAGCTAATCGAACAGGTGTGAGGTGGTATCTCATTGCCGTTTTGATTTGCATTTCTCTAATAGCTAAAGAAGATGAGCATCTTTTCATATATCTGTTGGCCATTTGTATTTCTTCCTGGGAGAAGTGTCTATTCATATCCTCTTCCCATTTTTTTATTGGATTGTTTGTTTGTTTGTTGTTGAGTTTTATGAGTTCTTTGTATATTTTGGATATTAGGCCCTTATCTGAGCTGTCGTTTGAAAAAATCATTTCCCATTTAGTTGGCTTTCTGTTTATTTTGTTATCAGTTTCTCGTGCTGAGCAAAAACTTCTTAGTCTGATGTAGTCCCATTCATTAATTTTTGCCTTCACTTCTCTTGCCATTGGAGTCAAATTCATAAAATGCTCTTTAAAACCCAGGTCCCTGAGTTGAGTACCTATGTCTTCTTCTATGTACTTAATTGTTTCAGGTCTTATGTTTAGATCTTTGATCCATTTTGAGTTAATTTTTGTACAGGGGGAGAGACTGTAGTCCAGTTTCATTCTTTTGCATGTGGCTTTCCAGTTTTCCCAGCACCATTTATTGAAGAGGCTTTCTTTTCTCCATTGTGTGTTGTTGGCCCCTTTATCAAAAATTATTTGACTATATATATGTGGTTTTATTTCTGGACTTTCTATTCTGTTCCATTGGTCTGAGTGTCTATTTTTCTGCCAATACCATGCTGTTTTGATTGTCGTGGCCCTATAATAGAGTTTGAAGTCAGGTATTGAAATGCCCCCAGCTTCATTCTTTTTCTTTAGGATTGCTTTGGCTATTCGGGGTTTTTTATAGTTCCATATAAATCTGATGATTTTTTGCTCTATTTCTTTAAAAAATGTCATTGGAAGTTTGATGGGAATTGCATTAAATTTGTATATTGCTTTGGGTAATATAGCCATCTTGATTATATTTATTCTTCCTAGCCAAGAACAAGGTATATTCTTCCATCTCATTATATCTTTTTCGATTTCCCTTAACAATGGTTTATAGTTTTCATTATATAAGTCCTTTACATTCTTTGTTATGTTTATTCCTAAGTATTTTATTTTTTTTGTTGCAATCGTGAAGGGGATTATTCTTTTGAGTTCCTTCTCAGTTGTTTCATTGTTGGCATATAGAAAGGCTATTGACTTCTGTATGTTAATTTTGTATCCTGCGACCTTACTGTATTGGCTTATTGTTTCTAGTAGTCTTTTTGTGGATTCTTTGGGGTTTTCGATGTATAGTATCATATCATCTGCAAAAAGTGATACCTTTACTTCTTCTTTTCCGATATGGATGCCTTTTATTTCTTTGTCTTGTCTGATTGCTCTGGCTAGAACCTCTAGTACCACATTAAATAAGAGTGGAGAGAGTGGACAACCCTGTCTTGTTCCTGATTTAAGGGGGAAAGCCTTCAGTTTAGTGCCATTTAATATGATGTTAGCTGATGGTTTATCATATATGGCCTTTATCATGTTGAGATATTTTCCTTCTATACCCATTTTGTTGAGAGTCTTAAACATAAAATTGTGTTGTATTTTATCGAAAGCCTTTTCTGCGTCTATTGATAAGATCATGTGGTTTTTGTTCTTTGTTTTGTTGATATGGTGTATTACATTAACCGTTTTACGTATGTTGAACCATCCTTGAGATTCTGGGATGAATCCCACTTGATCATGATGTATTATTTTTTTAATATGTTGTTGTATTCGATTTGCTAGTATTTTGTTTAGTATTTTAGCATCTGTATTCATTAGAGATATTGGTCTGTAGTTTTCTTTTTTTGTGCCATCCTTGCCTGGTTTTGGTATGAGGGTTATGTTGGCTTCGTAAAATGTGTTTGGAAGTATTGCTTCTTCTTCAATTTTTTGGAAGACTTTGAGTAGAATAGGAACCAAGTCTTCTTTGAATGTTTGATAAAATTCGCTGGTATAGCCGTCAGGGCCTGGACTTTTATTTTTGGGGAGGTTTTTAATGGTTTTTTCTATTTCTTCTCTACTGATAGGTCTGTTTAGGCTTTCTGCTTCTTCTTGACTCAGTCTAGGAAGGTTGTATTTTTCTAGGAATTTATCCATTTCTTCTAGGTTGTTGAATTTAGTGGCATAAAGTTTTTCATAGTATTCTACAATAATTCTTTGTATATCTACGGTGTCCGTGGTGATTTCTCCTCTTTCATTTTGGATTTTGTTTATATGAGTTCTTTCTCTTTTTTCCTTGGTAAGTCTTGCCAAGGGTTTGTCAATTTTGTTGATCTTTTCAAAGAACCAGCTCCTTGTTCTATTAATTTTTTCTATAGTTTTTCTGTTCTCTAATTCATTTATTTCTGCTCTGATTTTTATTATCTCCTTTCTTCGGCTGGTTTTGGGTTGTCTTTGTTCTTCTTTTTCTAGTTCCTTAAGGTGTGAAGTTAAGTGGTTCACTTGGGCTCTCTCTTGTTTGTTCATATATGCCTGAAGTGATATGAACTTCCCTCTTATCACTGCTTTTGCTGCATCCCATAGATTCTGATATGTCGTATTGTCATTTTCATTAGTCTGTATATATCTTTTGATCTCTGCACTTATTTCTTCTTTGACCCATTCATTTTTTAAAAGTATGTTGTTTAGTTTCCACATTTTTGTGGGATTTTTTTCCTCTTTTTTGCAGTTGAATTCTAGTTTCAAGGCTTTATGATCAGAAAATATGCTTGGTACAACTTCAATTTTTCTGAATTTGCTGATGTTGTTTTTGTGTCCCAACATATGGTCAATTCTTGAGAATGATCCATGTACACTGGAGAAAAATGTATACTCAGTCACTTTGGGATGAAATGTCCTGTAGATGTCTATCATATCCAGATGCTCTAGTGTTTTGTTTAAGGCCACTATGTCTTTGTTGATTCTCTGTTTGGATGACCGATCTAGAGCCGTCAGCGGTGTATTGAGGTCTCCAAGTATGATTGTATTTTTGTCAGTTTTTGTTTTAAGATCAATAAGTAGCTGTCTTATATATTTTGGTGCTCCTTGGTTTGGTGCATATATATTAAGAATTGTTATGTCTTCTTGATTCAGTGTCCCCTTAGCCATTATGAAATGGCCATTTTTGTCTCTGAGTACTTTTCCTGTCTTGTAGTCAGCATTATCCGATATGAGTATTGCTACACCTGCTTTTTTTTGGATGTTATTTGCTTGGAGTATTGTTTTCCAGCCTTTCACTTTGAATTTGTTTTTATCCTTGTTACTTAGATGAGTTTCCTGTAGGCAGCATACAGTTGGATTTTCTTTTTTAATCCATTCTGCTACTCTGTGCCTTTTTATTGGTGAGTTTAATCCATTTACATTTAGTGTAATTATTGATACTTGTGAGTTCCCTATTGCCATTTTATATCTTGCTTTCTGTTAGTTTTGTGTCTTGTTTGATCCTTCTCTTTTGTTTTTCTATCTTTTGTTTTTATTTGGTTGTATTCCATACATCTTTCCACTGTTGCTATCTTTTTTATCTCATGTGCTTCTGTGGTGGTTTTTTCAATGGTGGTTACCTTTGAATAATGAAAAGGGTCCCTACCCTGTTCATTGTAGCGAACTATTTTGTGAGTACTTTTGCACTCCATCGTCCTTTGCTACTGTTAATCTCCATCTTCTCCCCCTCTTTCTTTTTGTTGTTGTCACAGTTTAAATTTGGTTTTATTGTGTTCTTCTGGAGCTTTTACTTGTGGCTCTGTTTTTTTTTGTTCTTTGTATCTGATTGGAGAACCCCCTTTAGTAATTCCTGGAGTGGGGGTTTTCTGATGATAAATTCCCTCATCTTTTCTGTATCTGTGAATGTTTTTATTTCTCCTTCATATTTGAAGGATAGCTTTGATGGGTATAGTATTCGTGGCTGAAAGTTCCTCTCTTTCAGGACTTTAAATATTGGGGTCCACTCTCTTCTAGCTTGTAGAGTTTCTGCTGAGAAATCTGATGATAATCTAATGGGCCTTCCTTTATATGTTGTATTCTTCTTTTCCCTGGCTGCCTTGAGAATTTTTTCTTTGCTGTTGGTTTGTGTCAATTTCATTATGATATGCCTTGGAGTAGGTTTGTTGGGGTTAAGAAAACTCGGAGTTCTGTTTGCTTCTTGAACTTGAGGCTTTAGTTCTTTCCACAGGCTTGGGAGGTTCTCATCTATTATTTGTTTGAGTATGTTCTCCATTCCATTTTCTCTCTCTTCTCCCTCTGATATACCTATTATTCTTATGTTATTCTTTTTGATGGAGTCAGATAATTCTTGTAGGGCTATCTCATTTTTTTTAATTTTTGAGTCTCTTTCTTCTTCTCTCTGTTGTGCCTCAAGTTGCTTGTCTTCTATTTCACTAATCCTCTCTTCTATCTGACCTGTTCTATTAGCTAAGCTTGTTACTTCGTTTTTCAGCTCGTGTATTGAGTTTTTCATCTCTGTTTGATTTGTTTTTATAGTTTCAATTTCCTTGGACATATATTCTTTGTGTTCATTGAGTTGTTTTCTGAGCTCCCTAAATTGCCTGTCTGTGTTTTCTTGTATATCTTGGAGGATTTTTAGGATTTCTATCTTGAATTCTCTGTCATTTAGCTCCAAGGTTTCCAATATATTAAATTTTTTCTCCATAGATTTTTCCTCATCTAGCTGTGTTACCTCTCTTTCTTTTGTATCCATGATATTCGATTTTCTCTTCCTTAATGGCATCTGAGGGTGGTTTTGTTGATAGTATTAATGAGATTTAATAAAGAATAAAAAGTTTAAAAAAATAATTAAAAAAATCGAAAAGAGTTGTTTTTTTTTAAAAAAAAATTAATGAAATAAAGAAAAATAAAATAAAATAAAAATTAAAAAAATAATAATAAAAAAAAAAAAAGGAAATTATTCCCCCCCTCCTTTTTTCCTCTCCTCTCCTCTCCCCTCTTTCTTGATAAAATCTTGTGGTGGACTGTGAATTATAACAAACAATGCCTGTGATGGAGGGCCTGAATTGGGGAAAAGTAATAAAGGGGCAAAAAAAAAAAAAAGAGCGTATGGACCCACAAAAAGCAAATAAGGAAAAAATTTGGGTCAAGAATAAAATGATTTGCTTTTAGGTGTTGGTTGTCTAAGAGTTATGATGAGAGGATTAAGAGGAAAATGGAAAAATGGGGGGACAAATTAAAAAATTACTATTGTATTTAGTGGAACAAGAACTAGATAAAATGGAGAGCCAGGGATGGGAGCACTGCTAGTGAGTTAAAAAGGTGAAGTAAAAAAACCCCAAAATGCCACAAACATAAGTTTGAGTCCCAGATAAGATAATTTGTTCGTTATTGAGGTTTGAATGAGAGGAGATGTAAAGGAGAAAGGAAGAAACTAATATAGAGGGAGAAAAGAAAGAGAGAGAGAGAGAAAAAAAAAGAGGGAACCACTAAAAGAAGAAAAAAGAAAGGAGAGAGAGAGAGAGAGAGTTAAGGGTTTTGGAGTGCAACCCTCATAGAGAGAAAGGAAGAGAAGAGAAAAGATAATGGGAGATGTAACACTTATGGGTAGTGTAGTTCAAGGAGAGGAGAGAGTAAGACCGGTAGAGAGTTAATCGGCCAAATTGGAGGAGGAAAAAAAAAGTATCAAGAATGAAGATAAGAGAAACAAACGAACAAATATAATAAAATGGGATAGGTTATAAAGTCTGCAGATTATTCTTGATTTTGAGAGGTTATCTTCTTGCTTTTTCTTTTCTCTCCCTCTTCCTGGTCGGTGACTCTGTACCCCGGGTTTTGCCCCTTTGCCACGCTCAGGTGGAGGTTTGCAGTTGATAAGTCTCTATGGCAATGTCATGTATTGTGCTTTAGTCTCGTTGGCAGTCGAGGCTATTAGCATTTATAGGCTCCGACAGTGAGAGAGTCCGTGTTCCTGGAGCCTTTCTCTAGTCTTTCCTTCCTCAATTAGTAGCCTGATAATCCAGCTATGGGGTTGCTGCTGCCTCTGCCTGGATAGCAAGAGGCTCAAAGAGCTGGCAACTCCCCACTCTATTTCCACTCAGCACAGGGCTCTGGGTAAGGCTCAGTCAGTCAGAGCTGCTAGCATAATCAGGCGGGCTTTCCGGCCATTCAAAGACCTCTGGCTCTGCCACTCTGTCCGGTAACACAAGCGGGCGCCCACTTCTGGGGCGCTTAGAGGAAACTCTCACTCACTGGCTGCGCGCGCAGACCAGGATATCCGGCCAGCAGTCTCACGCTCTGAGTGAAACCCCCAACCGCAGGGAAAAGTTGCAGCGTTGGAATTGAGTCTCGCTCCGTCCCTGTGCGCGGCTTTTGCAAGGCGCTGGGGCGGCCCGAGATTCCACTTTGGCCCACACAAAGGCCCCTGACTCTGCCCCTCTGTGCGATAACACGGGCGCGCACTGCCGAGGCACTCGGAGGAATCGCTCACTCCTTATCTGTGCGCGCAAACCAGGATATGAGGCCGGCTGTGTTTCCCTCTGAGTGAAACACCCTCCAGTACGGAAAATCTCCACCGTTGGAATTAGTTCTCACTCCCTCCCGTGCGTGGCTTTCCCAGGGCGCTGGGGCTGCCCAGAGACTCTGCCCTCGGCCCACAGAAAGGCCTCTGACTCTGCCTCTCCGTGGGGCAACACGGGCACCCACTTCCGGGGCTTAGGAAGAAATCTCTCGCCCACTAACTGCGCACCAACCAGGAGACCGGGTAAAATGTCCGCGCCGCTTGTCTTTCTTTGTTTGGGTTTGGCGCGAGTGTTAGCTTGTATTGCCCGGGTTGCCACAGGATCAGATTTTCCTCGGCTTGGATCTCCGTTCCACAGCCTGGTTCTGCCGTTTGTGTCGCGGCCTGGATGTATTCACCCCCTTTGCCCGCCTCAGTTTCTATATTCACAGTTACCAGAGAAAGCCGCCCTGTTTAGGTTAGTGAGGAAGGCGGAGCATTTCTTACTCCCTATTTCCTTCGGGGTTTGGTTATATATTTAGCCAATTTTTCACTCAATCATACCTTTGGGTGTATTGCGAAGCATCTGGAAGCTCCAAGTATAGGTTTTTCTGTTTCTGGTTGAAGATCTTGTTGAGTTTTGGGGGAGATTTATCGGTATCGCTTCCTACCCCGCCATTACTCTGACGTCATCTGCCGAGTTTTTTTATTCTTTATAGAAAATAGTATTTTAATTAAAGATGGAGATATACGAACCAAATGTACTATGATATTTATAACACATTATTCACTCTGGGGATGAGAATAGAATATGACAAAAGGGTTTTTTTCTTAACCAATATATTTTCATAGGGGGAGCAATGTTGAAATTACTCCACCTAACCTTGAAAAACAAAGGCACAAAGACAAGAGGAAAAGAACATGTTCCTGACTTCTTTTTTCTTTCCACCTCATTCATATGCATTCCTTTGTGTGCATTCATGCATTCAGTCATTAAGCACATGTACCAAGTATACCATGGATGTGCCCTCCCGGCCCCGTTCCAGGTGCGGAGGTCACAGCACTTGACAGAAGCAGAGAACTAAATGGCACTAGGAAGGGATCTAGAGGAGGTAGGAGTATTCTGAGCAAGAGAAATGGAAAGCACAGAGTCTTCAGGCAGAAATGTGTTGATGGGTTTCAGGAGTTGCAGAAGACCACGATGGCTGATGCTCAGTGAGCCAGAAAGGGCATCAGGAGATTATATCTGAGAAGTGGCTGGCCCAGCCCTTCCCCAGCACTGCCCACTCTGTACCTCATGACTGTGTTCCAGAAGTTCAATTCTCTGACCTTTTCTTGGGCAGAGAGTCCCAAGCAGAGACCAGCTCAAGTGCCCTGATTTCTGAGGGGCGGTGTATTGTAGTGGTTTTGAGCACATGGGCTCTGGTACCAAGCTCCCAGGGTTGGAATCCTAGCGCTGCCCCTTTCTAGTTGTGTAAACTGTCTGTGCCTCAGCTTCCCTTTTATGCAACGGGGCTAATCACAGATGTTGAGAGGATTGGATGAGGTAGAATATGTAAAGTGCTTAGAATAGCATCTCACATAAGGCAAGTGCTAATCAAAGTGACTTTAAGGCTAAGAAATTGTACATATAAAACTGACTGTTACCTTACTTCTTTGAGGAAGTCTATCTGATTTTTATTTAGGGGAGACTCATTAGCCTGGATAGACCTGTCCCTTTTGTTCCAAGTCCCAAATGCTGCACAGCAACATTGTTCTCCTGGCTTTTCACTGAAACTTACTTCATGTGAATGTTTTTCTGCCCTCTGGGCTTCCATAGTGTCACCCTCTCATCAGCACTGTAGTGCATGTCCCCTGATTAGGACGGAGCTAAGAGGCAGTTTCCAGTGTTCCAATAATGTACATTATTAATAACTGGAGAGACTAATTACCGTCTACCCCAACTCTGTTGTATCAGTGATCTTTATGGTAGGAATTTTAGATCAGTATGAAGAAAATTCAAGGGATGTGTAGAAGGGGGGGTTATACCTTATGGTACCTCATAAGAGTAGGGTTGAGCCTCAGATACCTTCCCCTCAATACACACACACACATGTACAATGTCTCTGTCAAGTAGTCATCAGGAAGTCCACACTGGGATGAAATAGAAGATTCCTACTTTAAAGAACTCAAAAGAGAACCATTTTATAATGAAATGAATTAATCTCTGCGATGTTCCACCCAGTTAAGTTTTAGGCATTTCATCTTCCTAAAGCAAAGAAACTCACACCCAAGTTTTTAAAAGATACCTGTTAATGAAACAAGCTGTATATTGACAGGTAGTTCTCTTTATCAAAGTATTTGTTAAAAACCTGCATGTACCATCTCTGAGATGGTTGACAGGGTGCACTTGGTCTTAAGCGTGAGGTTGACTAGATTCTCCGTCCGTTACAGAGTGTACACACGCCCTCCTTTCCTCGTTCTGACCGTCATGAATGCAGTTTGTATCCTTCTGCAAAAGAAACCTAACTGGGCAACGGCGAAGCTACTTCTGTCAGAGACTGGTTTCCTAAAAAAACTGATTAACCTCGACAAGGACAGAATACCTCAGAAGGTAAAAAGCTGACCGCTAACGAATGCATAATTGATACATCTGTATGTATAAGCTAGAAGAGTCAAATGGAAGTATTTAAACTAGACTTTTGCATTAGAATTGGGAGACAATGGTGAGAGTTAAAAGATCAGAGTGCAAGCTGCATCTCTGAACATAATAGGTTTTCTGGAAGTGCCCGGGAAAAGCAGTATGTATGATACTGAAATAAAAAAAAAAATGTCATATCTCAGAATCTTTTTTTAAATTTTTATTTAGAAAATTAAATTTAACAGGGCAATATTGATCAATAAAAGTACATAGGTTTCAGGTAAACATTACTATAGCATTTGAACTGTTGATTATGTTGTACACCCATCACCTGAAGCCAAATCATTTTCCATCACCATATATTTGTCCCTCTTTAAACCCTTACCATCACTCCCTCTGCATGACTCCCTCCCCCTCCTGCCACTTCACTTTTATCTATGTCCATCAGTCTCAGTTTTGTATCCCACATATATGTGACATCATACAGTTCTTAGCTTTCTCTGATTTACTTAATTCACTCATTATAACGTTCTCAAGGTCCATCCACGTTGTTGTAAATGGCAATATGTCATCATTTCTTATGGCTGAGTAGTAGTCCATAGAATCTCTTTAAATAATAAAAATTGAGAAGAGGCCAATAGTGGAAGGAAGTCTTTCTGGATGGATTGAATTACATTATGAAAAGTGCCATCAGTGGGTAAATGTCTGAGATGTTTTTGAGATATAATTGACATATAATATTGTATTAGTTTAAGGTACACAGCATAATGATTCAGTGTTTGTATATAAATTGCAAAATGATCACCACAGTAAGTCACCATGTGGTTTTATTATTTTTTTCTTGTGATGCTAACTTTTAAGATCTACTCCCTTAGCAACTTCCTAATATTCGCAAAATGGTTCTGTCCTTTCAGTCAAGAGAGAAAATCCTAGTTGGAAAGAAAGGGAGAAGAAGTTTAAGACAGATTTTATTCTGACTATGGCTCCAAAAAAGTAGACAAGAAATACTATACTGCTCACGAAAATTAGGGGATATTTTATAACTTCATATTCATTTGGAAATATCCCCTAATTTTTGTAAGAAGTATATATATATATATATATACTGCCTCTAAGCCAGGTTGTACTGTTTAGATGAAATGATCTATATCTATAGGCATGTGACACAAGTAAGCCAGAGAGTGTCCTCAGTGTGCCCCAATATGCCCCAGGCCACACACACCATCATTGACTGCCTAGACCTTTGATTAGGTACTGTGCCTGGCAGAACCCTCCTGGGGGGCAGGTGGAGGATGGTATTTCCAGTCACCTCACACCTGAGAGACTCCAGACCTCCATGCACACCAGATTTTTCAAAGCTGGAGAAAGTTAACCTGTTTTATTTTTAAGTGGAGTTCCTTTTGTAAAAACTAGAGCAAAGCTACTATAATAACAATTGCAATAACAAGATGTTTACACAGTCATTGGTACTAGAGGCAGTTTTTTACCTGGATATGTGTCTTTTATTGTGCTGTTGAGAATAGTTGGGTATGTCTTACATGAAATAAAATTGCATTCTAATGTAGATTGGGGGAAACTTCAGATCAATAATATTTCTTTCTTGTGTAACACATGAACTGTATTCTCTCTAGGTTTTCGTGAAGCTGAAAAAAATTTTATCCTTACCTAATTTCAACCCCAACAAGGTTGCTCTGGTGTCTGTCGCTTGCTGCTCTATATGCCAGTGGGTCATAGCTCTGAATAACTACAACGAAGTACAGAAGGTATGCTCCTTCCTCCGGAATAGCTAAAACAACTTGGAAGTGACGCACCATAGTGATTAAATATCCAGAAGTAATTTTTATTTAACAAATACTCACATGAACTTCTCTGGGAAGAATACCTAATGCTAAATACTCTACTCAAGCATATTCTACTAACTCACACAGACATCCAGTGCTCCTATCTAATTCTTTTATTTCTGGTAATTATGCTAGTGTTTCATTTGTTCATTTTTATATGCTTGGCCATTTTTAACTACTTTATATATCTTTTGTACACATCAATCCAGGGAAGTTCATTTTAAGAGGTGACACTTATAAATATCTTTTAGACATTTTAAAAAGTGAACTTGACTTTTTTTTAATGCTGAAATGTTGTGACGTTCCTTTTAAGGTGGTAAGTCCTAAACAAATCCAAGTTGCTGAGGCTCAAAACGTTCTAAAAACTGCACGACAAAGGCTGGCTGAAAAACAAAGAGGTTTACAGCTGGTAAGGAATTCTTTTACTTGTTGAACTGTCCACCCCTTTGTGAACTAGAAGCAAACATCAGGAAAAAGTCCTGATCTCAGTCGAGTTTATCAGTCTAAAATAAAATGGGGATTATCATAAAGATAATAAGAGCTTATGATTAAGTAAATACTATAAATATAAGATCTAAACACCTGCCACATAATGAAACACTCAGTAATATTATTAATATGATGTCAGTAATATATTAACATTTTACCAAATTTCTCCGAGGAGATATGTATAACTTTAGTCTACCAAGGATTTACTCAGTATCAATCCATGGTCTTAAAAAACTGCTTACCCTGTTTATATCAATTATTCTGTTGCTTTGTAAAGACCTGGTTATTTCTTAAATGCCTTTGTTTGAAATTAAAATAGAGTATCATTATGAGAACTAGAACTGGAATTGAGATCATCAGTCCCTGTCACATGCCTTTGGAGAGTGGATCAAGTCCTCAGAGGTGGCGATCCAGCAGGCAGATTCAGCCCATTGACATCTTCTGTTTGGCCTACACAGTCTCTCTTCCTAAGCCCTGCAGTTTGGTGTAGTTTTGTCAAAATGTTTAAATATGGGGTTTTGTTTAAAATCTGAATTCCTATGTTCTCTTGAAAATGGAAGATCCGGCAACCCTGGGCTAGTATTCCCTTGGCTATAAGAGCTAAGCCTACTCCAAACAGTTCTGATGCCTGCCTGGCATCTGTGGGCATTTCCTGCAAACTCAGATATAAAAAAAGTATTGGACATTATTGAAGGTATTTTCACTTTTGGTATTTACTCAGTTCTCCTGACATTCGCAATCTTTGTATGTGTGTGTTTTTAGTATTTTTATGTATTTATTCAGCAAGTGTTTGTTTATAATATTGTTCTTTTGGTTGTGTTATTATTAAATAGTAGCCTAGAAAATGACGAATTGTAAATTCCAGTCAGAACCTTAACCACTCATACTCGACACTCCCTCTAGTGCTCGACCACAGGCTTTGTGAGAAGTTTCTATTTTAACTGACAACTTAGTGTATTTAAAATGTGTATTTTTACTTGTTTTTTGTATTTTTCTGAAGTGAGAAGCAGAGAGGCAGAGAGACAGACTCCTGCATGCACCTGACCGGGATCTACCCAGCATGCCCAATAGGGGGCGATGCTCTGCCCCTCTGGGGCATTGCTCCGTTGCAACCAGAGCCATTCTAGCACCTGAGGCGGAGGCCATGGAGCCAACCTCAGTGCCTAGGCCAACTTTGCTCCAATGGAGTCTTACCTGCGGGAGGGGAAGAGAGAAAGAGAGAGAAAGGAGAGAGGGAAGGGTGGAGAGCAGACAAGCACTTCTCCTGTGTGCCTTGACCAGGAATCAAACCCGGGACATCCACATGCCAGGCCGACACTCTACTGCTGAGCCAATTGGCCATGGCCTTTTATGCTTGTATCTTTAAATTGAGTATAATAAAGAACTCCACTGTTGATAAGACTTCTGTTGAGGTCTTCTCACTCAGCTGTATTCTGCCTCCCATTTTAAAAATAGGTCTTTTGTTCCCCTAGACCCTGTTATAAAAAACATTTCTGAAAAAATCTAGGGAGTTTGGGCAGAAATAGGTAATGCCAGAATGTACTATATTATATATATATATATGCATTCATTAAAAATATTCCTTTGGGGGGACACAGTGCCTGGCATCATAGAAATGTCATGTGTTTAATCGAATCAGCAAGTCCTACTTTAATATTTAAACAACTCACTGGTCATGGGAAGAGTGTTCTCAGAGTAACCAAAATGGGTATGAGTGAGCAAATATACAAAACAACATAATGTAAAAAAGAGTAAACAAGTGAATAATTATGGGTGAACCAGGAATAAGAGCAAGCATGCCAAAAGTAGCTAATATGTATATTTTTTGTAAAAATCAGATATTTTCATCAGGGTAATATCTTAAAAATAGGAAGAGAAATTATATACAAATTGCAAATTGCATTCAATAAACATGATTTAGTATATACGATTCTGTACAATTATGGGTACATACTAAGTTCGAGTCTCGGTGCTAAACCCTTTCTTCCAAGACTTTGAGAAGACATGAAAATTTTCAAAAATATAAATAACAATATAATGATAATTAAGACTACAAGATCACCCAGGAGATAACACTTGGGCAATGTATATATAAGTACTTCTCAGATGAGTATTATAGACAGCAAGCATATTGGTGTGAGTTTGACCAGACTGAATTTCATTACAGCTGGAGGTTGCTAAGGTTTTTAAAGAATTCCTAGTATTTGTATCCTTTTAAGGGAGGAGTTTAGGTATAAGGGAGGGTATGAACCAAAACCCAGAGGTGAGAAAATACAAGAAATGTTTAGGAGATATGGACAAACCAATCTGGCTCAAGTATATAATATTACTCAAAAGAAGATGAAATTGGGAGAGATGACGTCAGAGTAATGGCGGGGTAGGAAGCGATACCGATAAATCTCCCCCAAAACTCAACAAGATCTTCAACCAGAAACAGAAAAACCTATACTTGGAGCTTCCAGATGCTTCACAATACACCCAAAGGTATGATTGAGTGAAAAATTGGCTAAATATATAACCAAACCCCGAAGGAAATAGGGAGTAAGAAATGCTCCGCCTTCCTCACTAACCTAAACAGGGCGGCTTTCTCTGGTAACTGTGAATATAGAAACTGAGGCGGGCAAAGGGGGTGAATACATCCAGGCCGCGACACAAACGGCTGAACCAGGCTGTGGCACGGAGATCCAAGCCAAGGAAAATCTGATCCTGTGGCAACCCGGGCAATACAAGCTAACACTCGCGCCAAACCCAAACAAAGAAAGACAAGCGGCGCGGACATTTTACCCGGTCTCCTGGTTGGTGCGCAGTTAGTGGGCGAGAGATTTCTTCCTAAGCCCCGGAAGTGAGTGCCCGTGTTGCCCCACGGAGAGGCAGGGTCAGAGGCCTTTCTGTGGGCCGAGGGCAGAGTCTCTGGGCAGCCCCAGCGCCCTGGGAAAGCCACGCACGGGAGGGAGTGAGAACTAATTCCAACGGTGGAGATTTTCCGTACCGGAGGGTGTTTCACTCAGAGGGAAAGCGGCCGGCCTCATATCCTGGTTTGCGCACGCAGATAAGGAGTGAGCGATTCCTCCGAGTGCCTCGGCAGTGCGCACCCGTGTTATTGCACAGAGGGGCAGAGTCAGGGGCCTTAGTGTGGGCCAAAGCGGAATCTCGGGCCGCCCCAGCGCCTTGCAAAAGCCGCGCACAGGGACGGAGCGAGACTCAATTCCAACGCTGCAACTTTTCCCTGCGGTTGGGGGTTTCACTCAGAGCGTGAGACTGCTGGCCGGATATCCTGGTCTGCGCGCGCAGCCAGTGAGTGAGAGTTTCCTCCAAGCGCCCCAGAAGTGGGCGCCCGCTTGTGTTACCGGACAGAGTGGCAGAGCCAGAGGTCTTTGAATGGCCGGAAAGCCCGCCTGATTATGCTAGCAGCTCTGACTGACTGAGCCTTACCCAGAGCCCTGTGCTGAGTGGAAATAGAGTGGGGAGTTGCCAGCTCTTTGAGCCTCTTGCTATCCAGGCAGAGGCAGCAGCAACCCCATAGCTGGATTATCAGGCTACTAATTGAGGAAGGAAAGACTAGGAGAAAGGCTCCAGGAACACGGACTCTCTCACTGTCGGAGCCTATAAATGCTAATAGCCTCGACTGCCAACGAGACTAAAGCACAATACATGACATTGCCATAGAGACTTATCAACTGCAAACCTCCACCTGAGCGTGGCAAAGGGGCAAAACCCGGGGTACAGAGTCACCGACCAGGAAGAGGGAGAGAAAAGAAAAAGCAAGAAGATAACCTCTCAAAATCAAGAATAATCTGCAGACTTTATAACCTATCCCATTTTATTATATTTGTTCGTTTGTTTCTCTTATCTTCATTCTTGATACTTTTTTTTTCCTCCTCCAATTTGGCCGATTAACTCTCTACTGGTCTTACTCTCTCCTCTCCTTGAACTACACTACCCATAAGTGTTACATCTCCCATTATCTTTTCTCTTCTCTTCCTTTCTCTCTATGAGGGTTGCACTCCAAAACCCTTAACTCTCTCTCTCTCTCTCTCTCCTTTCTTTTTTCTTCTTTTAGTGGTTCCCTCTTTTTTTTTCTCACTCTCTCTTTCTTTTCTTCCTCTATATTAGTTTCTTCCTTTCTCCTTTACATCTCCTCTCATTCAAACCTCAATAACAAACAAATTATCTTATCTGGGACTCAAACTTATGTTTGTGGCATTTTGGGGGGTTTTTACTTCACCTTTTTAACTCACTAGCAGTGCTCCCATCCCTGGCTCTCCATATTATCTAGTTCTTGTTCCACTAAATACAATAGTAATTTTTTAATTTGTCCCCCCATTTTTCCGTTTTCCTCTTAATCCTCTCATCATAACTCTTAGACAACCAACACCTAAAAGCAAATCATTTTATTCTTGACCCAAATTTTTTCCTTATTTGCTTTTTGTGGGTCCATACGCTCTTTTTTTTTTTTTCTTTCTTTCTTTCTTTTTTTTTTTTTTTTTTTTTTTTTTTTTTTTTTTTTCCCCTTTATTACTTTTCCCCAATTCAGGCCCTCCATCACAGGCATTGTTTGTTATAATTCACAGTCCACCACAAGATTTTATCAAGAAAGAGGGGAGAGGAGAGGAGAGGAAAAAAGGAGGGGGGGAATAATTTCCTTTTTTTTTTTTTTTTTTTTAATTTTTATTTTATTTTATTTTTCTTTATTTCATTATTAATTTTTTTTTAAAAAAAAAAACAACTCTTTTCGATTTTTTTTTATTATTTTTTTAAACTTTTTATTCTTTATTAAATCTCATTAATACAATCAACAAAACCACCCTCAGATGCCATTAAGGAAGAGAAAATCGAATATCATGGATACAAAAGAAAGAGAGGTAACACAGCTAGATGAGGAAAAATCTATGGAGAAAAAATTTAATATATTGGAAACCTTGGAGCTAAATGACAGAGAATTCAAGATAGAAATCCTAAAAATCCTCCGAGATATACAAGAAAACACAGAAAGGCAATTTAGGGAGCTCAGAAAACAACTCAATGAACACAAAGAATATATGTCCAAGGAAATTGAAACTATAAAAACAAATCAAACAGAGATGAAAAACTCAATTCACGAGCTGAAAAACGAAGTAACAAGCTTAGCTAATAGAACAGGTCAGATAGAAGAGAGGATTAGTGAAATAGAAGACAAGCAACTTGAGGCACAACAGAGAGAAGAAGAAAGAGACTCAAAAATTAAAAAAAATGAGATAGCCCTACAAGAATTATCTGACTCCATCAAAAAGAATAACATAAGAATAATAGGTATATCAGAGGGAGAAGAGAGAGAAAATGGAATGGAGAACATACTCAAACAAATAATAGATGAGAACTTCCCAAGCCTGTGGAAAGAACTAAAGCCTCAAGTTCAAGAAGCAAACAGAACTCCAAGTTTTCTTAACCCCAACAAACCTACTCCAAGGCATATCATAATGAAATTGACACAAACCAACAGCAAAGAAAAAATTCTCAAGGCAGCCAGGGAAAAGAAGAATACAACATATAAAGGAAGGCCCATTAGATTATCATCAGATTTCTCAGCAGAAACTCTACAAGCTAGAAGAGAGTGGACCCCAATATTTAAAGTCCTGAAAGAGAGGAACTTTCAGCCACGAATACTATACCCATCAAAGCTATCCTTCAAATATGAAGGAGAAATAAAAACATTCACAGATACAGAAAAGATGAGGGAATTTATCATCAGAAAACCCCCACTCCAGGAATTACTAAAGGGGGTTCTCCAATCAGATACAAAGAACAAAAAAAAACAGAGCCACAAGTAAAAGCTCCAAGAAGAACACAATAAAACCAAATTTAAACTGTGACAACAACAAAAAGAAAGAGGGGGAGAAGATGGAGATTAACAGTAGCAAAGGACGATGGAGTGCAAAAGTACTCACAAAATAGTTCGCTACAATGAACAGGGTAGGGACCCTTTTCATTATTCAAAGGTAACCACCATTGAAAAAACCACCACAGAAGCACATGAGATAAAAAAGATAGCAACAGTGGAAAGATGTATGGAATACAACCAAATAAAAACAAAAGATAGAAAAACAAAAGAGAAGGATCAAACAAGACACAAAACTAACAGAAAGCAAGATATAAAATGGCAATAGGGAACTCACAAGTATCAATAATTACACTAAATGTAAACGGATTAAACTCACCAATAAAAAGGCACAGAGTAGCAGAATGGATTAAAAAAGAAAATCCAACTGTATGCTGCCTACAGGAAACTCATCTAAGTAACAAGGATAAAAACAAATTCAAAGTGAAAGGCTGGAAAACAATACTCCAAGCAAATAACATCCAAAAAAAAGCAGGTGTAGCAATACTCATATCGGATAATGCTGACTACAAGACAGGAAAAGTACTCAGAGACAAAAATGGCCATTTCATAATGGCTAAGGGGACACTGAATCAAGAAGACATAACAATTCTTAATATATATGCACCAAACCAAGGAGCACCAAAATATATAAGACAGCTACTTATTGATCTTAAAACAAAAACTGACAAAAATACAATCATACTTGGAGACCTCAATACACCGCTGACGGCTCTAGATCGGTCATCCAAACAGAGAATCAACAAAGACATAGTGGCCTTAAACAAAACACTAGAGCACCTGGATATGATAGACATCTACAGGACATTTCATCCCAAAGTGACTGAGTATACATTTTTCTCCAGTGTACATGGATCATTCTCAAGAATTGACCATATGTTGGGACACAAAAACAACATCAGCAAATTCAGAAAAATTGAAGTTGTACCAAGCATATTTTCTGATCATAAAGCCTTGAAACTAGAATTCAACTGCAAAAAAGAGGAAAAAAATCCCACAAAAATGTGGAAACTAAACAACATACTTTTAAAAAATGAATGGGTCAAAGAAGAAATAAGTGCAGAGATCAAAAGATATATACAGACTAATGAAAATGACAATACGACATATCAGAATCTATGGGATGCAGCAAAAGCAGTGATAAGAGGGAAGTTCATATCACTTCAGGCATATATGAACAAACAAGAGAGAGCCCAAGTGAACCACTTAACTTCACACCTTAAGGAACTAGAAAAAGAAGAACAAAGACAACCCAAAACCAGCCGAAGAAAGGAGATAATAAAAATCAGAGCAGAAATAAATGAATTAGAGAACAGAAAAACTATAGAAAAAATTAATAGAACAAGGAGCTGGTTCTTTGAAAAGATCAACAAAATTGACAAACCCTTGGCAAGACTTACCAAGGAAAAAAGAGAAAGAACTCATATAAACAAAATCCAAAATGAAAGAGGAGAAATCACCACGGACACCGTAGATATACAAAGAATTATTGTAGAATACTATGAAAAACTTTATGCCACTAAATTCAACAACCTAGAAGAAATGGATAAATTCCTAGAAAAATACAACCTTCCTTGACTGAGTCAAGAAGAAGCAGAAAGCCTAAACAGACCTATCAGTAGAGAAGAAATAGAAAAAACCATTAAAAACCTCCCCAAAAATAAAAGTCCAGGCCCTGACGGCTATACCAGCGAATTTTATCAAACATTCAAAGAAGACTTGGTTCCTATTCTACTCAAAGTCTTCCAAAAAATTGAAGAAGAAGCAATACTTCCAAACACATTTTACGAAGCCAACATAACCCTCATACCAAAACCAGGCAAGGATGGCACAAAAAAAGAAAACTACAGACCAATATCTCTAATGAATACAGATGCTAAAATACTAAACAAAATACTAGCAAATCGAATACAACAACATATTAAAAAAATAATACATCATGATCAAGTGGGATTCATCCCAGAATCTCAAGGATGGTTCAACATACGTAAAACGGTTAATGTAATACACCATATCAACAAAACAAAGAACAAAAACCACATGATCTTATCAATAGACGCAGAAAAGGCTTTCGATAAAATACAACACAATTTTATGTTTAAGACTCTCAACAAAATGGGTATAGAAGGAAAATATCTCAACATGATAAAGGCCATATATGATAAACCATCAGCTAACATCATATTAAATGGCACTAAACTGAAGGCTTTCCCCCTTAAATCAGGAACAAGACAGGGTTGTCCACTCTCTCCACTCTTATTTAATGTGGTACTAGAGGTTCTAGCCAGAGCAATCAGACAAGACAAAGAAATAAAAGGCATCCATATCGGAAAAGAAGAAGTAAAGGTATCACTTTTTGCAGATGATATGATACTATACATCGAAAACCCCAAAGAATCCACAAAAAGACTACTAGAAACAATAAGCCAATACAGTAAGGTCGCAGGATACAAAATTAACATACAGAAGTCAATAGCCTTTCTATATGCCAACAATGAAACAACTGAGAAGGAACTCAAAAGAATAATCCCCTTCACGATTGCAACAAAAAAAATAAAATACTTAGGAATAAACATAACAAAGAATGTAAAGGACTTATATAATGAAAACTATAAACCATTGTTAAGGGAAATCGAAAAAGATATAATGAGATGGAAGAATATACCTTGTTCTTGGCTAGGAAGAATAAATATAATCAAGATGGCTATATTACCCAAAGCAATATACAAATTTAATGCAATTCCCATCAAACTTCCAATGACATTTTTTAAAGAAATAGAGCAAAAAATCATCAGATTTATATGGAACTATAAAAAACCCCGAATAGCCAAAGCAATCCTAAAGAAAAAGAATGAAGCTGGGGGCATTTCAATACCTGACTTCAAACTCTATTATAGGGCCACGACAATCAAAACAGCATGGTATTGGCAGAAAAATAGACACTCAGACCAATGGAACAGAATAGAAAGTCCAGAAATAAAACCACATATATATAGTCAAATAATTTTTGATAAAGGGGCCAACAACACACAATGGAGAAAAGAAAGCCTCTTCAATAAATGGTGCTGGGAAAACTGGAAAGCCACATGCAAAAGAATGAAACTGGACTACAGTCTCTCCCCCTGTACAAAAATTAACTCAAAATGGATCAAAGATCTAAACATAAGACCTGAAACAATTAAGTACATAGAAGAAGACATAGGTACTCAACTCAGGGACCTGGGATTTAAAGAGCATTTTATGAATTTGACTCCAATGGCAAGAGAAGTGAAGGCAAAAATTAATGAATGGGACTACATCAGACTAAGAAGTTTTTGCTCAGCAAGAGAAACTGATAACAAAATAAACAGAAAGCCAACTAAATGGGAAATGATTTTTTCAAACGACAGCTCAGATAAGGGCCTAATATCCAAAATATACAAAGAACTCATAAAACTCAACAACAAACAAACAAACAATCCAATAAAAAAATGGGAAGAGGATATGAATAGACACTTCTCCCAGGAAGAAATACAAATGGCCAACAGATATATGAAAAGATGCTCATCTTCTTTAGCTATTAGAGAAATGCAAATCAAAACGGCAATGAGATACCACCTCACACCTGTTCGATTAGCTGTTATTAGCAAGTCAGGTAACAGCAAATGTTGGAGAGGCTGTGGAGAAAAAGGAACCCTCATACACTGTTGGTGGGAATGTAAAGTAGTACAACCATTATGGAAGAAAGTATGGTGTTTCCTCAAAAAACTGAAAATAGAACTACCTTATGACCCAGCAATCCCTCTACTGGGTATATATCCCAAAAACTCAGAAACATTGATACGTAAAGACACATGCAGCCCCATGTTTATTGCAGCATTGTTCACAGTGGCCAGGACATGGAAACAACCAAAAAGCCCATCAATAGACGACTGGATAAAGAAGATGTGGCACATATACACTATGGAATACTACTCAGCCATAAGAAATGATGACATCGGAACATTTACAGCAAAATGGTGGGATCTTGATAACATGATACGAAGCGAAATAAGTAAATCAGAAAAAAACAGGAACTGTATTATTCCATACGTAGGTGGGACATAATAGTGAAACTAAGAGACATTTATAAGAGTGTGGTGGTTACGGGGGGGAGGGGGAAATGGGAGAGGGATAGGGGGTGGGGAGGGGCACAAAGAAAACAAGATAGAAGGTGACAGAGGACAATCTGACTTTGGGTGGTGGGTATGCAACATAATTGAACGACAAGATAACCTGGACTTTTTATCTTTGAATATATGTATCCTGATTTATTGATGTCACCCCATTAAAAAAATAAAATTATATAAAAAAAAAAAAAAAAAAAAGAAGATGAAATTGGGAAAGAAGGTTGGGGTCAGATTGTGGATAATTTTTGTTGGCAGGGCCAAATCTTTGGACTATGTGTCCTTAGGCAGTCATTCCTGTAGGAATTCACCAAATGTTTTTGAGCAAGGTTATTATCAAGATCAGTGGTAATTTAAGAAAATTTACCAGCTATTCAGGAAAATGTTTCCTACTAGGAGCATAGGGATGATTTAATAGTCAATTCATTCTACTAGCATAACTTCAAAAATTCATTCGTTCCTCTGGGCTGGTCAGTGAATATCTGGGATGAAAAAGTTAAATCATTTGTCTTAGAGAAGTAACTTGAATATGATATAAAATTTTCTGTATGAAAAATAAAGCTGAGGCGGGTCCTATGTGAGTCACCTGGGAACTCCTGGATCAAGCATCCGGCACGGTTAGAACCACCGGTGGAAGGATTAGAACTGGTCGCCATCCGCCTCATTTTTCCGCGAGGAAGTTGATGCCCAGTGAGGCCGAGGGACGGAGAGTGACCTGCGCAGTTCAACAGATACTGGACACCCACTCTCTGCCAGACACCACATGAAGTCTTGAGGATACAAAGACAAGTCAACAAGGTTCTGGACTTCAAGCGGCTTAGGGAATGGTTAATGGGAACAGGACACAATTGATTCAGAAGACATCCCAGGGCTTTTGAAGATGGCAGCGGAGTAGGCGGACGCACAGATGCCCAACTCTCAACACCAAACTGGAATACAAATCAATTTAGGAAAAATCAGCATGAAAAACCAACACTGAACTGCAAGAACAGCTCTCAAAAACCAAGGAGCAAAGAGGAAGCCACAATAATCCTGGTAAGGAGTGCCTGAATCTCCTCTGCTTACAGGAACGGAAGGGGGGGGTGAGGCTGAGAGCCCAGAGAGGATTTCACAGAGGAAAAAGAGCAGAAACTACTGCTCACAGCCACTTACCTGGCGACCAGGGAGCAAGGTGGGTTGAAAAGACCAGCTTATCTCCCAAGTGGAAAGGACAAGGAGAGGGACAGACTGTGAGGGGCTAAGGTATGCAAGAAACGAAATAAAAAAGCTGACTCATTCGTGCTGGAGGCGGCCATAGCTGGGGGAGGGACTGAACCTTTCACAAAACAGAGCTGAAGTGCTTCCGGATCAGAGGTCTCCGGACATCTATCCAGCTCCAATCAGCACAACAAGACACAGCTGAAAACAAGAAGTGGGGAGGAGGGGCAGTAACTCAGGTCTCCATGGAGATCTGAGATACACCTCCCCCTACTGAAGCTGAGAAAAAACCCTGCCCCCAGTGAGATTAGTTGGTGGAAGAGACCTTCAGCGTCTCAGGTTACACCCACAGCATTCCTGGTTACAGTTTCAAGGAAGCCCCCTGCTGAGATCAGTTAACAAGACTATCACCTGTTAAGAAAACAAACAAATCAAGACATCAAAGCTGCCCAAATCCGAAAGTGGATTACAAATAATAGCTGATACCAACCCAAGAAGACCTAGAAATAACACAACTGAAAACTGGAGGCAGACAACACCAAGCCTAGACTCAACCAACTCTACAAATAAAACATCATTATGAGAAGACAAAGGAGTGCAACCCAAATGAAACCACAAGAGACACCTTTGAGAGATGAGCTGAGTGATATGGAAATAATCAAACTTCCAGATGCAGAGTTCAAAATAATGATTGTAAGGATGCTTAGGGATCTTAGAACAACAATGGAGGGGCAGTTTGAAAACCTAAATAAAGAAATAGCAAGTATAAAAAAGGATATTGAAATATTTAAAAAGAATCAGTCAGAGATGACAAATACAATATCAGAAATGAAGACCACAATGGAAGGAATTAAAAACAGGATGGATACAGCTGAGGATCAAATCAGCGAGTTGGAGGACAACTGGAATGAAGGCATGAAAGCAGAGAAGAAAAGAGAAAAGAGACTCAAAAAGTCAGAGGAAACACTTAGAGAGCTCTGTGACAACATGAAGAGAAATAACATCCGCATCATAGGGGTTCCTGAAGAAGAAGAAAAAGAACAAGGGATAGAGACTTTGTTCAATCATATCATAACTGAAAACTTCCCTAAATTAATGCAAGAGAAACTCTCACAAGTCCAAGAAGCACAGAGAACTCCATTAAAGAGAAACCCAAAGAAACCTACACCAAGACACATCATAATTAAAATACCAAAGCTAAGCAATAAAGAGAAAATATTAAAAGCCGCAAGAGAAAAAAAAGTTATCACCTACAAAGGAGCCCCCATAAGGATGACATCCGACTTCTCAACAGAAACACTTGAGGCCAGAAGGGAATGGCAAGAAATATTCAAAGTAATGCAGAACAAGAACCTACAACCAAGACTACTTTATCCAGCAAGGCTATCGTTTAAAATCAAAGGAGAAATAAAAAGCTTCCAAGACAAAAAACAACTCAAGGAATTCATTACAACCATTGATAAAAGAAATCAAGGAAGATACAAACAAGTGGAAGCATATACCGTGCTCATGGTTAGGAAGAATAAACATCATTAAAATGTCTATATTACCCAAAGCAATCTATAAATTCAACGCAATACCAATTAAAATACCAATGACATACTTCAAAGATATAGAACATATATTCCAAAAATTTATATGGAACCAAAAGAGAACACGAATAGCCTCAGCAATCTTAAAAAAGAAGAATAAAGTGGGAGGTATCACACTTCCTGATATCAAGTTATACTACAAGGCCGTTGTACTCAAAACAGCCTGGTACTGGCATAAGAACAGGCATATAGATCAATGGAACAGAACAGAGAACCCAGAAATAAACCCACAGTTCTATGGACAACTGATATTTGACAAAGGAGGTAAGGAAATACAATGGAGTAAAGACAGCCTCTTTAACAAATGGTGTTGGGAAAATTGGACAGCTACCTGCAAAAAAATGAAACTAGATCACCAGCTTACACCACTCACAAAAATAAACTCAAAATGGATAAAAGACTTAAATGTAGGCCGTGAAACCATAAGCATCTTAGAAGAAAACATAGACAGTAAGCTCTCAGACATCTCTCAGAGCAATATATTTGCTGATTTATCTCCACGGGGAAGTGAAATAAAAGACAGGATAAACAAATGGGACTATATCAAACTAAAAAGCTTTTGCACAGCTAAAGACAACAAGAACAGAATAAAAAGACAAACTACACAATGGGAGAACATATTTGACAATACGTCTGATAAGAGATTAATAACCAAAATTTATAAAGAACTTGTAAAACTCAACACCAGGAAGACAAACAACCCAATCCAAAAATGGGCAAAAGAGATGAATAGACACTTCTCCAAAGAGGACATACAGATGGCCAATAGGCATATGAAAAAATGCTCAACATCACTAATCATTAGAGAAATGCAAATTAAAACCACAATGAGATATCACCTCACACCAGTCAGAATGGCACTTATCAACAAAACAACACAGAATAAGTGCTGGCGAGGATGTGGAGAAAAGGGAACCCTCCTGCACTGCTGGTGGGAATGCAGACTGGTGCAGCCACTGTGGAAAACAGTATGGAGATTCCTCAAAAATCTGAAAATCGAACTGCCTTTTGACCCAGCTATCCCACTTTTAGGAATATACCCCAAGGACACCATAGAATGGCTCGAAAAGGAGAAATGCACCCGCATGTTTGTGGCAGCATTGTTCACAATAGCGAAGATCTGGAAACAGTCCAAGTGTCCGTCAGAGGACGAGTGGATTAAAAAGCTTTGGTACATATATACTATGGAATACTACTCAGCCATAAGAAATGATGACATCGGATCATTTACAATAACATGGATGGACCTTGACAACATTATACGGAGTGAAATAAGTAAATCAGAAAAAAAAAAAACTAAGATGAATCCATACATAGAAGGGACATAAAAATGAGACTCAGAGACATGAACAAGAATGTGATGGCAACAGGGGCGGGAGGTTGGGGGAGGGGGGAGGGGGTGAAGAAGGAGAGAAGGGCTAGGGGAGGGGAGGGGCACAAAGAAAACCAGATAGAAGGTGACAGAAGACAATTTAACTTTGGGGGAGGGGTATACAGCACAATCAAATGTCAAAATAATCTAGAGATATTTTCTCTCAACATATGTACCCTGATTTATCAATGTCACTGCATTAAATTTAATAAAATAAATAAATAAAGCTGAAAATGATGAAACTTTTAACTACTAAGAATATAAGAAAACCTATTAAGGAAGATGGCATTTAATTTTTAATTTTAGTAATATATTTATTTAGACCAATATATTCGAAGTAATATATTTTTCAACATACAATTAATATAAAAATTGAAATTCTTTTTTGTATTAAGTTTTTAAAATTTAATAGATACTTTATACCTAAGGAATCTCTCCATTTAGACTAGCCAAGTTTTTTTAATTAAATTTATTGGGGTGATACTGGTTAGATTACATAGGTGTATGTCTCTGTGGTGATCTGTATATTGTATTGTGTGCCCACTGCCCAAAGTCAAATCTTTTTTTTCTTTTTTTTTTTTTTTGTATTTTTCTGAAGTGAGAAGCAGGGAGGCAGAGAGACAGACTTCCACATGCACCTGACCGGAATCTACCTGGCTTGCCCACTAGGGGGCGATGTTATGCCCATCTGGGCTGTTGCTTTGTTACAACCAGAGCCATTCTAGCACCTGAGGCAGAGGCCATGGAGCCACCCTCAGTGCCCAGGCCAACTTTGCTCCAATGGCTGCGGGAGGGGAAGAGATAGAGGAAGGAGAGGGGGAAGGGTGGAGAAGCAGATGGCGCTTCTCCTGTGTTCCCTGGCTGGGAATCGAACCCTGGACATCCACATGCCGGGCCGACACTCTACCACTGAGCCAACTGGCCAAGGCCTCAAATCATTTTTCGTCACCATATATTTGGTCCCCATTACCCTTTACTACTTCTCACCCCTTCCCTCTGGTAACCACCATACTATTGTCTGTGTCTATGAGTTTCAGTTTTTCATCCCACGTATGAGTGAAATCATATGGTTCTTAGCTTTTTCTGACTGACTTATTGTGCTTAGCATGATTTTCTGAAGGTACATCCATGTTGTCACAAATGGCAATATTTTGTCTTTTCTATGGCTGTATAGTATTCCATTGTATATATGTACCACATCTTCTTTATCAAATCCTCTATTGAAGGTCACTGGGTTGTTTCCATGTCTTGGATACCATAAACAATGCTGCAATGAACATAGGGGTGCATATATCTTTAAGAGTAAATGTTTTTGAGTTTTGGGGGTAGATAACTAGAATAAGGATTGCTGGATCATATGGTAACTGTTTTCTTAATTTTTTGAGGAACCTCCATACTCTTTTCCATAGTGACTGCACCAGTTTACATTCTCACCATCAGTGAATGAGGGTTCCTTTTTCTCCACAGCCTTTTTAAAGCTTGTTATTACTTGTCTTGTTGATAATAGTCATTATAATAGATGTAAGATAGTATCTCATTGTAGTTTTAATTTGTATTTTTCTTATAGCTAGTGACGTTGAGCATGTTTTCATATATCTGTTGGCCATTTTTATGTCTTCTTGGGAGAAGGGTCTGTTCAGGTCCTCTGCAGATTTTTTAATTGGATTGTTCATTTGGTGTTGAGTTGTATGAGTTCTTTATACACTTTGGATATTAACCCCTTGTCAGAGCTGTTGTTTGCAAGTATCTTCTCCCATTCAGTTGGTTGCCTATTTTGTTGGTGCTTTCTTTTGCTGTGCAGAAGCTTTTTAGTTTGTTATAGTCCTATTTATTTACTTTTGCCTTTATTTCCCTTGCCTTTGGGGTCAAATTCATAAAATCTTCTCTACGAGCAAGGTCCGTAAGTTTTTGTCTATGTACTTTATTGAAGATGGCATTTAAAAAAAACAAATGGCAATGTTAAGGGCTCCTTCATTTAATTACTATGATATAAATTTTCTTTTTTTTTAATTCAGTGAGAGGAGCGGAGGCAGAGAGAGACAGACTCCTGCATGAACCTTGACAGGGATCCACCCAGCAAGCCCACTAGGGGGCGATGCTTTGCCCACCTGAGGCATTGCTCCATTGCTTAGCAACCAAGCTCTTCTTAGCACCTGAAGCAGAGGCCATGGAGCCATCCTCAGTGCCCGGGGCCAACTCACTCCAATCAAACCATGGCTGCAGGATGGGAAGAGAGAGAGAGAATTGAGAGGGGGAGGGGTAAAGAAGCAGATGGGTGCCTCTCTGTGCCCTTACCAGGAATCAAACCTGGGACATCCACACGCCAGGCCGACACTCTACCACTGAGCCAACCAGCCAGAGCCAATGTACATTTTCATTGGTAATATAATTTCTCTTTCCTGGAAGATTTTCAAGGATATAAAAATGAAGTGGTTACAATTATATTTATATAAATATAAATGAACTTTTTAGGTAAAATGAAAGGAATATTTGTCTCATTAATAAATTGTCTTACAGGTTGAAGAACACTTGCTGTTTTTGCAGGCAGCCTACAAAGATATTGTTGCTGAAAAAGATGCATTAGCAAATCGAAGACAACTAGACAGCAGGCGCTTGCAGGTTGCAACTGTTTTACTAACTGCTCTGGAAGATGAGAAGGCATGCCTTTCTTTTATTTTATATCTCATCCACTGATTTCTGAAGAGCTTGACAAACCTCAAGTTGTTATTTTTGCTGAAGGTTATATGTAGATCGCCTAAAACTGTCTTACGGTTCATTTTCTTACTGAGATGAGTAGACAGCTCTATTCAGATGCAAATAAAGCATTCCTCACCAAGTAATCTTAAAACAGAGGTTGGCCTGACCTGTGGTGGCGCAGTGGATAAAGCATCGACCTGGAAATGCTGAGGTCGCCGGTTCGAAACCCTGGGCTTGCCTGGTCAAGGCACATATGGGAGTTGATGCTTCCTGCTCCTCCCCCCTTCTCTCTCTCCCCCTCTCTCTCTCCTTTCTAAAATGAATAAATAAAAATTTAAAAATTTAAAAATTAAAAAAAAAAGAGGTTAACAGACCTCAAAGATCAGAAAGTGTTTCCACCTGTTCCTAAGACACCAGCACACCTTTGTCTGTGAGACCCAAAGTAAACCTACAGAGAGTGTCTCAGGAGTTTTCCTTTTCTACGGCAGGAACAACCCTAGGTGAATACATAAAAATGTATGTATCGGTGAGGCTGATAGGAGGTGTTGCTAGGAAAGATAAAGAAAAGTGTAAGTGTATTTTGTTCAGTCCATGTTCTGACCTCTTTTACCTTATGATTTTTCTTCTAATTTCATCTTCTTTCTCTATACTTGAATCCCTAGTGAGCTGAGTAGAACCTTGGTTTAGTCATACCTCATCTATCTCAAGGATATTGCAAAATTCTCAAGCTATGTTTAATTGAGTTTAATTGTTGAAATAGACACATATCAGAGAAGACTCCTATAGGGCAGGAAGAAGGAGATTATGAAATTAGACCAACCAGAGGGAGATTCCATTCCTCAGAAGACAATCCATGTCCTTGAGAGGCAATAGAACATCAGCATTATCCCAGACTTTAAGCTGTAAGAAGATGGGGTTCTGGATCAACATGCTTTATTTAATTAACCAATTAAACACATATATGGTTGTGGAAGGAGGACATAGAGTCAAAGAGTATGGGTTCAGATCCCAGCTACCCCTCAAGCTCTGTGAACTTGAGCAAGCTGCTTAACTTCTCTAAACTTCAACTTCCTCATCTTGACATCAGCTTTTACTTAACAGGATATTGCAAGAATCAAATGAGATTTTTCAAAGTAAAGCATATGTCAGATAAGTGAGGCTTTAATAAACATCGATGACATTTATTATTGAACACCATTAATATAGTATGAATTTATTTTTTTAAATGATCTTGTTTTATTATACAAAGAATTTGAAATGGCTGTGACACTGTTGACAAATCCAAGAATAGGACTCAGGTTCCCCTCAAAAGAGTTTGTTTTTTCATTTTATCCATTATCAATTGTGTTATAACCACAGCATGGGAAGAGTAATAGACATGGCACTGAGAGATCAAGGTAAGACCATTAATGTCCAAAAGAGCATATTTAATAGGAAACATCATCAGTAACTCTTTCATTTTTTTTTTTTTTAGTGAGAGGTGGGAAGCAGAGACAGATTCCTGCATGTACCCCAACCAGGATCCACCCAGCAAGCCCACTAGGGGCCAATGCTCTGCCCCTCTGGGGCCATGCTCACAACCGAGCTATTCTAGTGCCTGAGGCAAAGGCTCCACAGAGCCATCTTCAGTGCCCGGGGCCAACGCACTCAAACCAATCCAGCCATAGCTATGGGAGGGGGAGAGGGAGTAGGAGGGGAGGATGGAGAAGCAGATGGGCGCTTCTCCTGTGTGCCCTGACCAGGAACCAAACCCAGGGCGTCCACATGCTGGGCCAATGCTCTACCACTGAGCCAACAACAGGCCAGGGCCTACAGTAACTCATTTTTATTATAACATTTAGATTCGATGGCAAGAAATAATCAACCAAATCGACAACAAGTTGAAAGGAATTGTGGGTGACATACTTATTTCAGCAGCATGCATTGTCTACAGTGGAGTGTTGACAGCTGAGTTTCGCCAGTTGATTGTGAATAAATGGGAGAGTCTTTGCACTGAAAATGACATTTCTCTGTCTTCTAATTTTTCCTTACTTGAAGTCATGACACAAAAGCAGGAGGTACAGCCAAGTAGCTTTATTGTTGATTTGAAATTTGTGTGTGTATGCTTTTTTTTTTTTTGGCTTGGGTCATTTTCCCAAAATTATTTTGATAAATGAAAATACTCAAATCAGTTCCAGGCCTTAAAATTTTTGTTAGGTTATAATTCTAATGCCTCAGTTAAATCTCCTATTTCTTGTCCTCTGGACCAAAGCCACAAAATATCTTTTTTCTCATTGTACTACTACCCTATCTAATAAATATAGCCAATTTCTCTCCCTGAAACTCCATTTATTAATAAATTGGTGAACCTATTAAATCACAGGTAGTATTTTTAGAAACAGCCAAAATATAGACATTTGTTAGTTTACAAATAAATATTTTTGTCTATTTATGGAAGTTCTATGCTGATGGTGAGAGAATACAAAAGAAATATGCTTTTTTTTTTTTTTTGTATCCCCAGAGAGTAATTTTAGTGGGAGAGGAGGATAGAGAGGTTCCCCTGCTGATAACTTAAATTGACCATCCAACTTACAAAGTCTCAGAAGCAAATACTTCTTGTTTTCATAATGCTACTAACAAATTTAAACCCAGATAAAATCAGTCATCACATTATATGCCAATGGACTAAATAGACCAGTTAAAAGGCTAAGATATAAACATGTAAACCCAAATACAAAGCAGAAATCATATGTTATTGAAAGAGGACACAGCTAAAACATAAAAACTGACAGTAGAAAATGAAGGAAAATTTACCATAGATTATCTAACAAAGAGAATATATATTGATAGATAGATCATGAGCATTAATAAAAGTTTAAGTTTCTGGATTAAAGTCAGTGTACAAAAACCAACTGGATTTCTCTACATCAACAGACAGGGTGCACAGTGAATTACTAAAAAGTTGTGTAAAACTTATGGAAATAAAACTATAAAATATTATTTAAATAAATTTTAAGAAAACTAAACAAATGAAGAGTTATACCATGTTCATGAATTGGAGCACTCAATATTCTGAAGTTGACAATTTTTTCCAAATTGATCCTAGCTTCACTGTACAGTAGTCCCACCTTACCAAAGCAGAACACATGGTCCAAGACCCCTAGTGAATGCCTGAAACCACAGATAGTATACCAAGCCCTATCTATATACAGGGGTTCTTGAGTTACAACACAGTTCCATTCCTACAACACTGACATAACCCAAATTTTGGTGTAAGTCAAAACACACCCTAGCCTAAGTCACTTACCTATCTTAACACAGTTGTAAAATCATAATCTAGAACATAAAAACACAAATAACCACAGAAAAAGGAAAAGGACATAAATATACTGTACTGTACACTGCACTGTAATAACAGAAAAAAATGACTCACATCTCAATTTAAGTTTTTATGGGAGTGAGCATCGTAAGCTCGAAACGTCAAATGTGAAGACTATTGTAACCTGAGGACCCCCATAGTGTTTTTTTTCTACTTATACAGACCTCTTCACTGAAAGTAAGCCCTCCTGGCTTCTCTTTGGCATATCTGAATCGCCGGCATCACTGCTCTTGCATTTGGGGCTATTATTGAGTCAAATAAGGGTGACTTGAACACAAGCACAGCAAATACCATGACAGTTGAGCTGGGCTACTGAGTGACTAATGGGTGGGTAAGTCCTGTAGATATTAAAGATATGGAGAAGTTTATAAAACAATGACAGCACTCATTTTATTCCAGGTCCGCCGATGGCATCATCAAGGGCTACCTCTTGGTCAATATTCAACAGAGAATGCCATCTTGATCAAGCACAGTCGTCAGTGGCCACTGCTCATTGACCCACACAAGCAAGCATACAACTGGATTCGTCAGATGGAGGGACCTGGGCTGCAGGAGCTCTCCACTGAGGACAGCAGTTACATCAAAAAAATTGAAAATGCTCTGAAAACAGGAGAGAGTGTCCTCTTGCAGGTATTTGTACAAACTGGCCTGATTCCCTAATTCCATGCAGTTGACACATATTATATGCACTGAGAATAAAGTTTAAGATCTTTAAGTAACTAACAGGTAATTTTGTCAGGGGAAAACCACACGTATACATACATGTGTGTGTGTGTGTATACTGACTTTTCAATGTTCAATTCTCTCAGCTCTGTCTTTTACTGTTGTCCAGATATTAACAAGATTTACTTTTTTTTAAAGCTGTATCTTTCCAACTGATTTACATTTTGTGAGATGACTTTTTTATTCATATGTTTTCCAGAATCTCCCTGAAACTTTAGCTCCGAGTTTAAAGGCAATTTTAAAGAAGGATATCTACCAGAGAAGAGGACAGCTTTACATACGGCTTGATGATGCTGAGATTGAATATAACTCCAAATTTAGGTAATGTCATAGTTGAGTCCCATGTTTGTATTTCTTTGAGACAATACTGTTGCAGTCCTGTGTTTCGGTCCCTGAGAATGTCTCCTGGGGGAAAAGGGAGATCATAGTTTGAATGTTCTTTTTATTTTCATGTTTTCAGTTGGTGTCTTGTTTATTATGGTACAGAATAGAGAATGAATTTTTACTTATTAAGTCGTTGTAAACTGACCCTTTTCAAACTGCCTGGTGGAAGCAGTGGGTTCCATGGAGAATTTTCAGAAACTGCAGGACAGGCAACAGACAGAAAGCCTGGCCCCACCTGGTGCAGACGAGCTTGATTTTATCTGTTTGCTGAACATTTTATTCAGTCAGTAAAACTTCTGCTTCCGTGAAAAAAAAAATCCATATTTGACATCTAGAAGGAAAAGGTAGAGATTTTTGCCTAGGCAGATAAAAACTTCGTATCCTGTTCCAAGTAGTAATGGGTCCCGGGAATTCGATTTCCACCAGCTAACTTCACAGAGCACAGCTGTAGAGTCATATTTAATAACTACAGAAATACAATTCTCAAGGCACTGTTGTGGAAGGCAGATCCCCACTCTGTCACTTTCTGGCTGTGTGTTATGGGCAACCGGTTTGCCCTCTTTGAGTCTCAATTTCATCCTTTATAAAAAGGAAAGAGGACTGTCTCTGTTTTGTTGGGTTGCAATGAAGAAGATCCAAGAACCAGAATCTAACCACTCCCGTCCACTCCCACTGGGGTCACTCTGCTCCAAGCCACCAGCATCTCCCAGCAACCCCCTCTGCACAGACTGCTCTCAGGAGAGCAGCTAGAGTGATCCTATTACAAACCAAGCACGTCTTCTTTACTCAGATCCCACCACTGGCTTCTTCCTCAGGGTGACAACCATAGTCCTGACCATGATCTAGTAGCAGGTCAAATTTACTGTTTAGCATTTGCCTTTACTCTGCCAAGACCAAATGCTTAGACCAAATGGAGTATGAACAGAGGTTATGGTGTGTCTTTAAAGTCATACATAGTAAATGTATGTTTACGTAGTATAAATTGAGAGCCTGCTTGTGCACAAGGCTGAATAACACTGGAGAAATATTTGCTTCCAGGAGAAATTTTTTTTTTAATTATTAAATAAATGTTTCATAACTGGTGCCTTTCTTATGCTTTAGGTTATACTTATCTACAAAAATAGACAACCCACAATTCCCTCCATCCGTTTATAACTTGGTTACTGTGATCAACTTCACGGTAACATTCCAAGGTTTACAAGATCAACTCTTATCTGCTATATTAACTCATGAAGTGCCTCATTTAGAAAACCAACGTTACAGATTATTGGAGAGTATTTCCCTTGATGCTATGACTCTTAAAGAACTGGAGGAAAAAACATTAACTGTACTGCAGGACACAGAAGGTAAGTTAGGTATTTAGTGACACGAGGGGACCTTCACCTGCCCTTGCGAAGGATACAAGGAAAGGTATAAGGATCGTATTCTGGAGTGGCACCAACACCACTAAATCCCAGTTTTCCCCAAATAACTAATTAATATAGGTGACTGACCCGACTTCTAATTTTGAATTTTGATGTTCATTTCTTCTTCCCTCTGCTTTAGATCATTATGTCATAGGATGCTCACCACCATATAATCAGTGTAAGTTTTAAGAAAAATCTTAAACACTGGTTAGTTTCTTCTCACTCTGTTCAACTCAGTTCTGATGATATCTACCTGAGATAGCATTAGACTCCACAGGTTAAGAGTTCTGTCCCCCAGACCGTCCTTCAGATGCCCCTCACAAACCCAGGGGGCCACTTGTACTTTTAACAGACCAGCTATAGATCAGAGGTTTTGACTTCCTCCGTAGGCTTATTTTGCTAGAGTGGCTCACAGAACTTAGGAAACCCTTTTACACAAGATGACTGATTTATTATCAAAGAATATAGTTCAGGAACAGCTGAATGCAAGGAATTCATTGGGCAAAGTATAGGGAACGGGCATGGAGCCTCCTTGCCCCCTGCAGTGTGCCACTCTTCCTGCTCTATGTGGCCACCAGCCCACAGGCTCCCTGAAGGCTGCCCTTTGGGGGCTTATGGAGGCGTGATTGATTAAATTGTTGCCATTGCAACTGATTCAATCTTCAGCCCTTCTCCCGTCTCAGAAATCAGGGCACCCTGTTAGTGGGATGAGAAATCACTTTCATTGGTCATTATCAATTTTATATTTGTTAAAAGAAAATAGAACACAATAGAAAATATTAGAGAGGCCCTGGCCGGTTGGCTCAGCGGTAGAGCGTCGGCCTGGCGTGCGGGGGACCCGGGTTCGATTCCCGGCCAGGGCACATAGGAGAGGCGCCCATTTGCTTCTCCACCCCCCCTTCCTCTCTGTCTCAGAAAAATACAAAAAAAAAAAAAAAAAAAGAAAGAAAATATTAGAGGCCATCACATGAAATAATGGGACACTTGTTATTGGAAACTTTATTTCCATTTTCTGTTTGTATAGTGGGTCACAGAGGAAATGTCACACTTATGATGGAATGACTATTGATTATGTGCCTATCATAAAAATGGGATCCACAAACACTAAAGTCATATATAAAGAAGAAATGAGGGTGTGGGAAGAGGGGCATGTATGCTGCTAATCAAATTTGTTAGATATATGACTTATCTTCCCGTAAGAGCTCATCTCCAAAATAAAACTAACAAAACTAACACATTCTTACGTAAAGAGTGTAGAATGAGGAAGGTGCCACTTACTGTTCCAATGGTTTTTATTTAAATTTTATTTTTTGTTTGATTTTAGGATGTGTTCTAGATAACGAGGAAATTGTAGACATCTTAAGAAAATCGAAAATGACTTCAAATGAAATTTCAAAGCGCATCAGCGCGACAAAAAAGGCAGAAAGTGAAATTCAAGCAACACGTAAAAACTACCTCCCCATCGCTACTCGAGGGACCCTGCTCTACTTCCTAGTGGCCAGCCTCACACAAATTAATTACATGTACCAGTTCTCTCTTGACTGGTTTCGTCAAGTGTTTGTTGCATCCATAGTTTCCAAAGGCAAAGACCAAGAAGAACACAGTTTGAAAAGGGAAAAAATGTCTCTGATAAAAGTTCATGAAATGATAAATCTCTCGAAAGAACCTAAGTTAAATGATGAGAAAACTCCCTTAAAGAAGTATCTTAAGAATGCAATAGATGTATTGACAAGGAATGTTTTTAAGGTGAGACATTTTTCAATGTGAGTTTTGCAAATGTCTTTAATCTAGCTATGTTACTCTAACAGTTATATTTTCTCCACAGGTAGTCTCTGCAGCTCTGTTTAATCAACATAAACTTTGCTTCTCCTTTCTGCTTTGCACTACAATCATGCAAAGTAATGCTCATGAGAGTCTAATTCAGGACGACATTGGATCCCTACCAGACGAGGAATGGAACATCTTCTTACACTCTGCCATATTGGTAAAAACTAAAAGTGTCATGCCCCAACCTAAACTTGATAGTAAGTAAAAATAATTACTCTGGATTTAGTAAAAACATACTTCCCTGAAAAATACTAAAAGACGTCTAAGGTGCTCCAAGTCAGTGCTTCTATATTTATTAAACCAAAAGCAAGCTTGAGTTCAGATACGATGTCTAAATTCAACATTGCACCCCTACACTGCTGAGCATCTAATTGGTGCTCGGGGATTTTTGAATGGACGAATGAGTGACAATGGCCATGGTTATTATCATCCTAACTCCATGGTTATGGAGGCTGAGAAGTCCTGTGGTCTGTCATCTGTAAGCTGGAGAACCCAGAAAGATAGTGGTGTGATTCAGCATGAGTCCAAAGGCCTGAGAACCAGAAGAGTTGGTGTAAGTCCTGGTCTGAGTCCAAAAACCTGAGAATCAAGAGTGTTCTGTCTGAGCACAGGAAAAAAACAAGACCCAAGTGAAGAGAGCACTTTTGTCCTTTCTCAGTTTTTTGTTGTTGTTTTTCTAGTTAGGCCCTCAATGGATTGGATAATGCCCACCCACATTGATGAGGTCAATTTTCAATTCAGTTGCTAATCAGCTTCCATAATATCTGAGACAATCCCTAAAATAAATGTCTACATATATATACATATATCTATGTATCCTATTAGTTCTGTTACTCTGAAGAACCCTAATATAGTAGCTGTTAGAACTAATAAGCAGATTCAGCAGAGTTGTAAGATACAACCCCAACATACAAAAATCAAATGTAGTTCTATACAGTAACAACAAATAATATGAAAAGGAGATTAAGAAAACAATCCTATTTACAACAGCATGTGTATCATGTGTCCAAAGCTTCAGATTTACAGAAAAAGTTCTAGATGTGTTTCGCAATATGAATATGCCTAACACTACTGAACTGTACAGTTAAAAATGGGTAAGATGATAAATTCTGTGTTTTTACCATAATAAAAGAAAGTATTTTATGTAACTGTTATATAAAATAGCTTTTTCTCAGCAGCATATTTATTGAGCATCTACTTTGTAATGTGTAGCTAACAGGTAAAGTGCCTATCTCCTCCAGTGTGATCATTTCTCCTTTTCCATCAGGTTTATATAAAATGTACAGAGGTCAGCATCTTCAGTGGGTGTCCAATTCCAGGTGGAAGCAGTGCCAGTATGTCAGCAGTCAGCTGGAACCATTTTCTCTTCTGTGCAAATCCCTGCTAACGAATGCATCCCAGTGGGACACCAAGAAAAACAGTACGGCTCCATATCATTTGATGAGCACAGCTTTCCCTTCAGAAAATGTCTCACTGGAGGAAAGTAAGAAAGCATCTGTTGTTTTAATCTATAGTGTCTGTGGATGATCAACTTAAAAATGGAGTTCAGTATCTTATATTATGAAAAGTTGAAGAGAAGAACATTACTATGTTGTCAGCACACCTCGTGTTCTCTAATGCCATCCTCATGACAATCATGTGAAATGATTATTAAGAATGTCATCGTTGTTAAGAGGTCAGAAAGTCAGAGATGAAGTACCACACTCATTTCATTGGACCCCATGAGTTTTGTTCCTTGAATCTCAGCAAGCCTACATATGTAACAGACATGTTCCAGGCAGTCCCCAGGTTACGAACAAGACAGGTTTGTTCTTAAGTCCAAGTTCTGTGTGAGTTGGAACAGGTACATTTACCTATTAAATGCAACTTAGATGTTTGTCTTCACGTAGTATTTTTTTTTTTACCTTTCTGTGCATATAAATATTTAAACTTTTTAAAACTTACAGAGCCCATCTCGTTCAGAAACCGGAGACTGCCTGTATTTTCTATAACAGATGTGTTTTTGTATAAAGAGTCTAAAGTGCTCTGATTTGAATTTCCTTAACTACTACCGAAAAAAGTGCCTTTTCAGATGTTTGTTGATAGGATTTGCCTATTCGTGTATTTAGCCCATTTTCCTACTGAATGGTTTCTCTCTTTTTTTTTTTTTGTCTGTTTGTAAGAATCCTATTAGTCTAAAACAGGGATAGTCAACCTTTTTATACCTACCGCCCACTTTTGTATCTCTGTTAGTAATAACATTTTCTAACCGCCCACCAGTTCCACGGTAATGGTGATTTATAAAGTAGGGAAGTAACTTTACTTTATAAAATTTATAAAGCAGAGTTACAGCAAGTTAAAGCATATAATAATAATTACTTACCAAGTACTTTATGTCAGATTTTCGCTGTTTGGCAGAATAAATCTTTATAAAACAACTTACTATAGTTAAATTTATCTTTTTATTTATACTTTGGTTGCTCCACTACCGCCCACCATGAAAGCTGGAACACCCACTAGTGGGCGGTAGGGACCAGGTTGACTACCACTGGTCTAAAAGATGGTTAACTTTTTGTCTTGTTAAAGTTATTAACCGTTTTGTTCAAATATTTTCCAAAATTTGTTAGTCTTTTGGGTTTGTTTACAGTATCTGTACCACACAAATGTTTAAATGTTTGTATAGCCAATTATGTCTTTTTTTTTTTTTTCAGAGCTTCTTGTTTTCCCGTTCTGATTAAGAAATTCCCTTCCTCCCCTAGGGTTTTCTCTCTGGGTTGTTGCTATTTTGTTGCATTTTCATTTGATTCCCACTTCTTGTATCTTGCATAGGTAGATTACAAATACAGATCTCTGAGCTCTCAAGAGATTAGTTTATACATCTTCATCAGAAAAGCATCAGACATGCAGGAGCAGGTGACGAAGTGTTGGCTATGCCCTTGGCTTCTCATTTTTTGTCTTCAGTTGTCCACCATCTTGTATAGCACTGTTCATCAGCCACATCACGAGAGCCACGTTGAAACTTAAATTTACGTTAATGTCTACCTTTTGTGTGATTTTTTATAAGGATTTTTATTTATTCATTTTAGAGGGGGGGGGAGAAAGAGAGAAAGAAGGGGGCAGAAGCAGGAAGCATCAACTCCTGTATGTGCCTTTACCAAGCAGCCCAGGGTTTTGAACCAGCGACCTCAGCGTTCCAGGTTGACACTTTATCCACTGCACCACCACAGGTCAGGCCCCTCTTGTGTGATTTTAAGAATAGTTAGTGATGCCTCAGATCTTATAGAAATAAAGCTCACTATAAAAGAAATCAACCATGTATTTAAAAATAAAACAACTCTATAACTTTAGAACAAACATTTTCATTTATGTTATCTTTTAGTGATTCAAACTATTTAACTGTTAATCTCAGCTTTCTTTCCCCTCTAAATTATATCTAGCTGAACTTTTGAATGACAACGAAGAATTATATCATCCTATAAATTTTCCCTGGGAGAAACTCACTCCATTTCAAAGACTTATTTTGGTAAGATGTCCAATGAGCAAATATTGGTATTCTACATGTTTTGAGCACTTTATCAGTAACCCCTTCAAATCTAAAATTATGAGAAAAACATTGATTTTACAAGTTAACATTTAGCGAACGCTAATGTTAGAGGGAAGTACTTACACTCCATCTTAATGTGATTTTTACATGGAGGGAGTCCTGTTAGACATTTCCTGCGTCTCCCTCTCCCCTATCCACTCCTTCCTAGAAAGGAAGAAGTCTTATAAGGGGTAAATTTGAGAGAGAAACCCAGAGTTCACCCACCATTCAGCCCTTTCTCCCTGTCCCTTTTGGGGTCCACCTGCGTGCAAAAAGCATCGTTTCTGCGCTGCTTCTCAGCACCATAAGTTATACAAGATCACCTGGCCCTGTGGGGAAAAGACACTGGCAGCCCCGCACTGCTTGTGATGGGTTCATTCTGTCTGATTCTAGGTTCTGTATCAGGAAGCACACACCCTAAGCCACACCCAACACCTTGGCCTTTATTATTAATAATGGTGATATTTTGCCTGACTTCTGTTTCTCAGTTGCTTCAGAATCTGGCTGGAGGGATGCAGCTGGGTGTCATTCATGAGCCCCTCATAATAGTCTTGGGCATTAGACACAATTATTTTTCCCATTTTACAGAATGGAAAACCTCAGCTTAGAAACTGCCCAATAGAGCCAGGACTGAAGTGAGGCTCAGACAGTCTGATCCTGAAATCTGTGCTCTCAGTGGGAACACTGTGTTACACTGTACCTAAGTAGGTCACCCTAAGTTCCTCCTTGTCATCTTGAAAAACCTTTGTTTGTTCACATTTTACCCTCTGGTTTAGTGAAAGAGGAATGTCCTCATCCTCTCCCCTCCCCTCCCCCTCCCTCCTCCCTTTCCCCTCATTCCTTCCCCTCCCCCCACACATGCCAGCCTGGGCAGCCACTAACACTTCTGACTTCTGTCCTAAATTTCATTTTTTGCAATACTTTAAATTTTACACCAGCTACAAATAGCAAAAGAAAGAAAGAATAAAAAAGGATTGCATCTGGCTTATAGACATGTTTTATTTAGCCTGTTGGACAGAAAGGAGACGGTAAACGGTGAGACAGCAGGGGCATGAGGTCATAAGGACGACTCCAGAGCTGTCCATAGCTGCTTAGAACAGAGCCCGGGGAATTCAATTCAACAGAACTCCCCAGTCTTTGCTCTTCCCTTTCTCTCCCGCCCCTCAAACAAAACAAAACAAAACAAAACAAACAACAAAAAAGTTTTTGGAGTTAAAAATTAGAAGAGTGGAGAAATTTTATATATGCTTGATTGATCGATGAAGTAGAAGCCAGCAGCATGGTGGTGACCAAGGGTCACGGTCACATTTGAGAGCACAGATTCTCCATGGTGGTGTCAAAGCCCCACAGCTTATTGTGTTTCCCTTTACCTCCTATGTTTTCTATTTTTTAGATAAAAATTCTTAGACCAGAACATTTAAATAATTCAGTGAGGACATTTATAGCTGAAAAAATAGGAGCTGAATATGTTCATGGAGACGGAATCAACTTGAAAGAGTTCTACAAAGTGTCCACAGCCGGAACGCCGCTGGTCCTCCTTCAGTCAGACGGTAAGCTCCCTGGGGACGGGCCCGACGGGACACAGCGGCCCGTTCCGTGTCAGCTAGTCTGTTTAAAAGATTTTCTCATCCTTATTTACATATTTGGGAGAGGGACAGATTAAAATCTTCAAATATATTAAGAGTAAACCTTTCTAAAAATGCAAAGGAGGCAGAAGAGTTCCCAGATTCACAAGTCTCTGAATTTATCCGCACGCCTTTTCTGTGTAGAAAATGCCACTCAAACACATATTACTGGTCAGAATGTTGGGTTTTCCTTGCCACTTACTGTTTTTTTGTTGTTGTTGTTTTTATTTTTATTTATTTATTTATTTATTTTTACAGAGACAGAGAGTGAGTCAGAGAGAAGGATAGACAGGGACAGACAGACAGGAACGGAGAGAGATGAGAAGCATCAGTCATTAGCTTTTCATTGCTCATTGCGACACCTTAGTTGTTCATTGATTGCTTTCTCATATGTGCCTTGACCGTGGGCCTCCAGCAGACCGAGCAACCCCTTGCTGGAGCCAGCGACCTTGGGTTCAAGCTGGTGAGCTCTTGCTCAAACCAGATGAGCCTGCGCTCAAGCTGGCGACCTCAGGATCTCGAACCTGGGTCCTCTGCATCCCAGTTCGATGCTTTATCCACTGCGCCACCACCTGGTCAGGCGCCACTTACTGTTTTAATTAGCACGACCCATGAAAAACTAGATATGTTTTAAAACAAACTATCAGAAATGGATCCAGCTGGTCCAGCTCTCGTATTCCTCTACTCCAAATGCGTTTTGTTTTGATTTGTTTTGTTTTTAAGAGAGAGAAATAGACAGGAACAGGCAGAAAGGGAGAGACATTAATAGCATCAATTCTTTGTTGCAGTACCTTAGTTGTTTATTGATTGCTTTCTCATATGTGCCTTGAGTGGGGGGCTTCAGCCAAGCCAGTGACCCCTTGCTCAAGCCAGCGATCTTGGGCTCAAGCCAGCAATCATGGAGTCATATTGATGATCCCAGGCTCAAGCTAGTAAGTTTGCACTCAAGCCGGCAACCTCGAGATTTCAAACCTCGGTCCTCGGTGTCCCAGTCTGAGGCTCTATCCACTGTGCCACTGCCTGGTCAGGCCCTAGTGCTTTTTCTTTTTGCTGTCTTTGCTCTACTAACCCTAAGCAAAATGTTTCCTACATTTATCTTCTGTTCTTCATCATTTCCACATCAACTATGTCTTTAGAATTCACCATTTTCAAACTTTGACCTGACTGGCCAAAAATCTTGCTCAAAATGCCTCCACGTGGAAGCTTTCTCATCTGAAACTTTTCTATACAAAGCAGCTGCCTGTTTGCCAGCCACTCACAGTAAGTGCTGTCCATTTCTGGAGGACTGAGCCATCAGGAATCCACGTTCCAAACAACAGAATGGAGGAAAAGAACAATCACACTGCTGGTTAATAAACTCTGCTGCCAAAGCCTAGTCACAAAATGTAAATGCCCATACCTGTGACAAGAGAGGCTAAAAATAAAGTTCTATTGCTGGGCACATGGCCATCTCAAATGACACGAGCGTATAGAACCAGATGTGGCAGCTGTAAGTAGGTATTATCATCCCCATAGGTTAGAAAACCTAGGTTACCACCACACCTTCCTCTTCTCCCAGCTCCACTCAATAATGCTAGACTGTGTTTGTTTGTTTTTAAAATAGGAAGTTATAAGAGTTTACAATTGTATGTACGGTAACTCTACTTTGTTCCACAGCGGTTGATCTCACCAATACTCTCCTGAAATTTGCACAAGAGTTAAAAGGAACGACACAGCATGTGACCATGCTCTCTCTGGGTGATGGCTGGGCCACCAGAGCAGAAGAACTCATTGCTAATGCTCTAACCAAGACGGGACAATGGGTCTTCCTCCAGAACTGCCACCTTGCAGCGTCGTTTATGCAGAGGCTTTGCGCTATCCTAGAATCGTAAGTTACACATTTATTTGTGAGGGACCAGAGTATCCAAACAGTGAAGTAAAATGGAAATTGCAATGTATACTGTGCTTAAACAATGATAAAATAACATGTTGGGCCACTCAGAGGAAACGTAAGCTGTCTTATGTGGGTTCTCTTTTCTCTAAGAACTTAAAGACTACACTGAGAATACATCAGTTTTTGTTAGAAAAAGGGGCCCAAAAGTTTACTTTTTATCTTACCACTATCTCTCCTGCCTTCCCAAATTCTCACTCTACTTTGATATACGGGCACACATACACAACATATGTGTAGACCTAATAACATACTTTTTAAGAATCTATGTGATTCCAAGCTGCCAAATACAATACCTCACATCCCTACTTTTGGTGATGATGGATTTTATGGCCCAGTATTTATTAGTATTTACTCTGACCTTCTCCAGCTCAGCCCACTTTTCTAGGCTGTATCTCCCAAAGCACTTGCTCTCTCAGGCAGAAATTTCTGTAGATCCAACCTTTTTGTTTGCAATCAGAGAATTTGGAAGTTGATCGCTATAACTAGCATCGTGGTGACATGAGTCATTCCTTTCTTTCCTTGGTCCTTTGATTTACGACTAGTCAAACATCCATAAATGCAACTGCTTGACTTAAACTTCTAACAGCTTTGCTGATATCATTCATTTTATCTCAGCATGACTTTCTTTCAGCAGTTTAAAAACTATTTAATAATTTCTCGTTCCTGTATTTATTTCATCACTAAGAGACTCAGAAGACAAAGATTTCTTAGATATAAGATATCAATAGCCTGGCCTGTGGTGGCGCAGTAGATAAACCTTCGGCCTGGAATGCCAAGGTTGCCGGTTCGAAACCCTGGGCTGCCCTGGCCAAGGCACATACAACAAGCGAGCAATGAACAACTAACATAAAGCACCTATGAGTTGATACTTCCCAATCCATGCTCCCCTTTCTCTCCTGTCTCTGTAAAATCAATAAATAAAGTATTTAAAAAAAAAAAAAGATATCAATATATGTGAGCTTTGGAAGATGACACAATAATTTCTACCAAATTTTTCATTTACTATAATATTCAGTCAAAAAAAAATTGACAGGGTACCTACTATTTGTAGGAAGAATCATTGTAGAGAATAAGGCCACCAGATAGACCAGCCAGACATGGTATCAGCCTTCAGAAAGTGTATTGAGATAAAAATAATAGAATGACAGATAGCAAAGTATCACTTAAAAAAATAAATTAGAGTACAAAATTTTAGAGGCTTAATAAGAGTAATTAATGAAATACAAAAAAACGTTCTCTGTAATCACAGTATAATTAAGAGAAATTCATACTACTTTGTCAAATCAAGCGATCTTTTTTTATTTTACAATAGTTAGTCTGTCTTTGTCTCTCATATCTTTGACATTTTTAAAAATACAAGACAGTTATTTTGTAAAATGTTCATCAATTCGGGGTGGTCTGTTACCTCCTCATGGTTAGATTCAGCTCACGCAGTATTGCAGGAATACCACAGAAGTGACATATCCTTCTTAGTACGTCATATCTAGAGGTACATAAGGCCAGCCTGTCCCATTTCTGGAGATATTAACTTTGATCATTTATTTAAAGTGGTATCTGCTACCTTTAGGGGCTTTCAGACCATATTTGCATCTCACATTTTCACTCACTGGTTTTAACATCCATTGATAATTTCTGACTGAATTATTAGTGTATTATTTGTTGATGGTGACTTTCAAACTCCACAATTCCTTCTAAATTTATTGAATGATGTTCTACTATAAGGAAGAGATTTTTCTTCTCCACCATTTATTTATTAATTTGTTTCTATCAGTAGGACTCATGGATTCCTATTTTATTTAATGAATCATAATCTGTTACTATTGTCATTTATTGTGACATTCAGTTATACCAGATTTGGCCATTGGCATTCTTCATTTTGTTCTTAATTTGTAATGATTTCCCCCCCAGGTTTTTGCAATGAGTATATATCACTTATGTACTTAAGGGAGCAAAAACTACTTTTTCTTTTTTTTTTTACAGAGACAGAGAGTCAGAGAGAGGGATAGACAGGGACAGACAGACAGGAACGGAGAGATGAGAAGCATCAATCATTAGTTTTTCATTGCGCATTGCAACACCTTAGTTGTTCATTGATTGCTTTCTCATATGCGCCTTGACCGCGGGCCTTCAGCAGACTGAGTAACCCCTTGCTTAAGCCAGTGACCTTGGGTCCAAGCTGGTGAGCTTTTTGCTCAAACCAGATGAGCCCGCACTCAAACTGGCGACCTCAGGGTCTCAAACCTGGATCCTCGGCAACCCAGTCCGATGCTCTATCCACTGCGCCACCACCTGGTCAGGCCAAAAACTACTTTTTAAAAATGGAAATCAGTGGGTCTGGTGCAAATTCTTGTGTGACATGAAAGTTCTTAGGGTAACCTAATAAAATATTTTGATTATTAAAAATGACTTCCAGCCCTGGCCGGATGGCTCAGTGGTAGAGCATTGGCCTGGTGTGCAGCAGTCCCGGGTTCGATTCCTGACCAGGGCACACAGGAGAAGTGCCCATCTGCTTCTCCACCCCTCCCCCTCTTCTTCCTCTCTGTCTCTCTCTTCCCCTCCCGCAGCCAAGGCTCTATGGCCTCTGCCTCAGGCGCTAGAATGCCTCTGGTTGCAACAGAGCAACGCCCCAGATGGGCAGAGCATTGCCCCCTAGTGGGCATACCGGGTGGATCCCAGTCGGGTGCATGCGGAAGTCTGTCTGACTGCCTCCCTGTTTCCAACTTCAGGAAAAAAAAAATGACTTCTGCCTGAGTAGGTGGTGGCACAGCAGATAGAGCATCAGACTGGGATGCAGAGGACCCAGGTTTGAAACCCCAAGGTCGTTGGCTTGAGCGCGGGTTCACCAGCTTGAGCACAGGGTCCCTGGCTTGAGCGTGGGATCATAGATATGACTCCATGATCGCTGGCTTGAGCCCAAAGGTCGCTGGCTTGAAGCCCAAGGTCACTGGCTTGAGCAAGGGGTCACTCACTCTGCTATAGTCCCCTAGTCAATGCACATATGAGAAAGCAATTATTGAACAACTAAGATGCTGCAACTATGAGTTGATACTTCTCATCTCTCTCCCTTCCTATTTCTGTGTCCCTATCTGTCCCTCTGTCTCGCTCTCTGTCTCTGTCACACACACAAAAAAAATGACTTCTAAGGTCCCTTAAAACATTGAAATACTCTGATTCTTAGAATATGTTGTTTTGGTTTATTTTTTCCCTCATGTCCATGAGTGCATGCGTGGTGTGTGTGTGTGTGTGTGTGTGTGTGTCTCTCTCTCTCTCTCTCTCTCTCTCGCTCGTCCTTTTTTTTATCAAATCCTCCATACCCCCTCATGTTGATTTGGTTTAACTTTTTCATATCACTTTATAATTTTTTTTATTTTGCAGATTTAACAGTCCAACTGTGACAATAGACCCTGAGTTTAGGCTGTGGTTAAGCTCAAAAGCAGACACTTCTTTTCCAATTCCTATTCTTCAAAAGAGTTTAAAGGTAAGGACAAAGTATAACAGATTTTAATATCTACTGAGGAGCAATGTTTGAATGCAAATCGGCTTGCATTCATAATTCTGAATTAAGAAAGCAACACTAATTCTAGCATGCTAAATTTCTGCTCTGTGCTCTCAGCCCTGTACTGCAGACCAGGAAGCATGCTTAGTGGTAGACAAGATCCCTCCCTTCGAGGGGTCCACGATTTAAATGTTTGTTGTCTCAAATAAGGACGGCTAGGCTCCCACCTGTTATAAACCAGAATACAGCATTTGTGCCCTTTTCTTGCCCCTTCTCATCTGCTCTCTGCTTTCCCTGTTCCACAGTTCACTGCTGATTCTCTGGAAAGGATCTGGCAGAAAGCAGGTTGAAACTATTTAGTAAAAAGTCCTGGTTAATGTTTGTCTGTGACTTCTACTCATCTCCATCACTGAGTTTGAGTAAATTCTACACATTGGTCAATTCCGTTAAACAACTGTCCGGCTGACCAAAAGTTGGAGTCCTAACAGCAAAGAAGACATTTTTAATGTGGTTATGATTAATACATACCTAAAACTTTATGGGATTTTTTATATACCATGGTCTATCTATGCAGATATAATTTTTCCTATAAGAGCACCTATAAATAAGGAAAGCTCTAAGCACCCCGTAGAAAATGGACAAAGGACACAAAAAGTCAATAAATATATGAAAAAATAAAAATTCAGCCTCTTAGTATCAAAGAAATATAAATCAAAACAATGAGATCCCTTTGCTAGCCCATCAAGTTGGCAAAGCCTAGAGACCAAGTTCCCAGGGAAGGTTTGCTAACATTTCAGAGCGAGTCTCTCTCTGTCTCTGTCAGCCATCCTATGTAAGCTCCCAATTTTCTCATTGGAGTTTCTCTCCTGTCCTCCAAACCCCACTGGACGCACACAAGGTACAGCTGGCTCCCACTGTGTTGCCCTGTGGAGCAGCCAGAGCTGCTCCATGAATAAGTAATCAGTCTGATCCCTAATCCAGAAATGTCATGTTCCTGCCCACACACATCCATGTATCATATATATACATAGCCACACATTTACACTCATAATACATAGCCACACAATTTGTATGTATGTACACACATATATCTGTATATGTCTGTATTTATATATCTAAGTGTATGTGTGTATGTGCAAACCACGCAAGTAAGGGGATATTTCCGACCCTCACAGTTTCAGACTTAACAGCCACACTCTCAGAAGAGCCCCCAACGGCTTCTCTCCCTACTTCCTTTCCTTCCCTCCTCACTTTAGTTGTCCTAGTTAAGAAGTCTACCAAAGGGATTTTTAATACCAGCAATATAATTTAGAAACACGCCATGTTCATTGTTTTTCATTTTAACATCAGTGAGGACTAAACGCTTCCGTTGGTCTGTCAGTTTTCCCATGAGTCGACACCCTCACGTCCGCCACCTGGGGGAACCTTAGTTGTCTATTTTCTGAAGTGTTGTGCTTCCAGAACTCTACACTTAGAGCAAATGGGAGTGCTTTTAATGACAATGTTACACTTCTCGGTTTAAGATGTGAATTAAACAATAGGAAATCTGGCACAATCCTTTTACTGAAGCTTTCAAATGGAAAAAGAGCAACAGATTTTTGATCTGCTGCTGAATCTTGCAGAGTTAACGTTCTTAGCTAGTTCTTCCTCAGGAGCTATAGGAGAGCCGTGAGCCTCCCCGGGCCCACTGCCTGCGTCTGTCCTCACATGCTGTTTTCGCTCCTGTCTCTTTGAAAGATTGCAGTGGAAGAGCCCACAGGGTTGAAAAGTAATTTACTCCAGATGTTTGGATATAGTGGGAGTGGACAGGTAACGCAGGAAATATTTGAGAACACTGACTGTGGACCATGGTGGAAGAAGCTTCTGTTCAGCTTATGTTTCTTCAATGCACTGGTCAATGAAAGGAAAAAATATGGAATATTGGGCTGGAATATCGATTATGAATTTAGTTCTTCAGACTTCGAGGTAAGTGGAGTGTCTTCAAAATAAACAATAACCACAAATATATAACAATACAGGATGAAGCGAGCACCTTTTTCCTGGAGGTAGAGAACAAACCCTGTAACTAGGTGGAAAAAGCTAATGTTGAAAAGAATGGACTTTGAAGCCAAGTATTCTGGAATCAAATTACAGCTCCACTACCTACAGCTGGTCAAGTATTTAATCTTTTGGGCAAGCTAATTCACCTCACTGGGTCTTCTTGTCCTTGGCCGAAAAAGCAGAGTGGGGCAGGGGAGGGCAATAGTCAGTACATACTTTAAAGGGCATTATTATAAGAGGCAGACTAGTTCCTATGGGTAAAGCACTGAGAACGGTGCCTGAGATATCTAAATCACTATGGGAATGTTGTTATTTTTGCTTATTCACTTATAATGAAAGCAATTACACTGACCCATTGTGGTGGGGGGTAAAGGTTGCTTAATGGTCTTTCTTTATTATTCACTGTATAGAATCTTCTCCTTGTGCTTAACATTGGAGGTGTTTTCTTTTTCTTTCTTCTTTTGGGAGGGATGTATATTGCTACTGCAAACACGTGGTGGCACGTGGTGGCACCTGCTTCAGCTGTTCATAGGTTGAACTTACAGTGGTGGTCCCACTGCAGACCCCCGCCTGAGAAAGTCCTGATTCTGCTTCTGGGTCTCCCCCCTGGACCCACCTCTGATGGGTACCCTTCTATCCCTAATTGACCTTCATCTCGTACAGGCTTGGAGTTTTCTTGTTTTGTTTTGTTTTGAGGGGTTGTGGTTGCTTTGGTTTGGAGCCTGGGGCTCCAGGATGATGTAATGTGCTTTATCCTCGAGCAAAGGGGGAGGCTTGTAAGGAGAGGAGGGTTGTACAGATGATTTCACTGAGTTTTCAGCAAACAGCAAAGGCAGCTCTAGGCAGGGACATTGCAGCCGGGTCACCTGGAGCCCCCCTCCTGGGGCAGGGCTCCTGGAAAAATGCCACAATGGGAGATGGGGACGGGGCATCAGTTTTTCAGGTGAATGGTAAACGGTGCTCCCTGGGGACAAGATGTGCGACCGCAGAGAAAGCAGATCACGGCCAATCGTGACCCGGGGTCCTCCCAGGCGGAGCTGCAGGGGCCAAGCATGGGTGGTAGTGTAGCCTGTGGACTCTATTCCAGAAAACAATAATTATTAAGTAGTTCAGTGTTTGCTTAACAACAAAGAACTAATAGCTAAAAATGTATATCTCATATTTTTATTCCTCTGGCTATTTCCATATATTTTTAAAGAGAAAATACATTTAGCTGCTTGAAAGTTTTTGATTTTATGTTCAAACATCAGTGTAAGCTGAAAACACACACTGTGATAGTAAACCCGAGTGGATTTTCTAAAGGTCGCCATAAAGGTGTTGGAGAACGCTCTGACCACACAGCCCACTGTCCCATGGCAAATGCTCCGCTACCAGATCGGGGAGGTGACTTACGGAGGCCGGGTGACTGATATGTGGGACCGGCGGTGTCTAAACACCCTTCTCTACAAATTTTGTAATCCTGACATGCTGCGGTATGACTTCAGCTTCTCTTGGGAGGAGGTAAGAAAGGAATATTTTTTCTTACATGACTTGATTCTTTTTAACAAAATACTGCTGAAGTATTTAAAACATGTACTTAATTCGATTTTAATGTTCACTTTTAGTGGCTTTTATCAACTTTCAATATTTCAAAATCAATTGACCATTCCTCCATTAATTATTCTTTTGTCTATCCAGCCAACCACTGTCTTCACAGAGCCTTTAACCAATCAGTACTGGTTACAGTTCTAGTACTAGTTATAGCTCATGAACAGGAAGATATAGGTGAATGGGGAATGAGGGTCCCGGGGGACAAGCTGGCACACAGGAAGGACAAGCTCTCTTTTTTCCCCATTAAATAGCTTTCAATTTTTCTTTACTGATTTTATAACTGGAAGTTTGTACCTTTTGACTACATGAATGTAAGATCATTCTCACATTCACCCTAGCCTTGAACTATTTTTCTTTTTCTCTCTTCCCAACGGGAACGTGATACATGCTTACAATTCAGCAGTACTTTACAACACTGTGGTCCCAGATGTAGCTCTTGACAGAAGTGCTGAAACTATACCACCTACAAATAAGGAGAGTCTTCTATGTAAAATTTCCTGGGGAAATATTGTCTTCATGCATTACTGAATGTAGATATCAAATTTCCAGGCCTCCCAACCAGTGCCGGAGTCTGCCAGCATAGAGGATTGCATATACATCATCCAGTCCTTACCTGACGAAGACCTTCCTGAGCAGTTAGGGCTGCACCCTGAGGCTACAAGGAGCTGCAGGGAGACCCGGGGCCTGACTTTTATTGATAATCTCATTGCTCTACAACCGAGAACTACCCCCACCAGCCTCATGATCAGGTAAGTTTCACTATTGTTAAATTTGAGAAATTATTATTAGAAACCATTAAAATGTTCATGACAAGAGATATGATATAGGAAAATATAATCTAAAAATATAGAACCTAAATTCTCCAAATGACACAGAAGCCAGAACAGTGGTACCTTGACACACGAGCACTTTAAATCATGAGCAATTTGATAGTCACTCGCAATATTTTTTGCTTTAAGTCACGAGCAGATATTTGAATCACAAGCTTCCACCACCCTCCACTAGATAGCCTGCCGAACGTTCTGAAAGGGAGGAAGAAACAAACTTCCATGGAAAGGTTTTTGTTGAAATGGCTTCTAAGTGAAAGTGAGGAAAGTGTGGCGAAAAAGCCAAAAGTCAGCAAAGAAAATGATGATTGTTGGGCAAATGAGTTTGTAAAATTTGTATTTTCTGAGTTTGCTCACTTTTATTGTTAAAAGTGGTGCTGGGCAGCTGTCTGTGAAATTGCTAATTACCTCCCTGCTTGGGAAGGGCCATTGTTATGCTAACGTCTCCTCCCCCTCTGCCAGCATCTTCACCTGACCTTGAAGGTAAGTACACTTCTTAAACCAGTTTATTTATTTACATTCTCTCTTATTATGTGTGTATATAATATACATATATATATGTATTTGTTATTTATAAAATACATTTTTTTTATTTAAAAGCACATAAAACAAAAACACCATGTGGTTTTGGGGGGCTGGAATGGATTAATTATGTTCCCAATAATTTAAATGGGGAAATTCAATTTGACACACAAGCAAATTGAGTCACGAGCTTGGCTATGAAACGAATTAAACTCGTGTGTCAAGGTACCACTGTATATACACACGTGCACACACACATACACATACACACATATAATTACCAAGCACGTAGCGAGTAATTGAATTGTATCTGGAAAGTTGTATTTTTAAACTGAATTAAATGCAATGTCATATTTACTTCTGTGGGCTGGGGAAATAACCCTCATAGCAAGTCAGAGGACAGTGGGGTCTAAAGGAGAGGGCACTGCCCTGAGCTCCCTGTGTTAATTAACACCTGTGGGCTCTGTGTCCCCGGTCACACTGCCTCGGCACCCTTGTCCTGCTTGTCCATGGCGGGGACAGCATCTATCCACCTAGCGAGCCTGTTGTGAGGTTTCCACGCTATGCCACATGCAACCCAAGTTCTCAGGCCCCTCAAGCTGTGATTATAAAATAAGATCACGTTTGTTATTGCCAGAACTTCATGGCGTAAACCCTCAACACCGCCGAAGGGTTCACCCCACCTCCCCTCCCATCTGAAGCCGCCTTGTGTGAATCCCCCTGTGTAACCCTACTTTAATGTCAAAAACAAAGCATGACAGTGACATAAGGACACACATTGCTTCCTGTGAGCTTCTGAGAGACAGCGCCATTGAACTGAATATGTCGCCAGAGCCTCCCGGTGCTCACACACTCTGAGGGTGATGTTCGCCTGGCTGTGTGCAAGCCGGGGGGCTTGTGGAACAGCCGGTCCTCACAAGTATACAGAGTAACAGAGAGAAGGACTGCCTCAGGGGTGTGTCCCATCCCCTACTTCTCCACTAGCTGTTCAGGGAGGTCCTGGAACCTTCCTGTACCCCGGCTTCCTCACCTTTATTTACAAAGACTCCGAAGAGTTCCCCCAGCATCTGTGGTTCGTGGCTTTGCTTAGTATCCCAGCCTCACCCTGACTCGGGCACACTGTCCTGTCACCACCCACCGCGTGAGCGGCCAGGGACCCTTGGTGTAAACACAGAGGAGTCTGACACCTAGCTGCATAACCTAGAAAGCGAGCTCAGCATGCTGTCCATCTCTGTCTGTCTGGACACCCCCTCTTTTTCAAGTCAGTCTTGCTATTTCTGTTATGCAGATGAATAAAGAAATCTGAGGAAAACTTTAAAAGTGCATATTTCCTTGCAAATGTCCAAAGTGCACTGAACAGTTTTGTCATCTATAAAATAACACGAGCTCCCTGGTCCTTCTGTGGGCTGCGCTGCCCCTTGGTGGGGCCTAAGTAGGGCCCTCCTGAACAGACAGACAGGCCTCCTCTTCTTCCCCCCTCCCTTGCAGTAGGGAGCAGAGCAGTGACGAGCTGGTGATGGAAATTCTGTTTGACACCCTGAAGCGGCTGCCCCTGAGTGTGGAAAGAGAATGCACCAGCACTCAGAACACCTTGAAGGGCATCATGTCCGGCCCCATTTGGGAGTCTCTTTATAAAGGCCTACAAGGTAAGCATGGGGCCCAGCCTCCTCTGCTTCCCTGACCTCAGGCATCAGGAGGAATGTGAGTAGAGACCCGATGAAAGATACCAAAGGAGTAAAGAGGCCAGGATGAGAAAACAATGACTTGGTAGCTTTATTTTGGTTTGGGGGGCTTTTGGAGGTAGGGTGGGTGATGGCCCCAAGACTAAGAATGAAGAAATAGTCATTGTAGCGACAGAAAGAAGCAGCTCTGCTTGAGAGGTTCCAAAGAGCTGGTAGGTTCCCGTTCCCTTTGCCTCCCTGCCTTCTGGAACAGCATCTGGGTGTCGAGGGTGACAGGGACCCTGACAGAGACCTGGATTCCGAGGAGCTGAGGGTGGGACCAGGCCTGGAGGAGACAGCAAGCCTGGGTGTCCAGAGTCGCCCAGGCTCAGCTCTAAGGGGCTGCAGCGTTGGACTGCAGCGTTGGACTGAGGCAATTTGCCCAGTTAAATGTTCAGCATTCCTATTTTAACACTTTTAAACAAAAGATTCACATTGGAAACAAACATTGAGTAATAGTGTGCCCAGAGCACTGTGGTTCAACTAGCACAGTGATCAGCAAGTCCAGCCCACTGTTTCCGTGCAGCCTGCAAGCTGAAATGGTTTCTACCTTTTTAGAATGGGTGGGGGGTTGGAGGGAGAAAGAATATTTTGTGATAAACAAATACTAGAAAAAAATCAAATTTGAGCCCCCACATGTCAAGCTGTGTTGGAATACGCCATGCCTCTTGGTTTGCATACCATCTGTGCCTGAGCCTACATTTCACACAGTGGGAGGGCTGGGCCCGCAGAGCCGGAAATACTAACTGGCCTTTTGCAGAAACTGGTTTTCAATCCCTGGTCTGGACAAATGAAATACATTTAACTTCCAAATCCTATATCTCTGCATTTTATCTGAAAGGTACCATAACTTTATCTCTTTCTTTCTCTGTAATCCAGGCTACGATCCCCTTATCCACTGTGTCTTGTTAATCTTTTTGAACAAAGAAATTGAACGGTTTGATAAGTTATTATTTGTTATACATGAATCTTTGAAAGATCTTCAGCTCGCTATAAAAGGAGAGATCATCCTCACCCAAGAATTGGAGGACACATACGACTCTTTCCTTAACACCCGAGTGCCAGCCTTGTGGCAGGTGAGCAGTTCTCATTTCTTGTATTTACATGCTTGGTTGAAGTAAAGATCCCAGCTGCAGGGACGGAGTAAGGAGTAAGTTAACTATGTACACACACGCGATGAAATATTGTGTATCCATTAGAATGCTGGCATACTTTTGGTGTGAGTCTATATTAATAAAATCTCTTAGATGGCAATCTGGCAATTCAACTTAAATAAATGTATCTAAGAGATATGTATCACAGGACTGTTTATAATAGCATAAAGCTGAAATAAGAGTATTAATAGATAACTGAGTAAATTATGATACTGGTATACTGAAAAGATCTCTAAGATATATTGTTAAATTTTTGTTTGTTTGGTTGGTTTCAGAAAATTATGTCATTGTTAGGGATTACAAAACAGACACTGATATAACACACATGCTTGTATGTGCACGTATGTGCACAGAAAAAGGCGTATGTACTTTAGGTTCAGGAAATTCAAATTAGAGTTTTGGGAGAGCCAGCAAGCAGGCTGACAGCCCCCTCACACACACACCTCGCCCCCAGGAGCACAGCAGGGACAAGTCCACAAGGAGAGGAGCCTTAGGTAGGGCTTGGATGGTGCCCAGCACCAAGATAAATCCAAAGCTCAGGTCAACCCCAAGTTCAGCTGGCTGCTGGGTACAGTGACATGGGGAGAAGGGAGAAGGTCCTTTGTACAGGGAGCTGGTGACTATAAACATTTCTCTTGTAAAGTAGGAGTTGGGGTTGAGGTGGGTACTGGCTGCAAAATTCTGGCCTCTCTCGCTCCTGTTGACCCAGCAACCAATTGCTTCTATAGGCCACCAAAAAAAAAAAAAAATCTAAGAAACTTTACATACCTGTCTCTCCATCCTAACAGAAATACGCCTACAATTCCTGCAAACCCCTGAGTTCCTGGGTTAATGATCTCATCCAGCGACTGAACTTCTTCAATACCTGGGCCAAAATGGCTTACACCGCAATACACCATCGGTACGGATGAGAGCCAGTGAACGCTTCTCCCTGGTTTCTGCTTGGAGCTCAACGTTCACAGCCTCATTGTCTGTGGTTGGCCTTGTCTGGTTCCCACAGCAACATGTGAATTAAGCAAGGGGGAGGGATTGTTATCTTCAGTATAGGATGGGAAATGGAGGCCTGAGAAGTTGAGCGTCCATCTAGATACACCCAGAACCTGGTACATTTCTCATGTGTCTTGTGAAACTAGTGGCGGGGTGGGGAGGAGATAGGCAAAGAAATAAGAATTAGTTACATGTAATTTTTAAACATGTTTAATACAGAATACAAACGAATTTGAAAGGCATGAGAGCAGTTAACACTTTGAGTGTCCCTCAGGGTGTTGACATTTGTCTAAGTGCTTTAGGGATACCCAGTCACTTCATTTTTACAGAAACCCTGGGCTCTGAAGTAGGTACTGTCATTTATCATTGTCCTCATTTTAGAGAAGAGCAAATTGAGGCACAAAATCATGCGGTAACTTGGCCCAAGTTTCCACAGCAAGAACATGGAAATATTTGAACCCAGGAAACCTGGTGCCTCTCACACCTTGTAACCACCAGTGAGGGTTACTGGCTCTCCTTCTGTGGAAGTCAGGAGCTCAAACACAACCCACGAGGTTCCACAAGCCCAGCCAGGATCCCACCATAACAACATCCCTCTTTATTCAAGTTTAATACCTTTTCCAGTTTGATGATCTCACAAGTTTTAAAGCCAGAGCTAGTTCCATTAAAGTACAGGAAGGGCAAGTTTCCTGAGCTGGGGAGAGTGTGATATGAAAAGGAAAGAAGAACACTAGGAGGGACTGGAGGAAATTGCTCAAGTCATCTGAACGTGTACAATGTCTTGTGATGCCCTTAACCACTGCAACTTGTGGTCTGCCCTCCACCAGGTATATGAGATTTGTCTCAGCCTGGAGGGACTCGACCATATCACCTAGCCCCGCCCCTTGTAGTCCTGTGGATAAAAAGAGTAGTTTCTTTGAAGGATTTCCTGCAAGATATTGGCTCCCAGCTTTCTTCTTTCCACAAGGTGAGCATGAGAACAAGACCAGCCCACACCTGGCCCAGAGAAGTTGCACCCAGTCCTTCCATCACCAATCCCTAGCCTCCTCCCCTTTAGGAAGAGAGCCTATGAAATAGCTTCAGTGCCCCCTACAGGTATCAGGGCCTCCTGCATGCACAAGAGTAATCTTCTCCCCCCCCCCCCCACCACCCTCCCTCACCCCATTGCCTCCCACCTGCACCTTGGCAGGTATCTCTCTGTCTCAACTCCAGCCCATTGATTTTATGATGTCAAAGGCCAGCACTAGACTCCTCCCAAAGGTGACTACATTTTAAGAGGGGACTCCTGGAGATGGGCACCTAATCAAGGGGTTGAGTATACTTTAGCCATTTTCATTAATTTATTCGTTTAACAAGAATGAATGGAATGAATGAATGAATGAGTATATGTATGTTTGTTTGCTGGGTCCTGGGCCCCACCTGCTCAGCACAAACGGCCAGCAGGAAAGACGGACATCCAGCCGCATGTTGGTCTCTTTTCTGCTGCACGTAACCTCCATGCAACCGAGGGAAGAATGGTGGCAAACAGATTGGCAAGTCCAGAGGAAAAGAGCCTTCCTTTTCCCAGTGTCCACGTGTCATTTCTTGAGAATGACTGACACACTTGGGCCTCGTACTCACCCCTGGGACCCATGTTTGCCGCCAGAAGGATGGGATGTTATAATCAGCCCCAGAAGTGGGTCAGAAGTGGGTTAGGTCCCAGGATGTATAGCCCCTTTATAGCCACAATGAATATGGGAGGACACGGAGCCTGCAGAAGCCACCAAGTCCCCAGGAAGCTCAGGCAGCAGGCCAGACTAACGTCACAAGGCCCCGGGCAAGGCACTGGATTTACACTCGTCTCTCAGCAGCCCGGTCTCAAACCACCTCTTACATTTCCCGACTCTCCACACTCTTCCCTCCCCAGGAGACATAGTGTTGTTAACAGCCCTGTCCCCTCGCCCCCCAACCTTTGTTGATGTGCTCGGCCCCTGCGACCCTGAGACTCACAGGAACTTGTGTGTTTTCTCTAAAGCCTTTCTTACTGCTGTACTCCAGGACTACGGAAGGTCCAGGGGAATCTCCATAGATGCCCTCACTTTCACCCACCAGGTGGTCTCCAACATCACTGACATCAAGGAGGAGGAGTTCTCCATAATCATCCAGAAGAAACTCAACATGGTCAGGAGAGCCTTCAAGGTACTGGTGTGCTTCAAAGATTGGAAAGAGTAATCGTTCTTTCATTCGTTCATTCAATCCAACCATCATTTCCTCAGCAGACTTGCATTCAGCACTCACCACGTGCCAGGCATGTGCTGGGCACTAGAAGGCAGCGTGAATAAGGCATAGGCCCCTTCAAGTCCTAATGCCATCAAATGTCACCTCTCCCACTCTTTCCAGGAGGCTGGAGTTATACGGGGTGGGGCAAAGGGAGGTCTACAGTTCTGAGTACGCATAGCACAGTTTATTCTTGTATTATTGTTTATTAATTATTGTACTATTTTCCATAGGAACTGTAAACCTATTTCTGCCCCACCCTGTAAATGAATTAAATAAGACATTGAAATAAATACAGTAAATGAACTTTGTAACTATCCCCCGTTATCAATGAAATCTGCTGCTGAGATCAGGGTTGATGTGGAAACTGCACTCAGTGGGGCCACCTCTCCCCATGGCACTCGCAGCGGGCAGCCTGCGCCCAGACCCACTCCCACCCAAGTTCTGCCAGGTTCCGAGCAGCTGGGCCGGAGTACAGAAGTGCAGCCCTGTCCCTGTCACCATTGCCCCACTGATTTAAAGGGCCACTATCATTATTCACTAAATTCCAGTGTTCTGGGAACTCATTCTGCCCCAGGACCAATGTCACACAGGAGAAGTTTTGTAGTTATATGTGGGCACTTGATGGCACCTCATTTTTCCTTTTTTAAAAATGTTTTATTATTTTTACTATTTTCCCCCATTTATTAAATTGTGGTGAAATATACATAACATGAAAGTCACCATTTTAAGCATTTTTAAGGGCACAGTCCAGTGGCATCTGTTGCATTCAGTACTGCGCCATCACTACCACCCACCTACAGAGCTTCTCGGTCACACTGAACCTGCCCCCACTGAATGTGCTCCCCAAGCCGACCACCCACCCACCATCGTTACTTATTGTCTATAAATCTGACTACTTTGTGGGATCATGCACATAGTATCTGTCGGTGTGTGACTGGTTTATTTCATGCAGCCAAATGTCTGTACGGTTCACCTATGTGGGAGCAGGTTCCTTCATATTTAAGACTGAATAATCTGTCGTTGTGTATACATACTGCATGTCATAGCTCGGGCTGTAACAGCAGAACTTAATTTTCTCACCGTTCTGGATGCTGGAAGTCTGAGATCAGGCAGGCTGAGCATGCTCTTCCCAGCTTGCAGACAGCCGCCCTCTGTCCTCACACACCTTCCTCCGTGTGCGTGCGTGGGCAGTGAGCTTTGGGTGTCTCTTCTGTTTTTCTTTTTACACAGGTGTTTTAGCTTTATTCAGCCAGGAAGCAGCTTTCCCTGCTTCTTTTTTGGGGAAGGGAGGCAGGAACACCCAAGTTTTGAGAGGGGAGCAGGGGGTGGGGGAGGAAGCATAGCCCACCCGCTTAGAGATAGGTCCCTTTCCTGCGGGTCAGCCTTCTTCTGCAAGGTGGGCATCCAGGGCAGGCGCACAACCTGGGAGTTTCCAGACACACGCTGCTTGGCAGCCCAAGTGTTCTCACTGTGCAGAAATAGCGCATCATCCCAGCAGACCTGTGCTAGGTCGTCATCCGTTCTGCACGTCTACTTCGCAGGGAATGCTGTTGCAGACTGTGTGGGAGCTCAGAAGCCAAGGGAGGAGACAGTTAAAAGTGGCCCGTCCTGTCTCCTGGAGGCTGCAGACAGGCCTATGGGGGGAGTGGGGGAGATAATCCTATCGGATCAGGACCCCGCCTGTATGACTTCACTTAACCTTAATTACTTCCTTAGAGGCTCAACATCTATTGAGCATTAACTTCTTCACCTGCATCATTAGATGCTCAAAAATTATCCTCCTTGGCCTGACCTGTGGTGGCGCAGTGGGATAAAGCATAGATTTGGAACACTGAGGTCACCGGTTCAAAACCCCAGGCTTACCTGGTCAAGGCACATATGGGAGTGGATGCTTCCTGCTCTTCCCTCTTCTCTCTCTCTCCCTCCCTCTTTCCCTCTCTCTCCTCTCTGAAAATTGAATAAAGTCTTTAAAAAAAATTATCCTCCTCGTATAGATGAAGTAAATGTTCAAAGCAGGCGAATGGCCTTCTCAAGACCACAGGGCTCAGGGGATAAGCTCGAAACCCAGGTGGCTGACCTCACCCTCACCTCTTCCCGCACACTCCAGCAGACATGCAGTTCGCAGAGAAGCAGGCGACAGGCGCTGGGCCTTTTCTTATGCGGATGTGCTGGCCTCCGCACTCTTGCCTTCTGTCCCTCGACTTTCGCTTTACATTGGGAACCAGCTTCACTCTCACTGAAGTCAGATAACTCCCATTGATTCTGAACAGCTCTTGGGAAAGTTAAATCTCTCCAGCATGAGCTGTTGACGGATTAACCTGCCATTTGAGTTTTTAAGAGGAAAGACCCCTGTATGCCCGGCCAAGTCTTACAGGTCAAGTATAAATGGAAGTCATTGTCAAATGCATTAGATTAACCTCTCCTGGGATTGACATGTAGGGACAGTTCCGGAGGAGATGCAGTGAGAGTAGATTTATATAAAAGTTAAAAGATAAGTCAAGCCTACACAGTGCTACCCTAGTCAGTCTGCTCTAGAATTAGGCAAATCTGAGGTTCTTTCTATGAGTTCAGTCTGAACCTCCAGGTACAGACATAGTCCACAGAGTGGAGAGCTCAGACCCACAGCACAGCCCACGGGTGAAACCAGCTGGCCCAGGGGCCAGCAAAGACCAGGCAGCCTGGAGGGTGAGCTCAGGGCATTGTGCCCAACCCCTCACACACCTGAGAAGCGCAAGCTGCCTTTCAGGCCCACCCATGACACGCCTGGAGTCACCCAGAACTGGACCTGCTGGAAACAAAGTTTTCTGCTTAACAGAATTTCTCAGAAACTCATTTGACCCTTTTTATATCATTGAACGATATGATACAGAACCCTTCTCTGACTCTGTACGTTTTCAGAGCTGTAGTGAATCACTATAGCCACAACGGGAGAAGCAGGTGACCAGATCTGACCCCTTTTACAATCTCACTCCTTTCTCAAAAGCTAGGCCAAGGATTATAATAGAAATGGAGAATTTTGCTGTGTTTGCTGTCCTTGTCAATTCAGGACGATCCTCCTATGTAGACCAGAGCCTACAAACTTGTTGAAGCTGAGTAGGAAAATAATGAAAGTCCTCCCCTGAGAACTGGGAAGACCTGCCCCGTGCCAGGACGGTCCTTGCCCCAGCTGCCCGGGCTGGGAGGGGAGTGGTGGGCCACCCCAGGACTGTCCCCAGTGGGGCTTCTCGTAAAGGCGGTTTCCTGCTCAGGAGCCTACTGACAGCGTCTCTCCTTGACCTCAGGGCACAGACTGCACCCACGTTGGAGCTCACATCTTTGGTTTGTTCATCGAGGGGGCAAGGTGGAATCATGAAGAAAAAACACTAGAAGACTCGCTGCCTCGTGAGATCTGTTGCGATTTTCCTGAAATATACTTTATGCCAACAGAGGTAACCACCCCAGTGTTGAGCACAAACTCTTGAGGCTCTGAGCTTCCCCTCAGTAATGCCCACCACCCCTTCTCTTCCCCATTCCCTACGATTTCAGTGGGGGAGAATGTGATATGCTTCAGACAGAAAACATTTAAAATAGCCCCAAATTCTGCTAAAATCTAAAATGGATACTATACCAACATCCAATGTTATTTCTCAAGAATATGTGCTATAAAGCCATAATAACCTAACCTGCAGTTTACTTAATTCATAACAAACCATGCAGGTCAAGCACAGTGAGAATGGGAGCTACTGGTTTGTTTGGACTATGCAATTTTGACTACTGGATTTTTTTTTAAGATTTCCACCGAAAAACCGAACACTTTTAACCAGACAGACTCCGACCTCCATACGTTTGAATGCCCACTTTACCAGACAACTGAGAGGTCAAGGACTTTGACAACTACTGGCTTACCCTCAAATGTTTTAACATCGGTGTATTTGTCCACGAAGAAACCTCCTAGTCACTGGATCACAATGCAAGTTGCATTGCTGTGCGAGAAGACTGAAAAATAAACTACCACCCCAAGCAATTTAATTTCAGACTCTAACCAGGCTTACATGTTTCAAGACGTGCACGTGTAGTAACCACCCTCATAAAAGCATTGGTGCGTTCAGCCCGATCAGACAGGCGCAGTCTCTTCCTTCCTTCGGTGCCTGAAAACGTCAGCATGGGGGGATGTTCCAGCTGCTTTTCCGAGCAGCCTCTCTGCAGATGCACTCCAGCGCAGGTGAGTGCCTGTCCAACTCTGCAACTGGCTTGACTTTCATAAATGTGAAAACCACAACACCTGGCAAGCTACCAGGGTGTGTTTTTATGAACTTTTTGAACCCAAACGGTGATTTCTCCAGTTTCATACAAAATACACAACATGAGGAGCAGTTCTAGGGAATGCCTTCCCTGGCTGCTCTGCATGAACACAATACAACTGTGTAGGCCTGGCTGCAGGTTCTGAGACAAGGGGCGAGTCTGCCCTTAAAGTAACAGTCCCATTCTGACTTCACTAGACTTCTTTTCCCATTGAAAAACCAGGCCTGAGAATTCAGCAAATTAGATTCATACCAAAACGTGGTCCTGTAGGTAGCGGTTTTATTATTGAGCACTGATGTTGAGCACTCATAAGAGTCCCTGTAGAACCCTCAGACCACCTCAGTGTGATGTGGTATATCCACCAGATGTACACAAGGAAACGTGCTGAGAGAGATTCAGTGACTTGCCCGAGCTCACACTGCTGGGGCAGCAGGGCCAGGATTCAAAACCACATTCATTGTCCCTCTGCCCTGGCCATGGGTCCTTTGGATGAAAATATAGCCATGTGTACACAAAGGAAGCTCAATAATCCATTTTCTGTGTAGTAAAGCAGAGGAGGGGGGCTCATATCCAGAACCAGTCTTTGTAACAGCCATGAACAAAAGATTAACATCTACTTACTTATTTTTAATTAAATTTATGGGGAGTGATGCTGGTTTGTAAAACCATACAGGCTCAACAAAACACCATCTGCACAGGGCATCATGTGCCCATCGCCTCAAGCAAAGTCTCTTCCCTTTAATCCCCCTTTGCCCACCTCCACCTTTCCCTCTGGCTGTCACCACACTGTTGACTGTTTCTGTGCATATATATGTTTTCTGGCTAATCCCTTCACTTTCTTTCATCCGGTCCCCTCGGACCTGTTCCAGGTGTCCACACCTCTGGTTCATCAGTTTGTTCATTAGATCCCACATGTAAGTGAAATCATATGGTACTTGTCTTTCTCTGCCTGGCTTATTTCACTTAGTATAATCTCCAGGTCCATCCATGCTGTTGCAAAAGGTAAGATTTCCTTTTTTACAGCCATACAGTATCCCATTGTGTAAATGTACCACAGCTTTTTATCCACTCATCTGCTGATGGGCACTTGGGCTGTTTCCATGTCTTGGCTATTGTAAATAACACTGTAATGAATGTAAGGGCGCAAAAGTCTTTCAAATTAGTGTTTTGGGATTCTTAAAATATATTTCCAGAAGTGGCATAGCTAGGTCATAAGGCTGTTCCATTTTTAATTTTTTAAGGAAGCTCCATATTGTTTTCCGTAGTGGCTGCACCAGTCTGCATTTCCACCAACAGTGCACAAGAATTCCTTTTCTCCACACCCACACCAACAGTTGTTTGTTGATGTACTAATGAGAGCCATTTTGGCACGTGTGAGGTGATGTGAAATTGTTTTAATTTGCATTTCTCTGATTAGTGATGTTGAGCATTTTTTGGCCATCTGTATGTCTTTGGAGAAGTGTCTATTTAGGTCCTTTGCCCAGTTGGATTATTGGTCTTTTGGTGTTAAGTTTTATAAATTTTGGAATAATCCTTTGTCTGATGACTCAGGGAATATGTTCTCCCATTCAATGGGTTATCTTTTCATTTTGTTGATGGTTTATTTTGCTATGCAAAAACTTTTTAGTTTGCTGTCATAGCCTTTTGGTAGCTTTCCTCCCTTGCCTGAGGACATATCGGCAAAAAGTATTGCTACAAGGGATGTCTGAGATTTTTACTGCCTATGTTTTCTTCTAACATCTACTTACTTTTATATCTAGGAAATTGTACTATCTGAAAGTAATATCAAAAGAAAGAATACATTAAGAGCCTAAGGGCCTAACCTGTGGTGTCGCAGTGGCTAAAGCGTCGACCTGGAATGCTGAGGTCGCCGGTTCAAAACCCTGAGCTTGCCTGGTCAAGGCACATATGGGAGTTGATGCTTCCTGCTCCTCCCCCTGTTCTCTATCTCTCCCTCTCTCTCTCATAAAAAATGAATAAATAAATAAAAATCTAAAAAAGTAAATAAAAAAAATTTTTTTTTAAAAAGAGCCTAAGTACCCACAATGCTATAGGAAAAGCATTGAAAAGACTAGTCCCTGTCATGTAGGAATCAATGAAAAAATGATCAAGGATAGGATTTTAACCAAAGACACAAGGTGGGATATGTTATTTGGTCCAATTCATTTGCTAAAATAGTTCTAGAAATTATCCATGATTAGCTACAATAGTCCATGATTTACGGAAACTACCCATACACAAAGCCTTTTCTCTACAGCGTACAAAAATAAAAACTAAGACACTTATCACCCGATATGGTATTTTTAACTTACTTGATGTGGATGTCCATTCTGACACCCACCATCTGTCACACAATGTCACCCTGGGGAGAGGATGCATGGTGTCTGAGTTCATCTCACTGACAGATGCCTCACACGAGCAGTCCTTCAAATGTACACAGATGTGATTAATACAAAGCCATTTGAAAGTATTACTGAATCTACAGTAATTTTAATCCTTTCTCTAGATTCTCAAATAGCAATACTAAATACATGACCATTATTTGGGAATTGGGACCCTCCACTAACCCCTTCAAGCTCCAACTTTCTGAGACCCTCAGAACAGCAGTTGGCTAGGGTTGCAGTGGCAGGGATATTCTAAGGGCCTATTTTGATCTCAGTGATCCTAGAGTTATATGCAAAGAAAAAAATGAGTCTCCAACGTGATCAGAACCACCTCATTTTATTTTCAACTTAAAACTTCATTATAAAACTTATCAAATAAACATGTGAAAAACAAAATGCCAAACAAATGGTACCGGTATCCAGAAGCTACAGCACTGTGATATGCTCGCCCCCAGGGAAAGAATCAAATGTCCTTCCCCAGCTTCCAGGGCCTGGACACCACATTTTCAGGCCAGGAAAGAACGTAACTGCACGCACACAGTGTCACCACAACAGTGCTGAAGATTATCGGATGCAGGCCAACCTCATGATCACATCAGCATGAACTAAAGAGCTCATATACAAAATGTAAAATTAAAATTCCAACATATACATATTTATTATTCCCGCATGTTTAAGATACTGAGAACAAATTAAAATTTGAAAACAGAAATTTAGTGGATTTAATATCATTATTGTTCTATAATGGAAAACATCAACTAGAATTTAACAGCTAATGCTACCTTGTGCACATTCGTTAAACTAAGAAAGGACTTTAAACTATTCCTTACACTGTTTTTATGTGAACAGACTTCTAAAGATGAACAGAGCACTCCTTCACAGGGAGTAGACTATACAAAATACAGTGTATAAGCTGCATCAGCTCAGCAGTAGCAAAACGGTGTAATTAAAAAAGTCAAAAACATATAAAAATAGTAGCCTAAAATGGCAAATTTTCAATCAGTGTAAAAATGTTTAAATAGGGATGTTACTCCAAAAATAGATATTTATTCTATTTTTTCTATTTGCAACAGTTTATAGCTGCAAACAAACACCGGCAATTGAGGTAGAAAAGCCAAATTTGCCAATTTTGGATTAAGAAACATTTTCTTAAGAAAAATATCCTTCCTATGTCTTAATAGCATCTTTTACACAATAGTAAATGAATTCTAATTGTTTCCTACATTTTAATTCACATGTATTAATTTACAACACTTAATTTAAAATACTGCAAATGTTTTTTTGTTAAGATTCTTAGTCCTGGCAATTATTTCACATTCAAAATACTGTACAGAAAAATATTAAGTCACCATATATTACATTAAAAGCTATGTATTTACAATTTTCAATGCAGTTACAGAAGTTCAAGTTAAACAAACTAACACTAGTGGTCTCCCTTAAGCAGTGCCCCTAACAATTTCATCCCTCTTTTTGTAGAGCATTTAATAGAATTCTGCTTTCTACTTTCCAAAACTATGGCTAACAAGTGAAATGAGAGAAAAATGCCATTCTCTTACTGCAATAAAACATTAATTGTGTTTTCATTTAAGAGCCAACTGACAGAAAGATCAAAATTTAAGAAATTAAAACTTATAAACATCATAGTTTGCTTCCTAACATTTATAAGACTGTTTTTCAGTAAGCAGATTTTCTAAGAACTGGAAACAACTTCTCATTAAAATGGAAAGCTGAACATCATTTTTCCTTATGTTAACTGCTGATTTAATAAAAATAAGCACAGCTATATGAAAATACTTACTACTTGACTTTTTAGTCCTGACTCTGAAAACAATTTAAAGGTCTTCTCAGTGCAACGGAACAAGGCTGGTTTTGGATAGGTCCTTGCGGCGCGGCCCGGGCGGGGGCGGGGGCGGGGCGGGCATCAGTAGACGTAGGGGAAGATGCGGTAGGGCACGCGCTGGCAGTACCTGTCCCAGGCCACGCCGTACTTCCTCCTGCACTGGCGCTCGTCACGGGCCTCTCGGTGCACAAGCAGCACAGTGAAGTAAATCACGTAGAAATATGGCAGAACGTGGTTAAAACCTGTGGGGAACAACAGCCAACAGTGTTGGGTATTTTGATTACCACTACTATGCAATATGAAGTTTTTCCAGCTTTTCCTCAAACTCAAATAAACCATAAAATAGCTTCATTTTCTTCAATAGGGAAAACTGAACCAGTTCAGAAAATCCCACCGGTGTGTGGCAGAGGCAGTATTTGAACTCATCATAAAAGTGTGAGTGATCCATTCTCACAGCCTGTCATAATCAGAACATGTGTCATCCCATTTAAAGCAAACCTCCCCTCTGGCGCTCAGTGAACAGCTGGTGGGCGTGGCCGAGGCCAGTACAAAACAGAACTGGCTTCATTTTTTACTTAAGAACACAAGTGTTTCAGGATGTCTGTACACTGAGTCATGACTACAAAGTTAAATTCAATTCTGTATATTCTGCTTAGCAAAAAGCAGTAGGCACTGTTTAAAACTTACAATTTTGCTTTTAGAAGTGTCGAGTAAAACATCAGGCTGAGTTCCCACCTCCCCTCAGAAGCCAGATGAATGAGGTGCCACATGTCCCCAGATTGTGGGCAACACCCACTCACGCTGGCACTGCCTGCAGTGTCCCAACAAGGGACACACATCTATCTAGTAGGCAGCTGAAGAGAGTCAAGTGAGCACACCTCTTAAATACTTACCGCATGGGAGGGACCATGCCAGGGCCATGAGGAGATCCCCCAGGTAATTGGGGTGGCGAACAAAGCCCCACCATCCAGAAACTAGAAGATTTTTTCCCGTTGAAGTATGAATGGTTTCTAAATCTATATAAAAAAAATACATTTGCAATGATATGTAAACAAATATAGAGACAAAATCCTGATACAATATACATAATATGGATATATAATCAATACTTACGTGCAAGCTTTGGATCATTGGGGTTTTTCCGGAATGCATTCTTCTGAGAATTTGCACATCGGAAGATTATATAGCCACAAACTATAAAGTTTTAAGAATTTCATGTTAGTCATTCAGATATAATCTAAGACTTAAAAGCATTTGTAATTAGAGATTATTTCTGAGCCCTGAGGAAATTTCAAAAGCGGAGAATAACCTAACACCTCTACTTTCAATATAACATTATCTTACGAACAATATAAAACCTCTCTATTGAAAAATGTCAAAAGATAACTATCCTGAAATCTATCATACTGTTTTCATCATTCACTTGGGGGCTACTTTTTAGACAAAACTAATAGTGACATCCATAAATAAAATCTAAGTCCACATTACAATAAAATCAATACTAGAGTTGAGTATAATGAAGGCTGAGTTATGATTCCTATTGGCCATAACATGAACACTTTATTAACAAACTCTAGCTTAGCTCAGTACTACAACATCTTGCACTTAAATATATACCAAATCCCACTGCAATCCTACAACCTGGTAGCTTTATTTCAAATTTCAAAACATCCAAGTTAATAGCCACAACATATCTCTATTAACATTATCAGTCTTCAAAGTAAAAAATTATTCTCTATTATTAGCTTAACTGTAATATACTGTCCTGAATGACCCACAAGCATGACTGACATGAGTAAACCAAACTGGAATTTCTTCTATCATGGACACTAATGAGTGTGGCAAAACTAGCTATATTGAAGCTCAATGCTAATTTTCCTGCCCTTCCTGTGGCAACAGGGTCTGATGAACAGTGTGGTGCAAGTCCCTAAAGGGAACCCACACACCCACGGTGGACAGCAGCTCTGGCCATCCTGCTCACTCTTCCCAAATACGCTCCCACTCCTCCCAGAGCTGTGTCCTACTGCCCAACTCCCTCACCCACTAAAATCCAGGTGAGACACCCGCCCCTCCAGTAAGCTGACAGGGAGAGCCCCCACAGAGAAGTTCTACCTTAAACTCCCAGCACATTTGGCCTATCAGCCCGTCTTCTATTCTCACGTTAGTGTCTGAGAGTCATTCCTCCTATTAACAGCATAAGCCCTAGGAAGGCAAGGCTAGTCGTCTTACTTTTTAAGGGGCTTACCAGAAAAAGCAGGCACTCAGTAGAGAAAAATGAATCCCTACTACAACTAAAATCTCTTTGTTAATGCTAATTAAATTTAAAAGCAAACTCGTCTGTTTAAAAATTGTATGTTTAGGATAAACTGATAATTGCCAGATAGGAGGGAGGCTGGGGACTGGGTAAACAAGGGGAAGGATTAATAAGTACAAATTGGCAGTTACCAAACAGTCACGGGGCTGCAGAACACTGCACAGCAGACGTCATCAACACTGTTAATAACTATGCATGTGCCACACAGGTACCAGACTGAACAGGGGAATCAATTCATAAGGTATAGAAATGTCTGACCGTTATGCTGTACACCTGAAACTAATACTGCGTGTCAACTACAACTGAAAAATCTTTTTAAATGTTAAAAAAAGTTAATGAAACAAAAATTCTCTTTAAAGAGCTGCCAAAGAACTATGAAGTATCCAGTCTCTTTACAAGTTGCAAGAATCTTATCACTCGTACAAATTACTTTAAATTCAGCTAATTATGGTCATTTAAAAGGGCATGTTATAAACAGGTAGAAACCAGAGCACAACAGAGTCAATACAAAACGACTACCCAGAGTGAAATTAACACTCACGTTTCAGAGCGACGATCAGAGAAGCCACCAGCCAAGACACTTCATTTGGATGACGGACTAAATAAAAGGCTTGCAGGCTGTAGACAAACGGAACCCACACCAGATCACCAAAGACCAGCATGAATCCGAATCCATCATGGATAATGTCCATAGTTGTCAACACCGCTTCCTATGAGGACGTGGAGAGGGAAAATACTTTTTTTTAAAGTTTGGGGAGAAAAGTTTCTGTGTTTAAAGTATTCAATGAAAGTACTGGTTTACAGTCAAATTTATAAGGGGCTATGGGAGGGTACACCAGCCAGAATTTTTTTAAAAGTGGGAAGGGAGAACCTGGTTCCCCTGGCATGTGCATCACATGAAGGCGTCCTGTGGGCTCTGTCTCCAATCACTCTGCCCTCACTCTGCGGCCCTGAAATAGTGCTTCTCTGACATGCCTCTTATGCCACTACACCTTTGGCCCGGCTGTTTGTTCCCTCTGCCTGGAACACCCTTCTCCTACCTCAGCTTCCGCCTCCCCTGAGCTACCTTCCTTGACCCTTACATGAATTCATGGGCACTATCACTTTCTTACATAAATAACTATAAATTTAATTTCAAAATAAAAAAAATCTTTTAAAGGTTTAATAACCTATAACAGAACATCTTAACTCTCTGGACTATACAGTAAGAAAATATTTTAAACAGATTTAGGGAAAGCTATAACTATGCCTATGCCGTCAGGCAAGGTGCTTCTCAGATGCTCCCACCTCCGACAGCAGAAGCACACATGTGCTTGTACTGGCCCTAAGTCACTCTCCCCACTAGGCTGAGAAAACACAGGACCAGGGCCCTCTCCCCTGGGCCTTCATAGCACGCCGCACACGCCTGCCTGCGATGGGCTCCATGTTCCCAGTGTCTGCTGAAGGAGTAACAAGGGCACCGACTGCCTTTGTTTCAAGTCCACATGCACAATGTAATTTCTAATCATCATCTGGCTTTTCATGTAGATTTTCCTTCCACACAAGAAAATAAGCTACCTGGCAACATGGCACGCTGCCTGCTTCACTGCTTGTGGTAAATTAACAAAAGTGAAGGCACTCTCTTTTGAATTTGGGTAGCCTGAGCAAGCAGCCAGATCACCTCTGACCCGGTACCTGCAGACCGTGGCCCTCTGCGTGCTCATCGCAGGTCAGCTAAAACACCCTGTGGACTGACAGCTCTCTGGTGCTCACTATGTGAGAGGCTGAGGCCCCAAGTCAGGTTGCTCACCCACACTCAAAGCTCTCTGACTCCACAGTGCCTGCTTTTAAAGTGAATTACCTCATTCCAGAGTGCATCCACCACATACAAGAGTTGGAAACTGTTAACCAAAATCATTGCCAAGGATGGAGTAGCACGATTCTGTGACTTCATCTCAGCCAAAAGCATTACCAAGTTAATAACCACCTGAAATAAAAGGGGCAAGAACAGTCTCACAGCACCTCCTCAGAGATCCTTAGCAAGAGGGGAAAGATGGCCACTTCTCAGCTGAGAAAGCTGCAGACGCCATCTTACCAAGTAACCACCATCAGTAATAAGATACATCATGAGCCCCGTCTTGACAGGATGCACCAAAAAGGATATAATATCATTTCTGTACTGTTCTTGCCAAAAATGCATCAGTCACTCCAATCATGAGAATGTATTAGACTAACCCAAATTAAAGGATCCTCTTCAAGGCTCAAGGTCATGACATAAGGAAAGACTAGGCAACTGTTTTAGACTAGAAGAAACCAAAGCAAAATGGCAACAAAATGCATTGTGGGACCTATAGAGAACCTGGAAGAGAACAAGGTCAGCAGTGGAAAAAACGGGGAAAAGCAGGGTCTACGGATTTAGTTAATAACACTGTAACAATGGTAATTTGCTGTCCTGGATGACAGTTATTACAACTCTCTATTTCTGCAACTCTCCTACACGTCTAAATTATGGGGGTTTTTTAAGGGGAGGAAAATATGTTTTTCCTTACATGAATTCATGGGCACTATCACTTTCTTACATAAATAACTATAAATTTAATTTCAAAATAAAAAAAAATCTTTTAAAGGTTTAATAACCTATAACAGAACATCTTAACTCTCTGGACTATACAGTAAGAAAATATTTTAAACAGATTTAGGGAAAGCTATAACTATGCCTAAAAAGTATACCATCCAGGCTCTGGCCGGTTGACTCAGTGGTAGTGGTAGAGCATCAACCTGGCGTGCAGAAATCCCAAGTTCAATTCCCGGTCAGGGCACGCAAGAGAGGTGGCAACCATCTGCTTCTCCTCCTCTCCCACTCTTTCTTCTCTCTCTCTTCCCCTCCTGCAGCCATGGCTTGATTAATTCAAGCACCACTGGCCTCAGGCGCTAGGGATAGCACTGTTGTGAGCATGGCCCCAGATAGGCAGACCATAGGTCCCAGGTGTAGGAGGGGGTTGCTGGGTGGATCTTAATCAGGGCATATGCGGAAATCTGTATCACTATCTCTCCTCTCACTTAGAAAATAAAAAAATACCACCCACAGCTTACTTTAAAATTGTGTATAATTCTTTCTAAATCCAAGATTAACTTGCATTACTGAACTAAAATTTAAAAAATAAATAAGACATACCCATCCGATCAATCCGGGACGCAATTCACAAAAGTATTTGAGATCAAAAGTACCAATCCGAGGATTTAATTCACGACCAATGAAGAAGTCATAGATGACATTTCCTGAGAAGGGAAAAATTCTTGTTCAAACAAAGTTTTTTGGAAAAGCTCTATTCCAAACCCAATATAAGGCTTTAAAAATGCAGTTGTCTACCCTCCGGGGTCACAATCCAGCTCAGCAGCCTGACAAACAGGCCCAGGAGCAAGAAGTAGGAGGGGCCAGTGCAGACTGAGAATGGTGACTCCGTCCCATCTGGGGTCCCCTGCTTTTAGGGGATCTATTTTTTTTTTATATAGACCATTTATTTTAAATAAGCAACTTAATTTTCTTCAATGTTTAAATCAACCAATTTGAATTTTTTAAGGATGTTTACTATTTACTACTTCAGAGCAAAAATAATACGTCATAAATTATGATGCTACTAACCTTGCTAAATGTTACTAAAATGTCTTACTGTCATTAAAAAAGGGAAGAGAA